>NC_141570.1:17390000-17990000 GCF_036417535.1 Chlamydotis macqueenii
GAATGCAGTGGAGCTTTGCTGATGGACCAGAGCAGCCAGGCCACTGACAATCAAGGAAAGAAGCAGTGAGTGATCGGAATATTCCCAGGTAATTTACTACACCACAGGGATGGTAATGGGTTCTTCGGCAGAAATGGGATGAGCTGCTAAACAGGCACACTGCTAAAAATGCAAAACTGGTTCTGAAGTCAGGTAGACATTGTCAGGTAAGTAGAAATCTGCTTCTTATCCCTGTACAAATTTCAAAATTAATAAAAGACAAAAAAAGAAAAGGGAAAGAATGTGGTGCAATGTTTCTTTGATCTGTATCTCAAAGGGAGAATTGATTGACACAAGGCCTGCACCGTGTTCCCAGGTTGCTGAAAAGATGTTTGCCTGAGTGAAGTGCAGCTGTCATGTTATCTGCTGTCACCTCATGATCCTCTTCCATTCCTGGCTAGACAAATATGTCTTGTATAGCAAACAGTGCATAACCTGCAGAAGTAGTCCGCATATTGTGGACAAAGTGACCAGCTCAGAGATGCTTACTGGATTTAGCATTATGGGAAGACCATGGAGCTTGGCTCAAGCTATGTTAAAATCGTATTGATATTGTTGAAAAACCAATGTATTGAAGTAAATATTTTTACTAGTGTTCCAGGAACTGTGAAGTGTGCTCACAGTGTAGGTTGGGGCCAGGGTCAAGAAGTTAATTCAGAAATTTTGTTTTCCAGAGTTGTTTTCTTTGGTCTAGACTGTGTTATCTCTCTAATCAAAGACTACCTTCCCCTTAATTCTGCTTATTACTCTTATCCTCTGTGTTTAGGTTTTCCTCCTTGGCTGTATACTAGAGAAATACATCCAAAACCAAAAGGATGTTTTCAGGTAGCTGCTATCAGTATTAAACATTTATCTGGGGAAATAATGGCCCTTTCAGGTAGCTAGTTTATGTAAGAACAAGATGCTTATCCAAGTCATGTAGACCTTGGTAGAAATCTGTATTTATCAGATATCCTCTGGTTTAAGCAGCAACATGTCATGGATTAGCGTTTGGCAAAGCTAAGGATGTCAAAAGGAGTATCTGTGTAAATAGGAAAAGCACAGTTTACCAGAAAGGACATTCATATACAAGGATGTAAATATTGCAGATTTTTGAAATGTGAGAAATTTTTTTTCAGCTAAACCTAAATAATTAGTGTAATTTCTTTGCTGAAATCTAATCTTTAATAACATTTACCCACAGAAATGCAAAGTATGAGATGCCAACAGCATGGCACAGTAGAAAGGGAAGATTAAATGAAATGGGTCAAAGCCACAGGTAGTGTTTGTGCCCTGGCTGCTTCTAATTTTCTTCCTAAGTCATGAGAACAGTGTGATCTAAGTTGTGGGTTACAGAGGAGACTAATGAAAAGGTCATATTAAAATCCACTGTCTTGGCCTTGTACACATTCCTGAGAACTGAGGAAAATCAAATGCTATACCAGTGTTAAATAAAGAAAGAAATAAAATAGAGTGGTCAAGATGACTACAGAGGCACTAGCTCAGGAGAAGTCATGGAAATGCTGGCTTAGAATGTAGTCAATAAAGGATTAAAGGAGAATAGCCTAAATCATGTGGTACTGTAGAATGTAATTCACAACACGATTTTTGATGGTGAGTTTGACTGCATCTGACCAATGTGAATTATATGCCAAAAATGAATTTTGGAAAGATTAAAAAAAAAGAGTTGCAAGAATGATTTGAAGTCTTGAAGACTCATCTTATAGTAATAGTGTAAAGAATGATCTTTGACCAGAATCAGTCTGTTTGGTTTATTCAGAAGAAAGCAAGAAGTTTCTTGTTGTCTACAAGAACCCTAGTGGGGATACATTTTCTGATAGCAGAAGGCTGGCTATCAAGGATAAAAAGGCATGTAAGTGGTTAGAATCTGAGGCTAGACAAATTCACACTAGAAATAAATGTACATTTTACAGCAAGGAGAGTTAGGTGCCAGAACAGTCTACCTTAAGAACGGGTAGTCGGTGACGACTTAAGACTGAATAGCAGATGTGTCTTAAGTGATGCATTACACCTCAGTCAGAAGTTATGGGACTGAGGCAGAAGTTGTTAGGTGGGATATTGTTGTGGCGTAACTTATTCAAGCAGCCAGGCTACATGTTTGTAATGGTGCTCTTAGTGTTAAAGTAGGTAGAATAAACCTGCATTTGTTAATGCTCACAACAACGTTGATGGTGGTAGACACAGGAGGAGACCGCTATACTTAATTCGTTTAAAGGACTGTTGTGTATGCTTGTGCTGCTTAAGACAGAATAGAGAAAGGGAGAATCTCTATTTTTCTGCATTGGTATGGAGAATTTGTATAGGCAACTTGATTTTATGCTTGAGAAACAAATTTTGGATTAGATGAGGGGACAAGCTGGAAAGATCTGCAGAGGTGAGAAGAATCAGTGGAACAGGAAAGAGCAGACTGAGCGTAGGGTTCTGAAACACAGAACAGGGCAGAGACTGGAGAATTGAACATTTTGGTCAATTTTTTGTATTTTAAGTTACATTTTAACTGAAATTCTGTTATGTGGTTGTGCTGGATTTTGGGTGGCTTGTCTTCCAGGTTATGCTACAGATACTATGATACTGGGGGCTTCCTGGCATCAACCTAAAAGTCTTCAAAAGAAACTTCACCGTTATCATTTATAGCCTTGTGTAGGTAAAACATTTTGTTTGGTTCATTGATTGGAAAGTGTCTCCATCCTTGCTAATTCAGGTACTTTTATTGTTTAAGTCACAATCTGGTGGGAAATGAAACACTGTTGTTTGTACGTTATAGTTCCTTGTCTTTGAGTGTAATTGCAATTATGTTCTGTAGTTATAACAAATACTCTGAATGTATTATATTATAAGAAGGCAGGAGGGAAGGAAAAACCTGCTGCATTGCAGTCCAGAGCCTATTCCTCATTCCTAATATAATTTACTGACAATTAATTCTGCGAATTATTCATAAAACAGCAGTGGGCCTCATTTAACAATGTGGCAGGGCTGCATGTAATTAGAACTATTTTAAAGCGTTTTTTCTCCCTATAGATCAATTGTTTCTGCTATAAATGTTGCTAAAGCAACACATACAGTTTTTCACTGTGAAGTGCAGTGCAGCCGTCTGAATTATCTGGCTCATAATCTGGGACTCTTTGGTGAATGCTCTAGGTCATTCAGTCACCAGTGACCTGCTGTGAATATTTGGGTTATCTATCTCTTCTCAAGTGTTAGGAAATGTGTATAGCTTGTCAGAAATACACCTGGAACCATGTCCTACCCACGTTTAATCTAAAGACTAGGCAGAAGCATTGTAGGTCACACATTTCATCCAAAGGCGAGTCAACAATAACAAACTTAAGTTTACTCATCCCAGTAGGATGGGAATTGTAATTTCACCATATCAGCTCATTTCTGTGACATGCCAAAGTAGAAAGTATACCTTTCTGATCTGTACCTAGAAAAGTTCTCTCTGCTATCACTTCAATTACAACACTTGGGGTTTTACGTGAACTCTTAATTTTGTGACAGTTTTCCAAGATATTGGAACCCAGCACCACTGAGATGGTAGTCATGTGCAGTCAAATTTGTCTGAAGTTACTGGTAAATATCAGTTGCCTTTCTGAAGGCCAGTACTTTAAGCTACTGCTTTAAGCTACTTCATAAAGTGACCACATCACAGATCTTGTTTAGTTTTGAAGACTGAACTCTCCTGGTAAGTACTACCAGAGTCAGGCGAGGCTGAGGGAAGAAATTACAGGGAAAAGGAGCTGCTACTTCATTACCTTTCTATTGCAGAGTTGGAGTGTGAAATACTAAAAAAACCCTCAAAACAACAAACAACCCTGAAACTGCCTCTCTCTCTAATATTCCTAATGTTTAAAAACTTAATTCAAAACTTGCTGAAGTCGAGGGGGATCTTTCCATTAACTTCAATGGGGTTTAGATCAAGCTGTGAATGTTTAGCAAATGGCTGTTATGTTCCATTTAGATAATTATCTCTTTCTTTCTCCCTTTTCAGATTGTTCAAGTTTGCGTTGCCCACAGCATTATTTTGAACGTCATTTGCCTCTCTCTACTATTTCTATGCCAGTGAGCTAACTAGAAATGGGACTTAGATTAGCTATATAATTATGTTTTCTGAGTGTATGTTGAACAATTCATGTTTACAAATCACAAAGCCAGCATATGGGCATTTAAGTCAGATAATGCCATACAGGCTTAGGAGGTCAGTCCTGTATAAGAGAAATTAGAGGTTAGAAGGGTAGGACATTGCTGATCGTATATGCCCAGTTCAGCATTTCCTTTCCAATCCTCACCTTGTCAAGCCTTCACAAACGTTAACTACTCAATCACATTATTTTTCAAAATATAGGGAGTAAGACTAGTGTATCAGATGGAAGGAGTGTATCTAATCGTAAGCATAGTAGATTCTGAGAGCCAAATTCTCAGGTGAGCTTAAACCAAGAGTGTACCATTAACTTCTGCAGGCTGTGGTGATTTGTCCAGGTCCAGGCAGCCTCCAAAATAGAAAGGGCAATTTATAAAAAGGGATGAGACTGCCAAGGGACAGATCCCTCATGCTTTTGTTTCAGAACCTGTGCACAAATATGCTGTTCCTTGTACATTTGAAATAACACCTGGACCATACAAAACTCAATTTCCATCCTTGAGATACTGTAAAGAGTAAACCACATGATTAAAATTTTAAAAGTTCGTTTTCTGATACATTTTTCTCATAAATGAATCGTATTTGATGAAGAAAAAACAGCAAATTTCATTAGCAGTGGTAGTGTTTTCAGTTCATTAAGTCCTTAGAGTAATGCCTGGAGGTTGAAGAAATCTGTCCCTAGTGTTTCCTTGGGATCTCAACAGGTGCCTCTGAAGCCCATTTGGAGCCTTATGAGGTTCCTGGGGACTAACAAATTATACAAAGAGACATTTATGGGGGTTGGTTTCTGTCTTGCACCTCAGTTCAGCACTCTGTCCTCCTAGTCATGGAACTTAAATATATGTAGGCTTGTGCATATGTTTAAGTGATTTGATGAAATGGTGCAGATGGGAGGAGAGGCAGTGGGAGATAGGAAATTACAGCACAGGTAGAAAGAGGGGAGCAGATAAACAGAAATATGGTGGTTTTTTTAATTTTTTTTTTTTTTGTAGAAAGAGGCAATGAGAAAGAGGCGGTGATGTATAAAGGAGATTTGTTAATTGGAAAACATCTTGCAAAAAAATCTAAGAAGGGAGAGGCTTTAACCAGTTGGTTTTTTTTCCAGAATGGTGGGATCTTTATGAGAGGGAAAGGGAGCTCCCCTGAAGTAATTTCTCTGGGATGATAATGTCCTCTGGAATAAGAAAATCTTACTTTCTCTCAAGCTGAGATGTCTAATTTTAGGACTGGCAAGAATTTTATGAGAACTATTCATGAAGGTAAAGTGTGTCCTAAAAAAAAAAAAAAAAAAAGAGGTTGAAAGTAAATTTTTCAATCTGTGAAAATGAAGCTTGTCTAGAACTTTCAGAACTGTTAGTAGAGTGAAAGCAAACCTTCACAAACCAGCCACCAGTTGGCAGCTCTTACTTGGCCTGCTAAGGTTTTGGCTCACACAAAGATCCCTGACTTGTGTTTTAAAGCACTCACGACAGATGGGTGCCCTGGATACCAGGCATAGATTGACCACGGTTTCTGGCCTTCTGAACACTTAAAACAAGACAGCTTAACAAGAGAAACTGAAGCTGTAGGTCAGGCAAGGGCAGTTGTATGAGATTCCTGCTTATTTTTGAGTAGGGAGGTCTTGCATCTTTTCTCATTATTATGATCAAAAAATCTACTCTGGACCATAAGAGATGCTTGCACAAAAATACAGTAATGTTTATCTCCCCTTTTGCAGAGAACCCCCTTCTATAGGAAAACAAAAAGGGGCATCAAAGCAAATTAACAAGTAAATTTTCTCCCTGCCTCTTTACATTCATAGCTAGTTCCTCACTGAGTAGTCCATTAAGGAAAATGCAGCAGCACAAACGCTTGGTAAGGAAACTCATTAAAAAAAGAATCCACATTTGTTTTTCTATACAGCGCTGGCATTCAGTTAAGTGCAGCATTCAGCTGTTGTCTTTTTGAATAGAAACCCTTTCAAGCTGTTGAAAGGGAAACTGTGAGACAGTAAATGCTAACAAAGAACTATCCAACACTTTCCCTTATTGCTAAGGAAATCTAGCTGATTTCTGTGAACAAGTCTTTTTCTTTCTAGAAGTCTGCCAGCATCAGGGCTTTGGAACTATGTGTAGTAACCATTGCTGCTGGAATCTAACTGGCCTTTAAAGACGGATTTTAACCCATAATTTCATCTCACCTGTGGCATTGCATGAGTGTGGGAAGGCAAAAATGCAAGGTGACCATTCCCCACCTGTGCTAACGAGGCTGCTCCAGGTGGCATTCAGATGAGCAGAACCAAGACTCCAGTCCTGTGACTTTGTGCAACCACTTCCAGCCCAGACAGATCCTGTCCTTCTGCAGGCTCTGTGATGTGACCCTTCGAAGGATGTTCTCAAGGTGAGAACTACTCAAGGGCTAAGTCGTAATGCTATCGGTAGGAGTAGTAATGTAAATGGGAATCCAGGTGCCATTGGTATTAAATAATGCTAGTACTTTTATGCTGGCATTTGCTGATAGGCAAAACTTCTATTCAGAGATACATACACACCAAATTCTTTCAGCATAACCTTGCTAATAGAACACTGAGATATCTCCCTGGCCCTGCCTATCACCGCTAAATGACTCATCTCGCTTGTCTCTTACTCAAATTCCTTACATCTAAAACTAGATTAAATATACCCATTTCCTTTGTGAAAGAGTAGCTAAGGGCTACCATTAACAAGCACTATGTGAGAATCACAGATTTCTGTTACCATGAGGGGAGGAAAAGGCAGTTGCATGAGAAGGTTGGAGTGCGGACAGATAGCCTGGGATGCAAAACTGTCCTGGTGCTGCTACGGGCCAGTGGCCTGCTTCATGGGATGAAGATGAGATAGCCAAATAAGCCTCTCCAGGCCTTCCTTCCAATGGAAGAAAGTGGCTCTCTTTCCTCAGTCCTTGGACAAACAGAGGTACGGTTTCAAGCCTGTAAGCCTCTGTCATACAGCTTCACCCTAAATGTATGTGAAAGGATTGACAATTAGTTGTTCTGTTAAGAAAGAGCCAGATGAAGTACTAGTGTGATCAAAGCCCCCTCCTTACCCGTAGAGGTGCTAGTGCTTCAGTAAGGCTGACAGTGTTCTCTTGTACTTGTGTGACCAAGGAGGAGGAGGGAATAAGACCCAGTTTAAGGCAAGCAGACACACAGGTCTGATTTGTGGTAGAAGAGCTCAGTGACAGGTAAGTCTCTACCATTGCACTTGCAATAATGGCTGAGATTCTTTTCGTATCACGTATTTCCCAGAGACATAATTTATTACACAGAGTTTCTAGGACAAAGCCATGGCTCATGAAGAGAAAGGAAGTTTAATTTTGTTTTCTGGTAGACTGCTGTTTTGACAAGTTTATTTTTAATTTCTTTTCTTTTAACTGCTTTCTTTGGAACTCAAGACTCTTTCCTCCCTGGGACTATAGTCAGATGCTTAACACCATATCAACATCATATTTCTACAGTTTAATATGGCCAGGATCAAAAGTCTCGAGCAGTCCAGAATCTTCTGGGCTCAATTAGTGTGAAGTGTAAACTCAAAACTTGAGATGGATGTTCAAATGGAAAGCCCCAGGTGACCTTAAGATATCCTCTCTAGCAGTTCTGACTCCTGAGCATCAATCACAGATGCTCTCTTCTCTTTCAGTTTTTCCCTGATTTTCTTCAGGAAGGAAGTAGTCCTCTGAGATGAGCATAGTACTTTAAAAACGAAGCTCAGTCTCTTTCTGTACATTGTACAATGCCAGAGCAGTTAGTAACCTGCTGTAATGGTAATAAAATATTCAATGCAGCAGGCTGTCCTTGCTTGTCTGAAGAAGAGTAGGAGAGAGATAAGATGGTGAAAAGAGCTTTACTTGTCTGATGTGCCAACTTCGAGCTCTCTTGTGACGATGGGCTGCAGTTTCCTGTGTTGTGCAACTCCAGAGCTCCTCAAGAGCTGAACAGGAGCTACAGAGGTGCAACAAAACAGTGTAAGAACTGTGGTAGGCATGCTTCCTTCACTTAGTTACTGCTGTGCCTCCTCTGTTTAGCACTCACAGGTAACAAATCATTTAGATTAAGGAAAAGACAGCATTGTGGCTCCCTTTCCTCTCTACATTCACTTGGAGAATTTATTGGGCATTGAAAGGCGTTTTGGCTCCAGTGCTTGAGAGGTGATATTAGAAATGACATTTCCCTGGGCATGCAGAGGGATTATATCTCTACTCATGCTATGGCTAAGGGATAACCAGGAGGTAAGTCAGCCAGAAATTGTGTTCCAAATTGCTGCATTGGGATATTTATAGCAGCTTCTTTCTCAGCTGTATCTCACTACAGCACAGACTGTGAACCCCATACTGTGGAATGGGGGAAAAATACATAATGCTGGTGGCCACAGAGCACACAGACACATTGGAGAGTGTAAACAATCTTTAAAAGCATTTTTTCTTTCTCTGCGTTCTGGGAGTTTTCTAGATGACTTTCTTCTAAATTTCCTGGGATTTTTTTTTTTATTTTGCATTTGTTTCTCAAAAGGAACTGCTTAACTACTGTAGCTTTCCCTGCTACCAATGCATTCCTGCATTTAAAATAAATTAAAAAATTACAGGTATTTTGTCTTAAAGCTTTGACTTTTCAATTCTGAATTGACCTATGACAATAGTGTACTCTTTTATATGGCCTCAGTCCAGCAAAGCACTTAAGCACATGCTTAATTTTAATTTTGAACTAAATGGGGCAGTGAATCACATGCTCCAGTCTCAAATAAGGTTAAAACTAAAATTAACCATGTGTCTCTGCTTTCCTGGATAAGGGCTATGTACAATATTTTCACTTCTTGCCAGTGTTTCAATTTTGTATTACTGAGAAATATCCATTATTCTCACTTTTTACCATCTATTTCTTCATTGTTCTTGGATAGTTTTCTTTGCCTCTTCATTAGATGGATCTTATTTCTGTGAAAACCTGTGATATCAATTTGGCGTACCTAAAATGATATCAAGATAGAATCCCAAGGCAATTGCCCAGTGGAGTTTTTTTCTTTTTTTTTTGTCTTTTTGAGATTCCTTTAGCTTGTTTCCCATCACAGATATATAAGAATTAAAAGGCAGTTTGAAACAGCTATCGCTGCCTCTTCCGATCAAATAATTTAAAAATTGTATTTGCCGTATTGAAAATACCCTAGAGACTTGAAAGGGTTTGTGGTGATTTGCAGTCATCTGATTAGAAGCAAAATATCGGAAATTAATTTCAGTTAGTTCTACACTCAACATCTTTTGAAAGAGGGAGATAGGCTGATCTCATTCCTACATCTTACGTTGTAAATCATTCAGCTGGAGAATATAAAAATGATCTCTTATCCCTTTTATTAATATGGCACAAAACTCCTTGATACCTATCAGAATAATGGGGTAATGTGCAGAAAGAAATGGAGGGAACAAGTGTAAGTGGCTGACTAGAGTCTAGTTATTTGGTTTTATTTTATTTTAAAATGTTATTTCTTCAAGTATTTAGCCTAGTGTTTGTGCCTGTAATATCTGAGGGATTGAACACACATGGGCTGTGGCAGTACTTAGAAAGGAGCAACACAAAACAAGTTATCAGAAAAAAATAGGCACCTTTATGTTTGATGTTCTTCAGCTGCTGGTTTCCATTTCTTCCTCCCTTGCACTTTGTGTTATGAACTTAATTAAGGGCTTTTTTTTTTCTCTCTCAGTCTCTGCATTTTGTTGCATGATTTGATCCCAGCTCTCAGAGGATCCTCATTCCCAGTTCCTTTTCAACACATAAAAGGAGGAAAAAAATTAAAATCTCTCCTGTTGATATCAGGATCACATTTTGTAGTACAGTTATTGTTATTTTTTTTTTTCCATTCTAATTTTCTGTGGCTGATTCTTACCTGTTAATGCTGCTAACGAGGTGACTAGTCCTGGTCCTTTTGCACAAATAGGAAAGATTTGCTCTCCAGGAGCTGCGTTCAGAACTTGCACCAGCTGTTGCACATGATACTAAATACTGTTTTTTAGAGCTTTCATACTCCCTTTCCCTCTTCTTTCATGGAGGAATCATCCATTAAACTTGGGAAATATATATTGATTCCTTGGGTCAATTCACAGAAATATTAAATTTCCATTTTTGTTGGCTTCAGTAGTTTCCTATGTTTAGTTAGTGGTAATGTTTTAAAAATGCTAACATTATGATTTTATTTTAATAGTGCAGACTCTAATGATTCATTTTCTATCCATTCATTTGATATATATTTCCCTTGCTATTTACATCTTCCACTTCAGCTAAATTGTCATTACTCAAGGATTAGGTAAGGGCTACTTACAAGAAAGTTTATGGATGATTCTGAAGAGCTACCATAGCTCTGAACTGAACTTGAGGTGGGAATTCCTCTCTCTTTGTTATCCAGCATACACAGTTGTTTTGCGTGTCTCACATGCACAGCATTGATGAAATTTAGGCACAGCAAATATGCAAGGATGGGGGAGATATCTCAATGCTTACGGTGGTTTTGCAAAGACTCATAAGAGCTTAATGGAACTTCTGTTAATTTAGAAGTCCAAAGGAACTGAGGACTATTAGCAAGTGTATCCAATCCCAAGTCCAATTCTTGACTGCTTTTTAATGCAGAGAAACACCATTGGTGCTGGCCTAATCAAGCAGAAAAATTACCTCAATTTATAATTTGAGATAATTTCTGTGCTGCTGTGGCCAACATGGACAGAAAGAGGACAGACATGAGGACAGAGAGGGGTTAGTTTTAATTTAATTGCATTCCTCAGGAGTTGGTATTGGGACCAGTGCTGTTTAACCTCTTTGTTGGTGACGTGGACAGTGAGATTGAGTGCACCCTCAGCAAGATTCCCTCTGAAGGCTTCTCATCTCTAGAATGAACAAATGCAGTCCTCTCAGCCTCTCCTAGCAGGTCATGTGCTCTGCTTCAGCCCCCAACTATCCTCGTGGTCTTCTGCTGACTTCCCCAGGTGGTAGATATCTCTCTCGGAAAGTGACACGCAACTTTGAACCTTCCCTTGGTGTAGGAAGTGAAGGTATGTTCTTGATTTAAAGTCACTTCAGAAAGAGAAAAGTCAGCGTGGCCAAATTCATCCCACCTAGCTCTAGCTGGTACCTACTGGAAGCTGTTTCTATGTGCCCAGGGAGACACTTCCAAATTCCTGGTTGGATATGTACTATGTACTACTTTATTTTTATGACAAAAATAAACCTAAGAAAACTCATGAATGCATACCAGAAACATCACATCATAGATTAAGCTGTTTCATTGATTCACTCGGTCCCACAGTCTGGGAGGCTTAAGCTTGCGAGCCCAGTGCGATGAAACCCTTGCACTAGGTATCTCTGTATCATGTCAAACATGATGTGTGACAAAACTTTGCCTCAGAGTGGAGACCCAACAAAAGAGGTGTAGTATCCACAAATTTCTGATTTGTTGGTTTCAGTCCACTTCTCTTTTTTTCTAATTATGTACGAAAAGAATAAAGAGATGGTTTCTTTTATCTGTTTCTCCTCTTCTTTGTATATTGATTGCTTTACACTTCCTTAGAAAGATCAATATTCCATTAGGTAGCAGAAGAATAGCACTACAGCAGAAAAGAGCTTGGCTGTTGCCAAAATTGAAAGCTCAGTGTTGAAAGACAAAAGTTGTTTGGTGGTGTATAGTTTTGTTTTTTTTTTTTTTTTTTTGTTGTGTGGGTCTTTTTTTTTTTTTTTTCTTTTGTTTTTTTCAAAAATTGAATGAAAATCTCTTGGGTAACTGAGCAAATGATGGTGTATTTCTGCAGATCTGCTGGCAGGATGTAGCTGTTACTGTCAAGAGAAATTGTTTTGCCTATCTCCATCAAATCTTCATTAAGTTGAGAAAGTACCTGACAAATGTACTAAAGGAAACGATTTGGCAAGATGGTACCAAGCAGGAATGCAATGGAAGCACCATACAATGATGTTCTGTTTAACTTTACTGGTACATAGTGCATAGAGAGCACCAGGAGCTGGCGATTCTGTTGTACCTCTGTTTTTCTACTGTGAGACTCCTTGTGCAAGTAAAGCCAGCACAGTTAGGCCTTCTCCGTAGCTACTTTCCAGAGTTTTGGAGGGCGTATGTGATGTTGTTCTTCCTTCATTTTCTTAATTGCATTTTCATAATGAACAGGAACCTGTATAATTATGTAATAAGGCATTGTAATTATGATGGGTACAGATATAACTAAAAATCTTTATAATATATAATGAATTATTGCAAGTTTTCTACAGTGAAGACATTTTTAAAGATTAGTGAGGGAGTTATTTGCCTTTGCAGGTTTGGAGTAAAATGATTTACTAGCTAATGGGAGGTACAAAGCTATTGATTTCCAGAGCTTTGCACATTTAGCAAAAAAAAAAATAAAAATCAGGGTGGCATTCCTGGAAATTTTCATTAATATTTCCAAGCCTCATTAGAGCTCAGATTCCTCCCTGTACAGAGTATGGGAAGAATGTTGGTAATCCAGTGATGTTCTGAGTTGCTGCTAAGAGGCCAAGGAAATTTTTTTCAGCTTCTCAGGTTTTCCTAATGTGCAGGTGCAAGAAGCTGGGAGGGGTACAGTTGACCCAAACTGGCCAAAGAGAGTATTCCATGCCACAGGCATCATGCTTGGTATGTAAGTGGGGGTTGGCCAGTGGGCAGCTCCCTCCAGAAATTGCAGTCCCAAGATCGCTGCTCGGAATCGTTTCAAGATTGCTCTTGATTCTGTTCTGTGATCGATGCTTGGGGTAGGCTGTATTGGTCATTGGGTGGTAAGAAATTGTGGATAATTAATTTTGTATGTTCTAGTATCACCACATTTTATTATTATCTTTAATAACATTTATTATTATTATATTTTCCTTTGCTGTCCTCATAAATTGTCTCAATCTCAACCCACAAGTTTTCTCTTCTTTCTGATTCTCTTCCCCATCCCACCAGGGAGGGGAGAAGGTGAGGAAGCGGCTGTATGGAACTTGGTTGCTGGCTAGGGTTAAACCACAACAGTATCCATGGGCATTCTTTTCTAAGCATCTGGCAAAGCATTTCCAGAAGGGGCTATAATTAACAGCGTTTTAATTCCACCAAGGCGCATTTTTCCGCCTACATTATCATTAAAGTAATTTTTCTCA
This sequence comes from Chlamydotis macqueenii, assembly GCF_036417535.1. NCBI lineage: Eukaryota > Metazoa > Chordata > Aves > Otidiformes > Otididae > Chlamydotis > Chlamydotis macqueenii. Next base: position 17,403,326 of record NC_141570.1, read on the forward strand.
GTGCTCCGCTGCTTAGGAAAAAAACAAACAGTTAAGAAAGGATTAGCCATTGAGTGCAGAAAATCAGCAAGTCCAATTAAAATTATTCTAATGTGCTATAAATCAGTAGAAATCAATTTTCATGCATTATTTGAAAGCCAGTGGTTTTCTCCGTTAATGAAGTGACCAGAACACTGACCCTTTAATGGCTTGGGTTCTACTGGAGCAAAATTCATTCTGAAAGCAACCTCCTGAAACCAGAGGCTTTGCACCTGTGCTATACTTGCCCAACTCAGCCTGTACTCATTGAATAATATTTATTATATTCATACTTTGGCAAGGGACTAGGTTTTCTTCTACTCTGTGTTAAACACATCACCAGAAATCCACCCACATGAGTAAAAATTGTACACTTATCTAGGACAAAAGCTATCCTTAGTTTTATAAACCTTTGGTCCTAACAATGGGTTTCCTGGGGATGATGAATGCCAGGGTTTCCTTAGCGTTTGGAAAGGCTGACATTTTATATCATTTATTCTTTCTTTCTTGAAGAAATAAAATGGTATTTTGATTTAAATATAAAATGAAATTATTAAGAGATGGAACCTGCATAACCACAAGATGGAAGGTAACTCCCACGAGAGCTGGGAGATTGCTAATATTTATGAATTAAAATAATTCTTAATGTACATGCTGTAAAAAGGTATGTTTTAATATTATGACTCCACTTTCTTAAAGGGACAATAATGCAATCTGTCTACTCTTTCATATCTTTGCAGAAGAGATGATAGAAGCTTTTCCCCCATTTTCTGGAATAACTTTCACCAGAGAGGAAAAAAGTTATGAGAACTCTTTATTCTCTCTGGGTGAAATTTACTCTTTGCAAGTGGGCAGCATTTAGATGAAACATTACCAAAACAAAAAAAAAGGATTACGTGAGGATTTCCGTTGCACATAAGCTTCTGGACAGGACTGAAATTCCTGTAGGGCATACTGGTAGTTCCACAGTTGTTCTTTGGATGATGGACAAAACACAGGCTATTGCCCTGGAAAACACACGCTCAGCAGTGTGTATTAGTGTCTTGTGATGGCTTTGGAGAAACATTTCTGGCATATTTATCATAAATGAAGCTGCTTTTTAAATTTAAAGCCTTAGCAGCTTATTTCAAGGCTTATTTTCCAAATATTGAAATATTGATGGGGGAGGGAGAATGCATAGAGGAAAGAAGCAAGAGAAAAGGTGTTTTTAGCTAGCAAATGGAGCAGCTTTTCCCGGGTACTGCAGTAATGATGGTTCTTCTCAGGGCAGCTGCTGTACACATGGGGAGATAGGTCAGGTTTTATGTAACCTTCAAAAGTACTGAAGAAAGCTAGTGGGAACACTAGTGTCAGCTCAGCTGTACGTCTCTGATGCACTGGTATCTACCTGTGCCAATGGAGTTTGGCTGGAGAACTGGTCCTTTCCTAGCAAGAAAGAGAGAGTAAGAGAGTATTAGGAATTTCCAAGAGAAACTGCTATTGCTGAGTCTTTATTCATGCGTGGTGCTGCTTATAAATGTGTTTAATTGAATGTAACTTTGCTTGTAAGCTCTCTGGGACTGGGACTGCCTTTGGTGCAGTGCTTGCTTGGCATTAGCCACTTTTATAAATTGTCTGTCTAGATATCGGAATACAGACACTGTGAGAGGAATAGACTGCAGTCCAGGAAACTGCAAAGCTCCATTAGAAGTAATGATTTCTTTGGCCTGGAAATGGCTAGGAATAAAAAACAGATTTCAGATCAAAATATTATTTTGAAATATTTTGAATGTTTTTTTTCAATTGATGTTCTTTTAGATTACCAGAACTGAGAGTAAAACTAATGCTTTCTAGTCATTTTAGTGAATTACATTTTCTTTAAGTTTTCCCACTCATTCATGTTTTATTGTGCAGTGAAATAGAACAAGTGTCTATAAGCTGGTGCAGGTCTTTATTTTTACCCCTCAGTAACTTAAAGAAGTTTAACTTTTCAAAATTGTACTGAGTTAGAATGAAAAAAAAGGTAAATCTGTAATTAAAAATTTTCCTCTTTCATTCTGTATCAGAAAAGGGCAGCGGAAAAATATACGAACAAATAGACAGCAACTAAATGGTCTTTACTGAAACAACGTGTAAGCAACCAACATTATTAAAAAGTTTTCAGCTTTAAAAAAGCTCCAGTCTTTACAAATAGAAATTTTCACCATCTCTGCTTCTAAAGAAAGACTGAATTAGGTCAGACCAAATTGCCATGTTACAATCAGATTGGGTGAAAATTGGATCTAATAAAACATGAGAAATTACATTTTTGCTTCCTTTGTGCATGGTTGGAGCTCTGACAATGCCAGCAGTAGTAGATGCTTGGGGAAAGAACATAACAAATAAAGCAAACATTGCTTGTGCTTTCCTTGTTGTGTTCTCCCCTGCTTCTCCCAGTCAGCAGTTTAAGGACTTCCTGAGCTAGAGGCTGCCCCTGCCCTGTTGTGTTTGATGAGCACCAGTGACCAGTCTCATCACCTCCTAGCTCTCAGGGTTCTCCTTTTGAACACTCTCACTTTTATTCTCTGCAATACCCTGTGACAATTTTCTATGACAAGAAAAAAGTGAACAAGGCATTTGTTTAATTTTTAGTAGCTGGTCTATATTCTTATTTCAGAAAGTCTTTGTTTGCTGCAACTTATACCAGTCTAGGCTGAGAAATGTTCTCTTTGCTACATTACATCCCCTTGCTCCTACTGCATCTGCATCTACTCTAAGTCCTACGATGCTTTCTACTAAGATAAATCACTTCTAGGATTCCATCCAATGTAGCAGATGTGTATCACTCCACTTCAGTGGAGTGATAGCAACGATAACGAGGACCTTTTGAATCAGTGTATTTAGTGCCTTATGAGCTTGCAGGTCATCTGCTCTGCTGATTTGAAAGCATTCAGTTCATCTGCAAATTCCCTATGGCTTACTAGACCTGAGACTGTTTGTCATGCCTGTGGATGGGGCACATTGGCCCTTTTCACACTGATCTGCTTTGAGAATCGGCTGGGAGAGGGGGTAAATCAGCTGTTCGGGGATAGGCACTGTGGTGTTCCACAGCTCTGCAGATCATGGAGCCAAGATCATGTCAATGGACAAAATTCATCCCTATACAAAAAAACCTGTGCAATAGTTCAAATCTTACTTTAATTCTTAGATCAGAGTTTTCAGGTTGTGTTTTTTCTTGGTCCTCTGCAAATGGGGATACTCACCTTTAAGTAAATGTGAGTTTTTGAGTCAGATACTTCAGAATTGAATGCCTGTAGATAGTTCTCTAAAATGGATGCAGTTTGTGTCATATAATGACTCCAGCTGATGCTAAATTAATTTTTGAGAAGATGAGAAGAGAGTATCAGGAAGCTATTTTGGCAAAAAAAAAAAGGAAAAATCTGTGTGGAACATAGCGTTCACAAGCCTTATCCCCATCTGAACTGTTCAAATCTTGCTCAGACTTCATTGTGTGTTACTTTGCATTGAGTTATATAGTAACTTGTAATTGCAGAGGTATATCTGGGGAAGAAACTGAATTAGATTAACTGTTGTTCTTTATTTTGATGTGTTATCTTCTGTGTTCCTATGATAGAAACCCTATGTCCTATCCAGCACAAAATCAATGCTATTTCTAAATCCCTGCTTCAGAGGACTTGGCAAATGCGTAACAGAATAGCTATCATTTCTTAAATAATCCAAAGCAAACTGAATTTTCCCTTCACTCCTGCATAATCTTTTCAATGTCATTAAAACAAGCAGATCACTCTGCTATAGGAATTTTCCTCTTTTCTTTGTTTTTAATAAAAAATTTTAGATTCAAGAATAATTTTTCTTATCTATTTGCTTAGTGTCTTAAGCAATATTTCTTTTTAATGAAGTGTTGGAGATAGGCAAATAAAATACCTAATGAGTCTTCTACCAGTGATCAACTGAGAAATTAAACATTGTCTATCATTCACATATATTCCTAGATGACCCTTCACAAAAGCTTTGTACCAGCACCTGAAAGCTTCCCTTTCCTAAGCCTTCAAGAGCTTAATGAATTAAAAATAATGGGTTTTTTTTTTTTCTTCCTACAGAAGAGAGTATATTGTATGTGTATGTGGGAAATTACTTTGACCCTCATTAAGGGGGAAAAACTGTATGACACTGGACCCTGACATGACACAGAGAGGATGTCTGCAGAATTCTCTCTCCAGCTCAGCTGGGGCAGCTCAAGGCCAGCCCAGAGCCCTGTTACTCTCACTTTGGCTTTCTTGTGAGATGGAGCTGTCAGTTGTGCTGAGCTACAGAGTGGTTTTGTGATGCTTGTAAACATCCAGAGGGAATGTAACCACTGGTTCCACTTCCATGCCTCTCAAGTTAGTTCCCCAAAGATTAAAAACTTTAACCCACTGGGCAGTCTTCCCTGGTGGGGATCTACTTTGATGCCCCATGAATCCAGGTCAGGGACAAAAAGTATTAGAAACATTGAATCTCTCATCTATCTTTACATGCCGGATAATTATTTTTATTTTATTAATCATTACTTTCTAAAAAGTTTAGTTTTTCCTCTTAGTAGTAGTGCTACTGGCTGTGTCTAAACTGCAGATACATGTGTCCTGCAACATGACCCCAGTACTGGGCCCCTTGGATCAGAATTTCTGCTGGAGAATGCTGGGGCTCCTTCCTTGCCATGTTTCAAAGGAAATCAGGCTGAAGAGGGGAGATAGTGCAGGAGAGATCAGGTAGGAGTGATATTTGGTATGGACATAAGCAAATGGTCCTGAAGCAGGAATATTCTTCTCCACCTCCTGGACATACTCAATGATTTCATGTTAAGTATCTGAAGTGAAGGAAACTAAAGTAAGCAAGCTGAGAGAGAGAATAATAATAATAAAGAACAAAAGTCCTGTAATGCCACCATGAACACATTGAAGATGATGGACTGTTACTTTTAGTTTTTTACTTTTTCAAGATGTTTACAACCTTGAAGTCCTTTCTTTCAGCTCTGCAGCTAAAGATTTGTGTTTCTTGCACAGTATTTGGCATGCTGAATCTCCACTGAAACATCAGGATAGCTTGCTCAGAAAAAGGATGAATGTAACCCATGGACCAAATAAACAAGCCCTGCTCCTTTTGACCTCTTTCCAAGAAACCAATAACTCTTACATGGATGGTCAGTATGACCATCATTTTCCTTCCACATCATCTTTCCATTCCCCCTGCCAAGCCGTGCATGACACTGTCACAGCCAATCTCTCTGACAAGCGGTTGGCTGTTAGATTGCTACACGTGTTTGACGTTCGTCTTAGTTCTTGTTTAATGCCATTGCTCCAGGATATAAGGCTTGAATTGAGTAATGTTTGACCAATAAACATCCTGGGTTTAGGCGTGAGCATGCAATTTTGTGTCTGTTAGGCCTAGTTGTATCACAATGTGTTGCATAGGAAGTATAGCATTAGCCTGTAAGAGCTGTATCTTTAAACTGTAACATAAATTGTTAAACCTGCCAAGATTAAGAGCTGTTGGCATTTTACACAGTGAAAACTCTACAGAGAGAGTCAGTAAGGCATCTTCGTGGGTTCTTGTGCTGAGACAGGCCTTCCCTTTAATTTCCTTCCTTGTGTCTCCTTATGAACACCATCAACTAGAAAAGCCAAAGAGATGCTATGATAGAGATTACAAGAATTTAGGAACAGCTCAAGTGGAAATACTTAAGTGATTCTTCTATACCTCAAACATTCAGCAAGAGTTTAGGGACTTTGGAAATATTGAGATGGCAGAATGGTGTAAAAGAGCTGTGCAGGAAGGAGAAACAAAACTTCTTGTGGAACTTCTTGTTGAAATTCTTGAATGACGGTAATTTTTTTTTTTTTTTAACCTGATAGATAAGAGCCACAAGGGACACAAAATAAGGTTTCCAAATTACGTTGGACTTTATAGGATGTATGGAAGGAACAAATTAAGGAACTTAATGGCTTCTGCTTTTCTTCCAGACTGTGAGAGATTCCTTACTTGATGTGAACAGAACATCTACTCCCTGCCCAGTATACCTCTGCATTTAATTTGGTTGTGCTTCATGTTTTGCAGAGAACTCAAAAGATTTTGCAGTATTCTAATCTACTTAATCTTCTGAACTCTGTTGTGCCAGATATTGTAGGAATGCAAAATAAAAATATGTTCCGTGGCTCAAAGAGGTAGCAAGCAGTGTGTCGTACAAAAGATATCAGGCTTGGTAGATAAATTTGGTTAAAGAGATGAGCTACAGGAAGCGGTGAGATAACGTTGGTTAAAATGAGACATTTGACATTGGGACAAAGCAGAGTGTAAAGAAGTATTTGGAGAAGGAAAAAAGGTGGATGTAAGGAAGGTCGTCTGGCAATTTGGGAATTCTACTTCTCCACCCACCACTGTGGCTGCACTGTTAACTGCTTATGCACACATCAAGAGGAGAGCCATTTCTGTTTGGAGTATCTTCTGTATTTTCTCAATTCTCTATTTATTGTTTGACATTGCCTAAAATCTCTCTCTGTGTGGTTTTTTTTTTTTTTTTTTTTTTTTTAAATTACGAAGTTGTCTTAAGTTTTGTAAGCATCAGTTCTTTCCAACTTGTCTCGGTGCTCCAGGGAATACCTTACATTTGTCTTGCCCATCACATCGCAGTTGTAAAATGCTCATGTGTTGTTATTTCCCTGGATGTTAAACTGAAAGAGATGGAGTGGTTTCATTTTCATTTGCTTTCACTTTGACTTCCCTCTGGATGCTCTTGGTAGATGTATTCGTTAAGGATGCACTCACAAGCAAATATAAATAAATTATATGGAAAGAAATATCCATCCCTTGCTTCTAGAGAACGTAGTGTTACATATTTTGTAACTGAGCTGGTGGGATATTGAAAAAAAAAAATTGGTTTCTTTCCAAGTTTCATTCAAATGAATATTGGAACCTAGAAAACCTGATTTGTTGGTAGTGTTGTGAAATCAGTTAATTAATTTTGTTTATGAATTGACATTTTAATGTGCTGTCTTTCTGAAATGTTCATGAAGTCATTGAAAACTTCTCCCTCTTTTAGTTATTCAGCAATATCTTCACTGAAGTGCTTTCAAAGCAATGAGAAAAGCAGTAAGTTATAACAGCAAAGAAAACCATTGAGACTCTTTGTAGTAAACAATCTTTTGTTCTTTGTGTCACAATCACACAAATTCACAAAACCAAAATCATGCTGAAAACACAAACCACACAAAGTCACACAAATAAAATTGCAGCTCATGTGTCCTGTATTATATTTCAACAGCAACCTTAGGAAGATTAATAGTGATATTCTAACTAGCATGATGAAGACAGTATAAGTGCCTAGATAAAAGAATAAATAAAATATTTTTATACAACATAAACAATGAGAGCAGCTTTTTTTGAGCTCCAAAACTACATTCATTTGTTCTAATGTGAAAATTATACAATAGCAACCTGAATGTACCAATAGTACCAGATTTCTGACTTCAGTGGATTTGGCCTGAGATATACTGTTTCATTTAGTTTTCAGCTTTTGGAAACTCTCTTTGTTCATTGATTGTGAGCCTCATCCTCAATAAACCAGACAGCCAAAATCTCCAGTGGTACAACAAATTTGCTTGCAGTAGTGAGAAGGGGATCACAGTTAAAGTGTATCAGCTTTTATTGCTATTATTATTAATTACTATTACTATCCTGTGACCTAGTCCAGTCCCTGTTCTGCTGTTATCGTCTTCAAACAGGCTCGTACTCTTATAAATTGGTCTTTTTCTTTATACAAAGAGACAGATAACAAGATCATTCAGAGATGTTCCACATCCTTTTTTTTTTCACTGTATGCACAATATTTGATTAAAATGGAAGCCTAGTCAATTTATTAAGACTCTATTCAACAGAAATATTGTATAATACAGGCAAGCTTCTCCTTTTGATCTGCTTTGCAGAAATGTAGCTGAATAGTCCAGGCCAGGGCAAGGAGGCACAATAAGCACTGTACAATTTAATAATCTTAGCTTGCTGAGGCACTTCTCAATACAGTCTATGACACGTAAATCCAGCTAAAGGAAAACCTGACCGTTTCAGTAAATCTAAGGGTAAAATCTGCATGGATCTAGTGGAATTTGAGTAACTATAAACTGAAAATTTCATAGCAAATGCAAGCCCTCCTAAATGTTGTGGATCATTTTCAATGATAAAATGTTTCTCTGTAACGTGGTAGAGTTTAAGGATGAAAGTGGAAGTGGCATATTCCCTATTTTTATGAGTTGGTTTAGTTGCAATAGTCTTCTGTGTGGAAGTTCTCAAATCAGATGGAGAGGAAAGTGCAGGCTGACAGTAAAAGCACATTCCAGTTAGCGTCTGTAGGTGTTAACAGTGTGTATGTGGTGTCCCAGGCACAGCCTTCTCTCACATCATTCACAGTAATTCAAGTAGGGAAAAGTCTCTGACTCTCTGCCTCTGCCATGCAGGTGGCATGGGTAGTAATGTCTCTTCTACCCTCCTGACTTTTCAGCATGTGGTTTGGGTTTTGGACCATCCCTGCAATTCCCAGAAACACAGCCATTAAAGGTAAACACAGTCCATTTTCATTAGTGTGGAAAACAAGAGTAGAAATCTGCTTTTTTTCTCCTTCTAAGTGTAGTAACAGAACTAGTGGAACTCTGAAAGATAAAGCATCTTTTTCTTGTTATTGTTGGAGGAACATTTAACTCTCAAATGGATTCTTCCAAGTTCCACAATTTTTTTTTTTTTTTCTTACTTATATAACCTCAATAAAGTCATGGCCAGATGAAGCTCTTGTAAGGGTCCTTCTGTGTTCAGCATATCTAAAGAAATGAGCCTGTGCAGTGGGGTGTCTCTGGAAGGAGGGTATCCCCTCAACCCTGTAGCCAACAGCAGACCATCAATGTGTTCTCCTAACACTGAATCTCTCTTACATGATGTGTACTGTCTAAAACCCATCAGAGTATTCAGAGGGGGGACCGATCTTGTGTCTTGTTTCAGAATAACACAGATTTCAGAATCTCTGAGGATTTCAAAGTACCACCAAATATAAAGGTGTTCTTCCAGTTTAGAAAGGTTTAGGTGCATTTTCAAGGTCCTGTTAATTGTTAAGTAGTTCCTTTAAAGGTCTATAACTGCTGGTGTAAGAGATGTCGTGATCCAGAAAGATGTGAAAAAGTTCAAATGTTTCACTGGGATCAAGAGGGTGCTTCTTACAGTTATAGTTAAGGAACAGAGGTAAGTGCTGTATTGAATTAGGAGAGGATTGACTATGAGAAAAATGTAGTGTGCAATTTTGTGTTGAGGCAATACATCCAGGAAATACAAATTTTTATCTATGAATTCTGAAACAGCACTAGAAATTTTTTCTTTTTAGCCAAGTAAGATGTAGATTTGTGAAAATCAAGTAAACTGGAATCCAAATAATCTTGTTAATTCTACTTCTGATTTTTTTTTTCTCTTTTTCTCAACAACAAAAGTGAGATTACACAAGTCTTTGCATAATAGCTCATTTGTCTCCTGTAGATACCTTATGGAAAGCTCAAAATAGGACAATGGAGAAGTAATGAGGGTAAAATATCAGTTTGTTCGCATACTGAAAATATAATCAGTGCAATTTGTCACTCGTCTAATGTTCATTAGATAAGCATTGATAAAATTCCCCCTTACGAGTCCTTAGAGTAATGCTTAGAGTTCCTTTTCTTTCAGAGTTATTCACTAACAAATATAATTTTCATGCTGCTTATTGCACTGCAATTTTTGATCCTTTGTAACCACCCTATAAAAAAGTCCATGTCTTGTGACGCTTATTGCATTTCTAGATCTATTCTTAGATATTCCTAAAGTGCCACGTAAGTTTGTAGCAATGCTTTGGAGTGCTAAGCGCCAGGTCCTAGGACCTGCTGCCCTCCTTATACATCACATATTTAATAAAAAAAACCCCCAAATGTTACAGCATCCCAGGTGGTTGTTTCCACTAAATACCTTATTGCAGGACCTGGGACTTATAATGAAGTGAATATAATATATATGAGAATATAATAATGAAGAACAATCTTAGATCTTTGGAGGACTTTGTTCTAAAGACTAAATTAGATGTGCTACACCTAAGTCATGTCCACACAGAATTCACTGTGAAAGTTGGGCTGTATACCAGCAGGCTTAGGCATATAATAGATATGAATGTGACCTTTAAACCACTTTTCCAAATTTCCACATGCTGCAGAGCTGAGTAAACAAAAGATAATATTTACACTCAGCAACTTTTTGAAGATACTTCTATTCTTCTCAAATCTCAATGACACACATCTTTTTTAGATGAATTAATTTCTGCAGCTTGTATTGTCTATCCTATTCCTGGCTGCAGAATGAAAGCATTGACCTTGACTCAAGAAATCCATGAAGACAGAAGGAAACAATTTAAAAAATGAAGTGCTTGTGAAGGAGATAAGTCTGCTCGAACACTTTGAACTACCTGGGCTTGCAGTGCTTTCTAATTCTGCTAGCACCTCTGCCTTGCTGACATTTTTGTGTTAACCTATATCTGTAAAAACTCAGTCATGTTTCTTGTTACTACCTATTAAAAGTTGGTGCAATATGGCTATACAGTGAAAAGTCATTAGGCCTGCAGATAAACTGAATTTTTCTTGGCTGATCAAAAGACATAGAAATCAGTCAGAACTTAACTTCATGATCTCTTTTTTTGGATGTATTTTCATCCTCCTTTAAGCTATGCTTTTCATGTTTCAATATCAATTTCACTTTAAAAGCATAAATTAGAAAGTGAAAATTTAAAAATACAAATTTAAAAATCTAGCTATTTATCTTCTTAATTGTAAACTTTACTTTCGAAAATCCCTTCTGCCATGAAGCCAATGTGCCCCAAAGGATTAACCAAAGAAATTAAAATAATAATTTTGTTGCAATGGGATGTTAGTTGGTAAATGTTGCCACTGCGTTCTTGAGGCTTTCACAGCATTAAAATGCATACATTTGTAGAGAAATGATGTTAACAAACCAATGTCCTAGTGCTGCATCCACGGGCTGCTGATATAGTGATCTGAATTATTTAAAGTATAAATGTGTAAAGACGCCTTTTCAGACTCCCCACAGACTCAAATCTGGTGTTATTACTACTCTTGCTGCTCCTCTTTTGTGTGTTTTTTTTTTTCCCAATAGATTATTTCAAAGTACATTTATATTAACTGCATTAATCTCACCGTGCTCCCGGGAGCTGTATTTTATAGTTGCATTATATTTGCAGAGGATAAGGTTGGGGGACATAGAGGTCACTGGCTTGACTCTCTAAAGTAACTTCCATTGAGGTTAAGTTGGCATCACATCCTGAAAGGAGACTGTAGGACCTGGTAAGAACAAAGCCACAAATGAATCATCCCAAAGGTGCGAGAGCCTAGTCCCATACCTGCTTAAGAGAAGTACTCCTTGGAGCCTTTTCACAGTTAAAACCAAATCACGGTGTTCTTGCTCACTTCTCTAGCGAGTAGTCCAGATGACTTCAGAGGGAGCACTTGTGACAGAAAACAGTGCTCAAGGATTGCATTCTGGCCCTCACAGGTACCCCGAGTTCTCTGTATCCAGGCATGGTAATTTGTAAAGGCATCACATTTTACTACTATTTGAGGCTGTTGTGGTTTTTTTGAATCACTGATTTCAGTGGCAAAAGGAAAAGGCTGTGTACAGCAAATGCTGTCCTGGTGGCTCATGTTGGCTCTTTCTTTGAACTTCTCAGTAGAAGAGAAATAGAAAACAGTCATGCCTTAGGTTGTTTCCCTCAAAGACTATTTCTACTATTTCTTTCTGAGTTATTAATTCTGCCACTTTAGCAAAACTTGAAACTGTTAAGTGATGTTAATGCAAATGAGTCATGTTATTACCTATATTGTAATAGCACAGGATGCCCTTCCCATATGTGACAATGGTGTGCATACAAATAAGGACAGTTGTGACCAAAAAGAGCTCTCAGACCAATAACTGAGCCGTAACTAGGTTATGCTAAGAGAGAGGACCACCAAACACCTGTGTGTGCGTTACACTGTGCCACATCTTCTGTATTTGCTGTGCCAGGGAACCCTTCTTCACTCTCTTGGCTCAGTTTGTTCTGCTATGAACCAAGCAACATCTCATCTGTATGTGAATAATCACAAACACTATGAAATGATGAAAGCCGTTGTACTAGTGTCAAACTCTGATGGCAAGAAATTTTGGAGTGGTTGCCAGAATTGTAATCATTTCAGTAATTTCAAAAGAGTTTAAAGTAGTTATTAAAAGGAAAGCACTTCATCATCCTGGGAAATAGAGACGTTCTTGGCCTTCAGTCAGGTATTCTTCCAACCTAAGGACACATTTATGTGATTATAATGCTGAATGACTTTTCTGTCCTCTGTTTGAATAATAGGCTAGATGTGTGTGTTTTTTTCACATGGAAGGAATAAGGGAGGATGGGATATTTACATTGCAAATATGGGAAATTGCCAAATTCCCTCATTATTAAAATAATAATAAAAGAAAGCAAAACAGACCTGGGAAAACCGACTTGTGATTTTAACATCAAAGGTGTAAGTCTAAGTCAGGTCCTTGCATTGGAATCAGGCAAATGTCGCTGTCCAATTTCTTGGCCAGCCTAGGGGATATCAGTTCTTGTTGGAGCTATTACGTGCCTATTTTCTGCTGATTTTGTCAGTCTCCTCAAAGGACAGGTAAAGCTATTCTGAAGCCAGCTGACAAAGGACCAAAACCTACCATCAGCTAAACTGGTTCAAATCATATTTAATTAGATATGCCCCAGATCTACAGAAACTGAGAGCAGAATTTGGCTCGTTGTATTTCAAAAGTGCAGTGCAATATTCCACACACAGATCTCTTGGTGCTCTTGCTGAGTGTGCTGATAGTGCTAACAACATTCTGAGTTAAAATCACTATGAGAATTAGTCACCTTGATTTGTTTCCTTTCCTATATCTATTTCACAAGTGTTTCATGTTTTCAAAGTAAATACAACACTTCAATAAAGTGTTTAATAACCCCAGCTTGCCCCCCCTCCTCAATTTGTTCCAACAGTTTAATGGGACACACACGCACACACACACACACACAAAAGTTTAAGGATTCTGCAATATATAAATTTAAATTTTGATTTATAAACTTGGCAGCGTCTACCATTTAAAAACATGCCTTTTTTTTTTTTTTTTTATCTTCTCAAAACACCGACTGTGTTATTACTTAGCTGATCTGTTTTGTCGGCGCGTGCCAAGCTCTGGTTCTGCCGCAATCGGAGAACTTGCCTTTGCTCCTGTAAAGGCGTAATCTGGAAAGCGGTGCACGACAGAGTCAGAGGGGCAGTCCGCAATTGTTCATGCAGCAACCTTTAATGCTTGGAGAAACTTTTCTTTCATGTTTTAACTGTACAGTTTCAATTCCAAAAGTCCCATTTTCTACACCAAACAACTTTCAGTGACAAAAATAAAGAAAGTACAAATTTGCAGGTAAACCCTGAAGGTGTATCACTGAGAGATTTTTCCATTGAATCCATATTGTGAGAGATGGACTACTCTTTCAAAAATCAAATGATCTGGAAACACAGAAGAGTTATTATTGGACTTCCATTTATTTTTTCATAAGTGTGCCAGCATGGATGTGGCCCTGGGCACCCTGCATTAGCTGTCTTTGTTTGAGCTGGGGGGGACTCAATCTCCAGATGAGCCTGCTGACCTCTGCTGCTATGTGATTCTCTGCATTTCAAAAAAATTTGCACCCTGTTTATGCTTGGTCATAAACAAGTCCTTAAACCATCTATTACAGGTTTATGAGTTAATATAAATAAATGCGAAAGAAAGAATGATTCATCTTTACCCCTTGAGAAACTGTAATAGCGTACACTAGATAGACTGTCGGTACAGAAAAGCTATTTCACATATTGGTACCTGGTTCTTAGCACATTTTTTTTTTCCAGTTCCTTTTACAGCACAGAAACAAATCTTGAAATTTTAAAATGGCACTTTGCTTAGTATCAGAGTTAAGCTTCAGTGCCCTTAGGTGGAAATAGTTGGTGTGGTTTTATGATACTCAAAAACTAATGAGAATTTAATCTTTTTGCTCTCAGGAAATTTATCCTGTTTTTATCATCAGAACAGTGAAAATTGGGAAAGAATAAAGATCTACATTGTCAAAAATATTTCTAGATATGTAAGTTAAGGATTTGGTGCTAATTAACAATGGTAAAATGAGATTAATTTTTATGTTACTGATGTGCTAGTAATTTTGGTAGTGTTTAGACAATACCTGAGGATTCATGATGAAAACTAATATGATCTTAAATGCTCCCTATTAAATGAACTAAAGAAATTAAACCTTTGTTGTGTTGCAAAAAAAAAAAAAAATCCCTCATGCTAAGGTCGTGAGAGAGAGAGTATAATAAAAAAGGATAAGAAGACCTGACTGGACTTTTATATGCCAAAATAACTTTTATGTGTGAAATTACAAACTCAAATGGTACTCATAGCAGCCACAACCCATTCGGTCTCAGTTCTACTAAAGTCTTACTGTCAAAACCTTTTCCAATGTAACTGAAATGGTCGTATGGCAAAGTGAATTAGTCCCATCCTTCCAATGTGAATATGAACAATTTATTACAAATAAGTCTGGTTAGATAGTTTAGAGAATGTGTGCAAATGTTAAATAGATCATAGCATGAACACACAGCAGTGAGATTTCTCTCTTGTTTTTCATCTTAAAACTGAGTCCAGAGAATTATGTCACTATATTCACTGAGCTTTACCACTGTTGAAATGGCTTCCTGGTTGGTTGTTTGGGGTGTTTTTGGTACCATTTTTTTCATATGCTTGAATGTTTATAGTATATTTTTCTTTCACTCGTTATGGACAGCTGCACTTTCAGACACTAGGATTTCTGTGATCACGTTCAGAATGGATGATTATTTGACCATTTTGATTAGGATAATGACTATAACGCAGTATAAAATGAAAGAAATGAAAAAGCAAGTGCCCATTCCTATGGCAGTGAAAAGGCTTTCCGTTAGGATCCTCATTTATCTGTAAAACAATTCCTTTTTTTCCAATTAGCATACTGAGTTTATTGTTATGCCCCATCCTGCCCTTCCTGATGGACATTTCCATCCACTGATGACTTTGCAGCAGATGTGTTCTGTCCAAATTAGAAATCTCACATGATACTGAGCCCAGAGGATGTTTTAATTCCATTTAATTCTATTTCAGCTGACACGTGTTGAACTGCTTACTCTTTTCACAGCCTATTCCTCCTGTCCCATATGTGTGATTTTTCCCTCTTCCTGAAAACAGGATAAGGTTATGCACAGTTTGTGTCTAACATCTATAGTGACTCCTTGTTGAATGGATTGTTCATAGAAGTACAGGAGAAGCATTTAAAAAGAACAGCATTTTCAGTTGACTGAGGTGAAGTCATGTTAAACAGTATGGGAAATTCTTACTTTTTTAAAGTTTGCCTGCATGACTCTCCATCTAACTCTGGTTTGTATCTTTTACTATCAGTATAAGTCTTTAAAAAATTACATTAATTTTATTTAAGTAGTGCTAATGACAAACCAAAGAAATGTTATTTCACATATGGCCACTAGAAGATCAGAAGGCAGAGGTAACCTTTGTTGTATTTGTATAAAACATCAATTATGTATAAAATATGTTTGTATAAAATGTTCTCCCTCTTAATTTGTCTTTCACTCACAGCTGAACTAAGGATATTGAATAAGTCTGGTTGGTCTTACAGTCAAAAAAAGTAATGATATAGTGACATGGAAGGTTGCATGCATATGGGGAAAAGCAAGGCTTTTTACTTTTTTTTTAAACTTTTGCTATTTTTATAACCTTTTAGGTTGGAAGTTATTCTTGTGCTTATCATCATTTTTAATATAAATACCCCTCTCTGTTATAATGTTATAGTACTCCTCTAGAATAGTCTCTCTTTTCCCTGTCTGGAAAGAAACATCAGTCCATTGATTTGTTGTTGCTTTTTGAATCATTCTAACTGATAATAGGTCAAGCCTATGTTCCTTCATATGGAGAAGACATGTGAAAAGGCGGCAAGGCCTGCCCCACTGCTCTTTGTCAATAGAGCAAAAAATATTTGACTAAAATAATTGTGACATCAATTTTTCCCTGGACTATGGAATGACAGCAATCTATGATGGATCCAATGTCCTGGAATAATCTGTTATCTTCCAGATGAACAGTGTTGAAGGTGGAGAGAAAGAACAGAGAGACCTGCAGGAGAATACATCAAGCAAAAGAGCAGCTTCTACTGGAGAGAAGCAGATGTGAGATGATGTAATGCTATTTTCGAGGTTGAAAAAATCCTCTCTAGAGAATCTCCTGAACAAAAGGTAACTTTCAAATGTTGTTGAACTCACTAATTAATTGTTCTGGCATTCTACGGATATTCCATCCTTATCTGCAGAAGCATGTCTAAGAATCCATAGGCTTTCCGAGTAGAATGGAGCCATCTTAAGACACAGCATAACTAAAAAAAAAATAATTGTATGCTTTCTTCTTGGGTTTGCACAAACTATTCTGTCTTCACCCAGAAAAATTAGGCTTTGCTATTAATGACATGAACAAAATCAGTGGGATTTAGTCTTTACTGTGATTAGGTTAGGTATTTATTCAGTTTCTTGTGGTTTCTTAAGTCAAATGGTCAAAGGATCTATTTGTGAGCTTTATTTCAGACTTAGCAGGAATATTGTGAGAGCAGTTATTCGTACGTAATTTTAACTAAAAAAAATAGTATAACTGTGTCAGAGGCTGTCTCTTGCAAATTCCAGTATGATGTGTTAAAGTATTTTGAGCTTTTTGGTGTTATTGATTGTGAATCCACACCTGAGCTTTGGCTAATCTTTATTCTGATAGATGTAAAGCAAATTAATGAATCAACAGAAGCCTTGTTATATATGTGAGATAAGCATAATACCATTTCTGTATTTTTCGATTTGTCTCATAAATGTTTTATAAATGTAGGACTTGAAAACATTAGGAATCATGAAGCTCTTCATTAGGCATCAGAATTCTTCTCACTTGTAGTAAGTGCCATAGGAGGTTATTCCATGAGAAGAGAGACAAGTTTGCCTGTGAGAACAGGATTTCGTATTATGACCAGCAAGGACCACACAACAAATGGAGTTCAGAACAATCATTATAGGTTCATGTCATGAGAATACATTGGGGAGGAGGCTCAGTATCACACTGGAACAGGTTATTTCTCCTGGGGAGTGTAAATAGGCCTTGTAGTCTCCACAGCTGTACGTTTGGTTGCAGTAGATATGACCTATGTAAGCAGTGGACAGTCTCTAAATTAAAAAGGAACATTTATAAAATATATAAGGGAAGGAGTATACAGAATTAACAGTTTAAAATGCATGAACCCACTGTATTTTCCCTTTAGCGTTGAACCACTGCTTTGACCATTTATCAGTTTTAGTTCTCTGGAGTGTGTCTGATGTACAACGAGTTTACACAATGCCTGCTGTAGTATGTCCCACCGAATGGTTAGACTTTCAGCAATTCTGCAATAAACATGACTAATAATGCTAATAAATTGAGGTACAGAATTGTTGTGTTGCAGAGCATATTACTTGTTCTGCACTTCAAGTAAGCATTACTTACTTTACGCGTAGAGTGTGTTCTAAAATTACCTGTGTGGCATAGCCTATTTGTTAGGCTATTATGTGAGTCCTGCTAACAAAGAAAGTGATTTTTTTTTTTTTGTGGAGATGAGTTTTCTTTGAGTAGGGAACAGCTTTTTCTACGTTTTTCTAATCAGCACATATTACTAAACTTAATTTTCCTACTACTTCCTATAATTAATTACAATGTTTATGTAACTCAGTAATTAAATCCAGGGGATCTGATTGTCTTTTGACACTTATCATTAATTTCTGTGGGGCTAAGGCACTTAAGACTGTCCATGTGTTGTCATAAATTATACAGGGAAACCCCGAGAGACAAATTCATGTCTCTGTGATCTGATTTAGGTAATTCATGATACATTTTGCTTCTCTTCCTTATCAGCATCCAAGTCCACAATAAAACAGATATTTAGATTCTCCACTTCTGCTGGTTCTAACAGGAAAATTATCTCCAGTGAAAAAAAAATGTTTCATGTTTGCAACTACTTGCTTGCCACTCCACCTTTTTCCTAGAACAGGTAGCCATATAGTCTATTCTCACTAAGTCAGTTCTGAACAAAAATTACAAAATATAGCATTGTATACCGAAGAACCATTCAACTCCAGTTGAAGTAATGGGAAATTTTATAGAACCACTCTGGACAAATTTGTATGCAGTCTGAATCAGACTCCTTCCTCTGAGAAGGTTTTGTCCAACCTGTAGAAAGTAGCATTATTGGGTACATACTTGACAAATGTGGGAACATACCTGAGTGCAGCTTTCTGAAAAGCTTTTAATCATAGATCTCTAGACATATCTAAAGGGTTCACTGATTTTTAGCATTCTTTTCACAACAGAATATTTTTGTGCTATCCTTATGCTCAAACTTCATTCTTTTCATTAGAAAGAGAGAGAATTCAAGATAAGTAACAGTAGACTACCAAGTTTCTAGAGAATTTTTTTCAAAATGTTTCTGTCTACAGAGATTAAAATTACTGCTGTGCAAATTTTGAAATACAGCTAAAGAATAACTTGTCAATTTTTTTTTATTTATCAATTGATAGATGTGAATATCTTATGGGATTTTTAGGAAATGCCTGAACAAGTTGGACTAATGAAGTTTAAGCATCTAATATGTTTGGCTTGTCTTAAAAATTCGATGAGATACTGGTGCAAAATTGTAAGAGAATTTTTTAGACTGACATAAAATGCTTTTCAGAAATACCTTAGACAATTGATTAAATTGGAAACAAGCCGCCCACCTTGGTATTTAAAACACTGACTATAAATACACAGAGAAGTATTGTTGCATTTGGGAAGATTTAAGGTTGGGAAAAAAACAAGGCTTACTGGGGGAAGTGGCTAATACCATTGAAAAACAAAACAATTTTCCAATCTTTTCATCGCATCTCCTTAGTGTGTCTGACAACCTGTTTGCCTTCTCCAGTGGTATTAACCAGTCTATTAACATGTATTTCTTGCCTGAGAAAAACTTGCATTTCAACACAAATATCAATCTGTTAGTTATTAAAACAAGATAATTTTAAAAATATCCCTTACTCTGTACTTAAAGAAAAAGCTAAAGCATGAGAAAACATAACAGGAGCTCACCTTCAGACTACATGCAGTGACAGTAACAATCAGTACTGCTTAAAGACGTGCTACATCTTCCAAAGAACTGACTCTTTTCTGTGTGAAAGAGAGATCAGAAGAGCCTCCAAGAAGCAGAGTAGCAAAACCAAGCCCCAATTGTTGTTCTATAGAGACAGAAACTGCAATTCTTCAGTATTTATGATAAAGGCAGCCAAAGCCCCTTGGGTTTTATGAGAATGCTATTTGATGTCCTCAAGCACAGAGACTGTTTATCAATCCCAGCAGTACTGTGCTGTACTTAGCTGCTAGGCTTAGGTTTCTATGTATTCAGGCCAAACTGTCATTTGTATTAGATAATATTCTGAAATTCCAGGTCAGTGTTCTCATGGGAAGTGTGGTTGAGCAGACTGAGTTCAAATTCAGTGCAACTCCACTTTATTCTCCTCAGAGCTGCAGTGATGGACACAACACACTGAACTCAAGACCCATACCAGCATTTGACTTCCCCACTGTGCGATTTTTGTACGAGAAAAAAGAGTGTTTGCAATGACTTCTCAGCAAAATCCATGAAATTGCCTCTGCATAAGGCAGTGAGCTGCCTTGGTGCTGTAAAGCACCTCTTGATAAACCTATACTTCCACTTTAATGCAGAAGAAACTGAGGGAGTCTAAGTTCCTGACTGGGCTGCCTAATTTGGATATCAACAGTTAGGCTGAAGTTGCTGGTGTTTACTTTCCACTTGAATGGAAATGCAAGAGGTTCATCTGGTGAAGGAATGAGGAGATGCATCCTGAGCTGGCTCTGTAAGAACGGTCAGGTCTTCTTACAGGAGTTAATAGCTAGTTGTATTTCTTGTTTGCATTTACCATATCTCTTCTGATCCTACTTATTCTGGCTGAAAGGTCTATTTGTACCAGGTTTGGAATATTTTATCTTGTTGTCCTGAAGGAGAGTTTGCCAGTTATGTCATTTCAATAAATCGCACATGCTTTGCTGTATTTCTGCCTTCTGTTCCTTAGCTTTTGAAGGCTTAGCTGGAGAGTGAGAGCTGCCAAAATTGCAACTGTGCAGTGTTTCCTGGCCTAGCAAGTTTGACATTTCTCCCTTGCTGACAGTGCTGTGAATAGCTGAATAACGTGGTTGTTGCTGTCTAAGCCTTTCCCATACCTGTCTTTGTTCGTCTGCAGAGATTTCATGTTCTCTTTTAAATGACTAAAATGGAAGCATTTCCAAAATAGTAGAAGGAAAACATGCTCACAAAAATTCCTTTCCTTTATGCTGCTAAGGTACAGGCCCATTGGAAGTAGCTTTTACTGGAATTGGTCAAAGTCCTTTACAGAGGGGAAAAGAATCATAACAGGTATATGCAGTCCAGAGCTGAAATTAGGCCTGGCTTAGTCTAAAAGCTACTGGTAGTTTTGATATCATCCCTTATCTCCCACAGGTAAGATACTTTCAAAACCATGCAGTTCAATCATATAGCTGAAGCACCAGGGCTCTGCGACGTGTACCTATCTTCTAAGGAATTTACTTGCACTATAAATATTTCACCAGACATGAACACTTTTCCTACCTTCTGAACTTTGTGGCATGTCATTTGAATACCAAAGTTACAAGTCGCTAGACTGTAGACAGTTATAAATTGAGAAGGAGTTGAGGCCACTTCTGTTCTTCTCTGTTGTTCCACTCCTGCACGGGGTGACTAGAAGAAACCACTAATAGTAGCAGCACACATCTGTCAGTCTCCCACGTGCCTTGCAGAGGGAGCAAGTATCTCCTGTGGAGAGGTCTGCACCTCAAAATATACGGTGGCAATTAAATTACTGCTAATTGGGTTTAGTAATCCAAAGGCTTAAATACTAATTAGTTGAAATAGGAAAAGTGAAAAAAGGGAAATGACTTTTCTGTAACTTTTTATGTTTTTAATCTCATAATTGTCTAACCTGCACTGAGAATTGCTTTCTGTCACGTGTCCAATCTCATTTGATTTTGTTGTTCTTGGATTTCTTTTCCTTGGCGGAAATTTTGTTTGTAGTTGCTGTTTGCTTACAGGATTGGAAATAAAAAAGAATCACTGCCTGTCATAAAACAATTTATCTGAGAGAAAACAAGGTAACTGTACAGTTACAGTTCTTGGGAAATATGTGCTTTTTACTGATTGCTTTTATTTTCACAATTCCTCTCTCACAGCCCTTGACAGCCTCTAATTCTAGAAGATAAATTCTCTCTTGCTCCAAAGCAGGATACCCTAGTTAGACTGATAAAGGCAGCTGTATTAACACTGGGTAATACCCTAGAATAGAGACAAAACAACGATCAATAATGGTAATGATCTGTCATTTAAAATATAATTTTAAGATGGCAACAAAATTGATATTTTGCATTTTTTCCGCCAAGTCTTGAAACCAGGAATCGAGCTTTTAAAAGCAAGCAACTGAACTTAGTTTGCATAGGGCACATTTTAATGACATCTGGGAAAGTAATCTTAGTATTAGTTCTATTACTTTATGTATTTTAAAAAGCTCCTGTTGATCTTAACTATGCTGGCTAACAATTTTCCTCTTCTGGTCTTGTCTCAGTTTTCTACAAGTTCTACCTCTTGATTTATATGTGTTGTTGTCAATTGCTCTATTTTTGTGATTTATTAAGTATTCTTTTCTTATTACTTTGTGAATTCTTTCATCTCTACAATGGATCTTTAAATATTAGTAGGTCTCCTTGATTATTATTTTGTAGCCCTTGGAAAAATAATAGCTTTGTAACCTGCTCTCACTCATGCTTTTCTGTTAAATTCACACCAACAATCTGTTTTGTAATTGTTTCTGGCTTTCTGGAATTGGTTCTTCAAAAGCACTGTGATTTAGACGTTATTTTGCTTGCACATAAGAAATGCAGGATGATTGGCTTTACCTCAGCTAACACAATCTTTTAGCTGTAGGAGGAATTAGTCTTTAGCTCTCAAGGTACAGATTAATATAGATTTCCTAGCACATTGCATGCAACCCTTTTGATTTAGGAAATTATTTTCCAGACTAGCACCAGTCTTATTGTAGCCCTGCATGTTAATGTAATGTTTTTTTCTAGATAGAAACTATAAATTTATATTAAAAACCCGGACATGCTTTTTCTGGTTTTATGATCTGTAAAAAGTGTCATTTTATCCCATCTCATGCTTTATCTGTTACCATACTGAGACTTCAGGATCACTTTCATATTATTCTTCAGTGAATCAGAGAAAAGTAATTCCATTTTTTTGCACAGTTTTCTCAGATGTTTTCCAAACATATTTTGGAAATCTCTAGTTTCAGCTTATGAAATGGATACAGAATCTGTCCCTGCGGTTGTTCTATAATGCAACAGCTTTCTCAAATTAGATATTTTTCCATAATGTGTTTTGTACTTGAGAATGAGAAACAGTAGCTTATACCTAATAAATGTCAGACAGAAGATGTGCCAAATTTTCAATAGCAAACTGCAGTGAAGCACGCAGCCTGAAAGCTGCAATATATTGTTTGGATTGACAGGCTAGCAAGGACTGTTACATATGTCCTGATCCTTTTATGTTAACATTTTTGGTGGAAATGAAACTCTTTAGTTTAAACCAGGGACTCAGCTTGCTCTCACTCATCCTTAGCTTTTTTTTTTTTTTTCATTTACAGTGCCATTGGAATTAGGAAATTTAAACTCTGAGAGCTTTCTCATCGTACCTTGCTAAAACAAAACTAGTATGGACAGTGAATATCTGTCAGTTGTTTATGGAGAACATAAGGATTCATGTTCTCCTCAAAAATCACTTCCCTTTGTCGCCAAGAAATGGCAGCTTTTTCCAATGCAGTATAAACATTTGAAGCTCAGCAATGCGTATTTCTCTTGTTGACTTCTCTCCATAGCAGAGCAGCATGGTTTACATATGGGAACACAGTTGGCGCCACACTCAACAGGCCAGTAAAGAATGGAGATGGCTTTCAGGGTTGCCAGAAGGATATCTGAGGCCTTTTTGAGGATCTGTCTGAATAGTACTACTCCAAGGGTAGCCTTTATTTTTTTTTCTTCTCTGCACATTGTTATTTAAAAATGCATCCTGGTCTGAAAATAAGATATTGTTTTTGCATATTTGGACAGGGATTTTTTTTTTCCTCAGTTGGTTCTGTTCAGTATTATCACATCCCCACTGTTTTTATTCTTCACAGTAGACATTTTTAAAATGCAACTTAAAAATAAAATCTCCTGGCTGCAGCGAGGGAGGGATTATCACACATTAATTTGATACACTTGCTCTGAGTGATTTTGTTGTTTTACTGCTTTTCACAACATTTAAAAATTTTTATATTCATAATGCATTTTAGAAATTATCATCAGAGGATATTAGTCTTACCCATGAAGGAGAGATGATGCACATTTTTACAGCTTATTAGGCTCCGAGATTTACCCTGAACACATACCTGAAATCTGCTTGAGGTATTGGCCTCCTACACAGCTACATTCAAATTGCTGGGTAGATGGTCCCATGGGGGTTCCTGTTTTGTGCCCTGCAACTATCAAGATTCAGTGTGCCAGTGAGGATCCTAATGACAGCCAAGAGTCCTGAAACTTCTGGTTTTCATGGCAACCACAGAGTCTGTTGTACAATAACTACTGCTTTATCACTTGTTTCAAGTTGAGCTTTGAAAACAGTTGGCAATAGAAAAGCATCTTTTTGTGCCTTCTCTCTACAAAGCCTGATATTCTTGCCTGATGTGTTTTGTTAGCGCACAAGATACATCTCTTTCCATGAAGTTAATTGGCAGGGGGCTTTCAGCAGTATTAATGGCTACATGATTAGCTCGCTGTTTATAGCACTATGATAATGAGAGTTTCCTTCAGGGGAACCACGGGTCTGATCCTCAGCTTGCCTGCTCTTCACCTTGGAGGCTTCAGCTGAGGCCCATGAAGGTTACAGTCAAGACGTGAGAAAGGTGTAATGTCAGCAAGAAAAATACCCATTAGCTGCAGATATCCAATTAGTTGTCAGCTAGGTGGGGCTGAACACAGTCATTAGTGGGGGGATGTTAGAGGGAGACGAGGCTTTTCACAAATACTCCTCT
Source organism: Chlamydotis macqueenii (assembly GCF_036417535.1). Classification (NCBI taxonomy): domain Eukaryota; kingdom Metazoa; phylum Chordata; class Aves; order Otidiformes; family Otididae; genus Chlamydotis; species Chlamydotis macqueenii. Next base: position 17,427,688 of record NC_141570.1, read on the forward strand.
CAAAGCTCTGTTGTCTCTCCCAATTGCTCTTGACCACAGTCCCAGAATGGAGCTGGGTGGGGGGACGGGGAGGTTTTGATACTGATGGCAAAAAAACCACAGTCAGGGCTCCCTGACTGTTATCCCACAAATAGAGTACATTAAAATATCTAACTTTCATCCGCTACTCCAAATGGCAATAAGATCTGAGCTGCTGCCTGCTGAAAGCCATGAAAATGACCCAATAACTTTTAAGGGTGTTCAGGTCAGACCAAGGATATTCGTTTTTGCAACACTCTTTAGGATATGATTCCAAAAAGGCACACAATTGCATGCTTAACTTTAACAACTAAATATGGTCCATCTGAACAGGGATGCCGTCTTGAATCGTAACAATGCTAATTGTTATGATACCGTTACTAATAAGAAGCAGTCTGCTGCAGATGCAGCTGTGCACTGGTAGTTGGTAGGGTGATGTGTATAGGTCCTTAGGTTTTGTAAATGAACTGATGGGGCAACTTTCCAAATCAATGACTTTCTTGGATGTGACAGTCACAGGAGCAGTTTCAGAAAGGTGACCTGCTTTAGGCTGGACCTCATTATAGTGGAAACCTTTCTTGAGAAGTGTGGTGACAATGAAGTTAGATATATTTTCTTTTTTCTTGTTTTTTTTTTTTTTTTTTTTGCATGCACAATTGTAGCCAATTTATTCAACAGGCAACATCTGGTATGTTTCTGTGTCTTTATGGTACCATTAAAATCTCTAAATGATTAAGGAGAAGTGGTTATTTGAACCCATTTGATCTGGGTGAGGAATCAGAGTTTAAGACCAGGGAAAAGCAGTTAGATCATCCATTCTGACTGTCTGAGTATCATATGTATGTTATGTTTCACTCAGATGCCACTACGTAAAACCAAAATATTTACATTGTATTACTGAACTTTCAGGGTACTGAATTGTGTGCCATATACAGGAAGCAAATGGACTAACCTTGCTGCTCTTTCTGGTAATTTCTGGGTGAAATTTGCTGTGGTAGTCATGAAACATGTTCCCCTGTCCCTTGGTTTTGAAGGGATATATTGTTAAAAAAACCCAGACAACCAACAAACCAAACGCCCAATGATCAGTATAATCCTGAGCTGGTCAACAAAGTAGGCATCAAGACAGGAACTTTACCATAGTCCCCTGTAGCAGATGTCCATCCCATCTTGTGTCTCAGCTCCAGCTGTGGCAAAGCCCAAACTATATGAAAAAAAAAAAGTGAAAGGAAAAAATCCTGGAATACTATCTCCTTCATCTAGTACCTCTGCATCAGAATGTGCTCTTGCCCTTCTGCAGACTCTCCTGCTGTGGTAGCTGACTTGCTACCACCAAACATCATCTGCGACAAGAAATTATTTCTGGGTAAGAGCTCGGTTCCTGCTCCATCAGCCTTTAAAGCGGTCTGTAAGTTATAGTGGTAACTAACTCCTGTAGCTGCCTTTGAATGACTGCCCTTTTGCTTGCTGTACTTGATCTGACCTACACACTTTCTTCTGTTTTGCTAAAAATAGGTGATCTGAAGCTTTCAGCAAAGTGAAGTGACCTGTTCAGAGACAAACTACAATGTGCATTTGCCTTTTAGCAAACAAAATACGCATCAAATCAATTATCTCAGTAAAGGCTAAATAACACTCTACTGTGCTGACTAAGGAGCTCCAAGCTTCTGTTGTCTCATACAACATTTTGTTCCTTTCAGAATGATTTTCTTCACAAAAGAAAACAGCGCTAATTAGGAGTTGTTTGGACTTAAAATACTCAGCCAGGCTGGTGTTTTGGATGTCAAGTACAATGATGGAACAAGAGCAATTGGAACAGGAATTGTAATTTTCATTTTCAATGTCTAAATTCAGCAATTAGGAAAGAGTTAGATTGGCATGGACATAACCAAGAAATGTCAATAGGTAACACATGTCAATTAAATCACATTAATGATGTAATTTGGGCTAATCTTTAAGTATGTGTGCTCATTATTTCCCTAGCTCCTTCATCCATAATTTATAAATCATTGATGGGATGAAGAGACACAGATAGACTTCAGGAAAATGTGAGTCTCAAGGTTTGGGATTTCATGATAAAATAGTCAAAGTGTCTGTGTGATTCAGGAGGCCAGGCCCTGTTCTCCAGTGGAGCACACAAACAGCTGCTGCTCTGAAAAGTACACAGCCTCCATCAATGTGACAGAAAAGGGAGGGAGGGAGCCAGGAAGTGCGCAGGGGTTAAAAGGAGATCAGGGCAGAGCCAGAAATAGATCTGGTTTCTATACAGTGCTGTCTTTCAAGACATAAGTTGCAGGATGGACTAAATGTAGATCCAGCAGCACGTGTTCAATCTGGAGTTTTAGACCTGCCACTGTCTGAAGTATTGCCCCACGTTCCATTTTATTGCCTCTACGAGTGAGTTTGAATTAACAGGAAAGGCAATTGCAGTCTCTGATTGTGCCAGGCAGTTTATACCTTTGCTCGTTATTTAGATCAGGTTTTGAACAGCTGCTTTGGGAAGAGGCTTTCCTGTACAGTGATTCCCCTAATGCTGTCACTTGAAAGTTTGACGTGCAGATTTTTTGACTGAACATATCCACAGGGGAACTTTCAGTTCCTCTTGCTGTCTCATGTAAGTTTAAAAGAGCCACAGATGCGGTTTAACTGCATTTTTGGACTTTCAGTCCAGGGGTGATGGCTACCAAGGAAGTAGATTTTTCCCATTCACAAGAGTAGTGTCTGGGCTGCTTTCCCAGTAAGTTTCCAGATATGAAGAGTCATATTTTCTTTGGAAGTTCTCCTTTCTGACCCTATGGATTGCATCTCTTGCTGTGATCTAAGAGACAGTGATATCCTGCTCGGCTTTCTCAAAGCATTGATACAAATCCTAGTGGAACTTCTAAAAGCTCTGACTGGGGAGGAGTTAGACTTTTTCTTCTGCTTCCCTTGCCTTAATTATTTGCTGTCTCGGGAAGATAGACACCCTGTCTCCAGGGACTAGATTCCCCAGAAGGGGCTGTCTCCTGGGTATCCATGTCTGTTATTGATGATTGCATATTTTGTTTTTTATGTACTTTGCATTTGGCTTTTGTTACCATCAGCATTGACTTTAAATCAATTCCCTGGTGTTGAGAGTGGCTGTAATTGATTTTTAAAAAAACAATTATCTTTGTTGTGGAAAAAGTTCAGATATAATTCACGTTAAACTATACTGAAACCTGTAAGCCAAACCATTGCAAGTCTGAGCGTTTTAGCAAGATCAACCCTCAAATTTTAAGCATATGTCACTGCAAGATGAAAGGCACTTTCACAGAGCCATGAAGTAGAAAATGAAAGTGCAGCTATTAATTTTAGAAGTTTGATGTGTTTTGTTGAAAGTACACAGATTCACATGTGATTAGATCCTTCCATGTACAATGAAATGTCACCCACCTATAGCACCAAATATCATGTAGCCACTTTAAGAAGGACAGGTGAATTTTAAATCAGAATGTTTTTCCTCCACTCTGCATTTGCAGGCAGGTTTTGAGGCAGGAATAGCGATGTGCACAAAGCGCTGGTACCTGATGTTATGAAAATCATATACTTCTACACTCTCCTGAGTCCTAAACGTTCCTCTGTTTCCTTATTAAAGGTAAACTGGTTTAGATTCTATATCTTTCGTGAATCCTCAACTGAATTAAAATACTGGCTTTTGAAAGTGATACAATTTCTAAATATTGAGTCTCTGAATGTAATAACACAACATCATGGACACAGCAAGGACTATTTAAGTGAATATTACCATATGAAGTGCTCATAAAACAGTCTGTGTTCACTGAAATTCTCATGACAGACCCATGAGTTACAGCAGGAAGTTCAGCTTAGTAGCACAGAACTCATGATGAGATTTGTTTAAAATAAGCATACAACCAATATATAGGCTCAGCCCCTTGTCACTGTAAATGGGAATGGCTTATACATATATTTTTTTAGGAAGTCTCAAAGTTATCAAGTCTGTCTGGAGAAACTCGGTACAGTTTCATCACTGTTGCCTGACTTTTTTGAAAAGATCCCAGCCTTCATGCTCTTTTCATTCCAAGCCATAATTGTACCACACTTGTCACTTGAAATGTGTTTCAGTGTCATGATCAGCCTCAACAAAGAGTGAGCAGTGAAAAACCTTGTAACTCAATGGCTTTATCTGACATTTTCATTATGTTTCAAAACTTCACAATATCGTATCTAGCCACACCCAGACATTTTCAGTTAGAAATAAATTAGTTTTGAAATATGATTGTACTGGTGGCCCAGTATTATTTAGAATAAGGCATACTTTGTAAATCTATGCTTTTGTTCAGAAGTAAACTCTAGAATTAATCCCAAAGAAAATGGAAAATACTTGTGGGATAACTTGTGTTTAAAGGTCTAAACCTTAGAACTTCCTTTAGCTCACTTCTGAGTACAGTGCTCAGCACAGTCACAAAATAATGATGTGTAGTATCCCACTCTTCCTTTGGAATACAAGTTTAAGCTTAATTGCCAGCAAAATTAATAGAAATGTCTTAAAGTCGATGCAAGGAAGCAAATAAAACAGATTTATAGGATGTTTGTCTTACAACTGATAAATTACTTTGTGTGTGTTGCTAAAGAATGGGTATCTGCATTACTCTAGAGCTTCTGGTGAGCTATGTCCATTTATTTTAGAATGTCAAGATCAGTTTAACCTCAAGATGGTGCTAGATGGTTAAGTTGACTGTCACAACAGCTATTGTTTGTCATTTAATTTTTTGCAGAATGAAAAAGCATTGATAACATGTAATTGGTTAATAACCATTAAGAAAGGATAAAAGCTTCATATTAAAATGCATCACTTTTATAGATTAATATGTTTACCTGAGCAAGACACAAATTTATTTGAAAAGATATTGATTATATCAATGTCTTGAATAAAATACTGCTTGGGAAGAAAAAGAGCATATGTAAAAGTCATCGGAACAACAGTGACAGGAGATACACAATATGCAGTTTGACACCTTACCTAATTATTAGAACCAGGCAGTCTGGGAGTAATGGGAGTGCCATTCTCACAAGTTAACGTAAATGAAACCCATCAGGTAAATAGTAGATACTTAAAGTTCTTGAAGAACTTAAAGAACTATTAACTCTTTCATTCAAAATAAATAATATATAGAAGTACTTTAATTATTCCAAATCAAGCAGTTTTCATGCTGGAAGATGGTTATTCAGGACATGGCTGTAGTATTTAAGCCATGTGCAAGCACAGGGGACTTGCTATCATATATCAGGACACCCATGCCTGGATCAGCAGGGAAATGAGCTGCACCGGTACATCAGTACCACTATTCTGACAACTTTCTTTGCACAAGCGGGTGTATAGGTGATGTAACTGCAGAGTAGGAAACGCATACTGCTGCTGAGTTTTTCCATTTAGTTCTGACTCCAGGTCTGATTTTCTAGCACAGCCAAACAGCAGCCAGATGACCAGAAATTCATCCTACAGCTTCTTTCCTTGTGAAACTGTTAAGGGAAAGATTTTCGGAGTAGCCCATGACAATGCTGTTATTGTTTATGGCAAAAAAAAAAAAATAGTGCTAGGTTGTATAAACTCTGTATAACTCAATGTGGTGGTCAGTAAAACGGACCTTTTACAGTTTGTTTGGAAACGCTTGGAAAAAAAATCTTTTCCCAAAATAAGATATGGGTCTGCTTGAAGGTCCTGGTTCCTAGGCACATCTCCTGCCATCGGTGGATGTTAGAAAGAGAGAATCTCTCTTCCCCACATGAGGTACTTCTGTTGTTCTTTTTATTTTCTTTTCTTTTGTCTTTTTTAAGGCTTGCTTTTTTGGCAATAAGATTTAATCTTTTATAAAAGCTGCAAAATGGGAACAATTTATGTGTCAAGTTAATTTATTTTGCACCAGAAAGGCCTTTCAAAAAGATGGCTGTTTAATATATAACCTTCTAAATGAGTCAGCAGAATAACACGGGGAAGTGGGGATGTGCAGTGACAGGAGGCTTTTTATTAAATTTCGTTTTATTTTGAATTTTGCATTTTTTTATTTTCAAAGACATTTGTTTGATATCTTCCAAAGTTTTTATAATTGTTTAATCATAGCAATTACTAATGAGGAGGCTAAATCAGCCAAGATAATGTTGCAGAAATATGAAAAACCCTGGCGTTGAAAAGGCTGCTTGATCTGCTGAAATATGTGGAAGTTTGCCGCCATTCCTTTGTAATGTTAAAAAAGAAGGTTCTACACTCCTCCTCATTTGTAAACCTGGAATGATATAAATGAGCACACTTCTGCCTTTGCTGCTCAAAGTCTTAGTTTCTTTGTTGTTTATGTAATGTGTTTCTTGGAGAAAAAGAATCAGCTAAGTGTAGTTGTTTGGCTTTATAAAGCAGGGAAGTAGGAACTAAACTGTGTCCTGCACACACGTTTCTGTCAGATACAGATAAAAGTATAAATAGCCTAGGAGACAGGTCCTCTTAAGTTATGATCCTAAGGTTAGTCGGACTTTTCAAGAAGATTTTTCTTGTCTAGACAGTTATAAAGAAATTGGAAGTTGATTTAAAGTTTTATTATAGAGAACGTAATTCTGTATCACTTGTCAGTATTTAAGCAGGAAGGTATTTTACATATAATTTTAGAAAGCTATTCAGAAGGAAATATAGTGGTCATCCCAGCTATCTGTAAATCTATTTAAAAAAACTATTTCAAAAGGAAAATAGATTACATTTTTTAGAACAGTGGGGAAATCAACATCCTATGCTTTTTTTTCTTTAGATTAAATTCCAAAGTGACATTCCAGCTGACAGAAGCAGAGAGCTGATAATAAAATTCATGGTTACATGGTTCAGGATTAATCAAGGGGAGAGCTATGGTAAGAGTGTTTAGCTAAAAGTCATTTTAAGTCACAAGTACATAAGGATAGATGATTAATTATGTTGTCCACTTTGGGCAATGACTGTGCAGGACAAATTGCTTTTGAACTTGGCCACAAACGAGTTTAAAAAAGCAAAAGTACTGAGTGGCACTAAATAACCCCCAAACAATATTTATTTCCTCTCAATGTCTTGTCTGTTGACACAGGGAAATGATTCCCTTTGACTTCATAGAGGAATTTAGGAGAAAGTTGTTACAGATATTGATCCCGACACACGATCCTTCCAGTAACGGTCTTGGAGGCATGGCTTGCTGGGATGTAGAGGCTGAATGTTTGCACTGACCTCTGCCACACAAAGATCATTGTCAGCATCTGGATCTCCATGTGGAGAATAAAACTTTTTGTATTACAAAAAAAGCTTTCCAACAACTATTTTGGCAGGAGCAATGATAAAAAGAATATTTGAGCATATTATTACATTGTTAATATATTCCCACCAGGAAGTTAAACTAATTAACTTCTCTCTTATGCATACCTTGGTGATATTTTTACATTTCCCAGGGCACATAACCAGTCACAAGAAAAGGAAAATGTCACCTTCCAATAGTTGCTCCACAGCAGGCACTGGAGGACATTCTTAAAGCAAAATGTTTTGTGTGCTGTTAAGTCTCTTGATGAGGTAGAACAAAAGATCACTGTCTCACCTGACATCTTTGCTTCAACTTGATGTATATCTCTGTCTATTATAAAAAATTTTTACTTCTTTGTGCTCTTCATATCAGTTGGCTATTCTGCTTGCATTCTCTGATTGTCAGGAAAAAAAATATAAATATATATTTCAGCGTTGGTAGATATGGAGCTACTGGAGAGTCCAGCAAAGGACCTCTGAGGTGATTAAAGGGGTGGAGCACCTCACATATGGGTAAAGGCTGAGAGAGCCGGGACTGCCCAGCCAGGAGAAGAGAAGGTGGGATCTTATCAACATGTACAAATATCCAAAGGGAGAATATAAAGAAGACCACCACCTTTTCAGTGGTGTTCAGTGACATGACAAGAAGCAATGGGCACAAACTGAAACACGGGAGGTTCCTTCTGTACATCAGGAAACACTTTTCTACTGTGAGGGTGACTGAGCACTGGCACAGGTTGTCCAGAAAGGTTATAGGGTCTCCCTCCTTGGAGACATCCAAAACCTGGCTGGATATGGTCCTTGGGCAACCTGCTCTAGGTGATTCTGCCTGAGCAGGAGAGTTGGACAAGATGACCTCCAGAGATCCCTTCCAACCTCAAGGATTCTGTGAGTCTGTAACATTGCTGTTCAGTGTTTCTGAGGTCATCTGTGACTGTAAAGCAATGATATGGGAATAAAACACTGCATCTCTTTAGCCTTGAACTAAACCTTCTAACCCTCTTGCCTTTTTTTTTTGTTATGGTTTCATTTCTTCAATCTATCACAGAATCATAGAATGGTTTGGGTTGGAAGGGACCTTTAAAGGGTCCAACCCCCTCTGCAAGGAGCAGGGACATCTCCAACCAGATCAGGTTGCTCAGAGCCCCGTCCAACCTGCCCTTGAAGGTTTCGAGAGATGGGGCATCAACCACCTCTCTGGGCAACCTGGACCAGTGTTCCACCACCCTCATCAGAAAAAAAAAATCCTATCTGTGAAAACATAAGCCTAAGTACAGCATCCTTTGGAAGAAAGCAGATTTCATCAGTTAACATTGGTCAATTTGAGCAGAACGTAATATAGGTGAGTAACGAAGGACAAAATGCAATACCAGTGTCTGTATGCAACTCATCCTCTGATGACAACTCCTATCATTTATAGTATTCTTCCTATTGTGAAGGAGTACATTTTTTGAAAAATATTGTGGTCAATGTATTGAGGAAACCAACAGTAACACAGAAGGACAAGGACCATTGTCTGCATCTGCATAGCACTTCTAAATGAGATATTTTTAGTGAACTGGAATCTAAAATGGCTTGTGTGTCAGTCAAGGTCATTTTTTTTTTTATTGAGCTTGTCTGATGTACACAGTGAAGCTACTGTATTAAATGCAATTCAGCATAATATCTCTAATTTAAGATGTAGGCAATTATGACAGATTAACCAGAGATAATAGCTGTGAACCTGGTTCTTTATTACCTGGATCAGTGATGTTGGAAGAATAAATGGAAAGCATAAATGAAATAATCTGTTGCTGGGCAGCTGAAGAACACACTAAATCACCTGGCTAACCAAGAATGAAGATTATGTTTTTGAACTGACAGGAAAAATCATGGTTAAGGTCACTGTAGATTTATTACCCCAAGCAATATTCTAATAGACTGGATTGTCTTTATATTGTAATGAACTAAAAGAAGTTTCAGTCTTCAGCTGATTCTCTGTTGCAGGCACATGTACTAGAATTAATTAGATGACAATGTCATCTGATTGAATTGATGGAAATCTATTGAACTACATGAACTCTATATTTTCAAAAAAAAGGCAGTGAAGATGTTGACAGCACTTCCGTGCCTGGCTTTTAGGATATTCCACAGTTGGATAACTTCTTTTTTTCCAAAGCCAGGACGTGCACAGGAGTTGGTTTTGATTTGGTTTTGTTTGGGTTTTTTTTTTGTTTGATTGGGATTTTTTTTCACAAAGCAAATTTTATGAGAGGAAAGGAATGCTGGATAATTTAAATATGATGGTCCACCTTCTATTTTAAAATTTTTAGATGATTCAATGGATGTTAAATGCAGTGATCTTTACCATCAATTGAGTGAAAAAAAAATAGAAACATATTCTGAAAATATTTAAAACAAATATTAAAATGTTTATAATATAAAAAATGCACTTTCATCAACATCCATATTTAAATGACATTTAAATTCCTGTGAAGACACCATTGTTACTGAAAAAAATTGGATGAAAACATGCTGTAAGTCCTATTCAAGACCATATGTCCCCTTAAACATTATCTTCCTGTGGGACTCAGCCACTTTGGAAAACCTAGGCCTGGTTTTATTCCGTGTAACTAACAGTTTCACTGATGTGCTGGGCAAGGAGTCTCTTTGCTGGTACGGCCAATGCAGAAAGATAAACAGCTCCAGGGAGGCTGCATCCCATGCGGCGATGCCTTTTCTCTCCATTGGTAAGAGTGCCAAGATAGTTAGGCCTCCAGTGCTTAGAAGACACATTAATTTGGTAATTGAGTGAAGGTCTCGGGGTTTATTCCTGCCGGTAAGCCTAACAAAGACTGTTACACATCTTGGCCATTATAAATGAGACCATTTTTGTGAAGCATACAAGGATCTTCTCCTAGCCAGGTATCTTGCTCTGGTTTGTCTGAGGAGGCTACTTCCTGTGCAATTCAAGCTGGTCAGTTAATTTACACCATAGAATTGTGTCTTAAAAATGAGACTGAAAACTTCTGGTTCAGCCTCTCCTCTGGGGATCTCTGCATAGCCACAGAAACAACACGGAAGAAAAGGATTTCATACCAAATCCTACTTTTCTGTCAGCAAACGCATTCAGAATTACGGGGTAATAATTCCAGACAGATTGGAGCTTCATGGATGTTTTGAAGTTATATATATTGCCCACAGATTTTCAACTGGGTGAATTTGAGTGTGTAATAGCCTGTGATGAAGCGTGCAGGCCTGTCGGTGCCCCTGGAGAGGACTCCGAAGCCATTTCACACTCTGGGCTGGGCAGAGTCCATTTAAAGGAGATCCTGCCAAGCCAAGTCCCCAGAAGTTAAATTCCCAGCTAGGGTCTGAAGCTATTCAGGGTGTTTCTACACCATTATCTGCAGCCAAACTAATGTACATTCTATATTTTGAAAGAAGGGAATTGGGATTCGTTAGGGAGAGGACTGTTCTTCCTCCCAGCCAAAGAGGTGAGTGTTGGGGTAATCAGGTGTTACCCGAGGAACTTTTTGATTTCTTCTCATGTTTATAGGTTTTCAGCCTACATGGGTGACATGTAGTTACAAATATTTCCTTGAAAAAAAGCTCTCCTTGTGTATTTTGACAGCCTTACATGCACCTTGTATAGATTTTAATGATTTAATAGCCGTAGTTGTAAAATCGGCATGCTAGACTTTGTGTGTTTTTCTACTGGACACTGAAGTGATAGCATGTGTGGTGTCTTTGGGCAGGGCAGTTTGCTTGATGCAAGGTTAATTCCTTAGTACCAGCTGTACTCTCTGATTTTGTTTGGTTTTTGTGTGTGATTCTCTCAATTTTCTACTGAATAGGGACAGGGATTTAGATTTTCTCTAAATTATCATAAGGCATAGATCAATCAGCATTAAGAAGGTCAATGGTGAAATTAGAAATATGGCAAGTTTGGATACTCAGACAATCTAGGAACATGACATAGCAGTCAGAAACCATAGCCAGCATGGATTTCTAGAAATAAGCCTGCAAATGTTTCCAAAAGACATGACCTCCTTTGAGTGGAGGTTATTGGGCTCAAAGTAGCCTGAATGGTACAATTTTGTGGCTTGTATTATGTTCAAAGCCACACTAGATGGCAATAATGGTCCCCCGAAGGCTTACAATAGGACCTACAGAAGATAGTTTAGTTTTCTACTTTGTAAAGTGACAGCCACCTTTTACTGCCCAGCTCTGCCTTTCTCAGAGAAGTGAATTTTGCTTCCTCCCCGTCTATTAGTAAAAGAAAAATCCAAAGTCAGTGGTTTCATTTTCTACAGGAACACTGTTTGTTCAAAGCACAAATCTGAGAATTAGCAGCCCTGTTAAGTTCTAGTTCAAGTGCACTTCTCTCCTATCACTAGAAATAAAGTATTGGTCCTGGGAAACATTATCGCAGCTCCTGCAGTGGCTCATGCTGTTCTGTCTCCGATGCCCCAGAGTGCCTGAATGATTTCAGATATAATCCACAGTGAGCCAATATTGCCAAAGAGATTTCAAAAACCAGCCAGCCTTTGCTGTTCACACCTGAGTGGTTCAAAATATCAGCACTACAGCAGCCTCATAAATTAGCAGCACATTACATCTTTTCATTACAAATGTGGCAATGTCATCCGAGAAAGTTAATGACTCGGGCACCAGGAAATAGTCTTCCAGGTAGCAAATGTTCAGCAGATCACAGTATTCCATTTATAGCAAAGACAATGATCTAAAATGTCACCATTGCTCTGGAGAAAACAAAGTATGCCATCCAAACATTGTGGAGGCTATGTCAGTGAGGAAAGAGTTTCTCTTGCTAGCTCAAGTAGTTAACATTCATGCTCATCTATTACATTACTCATCGTCTTTAGCAGCTCTATGGCACTACATAACAAGATGTGGTAATTTTCTCATGATGGATATTGGTAGTCAGGACTAGAACAGTGGGGGTTTTTTGAATGTTTCAAGGCACACTACAAATCTTGCTGCCTCTCTGTGATGTTGGTCTTGTTTAACTGTCTCAGGAACACGTATGTTGAGAAGAAGAGAGGGAAAAGAGACTGTCCAAGGTTACCTCCTTGGCAAACAGATTGGAGTACCTCAGTTCTCAGTTTGCTGACCTCCTTGTTAGAAGATGAGATGCTGTTTCCAACAAAATGGAATTTTGCTTACCTTCTTCTGTGGTATCTGTGATCCTACAGCATACGCAGGTGATACTATTTTATGTTGAGCTTTACATCAAAGTTAGTTCTGTGGCATTCCCATGATGTGTACCTAGACTATGGGGACTGACTTCACATAGGAGACTGGAATACTGGTGAAGTAGCCTGAAACAAAGCAAGGAGTATATCACATCAGAGTGGTTTTGGAAGTTTGAGGTTTCTCTGTTACATTCACTGATGTTTATCTTCCTAGGAGCAAATTTTAGGTGAGTTCTGGATGGGGATGATACACGTTTTTTCACCCTTTTGGGTAGTTAACTAAAATTTTTAAGATGGTGGGAAATATGGTCTGTTTTAGACTTCCTTCACTAAAGCAACTTCTTAGTATTTATTTAAACTTAGTGACCACCTTCACCTAGTTTCACTTCATTATAAGTATATCCCTGGATGTAATGTCAGGAGGCTTTCCAGCTGGAATGGCGGGAGAAGAAGAGAGAGGAGTTTTGCTTCTGTCAGGTTTGTGGCAGGAACGTGATTACTGAAGTCCCCAGAGCTGCTTTCACAAATTTGGGCCAGAAGCACTTGGGACTCTGAGCCTGCCAGCAGTGAGGCTCCTCCAACCTGCCTAAGAACTGTGCTTGCAGAAGCAGCTCTCTTAGTGGCCAAGTTTCAGTCTTTCCAGGACACCTAACAGGTGCCCTGGAAATACGAACTGCCTGGACAAAAAGGAAATGTCTGGCTTTAGGCTCTTGGATTGCTGCATTGCTCAAAATGTTCCCAAAATATCGCATAGAGAGCGTTGTCCAGATTGACTTCCCGCTTGCTCACACGTTTTTTGCAGTCTACACTTCACATTGTTTTCAGTGCCCAGGAACATTCAGAGCTTCAAAACCTGTATAGACAGACTTGAAAAAAAAAGCAGAAGAAAAGAGGGAGATGCGTTAGTCAGAGTTTAACAGTTGCTTTCCAGGAAAATGTCATCTCTTTGCAAGCTTGAAAGTTTTCCCTGGATACTGAGTCATTTCTGCACAGAGTTATTCTGGGCCATCCAGTCCATTATACCGAGTTGTATTCTTCACACGGTTGCATAACAAAAATAAGTTATGCCGAGTTCATTCAACATCTTGTGGATGATTCAGGAAAGTATGTGACAATAGCCACAGGTCAGGAAAGTTGAGAGTCAGGTTATGTTATTACAACTTGCCAGAAACCAGACCAGGGGGCAACATCCAGTATGGCAAAACCCACTCCAGAGTTTTTTTTCATCACAGTTTCCTGTACCTAATACGTATTCTATTCTTGCCTTTATGGAACATAGAAATGGAATTATTCTAGACAAGTTAAAATCAAAGACTTGAACTGTAAATAATCCTTTTGTTGGTAACAGATTGGGAAGAATGGTTTGGTGCATGGATACTATTACACCTGAAGGGACAAGGCAGTCTGATCTCCTCCAATGTATGCAAGTCTGATGGAATCTTGGTATTTGTATGTAGGGTCACAGAGGGAGAACCTTGTGTATAATTTTAGCAGAAAGTCAACTTGTAAACAAAAAATGTTTCTAAGAGTTCACATCCTTGCATGAGAATAGAAACAAAGTCCCTGCCAGTCCCTTTTTCTTTTTTACCCTTACTCTCATAGGTTTTCCCATCTCTGAAGGAAGCCTCTGGATTTCTGACAGTAGAGGCTGTCTTTGAAATATTCCCTTTGTCTTCTCCCCTCAGTGTCACTCTATGTTGTCCAGCCTTCAGTAAAGAGCATCAATTTTAGTTCAGTACAAATATCTGAGTTGTGCTATAGCTAGCCAATTTTCTTTACTCTTTTCACTTTGCTGAGCATCCCAGAGGCTTGAAGGGTTTGTGTTGCATTCATTTCCCCAGCTTTTGATGCAAAGATCTTTTATGCTCAACCCCCAAATATTCAAGATCTTGTCACATGGAAGATAGTTATCATGTGAAAAATTATTGGAAAACTTATTTTAAAGTGGTATTTTTTTTTTTGTACTATATTTACCATATTAAATGATAAAATAAAGTTAGGAAAACCTTGCTTAAAATGTGGGTTCTCCTGGTTAGATATTTAGCATTGCACCCTCTCTTAGAAGGTAGGGTGGTCAAACTGTGTATGTCCTGTGTGAAAGCCATAGTGAAAGTTCAATGTGCTGTTGAGTTCTGTTCACAGGTCAGAGGCGGTGTGAATCTTACAGATACCATGTAGGTCTTGACATCATCATAGTGATCTTAACTAAACTGGAGAGCTCATTCAAGAACACAGTGCTCCCAGGTCACAAATAGATCAGAAATGAGTGAAAGCTTTTCTGCAGTCTCATTGCACATGCCTACATGGCAAACGGCACCCCAAAATTCTCCAAATCAGGCATCTGACTGGCTGCACCCTGTTAGCTCCTGTAGAAATCATTTGTCTTAGTCTACATAAAGGTATCGCAAGGAACAGAGTGGATTCTCCTTCCTGCTGCCTTCGGCAGACAGCATTCAGTAAGTGATGGGGATGAGAGATGCAAGTGGAGAAAGTTCAGTACCAATTCCTTGTGTCTTCTACACTGGACACTTTCATTCTTGTGTTGTGAATGGCCCATGGGAAGTAACTCATCCCAGAGGATTTATTAGGAGGCAGAAGGGAAGGCAACTCTGCCCTTCAGTGGGTGATGGATTTGTCTTGGATCTTGTGATAAGAAAGCAGCTGTGCTCACATGCTTTATATAACAAAACTGTCCTGGGATCTGTAGTCAGATGATTTCAATTTTCCAAATTTCCCTTTGTACTGCAGTTAGAAAGGGGCTGGTATCTTGCTTTATAGAGATTTAAACCAGCCAGGAACGCCTCTCTCTAAGGGGTATTTACATCCATTGAGTCCACTTGACATCATAGAAGCATTATAAAAGATCATTTATGTAACAGAGAATCTAACCCTCCTATATCAGTGTAGAAAACCAGATAAAATATGGCAAGTAAATATTTCAAAAGAAATAACAATAAAAAGAAAAGGAATTGCCTTTCAGAACTGCCAAAGTATTAATATAAGCTGCACTTCAGTTTCTATCCAACAAGGTCTGAAAATCTCCAGAGACACTCTGAAAAGCAGAATGGCCAAGTTTGTAAAAATCCCCTCGTATGCAGTGAAATACCTTTGAAAGCCTGTCTGCAGAGCACTATCCTACAGTTTATGTTGTTGTTTAAAGCTATCTTTACAAGAAATAGAACAATCTCTATTTGCTATGACCCTTGCTTTGTAAAATGTTTTGATATAATCAGATTTCTTATTGTTCAGTATAGACCAGTTAAAGGTGGGCTTCCATCATTTAGAAGGCAGCGTGCATCTATTGCCAGTGATATGATTAAAACAAACTAATTAGTATTTTATAACAACCTACCTAATATTTGTTAAAAGCAAATTTTCTGTCAGGTTCCAGGAAGACTAAAAGAGAATGTGATGTTCAGTTTAGAAGGATTTTGAGATGAATGTGCAACAGTCTATGCAACATCCTGGGTTGCAGTTGTACTTGCCATTTCTGCATTGTCACTAGATGGCCATGACAGGTTTTCAGGCATGCGGAGACAGAGCTTGATTCATTCAGAGTGGAAGAAGTAATTTATGGGCAAGTGATAAAAGAGTAAGAATAAGAGAAGTGAGGTTTGAAGGCAGAGAGAATATTTTTCATTAGAGGAATGGAAAAAGTGGAAAAGCATTTGGCCGTACAGTCCTATTATCAGATTTCTGATTTTTCCAGCTGTTTTAATGGATCTGATATAAAATATGACTCGTCTCTACAATCTTGCTTTCATAAGTCGAAGCTTATATCACGGCTGTAACAGCAGTTTTACTACTGCAGCACTGAGTAAAATACTTGCTATGGCATGAGCTGAGCAGCGCTAAGAGCAAACAGATTGATCTGCAAATGTGGGAACGCTAACAAATAACAGCAGCACTGTGGTTTGGTCACAAGCACTTTGCAAGCGTCAATGCACACTTTGGCTGTGAATGGAGCAAATCTAGTTATAAGGGACAGAATTTCATTATCTGTTGGAAAACTCACATGTTTAAGCACTGGAAAGGACTTTGTCTGGAATGAACGCTGATGTTAGGTACTATTTGCCCCCTCATAGTGGTGTCAGATCCAAAGGTCTGGTGAAGTGGTCTTCCTTGGTGGTTTCCCTCAGAACATGTCTGTCCTTGAGGGAGGCTGAGGCCAGGCAGACCCAGGACGTTTGAAGATGAGGAGTGAGGTGTCTCTTTGAGGCCCCTACCTTGTAATCTGATTTTCTTTGCTGTATTGGAAGAACACCCCACTGTTCACTTTACCTATGCCCTCTAATGTGAAAGCACACATTTCCTTTGCCTTTATTTACAATGACCAAATACTCTTCTGTTTAGTAAAAGCCTGCTGTTTCACTGTGTTGAGAGCATCTCCATTTGTGAGACAGCCTTTCACACGTGGTATATTGATTGTGATATCTTAACAAGTAAAGTATTGTTATTAAACTTCCACTTTCCTTAAACATCTGCCATGAAAGGTCAAAATACTTTAATTCTGAGGCAAGGCATCTGTCGGTGACTGGCTCACTGATTTGCCATATATATATATATATGTATAGTGCTTTCTTCCTGACTGATCTACCTATTCAGTGAATTGAAAATAATTGATGGCAGTCCTGTGCCAAGTTTTCAGTCAAATGCACTTGGTTGCAAATATTTTGGCAGGGTATACAGGATGGAGAATTGCAATATCTGTAAGAAATTATATAAAATGTCAGTTTGCTTCTGTGAGGCTTCACATAGAATAGACGCTTTTCACAGCAACAGTCGGAAGCCCCTGAGCCTGTTCAGTGGACCATCGCAGGTATCAATAGCAGAGTCCCAGCCAGGCAGTTTTCTATGTGGAAAACTCTTCCTTTTCAAAAGCTTGGGAGGGCACAGTAGCTTACGGTGGGCTTGCCCCTTTTTCATGCTGCTTCGTGTCGCAGTAGGATCCTGGGAAAATCCGTTCACAAGCTGAGAACAAGCAAGATGCTGAGAGCTCAGGAAGGGTCTTGTTTGTTTGCATTGCAGCTCTCTTGGCCATCCTTGTAACGGCAAGGTGAGCCCTTCTGCCTGGGGTTGGGAGCTGCCTCTGACTGTCAGAAAAGTTGCCTTTCCATACAGGTTTTCCATTTCCTGAGCCTCTGAAATTACATCTAAGCAGCTCTTCCCACAAACTGGCTGCTCTGTTACTCAGCACAGTTAGGAAATTACAAGAAGTCCTCAGCAGGCAGCAAACCCAAGAAACATTGTTCTTCTCCCATATCATATTTTACCAAGCATGAGATCACATTGATCCCAAGCACAAAAAAAAAAAAAAAAAATTTTGTCAAATACTCCTTTAGTCTTCCGTTTTGTTTACAAGTAAGTGTGATTTAGAGCTGAATGAATAATGGGCAATATTATTTCTCAAATGGTTTAGGTCTAAAACCAAAATTTAACAAATGAATAATTCACTGAATATGTTTGTGAATTATTCTGCCAGCTTTATATGCTGTATAAATACAGCCTGATGCAAAGCTCAGGGGAGTCAGTGAGTCAGTAACTTTCTTATGACTTCAGCATATTTTGGATCAGGCCTTACAAAATTGACAAATAATTTATTTGAACACAATTCCATAAAATCTTGACTAGTTGTTCTTGTTTTGTGGTGTGCATAAATTGTATTCAACCAATGCCAAACACATTTTGAAAAATGTATGGTCTATTCAAAGACAGTTTGTAAACAGAAAATTTTAGCCTGTGTAACTTTTGGGCGAATAACACTTGGAGAAAGCTAACATTTTTAAGGGGTTGGAAATTAAAACTAAGTGTATCGCATTAAAGGTGATTTAAAAAATAATTTCTAACAAAAAACAGGAACTTAAAAAACTTGAAACTGTTTTTGATCTTTGGGGAGACTGATTTATTGAGTTTTATAATTAATAACAATAATTATAGTTTTGTGAAAAACACAGCTTGTTGAAACGATTTCCTTTTTTTTTGTTAAGATTACAGATTTGGTTGGCACTACAGGAAAGGTCACTCATACATAGGTCTCTTGGGTTTAAAAAGTAGACAGACACAAGATAAAATATACAGTTAGCAGATTAAAACATCTTCAGAATGTGTATTTTTCTACTGTAACACTGCAGTTCAAGGACAAATGAATTAACAGCAATCCCATGACCTTTTTTCACAAAAATGTCTGACTGATTGATCACAAGGTCTTGTGTCACCCTAATTTATGAGTCTGATGGCAAAAATAACGAATTACTAGCATTCGTAATACTATTGGTAGTGTGCCAGCTACCGTTTTGGATGCTTCTTTCCTGAGAGAGTTCTGCTTAATGACTGAGCAATCACTCGTAGAGTTGGACTTCTAGAGTTGCTCTGAGATTTTTTTGATTGCCCTGTCTAAAAAAGTATTTTTGCCTTTGTGCTAATGAGAATTTATTCTGGGAGCCTGAATAGCTGATTTATTTTGCTAGGTGAGAGGACATGTTTTTCTTATTTTAAGGAAAACTGAGCCAGCTTCTCAGCTGATACTCCAAGAGAGCAGCACCCACTTCATTGGGACCGTTTTGCTTACTATTGATCACAGCAGGCCCAAGTCTATGTGCTTTTTGTGAAATGTTCACGTATAAGGTGTTCTGAACGATATTTGCTCACATCAATTAACTTGTTTACAAGAGGCAGTAATTGCATTTGTCCATGGAAGCATATGGATCAGAGCATAATTTCATGCAATTAAGTTCTATTTTTGAAACTCACTGAATTGTAGAACCTGACGTTCCTTTCCCTTCTGATTTTGATGGTTTAATTGATTTGTCCTACTTTAATCTTAAAGGAAAACTGTATGTATAATATAGTCATACTTACAACTTTTTTGGTTGTGTCCTGACTACTTATTTAATTCTTAAGTATTCATTCTGATAAGTTAGGATCTATAATATTTTGTTGAAGTTAGTGGTTAAATGTTACATGTACAGTTTGCCCTCTGCCTGTCTTCTTAGATCTATCAGTTTAAAAATAATTGACAATGGGGAAAATATAGAATTTTAGAATTTAGGTTTTACAATTCACAAACTTTCAAAAAATGCTGGTTTTATTCTCTTCAGAGGCTCAGCTGTATAGATTCGTGCTGTCATTTTTGATGGATAGCAGTTCAGGACTTTGCATTTTGGACTCTCATCATAGGAAATACTGTGCTCGGGCTCTGACTCAGCCCTCCATCTTGAGCAATATCGCTGGGCAGATACATTTAAATGCTGATGCATCTGGCGCACCAGAGATTGACAGGAAAAACCTAGTCTTACTAAGGCAACAAGTCATGTTCAGTGTGTCTGGGTTCAAACCAGAAATCCTTGAAGAGCTACAAAGGCAACAGCTTTTTCATGCTATTGTGTAATTCAAAGACTGGACAGAAAATGTGAACGTTCCTGGGCTTCTGGCATGAAAAGGAGCAGGAATTATTTTGACAATGCGATTTGTATGCCACTGCTTTTGTCCATACTCTGTTTCAAAGGCTTTAAATAGATGCTTTCAACCACTGTCTCTTGTTCAGCTTAAAGCATTTTGGCAAAGTGGAGAATATTAAAATCCAACAATTGTGGCTTGGTTGACTGTGTCTTAAGTTGTTTAATAGTGTGTATAGAATCTGTAAGAAGAAACACAGTACGCTGTTATATCAAAGGAGGGAAAGAGTGGGTTTAGGTCTGAGTCATACCAATGCTCAGATAATCACCCAGGCAGGACACAAAGACTCTTTGAGGACACCATCTCTCCTCTGTCTGTGTTGGGACACCATTCTGTACACTACATTGTCAGTAATCCTGCCTTAAGGACAGAGTTACACTGCCCAGTGGAAGGATGTACTGTCATGGGAGATATCACAAGTTTGGTGTGTTTATTTTTTTTTGTTTCAATTTCACTTTCTCACTCATTCTCCTTCAGCCTAGGGAGAGGCATGGTATATTATTTTTAAGTGATGCTGTGACTGATGAGTAGCAGCAGCACGGCTGTACACTGCAGTAAATAGAGTACTGCCAGCTGGTTACCAGCTCTGTGTACTGCCTAGATACTAACAGTCATGGGGCAACACAAAACATCTCTTAGTCAACAAAAGCTCTTGGTGTATCTGCCTCTTAAGGATTTGTTCTCTCCACTTCACTCTGCTCCTTGGTGTCTGTTTCCCTGCTTTTTCTGCCCATCTGTCACCTCTGGTACCTGTCCTTTTCAACCACCTTAAAGTGTGACCCTATCTTCAAACTCTGTTTTTCAAGCTATTTCCTCCATGCTTTTGTTTCCTTATTTTTGATTACAATGCCAGTCCTTAGTCTTCTGTTGGCTACTGACTTAGTGTTCTTTTTTAGGTCTCTTCATTTTCCTACAAGTGTTAAATCTCTACTCCATCTTTCAGGCCCCTTACGTCTGCACTTCTGTCACTTCTGTTCTTCTGAAACCTTGACATGAATTTTGGCATCTCTTTATGACAACTGTGGTCTTTTTTTTCTTTCAGTTTTTATTCTTCTCTCTTCCTAAAACAATAGCAGGAAACCCTCTTCTGAGCCTTGTATTCCAAATTTAATTGTTCTTGAATATCTTTCCTTTCATTAAAACTATTCTGAGGTGCACTATAGTCTTTTTCACTGGCACAGGAGATTTAATTGTTACGACACTTTTCTTACTCCTTTCATCCCATCCCACATATTACTCCTCTTTTTTGAGGCTTAAATCAAAATGCAGCACTCACTTCATGGGCTTTGTGGCTTTTGGTCAATCCCTATGGACCTCCTTCCTGTAGCCACAGAGAATCTCTTTCCCAGACTGTTGCAAATGTCACATCTCTGTCTTGTGTCTCCTGCACAATAAGAGGAGGGAATGAGTTGCTCCAGATTTGTTAAGCCTTGTGGACTTCTCCAAACTATTCAACAAAATCTCATATTTATCTATTATTAATAGAACTGAATCTTCAATCCCCTTGGTTCACCTCAATATAAATGCAACAGAAAATGTTTGATATATTTGCTTTGCCAGGATGAGAAAATTAATATTTTATTTATTTTATTAAATAAATAATGTTTTGCAGGACTACCAGCCTTTGAGGTATAGAGGTACTGCATTAATTACCAGCCCAGCCCTATTTCTTTCAAACCTCCCAATGAGCTAAAGGAGAATCATTGAAGTACTTTAGCTATTTCTTATTAAACAAATGCTCTGAGAATTTATTTCAACCTCAAATGAATATATGCAGTTCACAATCAGTTCTGTTATGAGAGTGCTCTTTCCCTCCTCATATTTGCTTGGATAAACGTGTGTCCCTCAATGCAGGCTTGCACACTTGTAGTAGCTGCGGTAGAAAGCACAGGCGTGAAGATGGTCAGAGAGCAGTTGTAAGTCTCCAGCTGTTGCAACATCTTTCCCTAGCTCTCTTTTTATTTTGACCTCTTTAATAGCTGCTCTTAGCATCTTTATCAAACAAGGAGTGTCACTCCAGCAAGTTCACCGCGTGCTCCTCTCCTGGCTGCTCTGCCACGTTAATCTGCTTTCTGTACCAGAGATGACTGGAAGCCATCTATCCACTCTGTGCAGCACTCCAGGGTCTTCCCAAACACATCGGGGAGCGTATTTATTTAAACATTACCATAAATGCAAAATGAATGTCATACTTTTCAGAGAATAGCCTTGAGTAAGTTCATTTTATGAAAAGCTCTCTGTGAAATCTCACTGCTTGCTAAGAGAATAGGAAAATGTTTTCTGGGAAGAGTAAAAAGAAGATAGGGAGTCATCAAACACCAGGAGATTAATCTTAATTTCTAGCTAACCAATAATTAAAAAATATTAGTGCTTTTGCAGAATTTCTTCACCTGTAACCTTTTTAATTTTTTTTTTCAGTAAGTTTGATTCAGAGCCCTTTGGTATCAATAAGATGACTTGTATTAATCAGTGAATAGAGGACGACTCTTCATAGAATAAAAGTACTATTACTGTCTTGTAGTCAGGATGCATTTTTCCTGAAGCAGATTATTTGAAAGCAGATGACTGTAAAGTTCCTTGTATTCCCTCAGAAGAATTTAAGACACCTCCTTCCAAGGACAAGATGCTGTGCTGTGTGGCCCCACTCTGATTCAGCACTGCAAAAGCTGTAAGCCTCACCAGATTGGTCTTAGGACTGCTGGCTCTGCCCCTCACTATTTCTGAGCACAGCCTAGGCTGAGGTGCTCAAGAAGACACATTACAATGTCTGTCATTTAAACGTCTCAACCTCCACATCTGTTATAAGATTGGAAACTTGTTTAGGAAGAGTTATGCCAGGAAAATAACTTATTACAATTTTTCTACCTATTCTGTAGCACAGTGTTTAAACTTTTAAGGCTATTACTCATTACATGTCTGATGGATGGGTTCAGTATCTCATTGATTAGAAAGTCAGCAGCACATTTTATCAGGGAGGAAGACGTAGTACAGCTACTAAATATATGTCATGCCATCCTCAAGGGTGCAAGGTTGCATTGTCAAACGATTTACTTTAATGTATTTCTAACAGCACTGAAAGAATCACACAGTGTGCTTCAGGTCTTAGACCTGAAGGTTATTTACTCTTTATATGAAGTCATGGTAGGTGGAAAAGTAAAGCAGTAATCAAAGGGGCAGAAATCAAGCTCAGGACTCTCCTGTTCCCTGCAAAGGAAACTCCAGGACTACTTTTACCTTTCTGCAGGCTCTTAGTTTTCTGGTCTCTAGATTTCTACAGGAGGAGAAGGTTTTAATTCCTTCAAGCTGTGAAAGCTCTGAAACTCCTACCTCCAAGTTCTTGGCCAAGTGCGTTAACTACCAGACACCATAGTCTTGTATTCCTCTGCTGTTTTTAGGAAAATGGTCCTTATTTGGATTTTTCAGTGATTATTAGCATCCATCCAGGAGTGTGCTCCCAAGTACGTAATTTGAGCAGGTAGGAGCATCTCTGCTGCTTTGGTGACTGCTGGTGTGATCTGTTCAGTTTGAATCAAAGTTCAGCAGAATTTTTGTGTTTGGGGAAAAATTAAGTATGCACTTGAATGTGTTCCTAAATTAAAACACTTAATATGTTTTCTTTTAGTTACAGATGGACCTCTTGGAGGAGGCCAAATGTTAGGTTATTCACAGAGGAACATTTAATGTGATCAAATGTCTTCACAGATGAAACGACACGTATTAAGATCAGTGACAAAACTGAGAATATACTCTTACTGGCCACTACACCATAGTTACACCTTGCTTTTATAAAACCCCGTGAACTTCTGGTAGTAATTTCTAATAATAATTAGTAGTAGTTGATGTAACAGCTGTACAGTATTAAAGAATTAGCCTGTATGTAAGTGATCATAATTTTCACCGTAATAAGACATGATTGTAGTGGGTTTTGTCTACCCATCTTCATTATTGTATGATTTGGTAACTGCTTGATGTAGATTACTTTCCAAAGTGTACGTATTAAATCTTGTCATTCAAACAAATGAAAATTATAAAAGGGAGACTTAACGCTGTTTCTTGGCCAGGAGTTTTTACAGCACTTGTGAAAGATTCTTTGTGACAGATATAAAGACATGTAGCTAAAATACTTTGTCTTTCTGGAAAACTATCACAGTCTATAAATGTCTCCCAAAATAATGCTGAAAGCATTCTGATATTGCCATCCCAAATATACATATTTTTCCCTTGTCTTGAAACAAACCACAGAAAATCTTTGGTTTGGACTGTCAGGAATAACAGTTACCCCTAAAGGGAGATATTTGACTTCCATCTGCTTGGGCATTGTTTTTGATTTGTTCCTTTTTCTACTTCTAGCTTCTAATTTTTTAACTTGATTTTTCTTTTGAAGAAACCTTACTTAACCTTCTTTCTGAGTTTTCAGTACTCAAGCAAAACACAAAGTACTAGCAAAGTACTAGCAAAAGGATTAGCGTAATTTAGAAATATAAATTCATCCTCTCACTAATGGAAAATCTGCTAGTAACAATGTGATGTCTTTGTTCATGTTGTGTTATCCCTCGTATAGTTATTAATGTACCTTGCTGTGTGAATAAGCATGAGCTTCCTAACTTTGTCTTTTCGGTATTCCCACAGCACAGACACTGCTGCCTGCCACTGACGTCTGTCGCTCTTGCGTGCGGAGGATCACTTGCAGCTTTTGGCTGTGTCTTTCATTCATTCTGCTAAGGATCACTTCATCTTCTGGTAATATATTGTGACTCAGGATTGCAAGCAAAAAGCCTCTGTGGGCAACTGTTTTTCATTATTTCCATTCAATACCTTAAGCCACTTGCATATTTTGTGCTTTATTTTTCATTCATAGTTCCATTTTACAAAAACAGTTTTGTTTTCAGCCATAAGCATGGGTAAAATACACATATTTCATTTATTCTCTGTAGGATATTTTAGTTTAGTAGTAGCATATTTTGGTAACCGAAATGAAAAATAGTCTATCTAAAAGATTCTTTTGATCTGAAACCAGTAATAAATATGCTGCTATTAACAGATGTGAGGAGTCATTTTGGGAACTAAACATAATAAATAGCGAAGAGTCCAACTTCCAGCAGCCACTGAGCGCTCTTCAGGAAAACAAAGATTTCTTAAGTTCAAGATGTGGATCTAGCCAGCCAGAAGCACTGATCCAGCCTGCAGTGCCTTCTCCTCTGCCTGAGACCAGACCAAGAAAGAGCTTCACAGAGCGATCAGCTCTGATCCCAGGTTTGTTCTCCAGATTGACTGCAGATGCTAGTGTTAGTTCAGCAGTTTCATTGCTAATACTTGGAAAGATTCTCAGAATGTTTATCTTACAAAAAGGTGTTATTGTTTGGCCAATAGATATCGCAGCATATAAACAGGGCAAGCAAGACATAATCATTTTAGGAAACACACTGATTGTAGGAAAGCACCCGAGAATTCTTGGTCTCAGTGCTTTTCACCTGGGGAAGGCTGTGGAAAATACCATATTTTCTATTGCACAGGATACATGTTTTCTTACAACTTTTGGTTTTTAAGGCTAGGAGAAGAAGAAGGGCTTGGAATGATAGGGCAAGGTAGAGGGGAAGGGTGAAAGGAAGGTTCACACAAAGAAGTCTGGAGAAAAATAACTCTAATACACAGTAACTAATTAAAACCAAGGAAATAAGAATTTTAAGAAAAGGCCTTTGTGAAAGGGCACTGCATTTTAACATTCACAGTTTGCTCAGAAAGGAGGCTCAGCCCCAATGAACACCAGGTGAAACCAATATTAATTAGTTCTCCAATGGCTGGGAGGCCCAGGAGAGGCAAAGGCCAATCAGGGCCAGGAAGGCAAAATAAAGAGAGGTTAGCAGCCTTTTCGATGTTTGAGAGTTTAAAAGAGATTATAAAAAGAGAAGATATAGTATTAATGAGCCTTCTTCTGGAAAGGAAATCAAAATGGACTTAATTCTGGAGAATGACATCCCACTCTACGGTAAGCTAATAAGATTCTTATCTGGCTTAACTGTGTAGCTTATTTTGTTATTCTTGGGAGGAACAAGTCTGACTGGGAGGTTTGACTGCCTTCCTAATTCCTTTTTACTTCTATACAAATTTTAATATTATCTTATGCTAAAGTTGTAGGATTGGCTCTTCAGTGTTGTTAGGCTGAGTAGGCAATGTTTGGTTGAATACGTGAGAGTGTGTAAACATGCTTATGTTAATGAAAGATTATTTCAACCCTAACATTGGGAGTTATTATGTAAGATGTGCTTTAGCATTTATTGTGTATGGGAAGGGTAGAAGCTACTAATTGTACGGTATCTGCATAGTGTCTTCCAGATTTCTACTATAAAGGTCACTTCAGCAATGTCTTTTTATTTTTTTTATTTTCTAGTTCTGTATCTTCTGTTTTATGTGAAGCTTTGTTTGGTTTTTGAAACTGAATATGCTCAGGAATTCCTCAGAAGCAATGAGGAAAAAATGTGGATTGATAGTACACGTGCCTTTACTTTGGCTTCAGTCAAGTTCTGGACTTCAAATCTCTGAATGGAAACGTATGCTATTATGAGAAGGTTTCACTACAGAAACAATGGTGACTTTATAGCTTGTCTCTTGAGGTGGGACTGTGTGTTGATTTTCAAAGTTTATTAAGATACTAAGCTTTAATCTAGAATTAAGCATGCTAATACATAGGTTTCCCCTTAATCATTGTGCTGTACCTGAGTTGGTGCTGAAAGAGTTCAACCTGCACTCTTGGAGTCATCTCCCATAGTCTCATCTAAACTGGGTCAAATTCGCCTTTTAGCTGTACTGGAATGACTCCTCTTTGTGTAGGAGGAGAGTGATCTATTTTGGAGGTATCTTCCTTTGCTGAGGAACTGATAAAGTACCAAAGGTGTTTTCTTAACAGAGCTTGCATTTCACTGTCCATTTGTGTAAGGAGAATGGATACCTTTTTGACACTCTGTCATGAGGTAACACTTCTTCTTCTAGGACACTTTATGCCCTAATCTGGAAGTCTGGGGTGCCAGGCCGAGTACACCCCCTGTGGTACAGGTGGAGACAGTTAGAGAGCTCCTTCTCCATCTGGACTGCCACAAGTCCATGGGACCGGACGGGCTCCATCCTAGGGTGCTAAGGGAGTTGGTGGGGGTGATTGCCGAGCCGCTCTCGGCCATCTACCAGCGGTCCTGGTTATCTGGGGAGGTCCCGGAGGACTGGAGGCTTGCCGATGTGACTCCCATCTACAAGAAGGGCCGTAAGGAGGATCCGGGGAACTACAGGCCTGTCAGCCTGACCTCAGTACCTGGGAAAGTTATGGAGCAAATCATCTTGGGTGAGATCACTCGGCATATGAGTGGCATCCAGGGGATCAGGCCCAGCCAGCACGGGTTCACGAAAGGCAGGTCGTGCTTGACCAACCTCATTTCCTTTTACGACTGGGTGACCAGACTGGTGGATGAAGGAAAGGCTGTTGATGTGGTCTACCTGGACTTCAGCAAGGCCTTTGACACGGTCTCTCACAGTATTCTCCTAGGGAAACTGGCTGCCTGTGGACTGGGTAGGTATACCCTTCTTTGGATAAAGAATTGGCTAGGGGGCCGTGCCCAGCGGGTGGTGGTTAATGGAGTCAAGTCCAGCTGGCAGCCTGTTACAAGTGGTGTCCCCCAGGGGTCGGTACTTGGGCCCATCTTGTTCAATATCTTTATTGATGACCTAGACGAGGGGATTGAGTGTACCCTCAGTAAGTTTGCAGATGACACCAAGTTGGGTGGCGGTGTTGATCTGCCTGAGGGTAGGGAGGCCCTTCAGAGGGATCTGGATAGGCTGGATCGCTGGGCTGAGCTGAATGGCATGAGGTTCAACAAGGCCAAGTGTCGGGTCCTGCACTTTGGCCACAATAACCCCATGCAGCGCTATAGGCTCGGAGCTGAGTGGCTGGAGGACTGTGAAGAGGAAAGGGACCTGGGGGTGTTGGTTGATGCTCAGCTGAACATGAGCCGACAGTGTGCCCAGGTGGCCAAGAGGGCCAACGGCATCCTGGCCTGTATTAGAAATAGTGTGGCCAGCAGGAGCAGGGAGGTAATCATCCCCCTGTATTCGGCGCTGGTGAGGCCGCACCTTGAGTATTGTGTTCAGTTTTGGGCCCCTCACTACAAGAAAGACATTGAAGCCCTGGAACGTGTCCAGAGAAGGGCAACAAAGCTGGTGAGGGGTCTGGAGGACAAGTCTTATGAGGAGCGGTTGAGAGAGTTGGGATTGTTTAGTCTGAAGAAGAGGAGGCTCAGGGGAGACCTCATTGCACTCTATAGCTTCCTGAAGGCAGGTTGTGATGAACAGGGGTTTGGCCTCTTCTTCCAGGCAACAAGCAGGACCCGAGGAAATGGCCACAAGTTGTACCAGAGGAGGTTTAGATTGGACTTGAGGAAAAACTTTTTATCTCGAAGAGTGGTCAGGCACTGGAACGGCCTGCCCAGGGAGGTGGTGGAGTCTCCGTCCCTGGCAGTGTTCAAGAGGCGGCTTGATGAGAAGCTACAGGATATGGTTTAGTAGCTGTGGCAGCAATGGTAGTGGGAAGACGGTTGGACTAGATGATCTTATAGGTCCCATCCAACCATGTGATTCTATGATTCTATTCTATGATTCTTTAGAAGTGCCAGAGATCTTTGAGCACTGCTTTAAAGAAATATGTACTTCAGCATTTGAAGTAAGGAAGAATAACCTTTCCTTCCTACAAAAACCACATCTTGGAAGAGCATAGTGCTTTGAACTGAAAATGTATGCTGCCCTTCAGTGAGTCAGTGAGAAGATACTACAGCTTTTTTTTTTTTTTAATTTTTTTTTTAGAGCAATCATTAGGTTCATTGTCACAGCTGTAAAAGCTGTGGTGTTCTATCTAGTTCCTTCCTTTTTATTTTCCTTTTCTAAAAAATCTTTTCATTGCTTTTCTCAAGTAAAATAGTTTTTGCAACTCTTCAGTGAAATTAAGAAGAATTATACATACTCTCATAGGCACACTGCATTTGGCTAGGTAGTGGCAAGAAATAGTATTTATTTTGGATGTGGCACTTAGTAATGCATGACTACTTAAAATAAGTACATAAAACTTGTATACAACCTTTATTGATTGCATTGCTGTCTGTTGCTTGGTTTTTTTTGTGTGGTTTTTTTTTTTGTGTGGTTTTTTTTTTTGTGTGGTTTTTTTTTTTTGTGGTTTTTTTTTTTTGTGGGTTTTTTTTTTTTGTGGGTTTTTTTTTTTGTGGTTTGTTTTTTTGTGGTTTTTTTTTTTTGTGGGTTTTTTTTTTTTGGTGGGTTTTTTTTTTTTTGGTTCTGTTCTGCTTTGCCATGAAGAGCTACAGATGCAACTGGCTACAAAACAGGACCTAAGGTCAAAACTGAGAAATGCTTGCAACTTTAGTCATGGAGTTATAATACTGACTAGGGAGGGAACTTGTATGGAGACTACCAGTTTGTCTTGCTTCATTAGCATATGTAGTAGGAGTGAAGAGACACCTCTGCAATTCTTTGAAGAGTTGATATGGTAAATCTCTTCCCTAGTAGCACCACATGGACTTCTCTTGTGCTTCTATGCAACATGAAAAGCCTACCTCGTCTTGGAGTTCAATGTGTTGTCAGTAATTAAATGGCATTTGTTACTGTGGCTTGTCTCTCTAGTATTCCTGCTCCTCCTCTTGCTTTCTGAAAAAAAAAAAATACAAGCATTTTCTGGCTCATGTTTCATGTTACTTTATACGGTGTAGGCTGGCTTTGTGCAAAAGGCTGTGCAGCAAGAGTGAAAGGCGATGCGTGCTGACCTGCAAACATACTTTTGACCACGGCTTGTTCCATAAATAACCTTGTACCCCACTGCCTTCTCAACTACTAGTACTGTCGCATGAGCTGTAGCATTGGAGCACAATGCCACTTCAAAATATTTGTCCTCCTCATCCTGCTGTGAAGTTGGGAATTACTTCTCTCACTATTCATGGTGGGAATAGAGCCTGTAAAACTAAAAGGCTTCCCCTGTGCTGCTTTCTATGCAGGAATGCCATGACACAAAATAAAACTTAAACCCAAATGTTCCAAGTCCTAGTTATGGCTCCCAAAAAATAAGAAAGTACTTGGCTCTTTTGTTGGTGTGCTCCAGATGTCAAATGCCTGGCCGGCTCTTCCTAATGCCATTAATCATGTATTTCCCTAGACTCAATTCAGTGCCATGTCATATGCAGCAAAACCACGGCCAGAATGCTGCATGACTGTAAAACACTGTATTTTTGGATATTGGCAGGGGGATAAATCTCCTCTCCCTGGACTACAAATAGGTTTTTCTGGCTTCACTTCACAGAGGCTAATGAAGGACTGTTTTACTGTAAGCTAGACACTGATACTGTACACAAAATACGATATGCACAGGAAGATGCAGGGCCACGAATTCTAGGTGCCTCTTCATGCGAACACTGTATTGGCATAATGTGGCAGCAAAATGGAGTATGAAGTATTATCAGTTCTGTAAATTCTGGATTAATTTAATCCCAGATGGTGACAGGATTAATGTGCTGCCAAAACTGCCCCGTGTCCTTTCTCAATGATTAATAGCTTATCCACGTTCCTTTCACTCTGGGGTAAAGCAATGTTAGTGACTGAAACAGTGGAAAGTTTGCTGTGGAAGCACGGCTTGCAGAGCGAAGATCCAATGTATGGTGACAATATTGTGAGCAATGCCAAATGGAGCCTGGGCTCACTGGGAAGTCCAGGATCTTTAAGAAACCTGACACCTTGCACATATCTATCTATCTCTATATCTATATATTTATATATATACACACACATAGATTCCTTCTTCTCTGAATTGCCTATCTGATCGTTTATTTAACAGGCTGTAGTGTTGTGAAAAGTATCTTACTGGACATTGAGATACAGTGCCTGGGAGAGACATTTCCTGTCGAGATGAGCAAAAATCAATGAGTATCTTCAGATGGCAGATAAGGTTAAAGCTGCTATATATTACTTGTTCAAGTCATAGAGTAAAGCTTAATAATCCGATTGGCCTAAAAGCAGCTTCTTTGTGTCCTGAATAATTGATTTTTGAGGGAGAAGCAAATCTACTACTGTTCAGGACACTTTTTTTTTTTTTTTTTTTTTGCTCAGATTTAGGGCTGTAATGTTTGTGAAGTCAGAACTTCACAATACTAGCTTTCCTGGCTGTGGAGAAAAGGAACTGAATTCAGCTGGTGCAGTATCTGCCTCCCAGCAGAGGGAGGTCCCTGCCATCTGTCTGTCACCAAACTGGGCAGAGGGGAGCAGGAGGGTCACTGTTGCTATCCTAGCTGAAAGAGGGGTCGATGTCAGGACTCTCTGGTGGCTCTAATTGATTTTGAGAGGCTCCAATTGACTTTCTGTTCCCCCCGTCCCCTCCCCCTGAGCCAGTCTAGGGTCCCATTTTTCTGAAAGTTAAATGACTTAGATTATACAGCAACAAGGCACTGTGCAGTACACAAGACCTGCTCACCATACAGATAACCCAAAGGATCATCTTTATCTAACAAAGACTAATGAGATGGTTCCTCCTCCAGTACTTAGCCAACCCAATCAGTACTATCAGTGACTGTTGCTGAGTAGGGCTGACTACCTTGGGGAAAGAAGTGGCATGAGCATAGAGCAATCTGACTTTCTAGAATTGACATTAAAGGATGACTGGACTGGGTCAGAAGGTAAGGTGATGATGCACTAACTTCTTAAACTGAATGACATTATCATGAATTTGTGGTTGTAGTATAAATATACTGTACTCAGCAAAATACTCCACAAGGCTGAAGTGAGATAGATCACCCTGAGCCCTACAGAATTACATAAAATATTGTTCTGTTAAGGAGTCACAAAGTTCTCATGTTCCTTTTGACTAGGAATATGTCTCCATTCTGTTATTAAAATGGCTCTGTTGTGTCATATATCAACTCTGCAGTGCATGAATCATTTATCATGGGTTTCTATGTGGTCTGAATTTCTGTTAGACACTGCACCTTGTACCCTACTTTTTCAATGCTTCTTAGAGCTACTTGTGCTGTTTTGAAGTCATATCTTCCTCCTGTGACACTTATTCTTTCATACCTTCTTTTGAACAGCTTTCCAAAAGGAACCCTGCAGATGTGAGGCTTGCTTGATGACTAATACTGACTGTCTCTCCCCATATTTCACCTATTGATGCTTCTGCTAAACCAACAATGGATGAATGGGTACATAATTCACCAGAACTAAAGGAGAGTAGGATATAATGCGAAATAATAGCTTGCACTTAAGGTTCAAAAAAACCCCTGCTCATTAGTTGAGTTTTTCTTTTCAAGTCTGATATTTTATTACAAAAGGAACTGATTTTAAACTGTGGACGTCTGGCATAGAGTGCCCACTGTGGTCTTCAGGTGGCAGTAACATCATCCATCATGGTGTTATAGGTGGTTACAGTAAGATTTCTGCCCTTTTACTTAGGTTCTGATAACTGATTTATACTAGAACAACTAAGGAATTGCACAGATATTTTCATGATTTATGCTCAGAACCCCACATCCTCTGGTACTTTCTAGTCCTCAGTCTCGTGGCACTGCGTGATTTCTTCTGAAGCCTCTGGCTGGGAAGTAGCTGAGTCTAAGTTCTGGATCCAAGCCGCTGAAATGGTTGGAAAGTTGAGGTTTTTTAAGGGAAATGAGTGCTCCAGGCAAATAAGGAATAAATCATGAAAAGCTGATCAGTTCAGCCTAAAACAACTTTCTTCCCAGAAAGTGCATGCTCTTTTGAAAGCTAAAATATTCAGTCTTTTTATACTGGTGGCTGTCTTGTATTCAGCTGGTCATTGATCTCACTACTTGATAACTTTGGCCATGCTTGCTCATACAACTGTGGGATTTTGGTTTTTGAAATAGCGTCTGAAAATCTTTTAAAGACCTTGTATTTAAGCTGTGTCTAAACAGAAGGTCAGTCTAGGAGCTGGTCCCTTTTACTACTGAAGACTTGTCTCACCAGGTTCAAAGTTGCACAAAGTCTCTTGGAAAAGCAGAAGACCAATTCAATGGATCTTTTTGCTTCTGGCAGCACATCTCTTCTTCGGTATTGCCCACTGTTGCCTTTCATTAAAGGCTGTCAACATGACACTTCTCAACAGCACGGCAACGTTTTTACCTCCTACTCTGTTACTACTGTACATGGCCACTTTGCCTGCCTTCATGCCACCAGCTTCTATTTCTTCTCTCCTTGTTTGCTGTACAGAAGCTTTTTGCAGTCAGAATAAGGATGAGATGCTTTTGAGCTAACTATTTACATATGCATCCAGAATTCCTTTAAAATTGTTTCATTTGATCTGGCAGCTGGTTCAAGAGTTCCTGAACTGCAAAGTTACCAGAATGATTGCTTCTTGTCAGGGGATCTGGTAGTGGTGTTACTGGCTGCTGTCATATGAAGTTTTATCAGGCTAGTCAATATTAAGTGGTTGTCACGCAATCATCACTTTCTAGTGTGAAGTCCTTTTAAAATCAAAATGAAGCAAAAAGACTCTATTCTTAATTTCTTGCTAATTCATTCCTGGCTTCATTTTCATGACATTCAATGAGCACAGCATGCATGAGGCCTAAGAAAGAAATGCAGCTTCCTTTTTGGTGCGACTCAATTATCTGACTGTCTAAATGTGGTGATGCATGTGCATTAGGTAATGTTAATGTGATGTCAAATATATCACACTTCTCTAGCAATATGACTGCTATCACAGAAGGCGATGAGGGTGGGGAAGAAGTGGATGGATTTACTACAACAGTGCTGCATTTATATTTGGAACCAACATTGCCATGCCATTATCATTATGTCTTTGAGTAAATTTCAGGATTTAACATTCATCAAGCTGCCTGTCAACACTAAGCCTGCATTTGTGACATGTCTCATAGGATAGAGGCATAAATTTGAGTTATCTACATAGCAGGGATATTGAGTTCTGTTACACAGGAGAAGCCATAAACATAGCTGCTCTGGAAAGCATATTGAAGAACAGAGACCGAAAATACAAGTTATTGTATTACAGTAACACTGTTTTTATTTACAGCTCTAACTTTCAGCAGAAACAGAAGGAAAGAAATAATTTTAGAATTATCCCTTCAGGCTGACTGTTTAGGCCACACACTTATGTGACATTTTGCATCTATCAAACATGGATAAAATTGGAATAGCCACTTCTATCCTCCTTATTCAGGGGACAATTTATTCAAGCATCTGTTAGCTTAACAAGTACCAACTAGGGAGATGCAATTCATTGAGCAGGAGATTAACAAAGCTTTGGCAGATCCCATCTACTAATGAAATTCAAAGAACTGTGTGCTTAGGTAAACTTAGTTGAAACTAATTATTCTGGCCTTAGCTTGCTACCTGAGATACTTAAAAAAATGGAAATGTCAGGTTTGTTGGACCTGATTGTTTTCATTGCTACTACAGCAATTTTAGTGTATATACCACTTCTACACAGTATCACCATCTGGAAACTACTGGCATCTCACCAGAATAAAATGGATCTGACAAGAGCGAATCGAGACCATCACTGCATCTTTTGAGTTGCTGCTGTGAATTGAATAAAATATTTGTCTATATGTAACACCAAATAACTAAGATTCTGCACATAAAGCTCACATTTTCAGTAATTATACTGAGATCCTTCCATGTATACAAAATTTATTGCTTTGGAGAAAACTGATTTCAATAGAATGAAGTACACTTCTAAGCCACTCGTGATATTTTGAGTTATTCTATCTTTAGGACTCTGTTTTATTGAAAAACTCGAGGTGGACTGGAGTAAACCATGATGTTGCAGCTTGTTTTACAAAAAACCTGAACAAGTATTTGCTCAAAACACTGGTGTTCTAGATATGCAATTGATTTTTTTTTTTTAATTTAAAAGTTGTGATGCATTATTTTGTCTGTATTTCACATAACATGAATATTCTTTAATGGAGTGGAAAGTGATATGACCATGCACTGATGTGGCTGCTGACCAGAGATGTTAGAGGATCCATAAATCATTCCCTCTTTGAAAACAAAGCATAATAGAGCCCTTGGAGCCCTCTGATCCCTACTTTGTCACCTAGACTGACTGCAGGAACATTATTTGGCTCCCTGATTCTAAGTACATTAACATCTAGAGCAATTAACCCTGTGGTTGTCTGGGACACCATGCATTTCAGTTCATTCTGAATTAGATGTTCATGGTGTCTCATAGGCACTTATCTGGGTCAGACCGAGAGCCCTTCAAACCCTCTGACTTCAGAAAGAAGCGGGAATGCAATTACTGCCAGGGCTGCGTGAGCTCAGCTTCAAAAGTGTACTTAAGTCTCCCCTCTGTCTTTAAAGCCTGGCCTTTCACAGAGATCATGCAAATTATAAAAGGAGGAGCGGATACAAAGTGAAAACACAACCTAGACTTCTCATCACCACTGTGGAGAGGTATGAATATAGAGCTGAAACTTGTGAGCAGTGTGGACCATAAAACAAAGTGCCCAGAAAGTCATTGATTGTGAACATCCTTCATCCTATGGGAGAAAGTGGAAGAGGAAATGTGGATCAGGAATGTTTGTACTTCTGCATTTGTACCTGGGCTAGAGGGCTTGCCCCATTTTACAGGAGACAGGAGCTTAATAATAGACAAAATACTTCCAGTCTATCTGGAACAAAGAGGAACTGAGATAATGGAGATAACAGCCCAGAGATAACCTTGGTCTTAAGTAGCTTCCGTGTTGAAAATATCTGGCTTTAATAAGATTGAAGTATAATTAATTAATCTGAGGGAGAAAACCATATTTTAATAAAGGAAAATATCCTTTGGATAAAAATGACCAAGATTAATATTAACAACATGACCACACATGATGACGTGTGTGCATTTGATTGGCTTCTGGGTCATTAATCTCTCCTACATTCCTTTGCTGCTGGGAAGGAAGCCCAAATTCTACCAAACTACTGAAAGGTTTTCATGGAATAAAGGGATCCTTGTCTTTAGTACTTTGAGGTTTTAAAAAAAGTTTGCTAGGATGATAACTTTATGAAGAGACAACAGGTTTACACCATTAGACAGAAAGTAATGGAGGTTTTCTCATAGTGAAGCCCAATGTAACTGTGATACAGTTTCTAGACGACGATAGGAGTGTGCACTTTTCTTTTATGGGCTGTACTTGGCTGTTTCACCTAGGTGAAACAAACACACAGTGCACAAACGATGATCCTGGAGATTGCCTAGCAGTGACAATATAATAAAACATTGCTCTTAATAAATGCTACCAGCAAGTTAATGCTAGTTTTCCCCAGGCACTGCTTAGCATCGCCCATCCCATTACTTTCCAGAGGATTAGAGAAACACAGGCCCAGCAATTTGCCCTGGAGGTTTGTTTTAAGTGTACATGGACCAAAGCAGAAGGCAGTTTGCCAGAGATGTGGTTAAGCACACCAAGCAGTGATTTGCCTCCTGTTCACTTCCGAGACAGAATTGAAAGTAAACCTAGTTGGATACCCAATGCACTTAGTGAAGGTGCTGTAATCCTTTGTTTAAGCAAGGTGAAAAATGAAGCTTAGAGCACCTCTGCTTGCAAAAAGGGGCAAACAGTAGCTTTAAATGCGCACTTGGATGTGCTGAGCAAGATTTAAAATCTGTGCTCCTGCTTAAAATCTGTGCTCTTGAGTCCTGCACTTGTTGCGTTCTCTATGCTCAAAAAGCAGGGATTTGAGCTTCTGAGTCTTTAATTTTCTTTTATCTTGTGGGCATACGTGAAAAAGTTGAGACTATTTTCCTTTCACATCTTTGCAGACGTTTGCGATACAAGAGGAAAGTGGCTGTTCCATTCACCAACAGGCTCCTCAAATTAATAGGAATCGCTAGGCACATAACGCGTGTGACTGGAAGTCTCTCAAATGGTATTTGTTTGTGCACACAAGGGATTTTCAACTTTATATGCAGACACCAACCTTGTGTTAGTAACATCTCTTTTTTTAATGGGAAAAAATATGTAAATATACTTTTTTTTTTCTAAATCCTTGTTGTTAGTTTCTAATATGAGCAGGGATGCTCCGGGGAAAACTGAGCAACTACATCCTTATAAGAACTTAGCTGATTTGGATTTAAGCCTAGGCTTAACATGTTTAAGGAATGCCGATAACGGATTGCCTAGCAAAGGTACTAATACAAGTACCTGGCTTTATCGTACTATCTGGTCTCAGAGGTGTGTGGTATGTTTCCTGGCTAAGGTCATGCAAATCTTTAATGTACTGCAGTACGTTTTGGTGATATCTGTGCCTTAACTGTCTAGAAACATTTCTTTTGAGATTCCCAATGGAAAACAAGAAAAATCTTTCTTAGCACTGTTTCCCAAAAACCTCGGAGACATCCAGACCAAGAAGATAATAATTTCTGTAGCCAATAGTGATTAGGGATGGGAAACCTAATGGTCCTTGAGTTTTTACCCCTATTTGACTGGCAGATCTGTGTCTGAAGTCCAACAAGGACTTTTGATGTGCTTTTAAAAAGAGAATGATCTGTGTGTGGGGGTAGAAACCTCATAAGGATCAAGAATGATCAAATGGGACCAGGCACGTGATGGAGTTTATTTCAGCTTTGTTTAGGTAGTTTGCAGAGGTATATGGTCTGGTGTAGAGCACACAAAGCTGTTCCAAATACTGAAAAGTGGAATAGGATTGCATGGGTTTGGCGCTCTCCATCAACTGCCCTAATTTTGCTTATTCAATAACAAGACCTGAAATCTGGATTTAATCTTGTCAAATTGCCATGTCCTTCTGTTGTGTTGTGTCCAGAAAAACAAAGCCAACCTACTGGGTAACAGCTCCAGGGCTGCTCTTTCTGGTATTGAAGTAACAGGTGGTACTTCCCGCGGGTGCGTCTTCTACAGGTCTGTGTCTTTGCACATTCCAGTGCACAGAGAGCATCTGCGGTTGCCAGAGGTGCCCAGGAAGGCCAGTGCCTCTGCCACCCCTGAAGTCTGATGCATGAGACTAAATGGGAAGTGCTGAGAAATAAGTATTTTTGCTTGTCAAATGGAAAGAGTCACAAGCTGTTTCACAGTCAATGGGAGAGCAAACAGATCTCTGTTTCTAAAAGTGGTGTGAGGTCTAAATATTGCCCTTCCAGCAGGATTTTAAAATTTCTGTGCTAATAGAAATTAACACAGATGTCCCATATTTCATTGCTATTGGATCTTAGTAGAGCATGGCAAAGCCCATACAACGGTATCCTCAAGAGCTGGTTTTCAAAGTAGGATTCTGTAACCGTGGCACACTTTCTTATTCCCATCTGGCTAATAATAAGATACAAGCAGGAATCAAAATCGCTCCTTGTGGTGGAGAAAGCAGCCCCCACGAGCCTGCTGAACGGGGGAGAAGAGCTGTTTTGTAGCAGGAGAGCTTGACAACATCTCTGTCTTTTCTGATAGCTTGGAGAGCTCCCTTGTCAGTTCAAATCTTTATGCTGGTGAGGATCAGTTACATTCCTGATGGACAAACCCCAGGATACTCCAAGAGTTTGAAATTTAGGCTTGGAACCACGGGCCAACTTTGTTCTGCCTGTCCTCAGAGGCAGAACAAAGATTCCTGTGGAGGAATCTTGTTTGCTAGCCCATTCTTATAACCTCATAAATTGTCACAGTCTGCTGAACTAGCTTCTCTTTAGGAAAAAATGTCTAAGCACTTCATAAAGTTCTATTAAAGTAACAGAGCCTTAACACGTGTTGCTGAGTTGAAAAGTGATAGCCACAAGAATATTGTCAGTTCCTTTGCTGAACTGGGACTGCAGGCTTAACACAAATTTTTTTTTCCACTATCCAGTTGTGTATGTTCTGCTTACTTGCAGAGTAAAAACAAGTGGTGATAGGAGCGAGGAGAAGCAGCTCATCTCTCAAATGTTAGCTTAGTTATTCAGCTATTTTCCTAAGCTACTCTTATTCATTAAAATCAAATGATGTTCCACTAATAAAATCTGATCCTTGCTTACATAAATTTATTCTGACACAACCTTTAATAAATTGGAAGGAGAAAGTGCCAAAAAAACCCGGTTGTGCACATCTCTGGTATACGATACTGATACACTTTGACACCTGCACATTTTAGTTTGCATCAAAGGTCACTTTAAACTGGGAGGGCAAAGGAGTTTAGCATAAAGTCAGCAAATTTACTTTAGTTTCTTACAACAAAAGTACAACTTAATTTAAGAAATCTTTAAAAAAAATTATTTCATGTGCTTCAGACTTGTGTGTCTGAAAAAGTAGCAGAAAAAAACTGTTTCAGGAAAGATTATTCTACAAAGAAGCACATGAGGGTTGCTATACTCCATCTGACCCCAAAATTGTTACCCTGGTTGTGTCCTTAGTTGATAAGTGGTGATCAAAATATCCTATAATAGCCAGAGTTGGGTGAAGCATCTCTGCATCCTCTGCTGTCGTGTTTGGTAGGCTGTCTAAAGCCTAGAAATGCAAAGCAGTATGTAATAGAAAGGGCTTTGGGTCCGCCATAATGGAAATTAATTTTTTTTTTCTTTAATAAATATTAGATTTATGGTACTAAGGTAGCAGGTGGGTTCATATGACTCTAGCTTGCTTTTACTCAGTGTAATAAAAGACTGTGAAATATTGACTCTGTATGTGGCATCATGGCAGTGGCACTTCTGGTTTGTTTATTAGCAGGACTGAAACTTGATTAAGGAGAGAGCTGGAAGCTTTCATCTGAACCCACAGAAATCTCATCCACTTAAAATAACACTTGGTGAATGGCCAGCTGAGATTAGTGCCCAGTAAGACAGAGGTACTAGCGTTTCTGTGAGATGTCTTCTGTAGCTTAGGAGAAGACTCTTAACTGGGGAAGGTCTGAAACTGGATCAAAGCTAAACAGAAAAGCAGAGTTTCATTTTGCTGAAGCATTCATATTTAGAAAGCTTTTTTTTTTTTTAAAAAAAAATCAATTTAAACTCATTACATTTTATAGTCAATTGATTTATTGAACATCACATGAACTGAGATCCCGATTCTGCAGACATCTCTAGCCTTTTATTAATTATAAATACATGCTGATGTTGGAAGGCAATGCAGTATATGGTATCTGAAGAATGGCCTGATAATCAGCCTTTTTGAAAAAACACAGGGAGTATAAAAAGAAAATTAAAAAAAATATGTTTAGGATATTCTGTAAACAGTTGTTGATCTTCATTGACAAAGCTTTGGGAGATAATCCTGAATAACATGTTAGAGGCAGATTACTTTAGTTTCTTTCACTGAGGGAAGAGAATTTGAAAAATTACTTGGAAAGAAGTTGAGACAATAATATGAGGCTGCATATATGTGAAATGCTATCTAATAATTTTTATTTACGAAAAAGGATAAAGCTTCTATTCAATTTATACTTTTAACAGGATTACACCCTTTAACAGGTCAAGAAAAAGGCTTGATCCTGTAAGAGTTTCTAGAAATTGTGGCATCGCACAGCTTAATGAGAGGAGTGCTGTCTAGTAAAGATATGACCAAATTACAGACTCCATTACCCTTAATTTCTGCTTATGGATGGAAATTGTGTACAGCTCTGTATATGCAGTCACTTTAAACCCTCTGAACTTGCTTTATTTTTTTTGCCTTCATTTCTAATGGTTAATCAGAAGTGCTACATATAATTGAGAAACATGATTTTCCTTAAACAAAATAAATACTTCCAGGAAAGAAATTTGATTTAATTTTCCTCACTTGTTACCCAGGAAGGTATCAAGGGCAAATTTATCTTGTCAAGTCTCTGTGTGCTTGTCCCTAGAAAGAGATGAGTGAAATCTCTTGTGAGGTGAATGATTTTACTGTTGCTTCTCAGATTTTGTCTCTAGTCTCAAAGTATTTAACACCAGGTTTTGTAGTCTCTTACATTTTGAAGCAGAGACTTGTGATGAAAAGGAGAATGACTGGGTTCAAAGGCAGGACTACTGACGTTTTCCCACTTCCAGTAGCTGGAGCCTGCAAACACAAATTTCTTTTTCTGAACACAAGCTGCTTCGAGCTCTTCCTCCAGCACTGACATCTCATCTGATTCCTGTGTCCTGAAGCCCCCTTGCTGCCTCAGGGAGAGCTGTGAACTTCCAATTTCCCTTCTCAGGCCTTCCTAGAAGGCTTTGGAGAACTCTGCTTCTCTCTATGCCGTAAGTCTTGGCTCGTCCCAAGCAATAGGATGAGGCAGTAGCCATTGGCAAGGCGTTCGCTTTCACTGTGGCCCATCTTGTGACAGAATATTGTTTTACTGGGATGGAAATGATGGTGGAAATGTCCTGATTTCATGGTGGGGTGAGGGAGCTATACCTTACAGCCATGCTGAGAGAAGCTGTGCTCTAAGGCTCTCTGTGGGCAGCTCTCTGCTCCTGTTTCAGCAAAGCACTGTGACCTGGGCACCTTGGTGGAGCCAGTGCTGCCCAGTCCTACACCAGCATTGCCTTGGCTACCTGAAATCAGTGTCAATCATACTTAAAAACCAGCAAGCCCTTGTTCTGGGTGTGTTTTCACCTTTGATAGGTCACAATTCATAATGCTCTGAACTCTGCCTTGGTTTGTGTGATGCAGCTGCACAGAGAGGCCAATCGCTGCTTTGTCAAACTAATTGCCCTTTGTGGGAGGAGAGGCATTTAGAATTTTAAATGCTGCTTCTCTCTAATAGAGCCTGATAGATGGAGACTGCTTCATGTTTCCATGCCCTATGACCTGATGGAGTCAGCGACTCCCTTTGCTTACTGACAAAAAGCTTTGAGATGGGCTTTTGCCCTGCCTCTGACACTCACCTCTGTCTCGTCAGTAAGCCATTAGGGTGTTGACCTTAGCCATCCCTCCAGTCTCATCTGGTTTTAGTGGGCTGTTAGGTTGAGATTTGAAGTCTACAAGGAGAGTTATTCACCCTTCTCTGCCCAGTAGTTTAGGCAGTTTTTCTTTCTGAGGTGGTCTGGATTGTGCTTGCTATTAATTTCTCTGGTTAAACTCCTCCTGTCTTATTTCTATCCAGAAAAAAAAAAAAAAAAAAGCAGGGCCAAGGCTGTGGGGATGTTGACTGATTTCTGTGGAGTTAGGAGTTCAGCCCCTTAATATCTGATTTTCTGTGTTTATGGAAAATTGCTATGTGCTGTTTTGGGAATAAGAGGCTAATGTAAAAGTAGAGTGCAAAAACAGTAATCATAGAACAGTTAGGGTTGGAAGGGACCTTCAAAAGTCATGTAGTCCAACTCTAATGCTTTAGAGCTTTCCTGTATGGTACACAACTTCTAAAGGGCTGGACATAAGTTGGGGGAATATAATTCTCTAGCTAACACTGCATCTCCTGGACATCTTACAATCACTTCTGTTCCGTGTATTCCTGTCTGTTAGGAACTCATAATATAAAACTGCATGTTGAAGGAAATGAGATTACTCTTTGCTTTGGTGGATTAGTTACATGAGATCAAGATTTGCGCCTTTCAGGTTTAAAGACAAACCAATATCCTGTTTCTCTTTTCAGCTGCTTCAGGAAAAGACCATAACTTTTTTTAGTAATGCATAATTTTTTAAGTCAAACTGGTGCCATACTTCACAAATAGTTGCTTTATTTTTGCTTTACCTGAGTCAGAACACAGGCTGGTGTTTTGTTTTGTTCTTTTTTAGTATCTAAAAAAAATTGTAATTAATTTATCACAAGAGAGTGAACAGTGTTTTTGTAAGTATGACCTGGGGATCATGCTGTATAGCTGAGCATTTTATGTCCATGGAGATATTTACAGATGTTTTGGAAGTGTCTTCATGACTGAAGAACTTTACCCTGAGGATGAGCTGATGGACAGAATTTGTGGACTATGACTGCAGATAGATCCAGCAATAACTGTAAATAACATGGTTGTTCAGTTGCATTACACAGAACCTGGGAAATGTTAGTTCTGATTATTTTTCTGTAAGTCACTTAAAACACAGGAATGGTGCACCCTTACATGGTTCGATTCCCTCTTACTACCCAGTAGTAGTATCTGTGATTGCACAGTGTGGTTGAACTTGCAGATGTGACATAGCAGTACAAAGAGGAAAAGTTCCACTGCTATGAAATAGATAGCAATATGACCCTATGACCCACTGGAGTTGCCGGCCTCTTACTCACCTTGTATTTGTGTGAGATGGATCCTCCTTGATACCTTCTA
Source organism: Chlamydotis macqueenii (assembly GCF_036417535.1). NCBI lineage: Eukaryota > Metazoa > Chordata > Aves > Otidiformes > Otididae > Chlamydotis > Chlamydotis macqueenii. The sequence goes on from NC_141570.1 coordinate 17,470,826, forward strand.
CCTGACTATTTTACAGTGAAAATACACAAAAATAAATTATCTCAAAGACAGCAAAACTGATTCCATTTTCCCTGTCTCCACACACAGCCTAGAAAATGGCTGCTGATTGATTAACTTTTCAAGATTATTCATCTGCAATTATGAAATACAACCAACGTATCTTACAGCTGTTTTGAGTTGAATGAAAACCAGAGAACATATGTGATACACCTATTTCCAGACTGCTGCAGAAGGACAAAACTGCAATGAAATAGGTTGTTTCATATTCTCAGTTAGTACACTACATGTCTTGAGTCCTCACTGCTCTTAATTTTCCAGCTTAATTTTCCAGAAAGCTAATGCTTTAAGTCAAGTTGGCAGCAGGCCTCCCTTTTGAGAAATTTATGTAGTTTCTGTCCTATATTTATACACATCCTCATGATGGTAGTTTAACAACTTGTTTCATTTCATGTTGAGCTGACTGAGAATGCTGATGTGGTCTGTGACTGCATCTCATCTGGTTCTGAGCTTCAGACAAACTGGATTCTTACCAGATTCTGACACTTTCAGAGATAAAGCATCTGCAGAGTTTTTGTAAATGGCTTAACCCTTCATGAGCAGGAAATGTCTGGTTTGTTTCAGCCTCCTCCCCACTTGCTGCTTGACTCCAGAGCATGGCAATTGAAACCAGCTCTTGTTGCATTCTGGGAGAAAATGGGATGTAAAAGGGAACTATGAGAATAAAAAGTCTTCTGGTAGAAGGGAGGATGTGAGTTTATTAGTTAAAGAATGTAATAGTCCTAAGAATGTCTTGTAGAACTCTTGTCAAGATCTTATGAGGGGGGGAAATTGCTCAGAAAGCCAATAATCTGCATTAATGCACAGTAACAGTGAAGCCATTTCTTTATGGTAACTGCTCCATTGATGTTACTGTTCTAGCAAATATGCTCTGAAGTCATGACTGCAGCTTTGTTTTGAAGGATTACTGACAAGCTTTGTAAGACATAACTAAATAATAGAGTGCAGTCATCTCATTGAAGCATAACCTTATAAAACTCAAGTGCTTGGAGCTTGGCATATCAATTGTGTGCTAGAGATAGGTTGGTAAATAATCAAAGTATTATGAGGCTTCTCACAGACAGTGTAATATGTAACACAAACAAATACATTTAGAAATGGCGAAGAGTAGCAAGTGGAAAGGATAATGTCTGGTATTTGTATATATCGACCTTTCAAAGCCCCCTTATTTAGGGAAAAAAAAAAATCCACTGTCAATAGACTTGCTTACATATCGATTAAGTAATACTGAATACGGGTAGAAAAGCAGGTGCAAGAAGTAAATCCTCTTGAAGAGAGTAATGTTCAATTCCTTCAGGCCTGTAAGAGCCTATACACTACTCTGATTCCCACAGATTTCAAATGGAGGGTTCCCTGAGCAAAGACTGCCTTGACACACTGTTATGGCACCTATGTTCTCCTCAAGATAAAAGGTTAATGAAGTGTGTGAAATGTTCCTGTAAGAGTAATCCAGTAGTTGCAGATGGGCAGGAGAATGCCCTAGCTGTGGGGGGAGTGGACAAGGTTCTCCTCAGAAGAGACCCAATCCTCACAAAGACATTAATTGCATAAAAAGCACCAATTCACTTCATACTCTTCTCCATGAACCACTTAACTATAACCTACAACTTAAGAACTCTGTAGAACCTTTATTTCTCAAATGGTTTTGATGGGTTCAGGAAAATACCTGATAGATGATTGCAGATAGTCAGTCCCATCCACGAGTTCCGTAGATTGTTTGGACCCATCTCCTTTGGCCCAGCCAAGAGATGGAACATCTCTGAACACTCATAAGAGTTCCCTTGATCTCCTCTCAGAAACCCCCATATTGCTCAAGTGCAGTTCACCAAGGCATTTCTCAGGGGTACCAGAGCCTCTCTTATTTATCCTTTATAGGGGTTAATCTACCTTTGATTTATGGTCAAAAAGGAAGTACATATTAAGAAAAACATCTTCTTTCAACCTTGATATAACCACCTGTTAACTTAGAAATAAACTTCTCTTCTCTGCAGTACTGCTACACGTATAAGAAGGCAGAAAAAATAATTCAACTTTCAATACTTTGAATGACTGGATACTCTTCTAGTTTTAAGAAAGCTGAAGATAGCTTCCCTCTTTCACAGAATTATTATCAAGATTGGAAAAGACCTAAAAGATCATCCAGTCCAACCATCACCAATACTTCTCAGCTAAATCATATCCCTCAACACAACATCCAAACGTTTCTTGAACACCCCCATGGTCGGTGACTCCACCACCTCCCTGGGCAGTGCATTCCAGTGCCTGACCGCCCTTTCCGAGAAGTAATATTTCCTAATGTCCAGCCTGAATCTCCCCTGGCGCAGCTTGAAACCATTGCCTCTAGTTCTATCACTGTCTACACGAGAGAAAAGGCCGACCCCTAGCTCACTACAACCTCCCTTCAGGAAGTTATAGAGAGCTATAAGGTCTCCCCTGAGCCTCCTCTTCTCCAGACTGAACAATCCCAGCTCCCTCAGCCGCTCCTCATAAGGCCTGTGCTCCAGACCCCTCACCAGCTTCGTAGCCCTCCTCTGAATGCGTTCCAGGGCCTCAATGTCTTTCTTGCAGTGAGGGGCCCAAAACTGAACACAGTACTCGAGGTGCGGCCTCACCAGTGCCGAGTACAGGGGGACAATTACCTCCCTGTTCCTGCTAGTAACACTGGTTTTGATGCAAGCCAGGATGCCGTTGGCCTTCTTGGCCACCCGGGCAGACTGTCGGCTCATGCTCAGCCGAGCATCAATCAGTACCCCCAGGTCCGTTTCCTCCACACAGTCCTCCAGCCACTCTGCCCCAAGCCTATAGCGCTGCCTGGGGTTGTTGTGGCCGAAGTGCAGGACTCGGCATTTGGTCTTGTTGAACCTCATCCCATTGGCTTCAGCCCAGCTCTCCAGCCTGTCCAGATCCCTCTGGAGGGCCTCGCTACCCCCAGGCAGATCCACACTCCCAGCCAATTTGGTGTCATCTGCGAACTTACTGAGGGTGCACTCAATGCCCTCATCCAGATCATCAGTAAAGATATTGAAGAGGACAGGCCCCAGCACCGACCCCTGGGGAACACCACTTGTGACCGGTAGCCAGCTGGATTTAACTCCATTCACCACCACTCTGAGCCCGGTCCTCCAGCCAGCTCCTTACCCAGCCAAGAGTGTACCCATCCAAGCCATGGGCTGCCAGCTTCTGCAGGAGAATACCGTGGGAGACAGTGTCAAAGGCTTTGCTGAAGTCTAGGTAGACCACATCAACAGCCTTTCCCTCATCCAGCAGATGGGTCACTTGATCATAAAAGGAGATCAGGTTGGTCAAACAGGACCTACCCTTCATGAACCCATGCTGGCTAGGCCTGATCCCCCGGCCATCCCGCATGACGTGTGACATGCCTCATGACACCTCCCTTTCCCTTCAGAGCCCTACCCTGTAAGCTATTTGTTAGCAGGAACCTCAAACATCCTTCCATTTGAAGCACAATATTCCTTTTCACTTGGTTAAACCAGGATTTTCAACAGCTGCTGAGGGAAATACAGCTTAATTTAATCTAATGCTTAATGATGGACACAATACTAAAATTAACAGCATGTCCTCCACAGGACTTTTGATTCTATCCTTGCTACCATCAGTTAAAGCCCTCCACCTATTAATAATGAAGTGAAAAGCAGCAGCAATGGCAGGATTCAAGGTGCTGTTTAATAAGTCATCTAGCTGCAGAGCTGAAATTCAGGCTCCAGTGTCCTCTGAGTCTATGAAGCACAGAAGGTCTGTAACTCCAAGTGAAGAGAGCCCTAAGCCTTTACATGTTAAACACATTAAATGTTTCCAGTTAATTTCATCTGACATCAATCAAAGCTCCACTAAAATTACTCTTGGGGAAGGTGGTGGGGAGGGAGGGGAATGGCAATGCTTCTCTGTTGGTTTTCAGTCCTCTGCGTGAAGAAAAATCACTGACAACATTTGGGAAGAAGGAAAGACCTGTGTCAAGAACAGTTCTTTCTGAAGGCTATGTTACCAGGTCTGCTTTCATTGGGAAAGAGGAGGAGAACTGGAAAAATGCAGGTTTTGACAATAACAAAAGAGTTTTTAAAACTCACTTTTGAGGTTTTTTTTTTCTGCTCAAGTTCAAATAAAAGCACCATGAACTGACTGACATCCTTCAGTCTGAAGAACTTAAACTGTGCACAGTTCCATGGTCATAGACTAAATGGTAGCAAGTTCGCTCCTTTGGAAAACAGCTGAAGTGAGGTGCTCTGAGCTGCCAAGAGCTGCCCAGTTATCAGCTGGGAGTACTTGTAGAAAGCAGTAATTCTTATTTGGTGAGTTATCCACTCTCAAATGAGAGGGAGAGATGAAGGAAGGAGAAGAAAGAATGCTTTAGTCCTTATAAAGAGGAATAAAGCTGTACGTTACCTTTTTGATAGTTTGTTCTGTGAAGCAAATGAAAGCTCTGCATTCAGATGGTAGGAAAATGTGTTTGACCTATCACATAAAATGGGATGCAAGGTTTGTCAAAACTAACAGTAAAAGGAGTGCTGGAAGTCAGCTGCTTCTGATGAAACTGCATCAGCAGTGATGAAACTTGCACCAGCATCCCCATCTGATCACCTGCACTGTACAGAAAATGAATCTGTACTTTCCACTAGTCTGTGGAGAAATAAGTCTCCACTCTGGTCACAACTTTTGAGTATTTTAATGAATTTCCCAGTTTTCTTATCCTACTGGCTGAAAGGCTCCTTGGCCTGGGAGAATCTCCAGTGGCTTCGCACCATCAGCTGAGTTAGCCTGCTGTGGTTTATCCCGTGGTCCCTCTCCATTATTTTTTTGGCACAGATGCAGACTAGGTCCCCATGCTGTTTCACCCGTCTCAGTTCTCATTTTTTAAGCCTCTCTCCGTTAAGAGAAGGTGCTTGCACAAGAATGTTGGGACACAGCGCCTGGAAAAGAAAGCATATGCTGCAAGAAGAGGCACCAGAGGGAGAAAAGGAGCGGAGGGCCTGCTCCTGGCCTCATTAGGTGGCTCTGATCTCTTCCACGGCTCCCACAGTCACATTACTCCTGCACGCTCCTCTCCGCAGGTGCCAGTTCCCACTTGACTGTGCCTATATTTGATCTGTTTACTGCATTCAGTGCGGCTGACAGTCATCCTGTCTTGTTGGTGCCTCATAGATCATTTTTTAAGTGTTAAATGAGGTATATAATTCTATTATGGTTATTCCTGCCTTCCCTCATTTTTCCCCTCCTCAAATTAAAATTGCTTAACAACTTTAATCAAACTCAACTAAGCTCTTGACTAAACTAGGAAACATTGAGAACATCTTATTGCATTTTGATTTAGTATATTTTAATGGGAAGTAGGAGGTACAGATGCTATTGAAAAGCACGAATAAGCCCTGAGAGACTTGGCAGAATACTAACATGAGGAGGAAAGAGTTGAATGCACAATTCTATAATCCATGTGCTGCCAGAAGCAATGGCCACGTGCCACACGCCTTCATGTGCAGCCAAGCTCTATCAGCTGCGCTAACTGCTATAACTAATCCTATTTACTGTCATCACTGACCCTAAAAAAGAAAAAAAAATTAAAAATAGGGATGTTGCAAGGTCTGAGCTTCAAATTGCTTATATGTCTTGTTCTGTATCTTGCCTTTCCAATATGACTGTGTAGCTGCGTGCTGAGTTCTTTGCTAGATGTATGAGAGAACTTAGTTAAGAGGGGAGTATTGCCCAGTAATTCTAGAGAAAACATCAACTTGTTTATCAGTGCTGAGAGAAGGGTGCCCTGTAGAAATATGTAACACAAGCAGAAACAACTAAAAAGTGCTAAGGAGCTATGAAGACTAAGCAAAATGAACCACTTTTCAACAGAACTGCTGATACTCGTGTTCACTCCGAACAGTAAACCAATGTCACCTGAGTCAGCTCATAAATGTTTCAAAAGCAGGAAACTCTCTGGCTGTTAAACTGGGAATATAGTGCTTGCCATTTGTTTGTTTTTTTTTTTAAACAAAACAAAACAAAACAATGCAGATTACTCAGTTCTGAGCCCCAATATATCAAAGGTTTCCTATGGAAATTAGAAAGTCTTGAGCAACTGTTAACAGCTCTAGAGGTAACTACTTTTATTTTTTATTAATCTCACAAATTCGTAGGAAGGGAGAACATTTAGTTTTGCATTCTTCAGCTAGTAGCTCAGAGTTATGTGAAGGTTTAGGATGTCTGTAGGAAGGTTTTCTGTGCCTTTCGTGTGAATGGAAACCTGGCAGCTCACTCCAGGGATGAAATTTGAAGCTATGGGGATTGCTGCTCAGAGGCAGGAGCAAGCAGTACCAGAAACCTGCATGTGGAATCTGCTGGTGAAGGAAGCACCGGGCTGTGCTGATGTAGGGACCATTAGAGAGTTTAACATGAGACTTGAAACCTGAAGGGCTGGAGGGTGGGTGAAACCTGCTCACTGTGGCTGGCACAGGTGAGGTTTAATGGGGCTGTCTGCGGGGACTGGAGTTCATCTCTCCCATGATGGAACTGTTCCTCCCCCCGACTGCCTTCTTGCAAGGGGATTTAAACCAGCCTGCAAGTGGGAAGCTGAATTCAAGGCACGTGCTTCCATTTACAAGAGAAAAGAAGTCTTTAAGTTGTGGGCAGATACCTCAGATCAAGTGGTACCTAAAACTGCCATAAGCTAAATCTTGTCTCTTAACAGCACTCTCAAATGAGATACATCACTCTTGTTTCAGCTGTTATCGTCACTGCAGATCTACAGCAAGATTCTACCATCCTGATGGTGAATTCATACCCCACAAGCTTTCAGCATTCTGTCTCTGCCAGTATATGTCTTCATAAATGAAAGCATTCTCGTTGCTAAAGTTCAAAACCTGTTGGCTTTGTATATTGGGCTGTAGTCCTGATGTGGTGATCTACTGTTCTGGCTCATCTCATTTGAATTGCTTTCTAGCTCAGCTTATTCAGAGGGAAAATGAATTCTGACAACGGCCATCTCGTCTTCATTATTGTGATTGGTGTAAATCTAAAATTTATATTTCGAATGTTAGCAAAACTATTGGACTGAGAAAGTACCTCATGCTGTTATCCATTTAATAGAAAGTAAGTATTCTAAGTGAAAATTTGAATAATTACCTTTTTTTTCCTATTTAGCATTGCCTTTTTTTCTCTTCCTCTGTTCAGAAGTGTGCTATATAATCTACTGTTTATGCAGCCTATGGGTGAAGCTTATGAGACATTTCTATGCTCACCAGTTCTGTCTTAATAGAATTCAGAAAATATGCAGACAGGGCTTCTGACTACTAAATGGACTATGCAGTCGAAAATGACACAAGAGGTGAAAAGTTGAAGGAAAAATTAGGAATATAGAAGAAAGGAGTGGAAAAAAGATGGAGAGAATGACTTTGGGGGAGGCAGGAGCCTTTGTATGTATTCTAGAAAACTGAAGGGAAGAAAGGAAGGTATTTTTAGCACCTTCCATTTTATTTGTTCCCTCAGATTTATGTTTGACCCTGGCAATTTTGAAGATGTACCAGGAACTGTATACACTTGCTGTGCAACTGTGTGCACAAAAAATGTAAATCAGAGTTAAAGCTGTGTTGACACATTTGTTCTGATACCAATATTTCTCTGCATAACATCTAAAGGCGTCTAATTACACAAAATAAGAACAGCTTCTACTAAGAAACTCTTGCATTTATTTTAAAGATGTTTCTTAAAGAAATTGGAAACATAATGAGATAGAAAAATTCTCCCATGTATTATTTAAAACCTACTCCTCTGCCATCATAACAGTTCACAATATCCATCTGTTCCGCAGTATGCAACTTTTGCTCTGAATGCAAGTAATACAAGCTGCTCTGGCACATTCATTAGCCCAATGAAGAAAACAAAGACACTTTCCCAGAAATTACCCCTAGTGTAAAAGCAAGAAGAAAAGTAAAATGTAACATTAAAAAAAAAACCAACAATCCTCTGTCAATATGCAACCAGCACACTGATGGAAGTTTTTTATTAATTTATGCATCTAAAAGATTATCCATGCATGAAAAAAAGCAACGTGCTCATTCTCATTTTCCAACAGATCAATAGAATGACACAATTGATCACTGTTTTTTTCTTAAGTAGAAAACATATTGACAATCCCATGTTAGTGATGGGAGTAAACAAGGAAAACTAGATCTTTAATCTGCAGTGTCACATGCAACCTAGTATTAAATGTTCAGGTAATTTTAATTCATGCACTGTGAGTTTAAATTTAGGAAGGAATAATTTATAGCCTGTCTATGCTTTATAGGCTGACATTCCTTGAAGGAACCACTGCTCGGACACAAATAAGAATACTTTGTTCCTTAATTTGATAGTTCACTGGCTTCTGCACATTCATAGAGCATTGCAGTTCCTGATGAGTTTTGACTTAAACTTGTTTCATACAAATTTAAAGCTTTATGTAAGTTAGAAGAAATGCATTTTAAGATTCCTGTAGCTCAAAACCATGTAACTCAAACAGGAAAGGGTCTTGAGATTATTCAGAGGGTCTCTACGCTCCTTCGTTGCCTGTTTAATCTTAGGCAGACTTGGGATACAGCTATGAAATGTTTCTGTGTTTTCTTCCTTTCTGCTGGACCTGAATCTTGTGCTGGAGACCACATCGTATTATTCCTGCCATTCCTCAAATCTCCTGAGGCTGAGGCCTGAGGCAGTTAATGAGGTAGAGACAGAGGTATATGCAGTTAAACTGTCGATAGTGCCAGGCAAGCATGCAAATGCTTGCTGTGGTGGCAATGGGAAAGGAGGAGAGTGGTAAGGTCCATGAATCTGCTTTGCATTGAAATAGGATGTTGTCACAGAGGGACGGGGAATGGGTTTCTTAGCAGCTGCAGACCCTTCTTGTGTTTCTGACATCTGGATGCAATTCCATGCTTTATGCACTTGGAGAGAGAGAAGTGAGAAGTGTTTATTCATGAGAGTTTGATAAATAGCAAATAAGGCTTGCTTCTAGTTTTTACGCATCGTATCTCTCCCAGTTAAGATCTTATACACATTAATCTATGAAGCCTTTTCTAAAGAAAGTACGAGATGACCAATTCCTACTTAAATTCACAACCCTGAGTCTTTTTACAGATAATCCAAGAACTTCCACAAAGTTGTTCAAGGTCAGGGGTTGTGCAGTCAGACTTTAGACTGTGATTGTGTTCTATGACACTGCGATACTACCCTTTGAACAGAGGGAGGGGTAAGCCTTTATGAAGTCCAGGACTGAGCTTTCTAGGATAAATATTTTGCAATGGAGGGTTTAGCAGTGGACAGCTAGCAGTGCAGGTGAGACATCATAGCAGCTTCCCTTGGATTTTATACCTAGAAGACCACATTTTCAACCACACTGGCTTCAGGTGTAGGCTGTGCAGTAATCAGACTAAATGAATCTAGGGTCCTGAACCCCAGTGGTTAATTTACATCTAGAAACCTCGGTATCCTGCCTGGTGACTCACTGCTGACATAAATCTTAAGGCAGGGCACTCACTCTTGTTTAAAAGCAGCTCCTGACAACACCTCTGCTATGCTAGTGGATCCTGCCAGATGGAAAGGTGCGCTGGCTGTTTTCTCTCTCAAACTAGTTTTGGTTTTATTTTCATGTTTGTAACAGTGGTATCAGTCAAGTATTAAATTATAACCAATGAACTTTGGTACACTTTCCAAGGGACCGCGTTCTCCTAAACTTCTCAGGTTTGTAAAGAAACTTCTGTCCCTTAGAACCAGACTTCAAAAACAACTTCTAGGGCACTGCAGTTACAATAAAACAATACGTATCCTGTTCTTTAAAAAATATTACCTTGTGTCTCTAGCCAGGCATTGTGCTGAAAATCTTTTCAGAAGACTCTTTCCTCCCAGTGTGTTGCATGGACCCTTCCTTTGGTTTAGGAATTGTTTCACATTCAAGCACTGTGGCAGCAGACATGAATGCAAAGACTATCTAACAGAATATGTATGAATATGTGTGAATCCTTGAAAGCATCCTGTATTGATGAATTACAATAGCAAAAAAATATACAGTCCCAGCTCTGATGCAAGAGGTCATATAGATCTCACTTTATAATTCACGACAAAGACTCTCAAAAGCAAAATGGTTGCAGAACAGGCATCCTCTTTGGGTAAACTTATATTTGCACAGTGAGCTAAATACTCAGTATCAGTAATACAAGAGGTAACAATTTGTCTGCTGTTGTGGTTTAATAAACAACTATGAATTCCACAACACTCTCCTATAACTAATCCTGAACAGCTCCAACTCCTCTTACGTGGTACCTGCACACCCCTTCTCACAGACATGGGGTTTACAAGCACCCCCTCTCCTGCCAGCACAGCATGGAGCATCCTGGGGGAGCCAGCACAGCTTGTGTGTGGCTGTGCTGCTCCCTACAATCTGCTCGCCCATGCAGCAGTGACTGTGTCCCATGAGTTTACACCTCACACCTGAGATGAGGGTACATAACATGAACATAATTCATTGATCCAGCATTCTACTTAAACAGTGAATCTCAATTCCTTTGGCACTCACTTTGTGACACAAATCATCCTCTGCTAACAAGGCACATTTTACTACGTCTTAATTTACTGAGATTAATGTTGGAAAGTTCAACTTTGTGCAAGCAGTTAGCGAGACAAATTTTTCATTAGTTTTAGTCAACCATCAAATTATACAGAGTAATTTCATAGTACAGCAATGATTTAAATTAAGGAGATAACCTATTCACTGATGCAGACTGAACTGATCTCAAAATTAAAAGGTCAGAGCCTCAGCTGGTATAAATTAGTGTAGTTCTTCAGAAGCCAATGTAGCTGAAGTCAATGGAGCTGCACCAGTCTGTGCCAGACAAGCCCATGGCAGAGGACTCCTCCTTGGCTGGGTCACAAGGTTGGGCTTCAGTGAGTCCTCCCAGGGAAAAGCTGGAATTAAAGTAGACATCCATCCCAGAGTAGTGGGTGTAAGGCTATGGGCCACAGCTTGAAGGTGTTTGATCATAACAATAGTATATTGCTCTGATACAAGCTGGCAGACAGTCCTTGCCCTCCTTTGAAGGTTCAAGGTGTTTTTCTGAACAGGGATGATTTTAGTCCTTACCCTACTTTAACAGTGAAGTTGCTGCGTGTTTCAGTGGGTCAGACCTTGTCACTGTTACTCTGTAGGAATGGCAGCTTGTTCCACAAACAGCTGTACTGAAAATGCTAAAGATGCCCAGGGATTCAAACAAGTAAGTATGGGTCAGCCTCATCAGCCCTGACACTTGCTAAGCCTGTGGGTCAGCTAAGGCTTGCCCCAAGTATCAGAGCTGACAGGTAGCTCTTACAGTAATTTATTGCCCATAGAAGGGCAGATCTCCATCTCAACACCCATCTCTTGAGGTATGTTTGGATGGATATTGATTAGGCATTCAAATATAGAATCTGTCTTTTGAGGGGCTTGTACAGCAGAAGAATGCTTCCTCCCCCACAGCTTTTGGCTTGATTTTTGTGAAACTGCAGAAACCAAGCCTTGTTGCCTTGAGAGCCTGACTCACTGCACGACCACAGAAAGGCACCAGCCTTTCCCCTGCGCAGCGGTCGACTCAAGCTCTGTTGGGCTGACTCTTTACGGTTTTGGCATTGCAAGCAAGCCCAGCAGCTCTTGGTGGCTCTGAGCCTGGTGAAAGGCAATTTTTCTATTGATTTTGGGGAATTTGGACCAGGCCTACATCATGCAACTGAAAATTGATACGGTGAGCTATTTATTCCCCTTTGCCTTGGCAGAGAAATTCTCTCTCTCAAATAAGAACCAAAAGTCTGAGTTTCAACCCAGCTCTCCCACTGGTTTCTTCTGGTGGAGTGGCCCTGTTAAGGGCACTGAGAGCAGAAAGTCTGTGAACCTTTCTCAAATTACTGCTGACAGATTAATGTTCCTGTAATTACACTGGAATGTCCTGGAAACACAAATATTAATTAAGAGTATTGAACCCATTTAGAACAGTGTTCAATAGAGTTGAACAGAAATTCTGTAAAAATTAAACAAACTATAATCATTGGGAAAAGAATCAGCATTAGTCACAGCAGATAAAGTAATTGTGAAAGGTAAAGTAATTTTTGGCTCAGAATTTATATCACGGCTATGAAAGCCTTGCTAGTATAGATCATGTAATAAAGCAATAATAGTTTTTCTAAATTTAATTTTATGTCAGATGTTGAGTACTGTCAGAAATACCTGCTATGCGTTAAGGTATGTTTCAACGCTCTATGACCCTGCTTCTTGGCATGCGCTGAGGTTGAGAGGACTACTAGTCAGTTAAGAAGTCCATAAATGCAGTCCATAAAAGATCAAGTGCTTACTCTTGTAAAATAGCAATGACTGGTGTCTTTTCTGAATGCTAGGGGTATTTTGTTCTCAGTCTATGTTTTGTCCTGTAGCTATTTGATTTGTGCTGGAAAGGACTAGGAAACTAGAGCTAATGGGTTAACTCTCTTAATTGTAAAGACGACTCTTGTTTTCAGTCCTTCTTGGCTTCCCCTTGTGTTCATACGCCGCCTGCTTTCCTGCTGCGTAACACCCTGAAGGCTCACTCATTGTCTTCTTACAGGTTAAAGTCACAAGAAAACCAACAGCAATTTTTCCCTTAGTGTTCAGAAATGCAGATATGAGAGCACACCTTCAGCTGAAAGTATTGATTGTCATTTTTCTTCTTATACTCCTCTGTTGTGCTTTGTAAAACAAAATGTATGCAAGTTCTTAACTCTGTGCTAAGTACGTAAGGAGAAGGTTGGGAGGGTCTGCTCAAAGCAAGGATGGCTCTCACAGGTTATCAGCCGCTGTGGGTGAGCTGTGGCTACTCAGAAAAGTAACTCAAGCATCTGTTTGGCCTAACACTAGGACTGAAACAGGTCTTATCCTCTTTCTTAAGTATGTGTTTAAGTACTTTACTAAATGAGATTAATTAGCGGTCCTTTCATCTGCATTGTATTACATGTGGCCTCACTATAGACCTTAATTAAAAGAATGAGATAACTAACCATATTACAGTGTCAAGATCTTTTAAAAAGTTTTAATGTGAATTTTTTCATTCATTTGCATGTCCTGAATATCTTCTGAATTTTCTAAGCTTATATTCTGTGTTCAGAGACACATATCTTCATGCTGTATCTTCCCTCATTTGCAACAAACCCAAAAATTAAAAGGAGAAAATTTAATATAAATAATAAAAATATTCCAGCATGGCTGAAACAAATAAAATCATAACTTGCCTTGAAAATTATCAGCAGGAGAAATAACCAAAGAAATGTGTCTTCTCTTATCTGTACTAAAGCTTTGATTAAGACAACGAGAGAAGCAGACTATAACATTCTGTTCTATGTATATTTTAAAAGCATAATCATACTTCAAATTAGAATATCTATGTATGAATTCACATCAGATAGGTAATTAACCTTATGCCTCAAAATATTTAAAATCTCCCTGTCCTTGAGAATTTACTGATGGCATATAAACCATTTACATGGTTTTTTGAATAATTTACCCTGTCCTTCCATTATGTCAAATGAATTTATAATCTTGAATAATGAAGCATTCCTGAGTGAAAGTTAATATAGAGCTGTACCTCCTACTTGAGTACAAGTCTGTGAAAATACTTTTTTTTTTTTCTTTTACAGAACTTTATAAATTCTTTAAATGTACTTATCCCAGCAATTCTAGGATCAGAGAGCTTGGGTTTGCACAGCTTTTGCTGATATAAAACAAGATAATTCCATTTATCTCAAAAGAGCAATTCCTGATCTTTCCCCAGTGTTAAATCAGAGAATATTTAACTCAACCAGAGACATGTGCATCTTAACTTTATTCAGATGCGTATTTTATCCCAGTATCACTCTTCATTTAATGACATTTAATTAAGAAAGGTCATTTTTTTTTCTTCTTCAGAGTACTTGTAAATATTAAACTACATTTTCCTTATGTGTAGTTTCTTCTGCGCAAAGGGATTAACATCAGCCCAGTTAAGGTCACTTTAGCGAATTTTGTGCTGAAGAAAAAGATCAGAGCAAGCTCCCTAGAATTAAACTGTCCTAAGCAGGTTTGACTTTGTGCCTGTGTTCGACTTGAGTATTTAAGGACCCACATGTATGTCTTTCTAGGATGCAAAAATATGTGGGCAATAACTTCCATATATTGTTATTGCAAAATACTACATGTAAAAACTATTTTTTTGGGGGGGGTGTTTTTTTTTGTTTTTTGTTTTTGTTTTTTCAACAAATGGTCAAATATTGATCCCTTGGAAACTGTTAGTTTTCTTTCTCACTACCCTGGAATTCCTGAAATACTACATTTTTTGTGTAATTGCAAAAACGGGCAGAAGAGAGTCATGTGGTGGAAAAGTAATAAAGCCGAGTAGAAAACTACATTCCTCATAGCTGAAGGAAGGGATCACAAGACTGGATAGGAAAAAGGCTGATGCCCTGCAGTAATGTGTGTCTCCAAGTGATACAAAGCTTCAGTACCTGTCTGAGTTCACAGCTTCCAGCAGGTCATCTGGACAAAGCTTCCAGTATGTGACCTAGAACCATGATGTTGGGCCAAAGAGAGGAAGCTTCTTATTAAAGGTCACATTTGGCTTGCTGGGTAACTTAATGAGATTATTTTCTTTTCCCCACTCCTGAAGATTTTCTCAAATGACTGGTCTAAATGGGAGAAAATTGCTGGTTGTTTAATGATTCTCCAGCATGTTGGTATTATGATATTTTAGGAATGCAAAGTGGCTGATGGATGGATGGAAAGATGAAAAGATTGAGTCTTTTTCCAAGAAAAGAGTATCCAACAGGCTTTACATTTCAGTAATATTTGTTGCTAAAAATGTTTTGAATGTATCATTAGGACTTTTTATATGTTTCAAAACCGCTCCGTTTATTTCATATGAAAATGCACCTGTGAGACTTTTTTCTTCTGGGCAAGTCCTCATCCTGCAACAAAAGGGTTTTGGAGCTGAAGATACTCTAGGCCATGAGTCTGCTCTGCTCTTTTCCATGAAATTTAAGATTGCAGTCAGCTGTCAGACTTTGTTTACCAGAAGATATAATTCATCCTGTGAGCTGACTTAAAAGTGGAATTTCAGTGAGACTGGATAACTTGGATTTCAGGACATACACTTTCCCTTTCAAAAAGGTCAGTCTATGCCTAAAACACAATCTCTCATTTCTGTTCTTGCTCCTTTGCAGCTTTGGAAAGTTAATTATCCCACAGAATTTGTGGGAGTATCTAAAGCAAGTAGATATGTGTTGCTAATAGTCGTGATTATTATATCCCGACTGTTGTCCTCCTGATGAAGTGTTTCCTATTTCCCCATTTTTCCATCAGCTCCTTTAGAGTTCAGACCAATGGATTCTTCCATTTACTGTTTATATATTTATATGCACCGTGGCAAAGCCCAGGTGCTCAAAGTGCCTTAAAATCGGTAAACCAAACAGACCAGCCCTGACTTGGAGGTTAAGTTATTTTACTCTGCAGAGAACAAGTCATCTATGTTCACCACCTATTGCTATGCTGCAGAAATATTTTTTCCCTGCACTAAATGGTGAGAGAAAACAAAACTTTTTAATGCATACCTGGGTCATAAGTGAATGTGAAGGACCTGTACTGTTAGACATGAGTTCTTTTCCTGGCCTCTGGAATCTGTGCAGGTGGGTGAAACTGGTGGTGATATGAAAGGGAATGATACTGGTTTGTTTTTTTTTTTTAATTAGATGTGAAGAACTAAGGCATTTCTTAAGAGAAAAGAAACCTTGGACCCTGTTAGGTGATTCCATATTGATGCAGGCTGCTGTTTGTTGATATAAACAATCTTACTGATGCAGACACAGATTTTTTGCAGTGGGGGCTGAGGGCAAGATTCTCAGACCAAAAACTGCCCCGGGGCAAAAGACGCGGCCTGGCAGAGCTCTCTGGGGTGGGGAAGAGCCCAGCCTTCCCCCAGCCCTGTCTGAAAGACCCCAAGCATGGCGAATTGCTGGAGCTCTGTCCTGGGGAGCTGGCACAGGCCCAGAATGCCTGCAGCGGGGAAAGGCTCAAGGCATTTACTCTTATCAGGTTCTTTGTTTTGCCCTTAGTAAAAAGCACCAATAATTATGACTTGTCATTCTTCTGTGAACAAAGTGGCCAGCCTGGTGATATGCAATAAAAATAACTGAAGAAGTCAAATACAGAGTTTCAAAGTAATTTTCATAAAGGCAAGAGATCAAGTGACACAATCTTTCTAGCCACTTCAATAAATATAGGGTGGTGATTAGCAAATAGAACTGAGTAATTGTAGTTTTTCTGCTCAACTCAGTGTAATTTGCTTAAGTATCTATGCCAATCAAAGTTATATTTAGATTGACACTGTAGGGATATGTAAAAACTATTTATTTCTGAATAAATATTTAAAGAGATTATATAAGCAGCAATGTAGAAAGCTCAGGGATTTTCCCTGAAAAGATTACTTATTGATAGTAGCCTAATAGAAAACTATTCATCTGCTTATCTAGAATAGTCTAAGCATTAATAATTATAGCCCTAGGCTTATGAAATGGAACAATTCCTCTCCTCCTCTGGCCCCACTCCCCCCACCCCCAGCATTAAGGTCTGGATTTGTTTGCCCTCACAGAGCCTCCAGTGGCATTAGAAATATCTGCTCAGGACTGTGGGATACACATGCACTTTGAGAGCGGTAACTGGAAAGCATGTGGAACAGGCTAGGACGTCTTAAACAACGTGCTCTTAAGTATCCAGTGCTAACAGAGTCTTGTCTTTCACAAAATAAATAAAGGCAGGCAAGGGGATAAAAAACGGTTTTAATTTGGGTTGACTTTCTCGAGGAGCTTCTACAAAAACAGAACTCAGAACAAAATCTGCAGAATTCAAAAGTGATTCAGAAGCAAGCCTTTTGTTTTAAAATGTTATTTTCCATATATAGACCAACTCTGGTTCTCAAAAGGGATAGTGGGAAGATACAAATTATATCAACACAAGCACAAGATTTTAAACTTGTAAACAAAGTTAACATAATATGAGATTTTGGTTCGTCTCATTTTGCCAAAAAACCTCGAGCATTATCGGTACTGAGACTGGAATTTTCTTATTTTAATATGGCCACTAATACAAAAAAAAATTCCTTCCTTTTTCACATCTTCTTGTGGATACTTGCTCTGGAATATTATCACTTTTAGAGCGAAGGACAGTAGTATCCTTGTAGTAGCCTCTGTCAGAAGTAGAAGTTTCCTGCTCTCAATCATTTCCTAGCACTGAAGCAAGTTTGTCTGGAGTTAGTTTTCTTCAACTCTTTTGGAAGGAGAACTATCAAAAATAGATACATGCAAATGTATCGTTTAACTAAGCATAATGTGTGCAAAATTTGGCCTGAGTAAACGATATCAAGGAGGTCACTTTAATCATTGACTTGGATTCTCTTTAGCTACCTTTAAGTATTTTTGTCAAAATTTCAGAGCTATGTAACAAGCGAAGGAAATAGGAGGTTTTCCATTGCAGAATTGATGATGGCTTGGTAATTTGAACTACTTCACTGAAAACATCTCCTAATGCTTTGAGGTGTAATTGCACAGCAGTTTGCAGTTAATAAAGCACAGCAGTTTGCAAAATGAGCCTTCTAGCATCACATCAATCTTTCTTTCTCTGTGAGGACTCACGGTTATACTTCATTTGGAAGAGCAGTGGGTCTCCATCTTTCGAAGACGTCAGTTTCAAAGGGATGCATGGAAAGCTGCCTCCCTGAGCTCTTCAAACAAGTGTATCTCTTAAGACAATAAAGTGTCTAAATTGTTCCATTGTTAATGATGTACCAAAAAGCCCTCTCTTTCCAAGTGGAATGCTCAATCATTTAAACTTTTTACTCTGAAATTATCAGCAGCAATTTTAATGGTGCAGCTGACTATAAATGGAGGCAGGTTGCCCGTGGCAATGTCAGATGGGATTGCATCAGGCTGAAGACCCTGGCAGTAATCCGGGCTGACAGCTTCCCCCATTACTGCTTTTTCCCCGCTGCTCTATCGGCACGCGGTGTGATGGAAACGGACAGGCCATGCGCTGTGTGTGCAGTCAATGTATTGGCGTCGTGCGCTGTGTGCATCAGTCCTGAGCTCACAGCGTTTTTGTTGTGAAATTCTACAGATCGGGTAAATAAGTTACAGACTTGGCGAGGCCAGCAAAAAGGTAATTTTCTTGATAATGAGAATTAAAGAACAAAAGAGGGTTGGTTTTTTGTAGTCCAGGAATGGTTGCTTTTTAGCTGTCGTGTTATTCTGACTTTCCAAGTGTCTTCCCTCTAGAGCTAAACTAATTTTAGGACCGATAACTTGTCAAATCATTAAAATGATGAACAGTAAAGGTAGCAAAACTTAGCAAGTAGCTTTAGGAACATGGGTTAATCTAGAACAATTCTCCTTTTCCATGAGTTCGTGTGCTTTTGATGGACACTGTTCCTGCTTGTGGCTCTCAGAAGCTGCAGCACTGATTTAACTGTACTGACTAAAAATAAAGCAGAGGTCTACATCTCACTCAAATGTGCTTTTCTGTATATTTACTGAATTTTTTACCTTTTTCCATATAGAGTCTGAAGTACTCTATTACCAGTGTTTATCTGCTTTGATATCCTGACAGTTAAAGTACATGGATTTCTAGGAATCAATAGCAAAATAACACATTCAACTTTCCCATATTCAACTGCCACTTGATATTAATGTCTGTAATAACTTTTATGGTAAATACTAGAGTCTGAATTATTTTTTTTAAGAAAGGGATGCCTTTGTTAATTTGAAGAGAAGATCATGGAGGGAAATGGGAAAAGTAATACTTTATAAATAAGACCACAGCAAAATCTTCTCTCTCTTGTATATAATTCTATGGTCTCACAAGTCAAATGAAGCTGAAAAAGCTAACTTCTGTATTTCACAAAGTAGTATATGTGGTATGTAATACATTGCTGTCCTTGTAGAAGGAGATTCTGCCATTATTTGAGAGAGACTTCTTAACAGCAATTGCTTTAGATAACCTTTCTTTTTTCTCTTTTTTTTTTGTTTTTTTTTTTTTTGTTTTGTTTTTGTTTTGGTTTGGTTTGTTTTTTTTTCCTTCAGATTTCCCCATCATTTCTATTCTTGCTCCAGAATACAGTCTGGTCCCTGTGACTTATTTTTAAAGTCCATAGAAAGACACTTTGGGTCCATTGCATATTGCCTTTGCATATTGATGGGGCCATGCTAAGTGATGCTATCTGAAGTTCTGATCCCCTTCATTCATAGATTAATTACTGAGTAAAGTAGTACTTAAGTACTTATAAAATAACAACTCTAGATTTTTATGAAAATGTATTTAAAACTTGAAAGAAATCTCCCCTTAGAATAGACATTTATCCCAGCAGGTTTGAGAAATTGTCCTCACACTTTCCAAATAATAAGCACATTAGTGTTGTTATAAATGTTGCAAAATCACTCTTAAAGCTCTGAGAATAAAAGAAGAGTCTAGAGTAATAGATTAATTTCCTTAAGAAGCTTTCATTAAATGCTGTCAACATATATTTATGCTGGACATTGATGATCAACTTACAGGTACTGTTAATAGAAAAGTGTTTCAGTGCGCTGTGAGATAAGATGGCACTGAGGAGGTAGTCTCTCTTTGTGGCACAGAATGGACTTCCCAGAGAATCTGTACTTTTTGTGTCATATTTTCAGAAGAGCATTTCTGTAAGCCTTACTGTGATGTGAGAAATTCCCTTTTGGTAGAATTGAGACACAGTCAAACTTAGTCAGGATTTATAAGTAGAAGGGTTTTTTTTATTTATTTTTTTTTTATTTGTATGACCTAGAGCTCTGGTAAGCATATGCGTTTTGATTGGCAACCTTAGCTAAAGAGACAAGATTGAAAAAGTCACAAAGTTATCTATCCTCTAACTCAAGATGTGATAAATCCAGGCAATGATTGAAGCAGAGAAGTAGATGGGCTGGAGAAGCTTATCTCAGAGTTTGCTGTCTTGGGCTTCCTATGTGGAGATACAGATAAGTTGTAAATCACATGCAGTAGAGCAAGTTTTCAGGTGATGTGCAGGTTATCTGTCTCAGCATTGTGGTGTGTATACCAGAGTTTCCAAGAAGTCTCAAAGTGTGGAGGAGGTAATCTTCGTACTGCAAACTGTCAGGCATAGTGTCATCCAGAAACTGGTGAAATCTGTTTCCTAGCCTTTTGCCCTGGGGTAACAAGCAAGACCTCCTCCCAGGGGTTAAAGATCACCTCAGTGTGCCATTTGGTGAGGGTCTAACACAAACACCTGAGTATGAAAACCAATTGTGAAACAGGAAGCTTGATGTAGAGCTTATGTATGGTCACATCTCTCCATCAAGCACAATGCTGCAGAGAGTCAGGAGCATCCCGTGGTATTTCTTATATCCACCAGAAAGCATGCTTCTCCCATCATTTCAGGACTTTGACCTTCACCAGTGGCTTGACCACTCAAAGAAATTTGCGCTTGTTATTTTTTTTTTGCCAGGCAGAAGGGCTATCTCTTGGCTTTGGCAGTAGATGAGCATGCTTTGAGGTTCAGGAGTGTTGTTTCTCTGCTGCTGCAGCAGCCACTTTCTGTGGCTCTTTAAAAAAAAAAAAAAAAAAAGGATTTGGACCTGTTCTGGTTTACTTAATCTTGAGTAATGGTTTATCTCTGCTGGAAATACATTACTGCTTACTATTTTCTGTAGAAACAGTGAAACAGCATATGTTCTTGCATGATATTGAGTAAAATTGATTGCAGTTGTGAATGTCCTGTTCAGTTATGAGAAGTGATGGTCTTGGCTCACTAGGATAGAGATGTGCACATTTGTGTGGCAGGCACAGACAGCTCTAGGGAAAGAGAAGGATCAGAAGGGGAAGAAATGTGGCTCTTAAAAGATGAATATTTTATCTGTTTTACCTAAATTGTACCTTACCCAAAAGCCCAGACAACACAGTAGAAAAGAGAGAAGCACCTCTCTGAAAATAAAAGGCTTTCAGTTCACTAAAACTTCATTTATTATGAGCTTGAGAAGCAACTGAAATAGGAAAATACTGAATGGTCATGCTAGGAGGCATAAAGCAGGAAAGTAATTTTTCACTTACTGATTCCATTTTGGTTTCCATCCTTCTCCTCCATCACACTAACCTCTTGAGAGCTCAGGCCAGGAGACCTCTTCCCTGGCACAGTGCCTCTGCCCACCCCTTGGCCCCTAGGCATGGCTGCAATACAGATAAGACTTGAATCCCACTAGTTTCTCCACTTCACAGATAAGTGAATAACTCTTGAAGAAACTCAGTATGCTGGAGAGGTGATGCTGAGAGCGAACATGTCCGAGGCTCACAGGGAGAGCGTGACTCTCATAATTAACAGTAATTCCAGACATTTCTCCCTGTCTTTAAAGGTGATTTTTCTTTTGATATTTACAAAGTTATCTAAGCCTCCTTCTGCCATAGTAATTTACAGATTATTTTTTTTTTAATCCAAAGATTATTTATTTTTTAATGTCTTCTTCTGTCAGGACAACTTTGCTTACTTCTCACTGTGTTAACTGGGATATATGATGTTACTATCACCGAATCATAGAATCTTAAAGGTCAGAAAAGACCTCCAAGGTCATCAAGTCCAACCGTCGCCCAACATCACCATGCCTACTAAACCATGTCCTGAAGTGCCATGTCTACACGTTCTTTGAACAGCTCCAGGGATGGTGACTCCACCACTTCCTTTGGCAGCCCGTTCCAGTGCCTGTCTTTACTGCCTTTCAATGAAGACGTTTTTCTAAATCTAAACCTCCCCTGCCACAACTTGAGGCCATTTCCTCTTGTCCTTTCCTCCTGACCTTTTCTTTCAGAGGGTTTGGTGGATTAACCTCATCAAGTTAAACTCAGTATGTACTGAGGCCCTGTGTGCTCGGAAAGGTTGTTCCCTTTCCCAGCTTCATCTGTCAATCCAGTAAGATGTCACCTCTCACTGTCTCTGCTATTGCCATGATAAATTCAATGTCACTTTATATTGTGTACTCCTTCATGCAGATCACGTATTCCTACATCCTTCTTCCTAGCATTAAACGAGTGCAGTAGTGTTTATATGTAATATGAAAAATGATTGCTTTTAAAATATTTATAAATAAATTTTATGGACAATTAGTCAGCAATTAAATATGTGGAACATGAATACTCAATTTTTCATGGAGTGATAATCAGGCAGCTGACATGAAGAGCTACCTAGGATCAGATGGAGGTGCTGCAGGGGTCAGTGTGAGCCTCAGCAGTGACAGCACTGGAAAACGTGGAGCACGGCTTGTAGGGGATTGTAGGAGGTCAGAGACAGAGGAAGTGACAGGGAGATGGCTAGGAGCCAGCTGGAAATGTAGAAAAGTTTGGAATCTGAGCTCGACATTGATGTTAAACACAGGGGGTTAAGGAGTCTGGAAATCCAGAAGTATTGTAGAAATTCAGCAATGGAATACAGAGGTAGCTATGGCGGGGCTGGGAGGACTTGGAAAGGCTAATGATGATGAGTTACTAAAGTATATTAAAGTTTATGTTCAGGCAAACTCAAGAGTTCTCAAACCCATTTCCAAATATTCCTTTCCTAGGAAAATATAAGACCGCACATTTCAAGATACGGGATGTGACACTGGCACAGTACGAGCTAGAATAACTAAAACCTTCCTGTGGATTTATTGGAAGGTTTCAAATAAAACTGTGTAAATAGGCAGGGAAAAATCTTCTTGTACTTTGCCACAAATACAGGGCAGTGGGATTGCAAATAGGATCTACAGAGACAGTCAAGCCTCTGTCTAGCTATTAATGGGATATTGGAGGAACCTGTATATTTTGTCCACTCCTATCCAGACTGACAGTGAAGCAAAAGCTGCAGCAAGGTCTATCTAAGAGAAATAACCTCTCAGCAGCTCTATGTTTCTTTCTGACAGTAAGAAACACTTGAATTTGAACAAAATCAGTTTTGTAACAGTCGATGTGAGAAACCATTTGAATAAAGAAAATATAATAATACCAGCACTTCCCTTGAAGTAAACACCAAACCTTATCTTAATTATCTGGAGTACTGAGCCTCTTGCCATTGTTCTCCCTTTCCACAGGTTTGAAATTACATTTTTCTCACAGTTATAATCCATATAATCCTACTACATGAACAGATATAAGAATTAAATTAGTGGCAGAGTATTGTAAGTGGAAAATTGGCTTGTAGAATTCTGCAGAAAGACTGGGCACTGCCAGTTTTAGGTTCAGTTGTAGGCTTATTGCAAGATGGCCACCACAAAGGGGTCAGGGATGTTAATTGTAATGAAGGTTTTTTCCTCAATGAGCCTGGTTTTTCATCTTGTATTAAACTGAGAATTCAATTAAACACTAGTCAGTATTTGCCTTTCAACTTCATTGCATAAATATTGGAATGCTTGAAATAAAAAAAAAGTCTTTCCCCTTCCAGTTTTTAATATTCTTTAGTTTCATATGATATGTAAAGCTTTTCATCATGTTATTTCTTTTAAAAGTAATATTACCTAATGCACAAAGATCTCAAACAGTACTGCTACAGCTGAGAATTGGAATAATGTAAGCTTCCAATGAGCTTACCTGTTCGCATACAGCAAGCAAAATAAACATTTTGGAGTTCTCAAATGAGCTTTTTATCACTTGCAAGCTAGGAAATAATTCTGCAAAAGTCATCAAAGGAAATTATGCTTCTGTAAATGGAAATCTTGTATCACCGTAAACATTGCTATGGCTTACGTGCTTATGTCTTTGCTATAAGCATGTACAGAATTCCTGATCTATTTAGGAACTTGAATTCGTTAGGCCACTGTTTTTATAGCTGAAGATAACATTCAACATCTCATTTGAGAACAGTGGTGTGTGATACTACAAGAAATTACAACTTAAGGGAAATAATAGTATTAGATGTACATAACCATTTTTTAATTTAGCTAGGAGCAGCATGAATCAACCCTTCCTTGCAGTTAGTTTTCTTCTTAAAAGGTTACTAAGAATCTGACTGCATATACAAGTTGTAATAGTTACAATAATCAGGTTTATAGCAGAAAGGTAGGCTACACCATTTCCACTAAAAGCACTAAAATACCGACTTCTTATTCTAGTACTTTGCATTAATGGAAGCTGTGAGGTGCAAGATGTGAGGTGATGAGGAATCTGGTCTATATGACCACATAGCACGGCCAACAATCTGCACAGGAGAGAAAAAATTGTGTCTTCTCTTGCAAGGACAGGAACTCAGCATAGCTCTGCTGTACAGCACACAAAACAGTCAGAATAGACTACTTACTGCAAATGTCTCTTCTGGAGTGAAGGAGTTGGGAGAATGGTTAGAGACGTGTGAGGGGCTTCAGATTGTTACCTTTTATTTTGTTTTTATATAGGAAAGCTAAGAAATGGTGCAGCAATATTGTCTGTCTTCCAAAGTGTGTTAATCTCTGGCAGTAGTTCTTCAGCAGCTTTACATCTGTAAACCCTGAACTCTGTAGGGCCCAAACCAGCACAAGTCCTGAACATGTGCTCTTTGGCTGATCAGGCTGTGAAAAAGTGGTCTCAGTTCAGAAAACTACTTTGCAGGTCTGATTTTAATAAGTGTGAATAAAATCCTGTTGTTTGTTCATGCAGTTCAGATGTTAGCTCAGGAAAACATTTGTAGCCTAGAAGGCAATTGCAGTCCTGAAATATAGGAACATCAAACGTGTTGAATTCCCCAATGCTCAAAGTAAAGCCAGGGTTGACGTTTCTGTGGGAGCAGGTCGCAGGAAAAGCTGTGGGACTGAGATTCCAAAGGCTGCTCTCATTCTGTGAAACTTGAGATTTATTTCCTCAGTCTTTATAAACTATGTGTGTATCTCTGTGGTTTGGTGAGTGAGCTGCACTGTAAGACACAATTATTTCTGGGAATTTTCTCACATGGTCCAAGACTGTAATCAATCCATTTTGCAGAAACCTTTAAATCAGGCTGAGATTCTCCTGTCATTATGTCAGGAAATCCTCTAATTCTTAACCCTTTTGTTACTTAACTCCTTGGCCCACTCAATGAATAAACACAATACTGCTTCACAAAAGTTCAGTATCTTTCTTGGTTGTTGCTCCTGCAGACCAGTGCATGGCAGCTGAGCTTTTATAGCAGTCAGGCTTGCAAATGGTGCTGGAGTGGTTTAGTGACTCCCAGTCCAAAGCCAGAAGTGGGCCGCAGGCTGGGAAGTACATCCATTGCCTTTGTTTGAAAGAAAAGCAGTGTGGACAAAAGAGATTACAGCTGTGGCTGTTACTCTCAATGGCACAGTGTTAAACTAGGCTGGAATACTAAATCTATGCTATGATCTCCCTTAAACTTCAGTGGGTTTAGGGCACCTCTGTATCCATGAATGTATTTTTGGGGTACCTCTTCTCTGCTCTGCTGTGTGGTCTGGCGTCCCTGCCCAGCTGTATCACATTATCTGTGAAACAGTAGATCAAAATCACCCTTAAGTGTTTAAGTTCTTTAATTTCTAAAAACTAAGCAATAGGGATGCTTCTGAAAGTTCATTCTGAGTGTATCCTAAATTCATGAATTCGCAGATCCAGGCTGAGAGAATACTGTGACACTTAAACTGGGTATAATTCAAAATGTTTGTAGTATGAACTCTCAAGAGTCTTAAAAAATGCAGCATGTCCAACTCAAGCCTACAGAGAATCTTTTAAAGTCTCTACTTCCAATCACTTCCCATTCCCGCTGGCTTGCTAGGTCTGCTGTTATTCTTTCTTATCCTATCAGTTATGCTCCCTCATCTCTACATCTTCATGGAGCTCCTACATGCGCATGGCAGAGAAGGCAGAGTGCGATAGCTGGTGCTTCGCAGCACATTTCAGAAGGGAGCAGGAAAATTAAAAAAAAAAAAAAGAGAGGAAAAAAAAAAGAAAGCTGAGATTGTTAGGAGGAAGTGGGCGACCTGGATTATAACTGGTTATAAAAAGAAACTCTGTGTGGGCTGGATCTGGCTTTGCAGTAGATTAATACCTTGCCAGGTTCCCTCTGCAGGTGGATGGAGGAGTTCATGTGGCTGACGAGGCCTTCTAGTTCCCACCTTGCTGGGTTTTCCAGGTGTTATTGTCTCTGTCAGATGGACCTCATTGAAATTCGATTTCTGGTGATACCAGTGCCCTTCACCACCACTACCCCTGACCCCCGAGGAGCTGGCACCCCACACTGCACCGCCACTTTCCCCTTGCACAGCTGCAAGTCTCTCTAGTCACCCTGACCTCAATTTCTTTTACAGCATTACTTATTTTCCTAAGTAAGTTTTCCTGCTGAATGAAATGTCAGCAGATAAGATCAGTGCTATTCCATTATTAAATAGTTCCAAATATGGGTTGGAGTCTGACTCAACATCCTTTTTTAGTAGACAGTTTAATATTTTGATAATATTTGCCTATAACTTCCTACAGTGGGGACTAG
The DNA here is from genome assembly GCF_036417535.1 of Chlamydotis macqueenii. Lineage (NCBI taxonomy): Eukaryota > Metazoa > Chordata > Aves > Otidiformes > Otididae > Chlamydotis > Chlamydotis macqueenii. The sequence goes on from NC_141570.1 coordinate 17,497,375, forward strand.
CAAGTACAAGAAACATGACTTCAGACAAATAAACGTCTTACATTCCCCCCCTCCCTGTTTTTGCCAGCTGTCGGGGTAACTGTTGGGTTGCCATGTCTGGCCCAAGAGGGAGGTGTTAGATGTGGCTGTGCCTCCAGCTCAGGGCACCCATCTCTGCAGCCGCTCTGTTTCTCTCTGCCAAGAGGTCCTGCCTTGTGTGCAAGCTGCTGGCTTGCTGCTTCCATTCAGCCACCCGAATCTCAAGTGATTTGTCTTAATGCTGGTATTATCTTGGCTTCTGGAAGGATAACTGTAGTGGGTGAGGCCACTTGTCGTCTTCAGACAAATGTGTTTTGGTATCTTTCTGAGAGGAGCCACACAGAAGAAAGATAAGCAAAGAAGAACTTTTAGTATTGCTGAATGAACACTCTTGGTGGGATGTGTTCTCAGCCCTGGAATAAATACTACATACTCTGGGGGAAAAAAAATAAAGCAAAAGCTGTGTTAAAGAGTGCTTTACCTGTAGGCCTTCCTCATAAATACCTATAGAGGGAACCATTCCCCAGCCTGAGTTTTTGGCCTCCGCTTTTCAACCTAGGTGCAACCCCACTGAAGTCTTTACGCTCTTTACTGTAACTTTGAATATCACACTAATTATTATACTGATTGCCAACTGTATCAATAATGCTATCGGTCGTAGGATTCTTATTAATTTCTGCAACTGCCTTTAGAAATCCAGTAGTCTGTAATAAAAGCTAACAAGTCCTCTAAACATTTTGCAGTCACAAGACCCTGTTCATATACTTAGTGAAAAAACTTAAATTCAAAGTGAGGTTTTTGCCTCTGGAGCTCTTTAGTGAAGTGGTGATCTTGGGTTACACATCACTGCTGCAGCAGCTGGGGCCTTCAGCTCCTCCCTCAAGAGTAGGGGGATTAAATCTTAGTCTCCACATTTAAAATGCAGCAAGACATGGTGCAGTGTGACAAGGACACAGCCGATGGAGCAGGACCTCAGTCGTGTCCTCAGAGGTTTCACAAAGCGAAGGGTCTCCAATGCCCGTCCCTTCCCTTTGGACTGTCCCGGAGCCGCCTGCCCCAGGCCGGAGCAGTGAGACAGCGGGTGCCGTGCAGCTTCTCTCCTGGCCCTGGCAGTTGTTTTTCTCACTTGCAGTTTACGTAACAGAGTAAAAACTCTGAACATCAGGCTTTTGGGAAGGCCTCCTGAGGGAGCCATGCTTCCACGAGAATGGGGTGCTTGCAGTGGAGCGCTATTTGTATTTTCTGGATCAACAAAGAACCAAGTGGGTTTTGTTACATACAAACCACACAGGTTTAGGGTGAGTGAGTGCTGACACAGTAAACATACCCATAAGAAAGTGAATTGCAGGTTGCTGATCCTCCTCTTCTCTCCTTTTGCATAAGACTACAGTTTTACAAGGTGCAGTTTAACCTGGAGCTTGGCCTGTTTTCCTAAGAAATTAGTTAAATCAATAATTGCTCTCTAGCTAGGGCCTGAGGAAAAACACTGGAACTTGCAAAGCTGCTTTGAAATTCATTACCAGTGAGGTGAAAGCTCATCTTAAAAGCTGAAATTTCTCTCTGATTATTGCTGCAGATAGGAGATTAAAAAACTCTCCTGCTAAGATTGCAGGAACTTGTCACAGCAAAGAGCTTAATATTATTTTATTCTCCTTGCGCCATCAGTGTTTCCATTAAAACTTTAGCACTTTAATCATTCAGAGATGCACTTTAAGTGTTAGTTGAGATTAGAATTATGTTTATGTGCGGACCAGCTCACTCTGAAATGACCTTGGCCTTGGCTTCTGTGGCTGCGCAGGACGGAAGGAGGCCAAGCTGGCGGCCATGATGGTGCTGGCTGGCCTAGCTGCAGTGTGCCAGTTCACTGTCTGAAACGGGACACAGTGTGAGGGGAGGATTCCCCTTTCAGTGACAAATAAACAATTAAGATCCCTTGTTATCGTTCGATTGCTCAAAGTACTTTTTTTTTTAGAAATAATCTTACAGTGGGTTAAGCACATCAAATCTACTTCAGGCAATAGCAGTGTGCCCCCTCTGCCAAGATAATTCCTGCCATTTAACTTGTGCGTCTTCCCTCCTGCAAAGTTCTTTTTTGTGCTGTTAATGCAGCCTAATAAGTGTCTGTGTACCCATATAAGTAAAGTTGCTCATATATGGCATGAACATCCAGAAATCTGTGCTCCTAGTAAAATCTCTCAACCATTATAGGATTTGCTTAGATGACAGACTTAATGTGAATGGAAGATATTAAATGTATGGTTCAGCATAGCTGAGTACTTTTAAAGAGAAAAGTGGTGAAGCATGTCAGATTATTTACCAAAGTACTGTAAATATTACAGGCTGCAATTATGTGAGCGCGAAGAAAGAAAATGCATTAGTGCTGTCCTCTCAGCCAAAATCTCACATTCCCAGCTGTATGCCGTGCACTTAATATGGAGCTCATTTAACACGCTTAATAATTAAGTTGCAACCTCTGCTCTGAAATCAAGGAACAGAGAATATGAACCATGATAGCAAAATGAGGGATTAGTCCTTTCTGTCTTTACTTTCTCTTGTTCTTCAGTATTCAGCATTGCGTAGCAGATGTAGGCACTGTACAAAATCAGGGCAAATAGGTTTTAACATAAGGAAAAAGCTATAGTTATAAAAACCATGCAGCTCATGGAGCAGTAGTTTTTGATCACTTGGCTAAAATCAGGAAATTTGACTTGCATTGTGACCTGCAAAAGATTAAACTTCAGTAAAGTTGGATCAAGTCTTCTCAGCGTAAGGCAGTGCTCTTCTGAAGCTACCCAAGCCAGCTTTGAGCAAGCCCAGCACTCTGCCCAGCCCGACAATCCCTGCTTCTTTACTGAGGTATTAGCTTGGGTAAATGTTAAGGCTGACACGCTTATGTGCCTTCTGGTTCCCATCCAAGCTCTGAACAAGTGACATCTAGTGTAGGTGCTGTTACATATCTTTGTGTGTGCTGGGTAGACAACAAGCCCATGTGATTCAGCTGTTACGGAGCAGGAATGAGCCAACAGCAAGTTTTCAGACTGAGCTGAATCCTCCGAATGATCGCTGATGCTATGATTCGACTCTGAATCTTTGAGAAGACGAACATCTCCTAGCACCCTGCGCGAGCCAGGACTACCCAGCCTCATGCCAACGCTCCTGGGCGACCAGCTTGGAAGGCAGCTCCAGTTCTCGAAGCTATTGTGACCCATTTTTGTGCTTTTGTGTTGACACTAATAAGTCACGGCTGGATTTTTTTCAGCATTGACATAGTCACAGAAAAGCCTCTGTGAATGGCTTCAGACCAGAAGTAGGTCTGCAGTCAGACGACTGCACCCAGCACTGGGGACGTGCCCTGGATGTTACGTTGCAGTTGTTGTGGATGCAGCTTGGCGGCTGTTTCAGTCAAGCCAACTGATGCTGCCTGAGTGTATCTGCCAAAGGTAGTGGGAAGGGCCAGAGCTGCTAGCAGATGCTTCTGCCTTTGCTCAGGCTCCTGCTGCCGCCTCTCCCCAGTGTGAACAGAGCAAATGTCTTTCTGCTCAGGTGCTGGCCCTGCTTGATCCTGTGCAGCCTAACTGCTGCGGTGACGAGGCATATGAAGCTTGTGCTCACCTTCAAGAAACTGTAGGCTTACTGTCTTGTAAAAAACCACTCTGGATGAAAGCCAGGGAGTTTTGTACCTTTTGATGCTGAACTGGAAACAATTGAACCAACAAATAAAAGTCCAAATTTTCCAACATGCAAGAGAACTGAAAAACAGGAGGTGTCCTCGGTGTCTTCTCCAAGACACAGACTAGTAATTTCCCTGGTGAACACTGAGTCAAATATGCATTATTGTGATTTTTTTCCCTAGAGACACTTTGTCAAATAAAAGATCACACCTCTGGATAATCCATTGATTCAACAAGGTGAAAGAGCTGAGCACAGCCCTTTCTTGTGTTGTCTAGAAAATAGCTGCTCAGTGTTGGCAGAGCCAATCCCTCATTTGCCTGGCAAAGACCAGGGTATTTTCTGTTGAACCCTGCTTGCTCCTGGCAAATGGCGTGCAGGAAATGAGGGTAATCCATACATCTCCCAGATGCTCTGCTCTCCTACCCATAGCTCTCATGGGCAAGGAGTGTTTGCTGGTTTAATCATGGATGCCCTTCACAAGTGACACAGCCTCCTTTGGAGAAAAGATAATGTTTTGAAGCGAAGATGTTTTAATGCCAAAATCTAACAGGCTACTTGGAGAGTGCTAACCGGTCCTGTGCACATCTGCTTTTTCAGTAGCTTGAGGCAGCCATTCCCGAGGCACCATAATCCTCAGCACTAAAGACATTTCTCTCCCAGAAGGTGCCACATTAGCTGCTACAATGGTGTGCTTTGCTAAAGCTAAAGATGATTTGGGGAAGAGTATGAATGATTGTGTTTTAACAGGACCTCAGCCTCATATGTAAATCTTTCTAACTGACAAAGTTAAAAAGTATAGTGAGTCTTAAGGTCCCTATACATTCTTATCACTGTCTGGGATGCCCTAAATGTGCATCTTCCAATTCTATAAATGTCTCAGAATCACTAGAGAGAAAACACTTAAAGTGCTGATGGATTTTTCTTTTGACTCTTTAATGAAGCTAATAGACTTGTAAAAAGCTTTGGGTAAGGTGGGAGAGGGAGGGAGGGAGATTTTTAAAAAGCTTTTTAAAATCTAACATCTTCAGAGTTTTTCCCTGAGGTGCTTGGAGATTTCCTCTGTTCAGAATCATGTTGTTGAAAGGGCATCAACAAACTGAAGAGTGTCAGTAAACAGATGAAAACCAATGCACAGAGTAATGTCGGTGCAACTTGTAAGCATTTCTGTGGACTACAGTTCATGTTTGTAACATTGCATAGGGACTTCAAGCGTTTCCAGCATTTTTTTTATGGTTGCACATACAGCACTTTAAATTAAAAAAAAAAAAAGGTTCAGCTGCTTCTCTCTTTATTTTACACCAGGCAAACTAACTCTGGTTCTGCCAGCAGTTCAGATCGCAAATGAGTGGACAGAATCAGAGGCTCACACTGCTGCAGCTCTTACCTTCTGTGCCAAAGCTGCCTGGTTTAAAGCTGTCACATGTATGACACGTACTTGTGCCTTTGGAGAGCGGAGCGAACAGGAATGCTGTTTACCCAAAGTCACACAAGAGCAGAGCCAACTTTCAAGGGCCTTCTAGGGCTGCAGGCCACCACAGCACTTTGTAGTTCTGACCGTATGGAAAAAAAAAAAAACACAAGAAAAAAGGAAAAAAGAAGGAAAAAAAGGAAAAAAAAAATCAACCAAGCAAACCAAATCAAGCCCCGGTCACAAGGCGGCAGCAGGGCGGCACCGTCCCCTTGCTGCGGACCCTGTGAACAGAGTTCGGCAGCGGCTGCTCTGAGGCTGCGGCTCTGGTTTGTGGGTCTGGGGATCTGAATGTTGCTGTTTAGCTTCCTTTATCAGCACATGGGATCTGTTTTGGAAACTGTTGCATTCATTCAATTATTTTAATAGCAGTTAAACTACTCCATGAGCAAAACTGGAGTGGCTATGAGTGAGACAGAGAGTAATTTTCCCCTTCCATTTTAGCAATTCATATTTGAACAAAAATGGTCTAAAAGGTGAATGTGTTATTCTACTTCTCATCCTTCTCCTTCTTTCTGTCTTCCTTTATTATCATTAAGCATAATTTATGTTGCTGTACTGCAGATTACTTTGTGGCTGCATGTGTGGTTCCTGCCTGGTTATTTGGTTTCATCTTTGCATTTCGCTGTCTTTAATTGCCTCTTAGGTTGGTGTGCTGTAGCTGTACAAGTTATCAGTTTTTCCTACTTCTCTGGTTATTCCAGTACAGTCTGAAATCTTGTAAATGAGTATTTGCTTCTCTGTTCTGTTCTTTCTTCCATTTAATTTTTCTAAAAAGAAGCAAACAAATTAAAATAGCACCAGTGAAATCTTTATTTCAGGTGTTTCGGTTATTCATGACAGTGATTTCTGCTCCAAGCATTCCAGCAGCTGATTTCCGTTTATTATGTGACCGACTGTGAATATGAACAACATTTCTAAAACAACATTCAGCTCCATAAATATGTCAGAATATCAATTTGGCTGTGACACAAGCCTTGCTTTTCCCGATTTGCTCTTATTCGATCTCTGACCTTTAGGTTATGCTGGGTAAGGAGATCTGGGCAGATAATGGGTACTTAAAAACTACTAATCTAAAAGCATCTGACGTATTACCATGGAGGAGATTAATGACTGAAGCAAGCAATTGTCAATGGTAAAGTGACTCTTAACTGGACGCTGAGGTAGGCTGAGAAATCAGGGTTGTTAGAGGAGAGAAATCTTTCAGTAAATAATATTCAGACTTGTCACAGATATCTTGCCAAAGCGTCACCCTCGCTCCCCACCACCAAACAAAGCCCAAGAGCATGCATTAGCATGGGACATAGACGTGGCCATTGCAGAAGGACAGCCTTTTTCTCCAGAGCAGCCACTGTTGCTTTATCTTCCCCTGGCAATGTAGGAGGACTGATTTCTACCTCAATCACACAGCGCTGGTGCTGCTGAAATAGCTCCCAGAGCACTTCCTTTTGCTAACAGTGTGACATAGCCACCAGGGGCTCTTCTCCGTTAATGACGTGATGCAAACAGGGGCTTTCTGCTAAATTTTCAAAACTACAGTATATGACAGCCATTTCTCTGCTGGACTTCCATGCTTGCCTGTGTCTGGTGTGAGAAAATGATCTGATGAGTCCCAGTGCTAACCAAGACAAGATTTCTCTGTTGAGAAATCAGACTGCTTGCCAATTAACAGTGCGGGAAGGAAGGCTTGCTCCGTTTCTGGGATGCAGCCAAACTCGAGTTAATGTGGTCATAACAGGGGAAGATTTTTCCATGGTGTAAACATTTTTGATATGCAAAACTTTCTAGCAGTTCATTTAAGTTATGAAAACTATGAGGGAGTGATAGAGAAGAGACAAAATTCCCTTTAAAAGTTTCCTCAGAAAAGAGTTACTGTTTTTCAGTCAGACCTACCTGTGCCTTTGGTGTAGATCATGCAGGAGGTGTGTGCAGAGGATCCAGCTTTGCCTCTATATTTACAGATGGTAGAGTAGTAACTTATTCAGATCCTCTACTGTTGTCCCTGAATAATACACAAGATTAAAAAACCATTTGACCTGAAAATTACACCTGAGTGCATTAATTTTACCAGGGCTGTGAACAGCTCTCGTGTTGGATTATGTTCGCTTTCCTTCATCAAGTAAAAATGTCATTTGCAAATATTCTAATAGCCTTTTCTGGAGATGTTCAGAACCACGTTACTAAAGATTACTTTGTGTAATGGCCCTTAAAGATCAATTTATATTGAAATAGGTTGAAATGAAATTTCTGCTCTTGCAGTATGAGTAGCTTTCAATTCAGTGGTGAATGCTAAGTCAGCTGCCATTTGACATTTCAATATAATAGCTGACTTACTTGCAACCTCTTTATCTATTCTAATGAAAAGTAGATTTATTGTAACATACTGCTTATTATAATATTTTTATTTCAGTCATCTGAACTTGAAGTATTGAAGCAGGTTTCTAAACATGGTTTCAACTTATTCAAAGTCTGGTCACCTGTGCCAGTAAAAGTAGCGGACACATTTGTCTTTGGCATGGGTTTCCCGAACTATTCGTATTTCCTTTCCTTAGTATGCAGACTGTTCCTCCATTGGCGCTATGGATGGCTCTCAACATCTAAACCCTCTAGTCTACTGCAATCTAAATTCCTTTTCTCCAGAAGTTATACAAAAGATACTTCTATGAATTGTAACTCTTTTGACTAAATAAGCAAAAATCCACTAACACAGCCAAATTTAAATGAGAATAAAAGCACAAAGTCAGGATAACTACAAAGTTACTCTGCACATCATTTAGATTCAAAATCTCACTTCATACAAACAGAACATGGCATAGTAAATTGTACTATAAATAATTGATAGAATTTTCTAATTTAAAACGTGTTGTATATAAATGTATTTAAATGTGCCTTTCAAAAAGCAAGGCTTGCGCTCAAACCAGCATAATTCTGAAAATGCTGTGACACATAAGATAGCAGGTTTCATATATATTTGAACATATACACGTGGTTAATCATCTTGAATTTCTATTCAGGTTATTAGTCATAACTAATCTCACATCTTACAGAATTGTGTCCTCATTCCTTTTCAATGTTGAACAATTTAGCTAAGGCTAATGGGGCTCTTGTTAACTGAGCATAAAACAAAATAGAAAAGTGTTTTGGCAACAATCTCTTTGAAGTCAATTTATCTAGAAAAGAAAAATTATTTTGATAGCCACTTGCTGCAAAATTACAAATTATTATAGAATTGCATAAAATGTCTACTGTATTGTTGTAGTGTAATTGTCAAAAGAGCATTTCATTTAAGGTTATTGGAGCGCACTTACAGCTTATTTGATCTGAATTCTTTGGTATTTTTATTGTAATTACTTTTTGATTCATAATGTCAATCTTTAGTCCACATATAACAGCTTCCAGAAGCAGAGATGGCTGAAAAATGACAATTTCAATTTTGACATCTTTTGTAGACTTTTCTTTTTTTTTATTTCCATACCATTTCGCCCTCATGCTTTCAAACATATTTTTGGAGCAGGATTTTGTCAAAGCATCCATTTTCCAACTCGAGAAGGTCAGATATTTTATTCAGAGTCTCTTTTTTTTTCCTGAAACTGGCCAGAGAAATCACCATAGTCCCCAGAAATCTTCTAATCAAAAACTTTAAAATCAATGCCCTCCTTTGAAACAGTTTGACTTTGGCAGAAAAACTTATTCAGTTGAGCAAAAAAAAAAAAAAGAAAAAAAAAGAAAAAAAAAAACCAATACTGCACTGAAGATGTTGCACCCAGCTCTATCCTGAAGTACTGTAGCTGACAATGTGCAGAATGCAGAATAACTAGTGAAGGCAAATCAATGTTTATATAAGTACGTGGTGTTAAACAACGATCTGAGTCTGTTTGAAATGCACCTTTCCATGTCGGGAAAGAATAAGCCTGCCAAGCAGAGTGTGCCCTGCCACGTGATGGAGCACAGTTCTGTCTGGCTCCCGTGTGTGTGAGGGCAGCAGGCTGAGGAAAAATCCCAGGCTGGACTTAGGATGGTTGTTTCTCCTCTGATGACTTGTACTGAGTAATTTTGTGGATCCTGGATTTCACATCCTACCGATGTGCAAATGTTTCCTCTTGGGCACTCTCACCATCTGCTGCAGATCGCAAAGAGCGAACCAGCACTCGTGTAATCCTGTTGTTTTCTGGAGATGACTTCAGAAGCCTGCTGGGGGTGATCTCGAACATGATGTGTTTCCTAAGTGGTACAAACCCAGCTGCACCAGAACGACCACGTTAAAATTTTCATACATTAGCAAAGATCATAACTCCTCAGCCAATTGTAGGCTTGTCCATTGCAAAGTCTCCTACTGCACAGTGTGATTAACAGTGAACCCACTCAGACAGGATCCGGGGTACAGAAAGTGGTGATAAATTTTCAGCGGTCTCCCAGAAATATAAATCGTGGCCTGGACAAGGTTATATTTTATATTCGTATTATGAATAAAAGGAAAATATATGGTCCTTTCTGATATATTTTACTGGTTTTTTTTCTTCGTGCATTTATAAAAAATATATTCTTTGTTATTTCTGTTATAGAAATATTTGCTATGTGTTCTTATACTATCAACAGTTCAAAATATGGAGATCTTTATATTGGTGAAAATAGTTTTTTAAAAATCAGGTTTTATACTAGCTGATAAATACTGCTACTAGTTGAAAAGTACTCAAATCAGCATGATCTTGAGCTCTTGGAGTCACACAGCTGCTGTTGTCTTGGGAGATGTGCTGAAAACAGGATGTTGTTTTCCAAAGGTTTCCACAAGTATTTCAGAGAAAATTTGTTGGTCTGATGAACAGTTCAAAGCAAAAAAGGTCAGTAAACTTGAATGTGGTACCAGCAAGATAGTCTGAAAAAAATGTATTCATTTTGCTGGATAGTGCAAAGAAATGGGATGAAGAAATAGCTGCTACACATATTAACTCTTTTTAGCTGTCACCTTTTCCTGTATGCATAGTGGTAAAATACTATGTCAGACTTATTTTATTGTCATTGAAATCCAATGATTTATAGTTTCATGCAGTCAGTGTTGCACTACAAAAAGTTAAAACCCAACTTCTGAACCTCTTTTGAAGAGATTGCAGCTGGCATGTTCAATTCTGTTTATTTGTTACTCTGATCTAGAAAGAATTCAGAGCTATTCCAACTGAAAAAAAAAACCAACAATAACACCTCATTTATTTTTCTGAATGACTGGCTTGTAAAACAAGCAGATCAAGGGTTCATTGTGATAACTTGTAAATGCCTAATGCTGTGCTGGGACCACTACGCCCTTCACCACTGTGAATACCAGTGTAATGGCACCTTTCCTCCCCCAGAAGTGAAGGGGAGGGAAGAAAACCTCAGAAAAATCAGTGGACCACCCAGAAATGTGGCACAGACATCGAGACTTTCAGGCAAATGGTCTGAGTCACACAGTCATGTCACGCAAAATTTGCTGCCTAGTTGGATGTGACATGCACAGGAGACCTCAGAGGAGCAAGGGAAACAGTAGGTGGAAAGTTTCTCTGTGGTGGAGGGCAGAGTGAGGCCCCAGGCTGATCCTGTTGGACGTGATCCTGTTGAAAGTCTCATCTGCCAGGTTCAAAGGAAAGCTAAAGTCTCACCTACATATTTAAAAATGTTTAGTGCTTTACCCAAGAGATGGAGGTCTGCCATTACTGTTGTGTATTTATGTGCCTGGTCTTGATATACCCAGCATGTGCATGGATCGAAGGAAAAGATGCAAAGCCCTTACACAAGGGGGCACGTGATATCTACAGCAATTTCAAATGGCCCGTTGCTTCCACAATCACTGTGCTGGGAAGAGAGGTTACTCAAATAATGCTAATGCTGACATTAAAATATTGCACAGGGACTGAGAGATTCTGAGTTAATTTTCTGCCTCTGTCACAAAACGGTCTATGAGAGTTAGTTAAATCATTTAATCTCTGTGCCTCACACCCTTATCGTCTGACAATTTTATATGTCATAGGACTGTTATGAAATGCAGTGCATTAATACGAGTGATTCACATTCTGCAATGATGGTTAGCCTGTACATGGGGAGATTTAGGCTTTCTATTTGCATGGAAGCAGTAGTTTGCTCAGGAAGTATTAGTCACAAAACAGCACTAAGGCAAAAATGCCTATAATTCAGCAAACTGTGACTAATATTTCCACATCTTTATCCACAGTAATACAGGTGGAAATGGTTTTCCATTTAAAGTGCATTGATTTTTATTTGTTGCAATAAACTCAGGCACGCAGACCCTTTGATGCCAGAGCAATGGCTCAGACAGATAGGTCAGTTTGGTCGTGTTTGCTCTGCTCAAGCAAGAATGAAATCAGAAAGCCCTCAAAATATTATCTAGATGTGGCCATTAGGGAAGTGGCAAAGTACATTTAAACTTAAAAGATATTTTTCACTGGCTGTACTCTAAGGTTCTGAGAAGCTTGGACTGAAAGTAGCTCATCTGCAACATGTAAGTAGACTTGTTGCTTGTTTGTTTGAAATTGCTGTCCTCAAGTCCTTGATATCAGAAATATGCTGAATATTTGGTGGTAGTTTATAAGCACATTCTGTAAGAGTGCTCATAACATAAAAAAAAATAAAAATCATAGTTTTGAGTTGTGCAGCCTTGAAATCTCTTGGTCTTGACTTGAGGGGAAAGCTTATTCAATGGCTCCTTTGACTCTCCCTGGATATTAAGTACCAAACATATCCAAAACCCAAGGCACTGTTGGGACGATGTGCCTGCTCAGTTGCCCACAGAGGATCCCAGATCCTAATGCCGCGCTCCAACATCAGTCCCAGATTCACCCCAAACCCTGAGGTCCTACCACAGCCCTGCGTTTGTGAGCTAGTGCGGTTCTGAAAATGATCCCAAAATTGAAAATCCATCTATAATTGAGACAACATAGAGTCTGACAGTGCACAGAAATAGGCACAGTCTATTTTGAATAGCAAAGCCCAGACTGAAAAAGGAAATGTTTAGAGGAGGGTAATACCATGCTTGAAAGAACATTAATAAAGGAAAATAAGAAACAGACTATGCAGCAATTTCTGACCGAAACAAAATAACCTCCAAAACAAATACACTACTCTTACTTTGTTCTCAAGCTTAGAGGTCTTGTAGCGTAATAATTACTTTGATGATCTCTGAGGGGGTTCTCCTTTTCTCTAAAAATGTTTACAGCCCCTTCAGATCTAACTATTTCTGGTTGTTTCTTCAGCAGTTTTTCAAAGAGATTGAGCACAACAGCATTTATCTTTTCAAGACAGGGAGAGAGCAGGAAAAAATTGTGAGGTACCTATCCTCCTGGAATTCGGGCTCTTACATTTCCAAATAAATGAATATATTTAACTAGGTCATAATGAGTAATAGGAAAAACTTCTATTTCATTGCCTTGAAATAGACCATTTCGGTCTCTTATTATCATTTTTTAATTTATTTTAATTAGTCTTAATTGCTGTGACAATTTGCATTTTAATAGATACTTGGATGATTAAGAAGAAAACTTTCCCAGAACCGTAATCACAGGGTTTCTAAAGTGTTGAAATTCAGCCCAGCCGTGAGTCCTCGCCCAGCTGTGTCTCTGCGCAGCCCCTCCACCACTGGCATTTGGCTTCAGCACAGAGGTTATTTCTACGACTGCGGCAACCCCTTTGGCAAATTGTCGCTCGGCACTGTTTTCCCAGTAGACTCGCTTCCCCGCAGGTGCAGAAGAGCCAGGGTAGAGATAGCACTTATGTACAGCTGGTTCAAGGCTTTTATTAATACTGCGACGCTGCATTTAAGTAGTGTGTTTAGTGTAAGTCAAGTTTTTTCTGCGCTGCCTTTATAGCTTCTCAGTTGGCTACTCTCACCCGTGGGGAATGGTGTGATAAGTCTCACTTTATGCATGAGTGCCAGAGGATAGGAATCAGTTGCATAATAAGTGAAGGAGCTGTAGCTCTTTAATGTAGCTACTAGCTTTGGGGTTGCTTGCGAGATGACAGCATTTATGTTATGGTGGTGGAAGGCACAGCCTGAGCTTGTGTCAAAGCTGAAATCTTCACTGTGGTGCACCGTTTGCCGAGCAGCCAGGTCGATTAAGTCTCACCATGAAGTTGTGAGCAGCAGTTGGTACATGACTAATCTCATTTCTGACTAGCCTGGGTATCCTCACATGGGGGAGCAGCCTCCAGCCTAGAGGAAGCCCTCAGCTGCTGAGGATTATTCCCCTCCCCTTCAGCAAGAAGATGCATCATGCCTGGGCCAGCACAAAATGCATATTTTTGTCAATAGATCCATAGCATGGGCAAGGGGCCACTTGGAAAAGGTAGAAATAGAGTGATGGCATCGACAGCTCTCCAGAGCAGCCCTGGGACGTTCGGGCTGGAGCCTGGCTGTCCTGCATGGAGGGCGTGAGCTGGCCTGACAGGGCTCTGCCTACCAGCTCCGTTCCTTGAGATGAGCTATTATGGACCCGGCCATAACTTCTTTATAATGAAACACAGCCACACAAAGCTATTTTTCTGTGCTTGTTTTGAATGGTTTATTTAACATGTGCTTGATATCACATGTCAAAAATATTCACTACATCACACAATTTTTTTTTTCAGGTATGCAGAAATTCCTAGTTCTGAGTTTTTGCTGTGAACAAAATTGATTCTGTTTTCAGAATCAAAAATTCCAGTGAAACTGCTGTAAAATTATGTGGAGTTTGTGGAAGTTTTTGTTAGAAGGCTTACTGAGAGTCCTTTAACTTCCAACAATTAGTAAGAATCTTATGATTGATGGGGAATTCTGTGGCCAGGAGGAGATTACTCACCCTTGAAATAACTTATTTCAACAACAGAAACTTAAATTTCCTTTCTAGGACTTTTACATGTATTTATACCATTGTACAGAAGTGTTTGTATTCTGATTATTTATCCTATTATTTCTCTACTGTTAAGCTAATTTGGCAGTGTTAAAAGTAGACAGAAGATGAAAACTAATACTGCTACTTGTAAAAAAATTGATCATCAGTGCAGTAATTCCCTGCTAAATTCCTTCAGTCAAATACATTAACTTTTCAGTGTTAAAAAACAAATCTGTTGTGATCAAAGGCAAGGTGAGACTTGTACTTATATTAGTTTACCATTAGTCTTGCCTTAGCAAAGCTGAGATTTTGTTGCAATTCAGTCTATTTTAAGGGAGACAATGAAGAAAAAGAGGTTATGCCTCCTCACTGCCTTGTTACTATCTTTTCTCTCAGTACAGATCAAGAAAATATTTGCTAAAATATGTCATTGTTTTTCTAATTGCCCTCACAGCATGAAGCATCATTGCAATTTCCGTGTTCTTATTACGTCCACACCTGGATACTCTGGTATTTCATTAATCTAATTACAGAAGTCAAATTATAACAGTTCTGCTCTTTACCCTCACAACTTTTGTCTCTTCCCTTGTTCTTATTACAAAAGAAATCTGAAACAAATAGAAATAGAGTTTTATTCTTCCCCACCATCTGCATTATGCTGTACTGGGAATTCCCAGGGTCCCTCTCCATCCCCTTTGTGCTGCTCTGCTGAATAGTTCAGCTGGAATCAGGGTCTGCACCCCAGATTTGGGAGACCCCTGCCAATAAATAATGGAAATGCTGAGAAGCTATGCCACATCTCCTTGCTCCCTGGGAGGAGTATATGTGAAAGGACGGTGGCGGGAGTTGTGCCACTGCCCTCAGGGAGGCCAGGACCTGCTCCCACGCTGCCCTGCCGGCATCCGCTCTCTCCCTCACTGGTACCTGCCAGTGCTGGTGGAGCTGGAAACTGCTGTGCTCGCTTATGCATCAAACCGCTAGTTCAGAGTATGACCTACATTTCTCCATGATTTATAATGCTCTTAATAACTCTGAAGCACAATATTAACATGCCTCTTTAAAGAAAACTCCATAAGATTTAATGTTAATATGGAGGGGTTTTTTTTTGTCTCTTAACAGCACCCTGCTGTGCTCAGCAAAGCTCCCTGTAATGCCCATGGACATGCTTGTGAAGGTTTAACTGTCTTATTTCCTCCTTCTCTTGCTGTGGTTGCTTTCACACAGCTGTGGTACCCAGGAGCCAGGGGCACGAGTCCCTGCCTGCACCCTGAGGGGAGCAAAGGGCTCTCCCAGGGCAAGTCCACCTCTGCTGCTGACATCCATCTCCATCCATAGCTTGTTCCCATGCTCAGAGGTGCTCTCAGAAGCCAAGCTCTAAATAGACACCAAGTCCTTTATTCTAGGAGATGGAGAGGGGGGCTTTCAACACCAGCTGAGTTTTTAGAGGGAGCTACATGAGCTGGTGTTGGACTGTTATGGTGTGGAAACCTTGTACTGATATCTACCAGTAAAAGAATATTATAAACATGTGGAAATACATCCAGCTATTTAGGCTCAGGGAAAATATTGATATTACTAAGAACATTATACAATATTTAGTCCAAGGGAAAGTTTTCTAGAAAACTTGGGTAAACAATCCACAGAGAAAGCCCTCTGCTTTAGCTGGGAGCTGGACAAGATGATCTCATAGATCTTTTCCATCTCTCACCTCCAAAACCCAGTGCAGTCTATTTTTTTTTCATGTCAGTGATCAGTGGAGCATATCTGTGCATGCTGGAAAAGAGATTGGCTATAATAATTTTTTTACTTACTTTGACTTGTATTTTATCCTTTTATGAAAAACAAAGTTTAAAAATTCATAGTTAATAAGAGGCTTCTGATAAGCAGTCTAATCAGGCTGTGCCAGTACAAGGAATGTGCTTAAACACAGTCTTTTCTAAGCAAGGGCATGACTTGCTACTTTTAATGCATGATATCTTTTGCTTTGGGCCTCTGAGCCTTGGCTTATGTTTAATCTTTCAATTAAATTCCCTTCAGATATGTGAATTTTGTCAATGCTTATTTCTCCCACACAAAAATCTGGTTATATTATGTGATGTTTTCTTCAGATCTTCATTATTCTGCATGGCATTTCCCACACCATTTTTTTTTTTTTTATTTTTCTCTGTTGGAAGGAAAAATTGCTTTTAACTATGCCTGAAGCTTTTGTCTTTTATCCCTCACCAGTGTCTTTCAGACAGTAAATCTGTGTCTGCATAGTGAGCATCCCACCAGAGACCCCTGCTCCCCCCACGAGAGGAGCTCTGTGGGCAGTATCTCCAGGCAGGGGGACATGGAGGGTGAGGGGCTCCAGCAGCCAAGCGCAGTCACCCACGGGTGCCTGGGTCGCTAAGCACAGTGGTGTTTCTGGCCAGGGGCTGCAGTTCTGCACCACCAAGCCCAGAGCGTTGATTGGGGGCTGTTTTCATTGCAAGTAGATGCTGTGCCCCTTTCCCAGGGGTGACCTGCAGCCCCAGCTCGCAGCAGATGCAGGGCACTCCAGCTGCTAGATAATGGGGCTTCCTCTGACATGAGGGAAATGATGACTCTTTGGTCTGTTATTTCAATTTTCTGGTTTTTGAATT
Organism: Chlamydotis macqueenii; assembly: GCF_036417535.1. Classification (NCBI taxonomy): domain Eukaryota; kingdom Metazoa; phylum Chordata; class Aves; order Otidiformes; family Otididae; genus Chlamydotis; species Chlamydotis macqueenii. The sequence goes on from NC_141570.1 coordinate 17,514,009, forward strand.
ATTTTCTGTCCAGAGAAGATGAGACGATTTTGTCAGATTTCTAATCAGGGACAATTTAGAGAAGGAGGAAGGAAAAACTAGAGAAAACAAGTGAGGAAACTAATGCAATCTGTTTTCTGAATGAATGAGACACTCAGCGAGCTCAGTGTGTTGATCCCAGGCATAGCTCTGGGTCATCCTTCAGCTCCTGCTTTCCATCCCGAGTGTGCAGGGACAGGGCTGGCGCATGGCCCGCGTTGAGCGTGGCGGTGCTGCAACCCTGGCCAGCTTCATACTTGACTTTTTTCTGTATTTCATTTTAGGTAAGCGGCTCCATTTTCAGGTTTAACACACTGTTAAAAAGCTTTCAGGAGCCACAAAAGAAAGCAGTTATCCCTTCTTGAACATTGTTGTATTTTTTTCAGAGCTGGGTTTTGATGCCCGGTTTTATTTGTCCTTTGAGCTCAGTCAGTGTGTAAAGCCACTTGCAGTTGGCGAACATAAAAGGACAGGTGGTTTTACCGGTCACATTCAAGCATATGGATAGCTTTGAAGTTATCGCTTTGTTGAAAATAATGCTTTTATGGTTGTTGTTTCATCATATCTTAATTACATAAATTAACTTCAACTGTTAATGAAATTTCTAACAAAAGTATGGTCTTTTTTTTTGCTTCAAAGGGAGTTTCACACACAGAGAGGCAGCCAGAAGACTGGGACTGATACAAAGAACCCAGTGAGACTGACAGCTTCTCCCTTTAGCAACTCATTCTGCTAGGAAAAGCCCTCAAAGAGATCCTAGGTACCAGTCCATATATACCTACATGTGCAGGGTCTCATCATAACAGGATCTTGAAGAATCTGGTTTGTTATATGTTAAAACAGGTCCCATTAAACTACTCCTTGAGGAAACAGGATTTTTCCTAATGTGTTACTATAGGAAATTCCCAATTTAATGGCCTGGTTGAGCTCCAATCTAGGTTTATAGTGTGAATGCAGAGAGCCTATCTGTTAACTGACCCCTTCCCAGAGACCTGGAAAGATAAAAGTTTTGTTATCCCTCCTGAGAGACTTGCTCAAAAATTCTTGTTTAGCAACGTATGAGCCTTGAACTAAAGCCTTGAACTAAAGAATAAAATCTACCTTGAATTCACAGAGGAATGTGACAGGAGGAACTGGCACGTTTCAACCCTAATTGTACCTTTTTCGGGTGAGGTGAATATAAGCAAATTCTGCTTTCAGATAAGCTGATATTGTGGAGGACCTCCCTCAACAGAATAATTCATCAAAATTAACCACTGTATCTAGTTTCAGCCACGTAGTTCTCTATTGCAGATTAAAAGATCTCATCTAAGATTTAACACATTGATTCAATTACTTCAACTTGCGCTTCAAACACCATCAAAGTGTTGATTCTTTTCCCTTAATTCTTTTGAAAGGCTAATTCAGACTGACTCATTAACTAGAGATGACTGCAAATTTGGATAATGCATTTAAGTGGAGAGACTTGATCCATCTTGATTAAAAGATTTTTTGTAGCTAATGTTTAACCTCTGAAGTTCATAAACTGAGCTACAATTAATGAGTGTGTTTCGTTCTCAAATGTTTAAGCATCCTCTCACTTCTTTTTGCCCCCTAAAATCGAAAAGTAATGCCTTCTGAGCTGCAAAATGCAACATTTATGCTAATTCAATATAATTATAATTATTTCACAGTAACTGAAAAATCTGTGTGCAAACAGTTACATAACCGACATGAATAAATATACAAGTATATTATTTGCTTCGCTAACTAAACCAGTACATTGGAAGGATAAACTGTTATATTACCTAATTAGCCACCATCCAGGATGGATGTTTTCATGAGCAGGAAGCCAGATGGGCAAAACCTGTCCTGGATCACTTGTTCTGAAAAAAACGCTGCAAGAAAAACTGATCAGCACTCATTTTTGATGACTTTCCTTGTATTTGGAGCAGGCAGAGATGTGGAAAAAAAAAAACTTGGTGCATGACTTTGAGGCATGGAAGGGGATTCTTCCTAATTCCCCCATCATCAGAATAAATAAAAGAACATATGCATAAAAACATACAGGTTTGGGGGCTGTATTCTACATGACAAACATGCTGACTAATACCTTCTGAAAATGTGGTCTGTGTTGTTAAGAATGCTAGAAATTCTGCTTGATTACAACAAAAAGGGATTACCATGTACAGTGGGAGTCTGTTTCCAATAAATCTAATAGGATACATTTTATAGAATTCTTTTTACGCCAAAATACTTGCTTACTGTAAAACAGTAAACCATTTACTGTAAAAGAGGCTTCTAACTGTACTGTCACATGAAATGTGAACAGTAGAACTGAATGAAAAAAGTTTGCAAATAATAAGTTTGTTCAAAAGTTTAGCATGTGCAGGAATTTGCACATGCTAAACTTTTGGACAAACTTATTATTTGCAAACTTTTTTTTTTTGCAAATTATTTGTTTGCAAATTCAAATCTCTTCAGACAGAAGAAAAATGAAACCAGGCCAGAGTCCAAAAGCTTGCAGAGAGTAACTCCCAGCAGCACATTATTGGGCACCTGTGAGGCAGAAATTTTCTCCTCCATGGAGAATTTTCAAGCTTCCCTGGATTTCCTGGAAAGGTTTTGAACACCCCTTTTGTGTCACTGACCTGGGCGCCAGACAAAGGAGCCCTCTGCTCCTCCAACTTTGCAAAGCTGGCTGTAGGCAGAGGAAAGACCCACAGCTGCTTAAAGGTTTGCTCTGACCTGGGAGGGCCATCTGCAAGTTTTTCTTGTTTGCTAAAACAGTGGTACAGTTATACTGGAAATGACAAGTTTCTCTTTGGGCTCAGGATGTCTAAATGCGTCTGTGTGTGTATGACTCTGTTTGTCGCAGTGATGTTGTCTGCGTGGTGTTTAGGAAGCTATGAAGCAGCTCCGTAGGGAGCTGACCCAGTGTTCAAACACAAGCTAAAAAGGACAAGCTGTATGACTTGCCACTGAAACAGTTATCACAATGCTTTTTTGTAATAGGAATGGTATGACTGATGAAGAGAACGATTTGTTGCTTGCTTGCAAATGATCTCCCTTCACTGACATAGATGCTTTGGTCCAGAAATTTTATTTCTTATTCTATATCTCAACAGTTAATGCCTGAAAGAAAACAATATCCCTTCAGTGTGAGTCATTGGGAAATAAAACTGTGGGAGAAAGCTTGTGTTTGTATTTAGATGGTCTTGTTTGCTCTTTGGTGCATATAATTAAGTTCGAATACTTCATATTCAGGCTACATTCAGGTTGTCCTAAAAGTCATTGTCAGGCTGCAAGTCATTTCATCCTAGAGGAAAGACTTAAATATGAGATCTGGTTTCTTTTAATTCACTTATGGGAGCACAGGTTCAAACAGAGATTACATGTCGATGTCTGTACTTTGGACATTGTTCTGGTTTTGTTAGTGAGGGGGTGCCTAAGGTGGTAGCTTCTGTAGGAAACTGCTAGAAGTCGCTCCCCTTTGTTCAGTGGACTCGGCCGGGCCTAGGGCGGACCCACTGCTGGCCAAGGCCGAGCCAATTGGTAGCAGAATGTCCCGTGATAACGCCTCTGCGATAACGTATTTAAGTAGGGGAAAACAGGAAAAAGAGGAGGAGAAGATGTGAAGCAGCTGAGCGGGGGGGCAGAGAGGGGGAGGCGCGAGCCTCATGGGCCTTGCAGGCCTCACCCTCTGGCCTCCCGCCGGGCAGCCGACTGGGCCCAACTCGGCCCGGCCTGGCTGCAAGAAGTGGAGAGGAGATGAGAAGTGAATAAGATGTTAAAGGATCCTGAGAGACGTCTGCCAGCCTGTTGTGAGGAACGGCTGCAGACACCAAGGTCAGTGAAGAAGGAGGGGGAGGAGTAACATGGCTCCTGGCCAAGATTCCTCTGCAACTCGTGGTGAAGACCATGGTGGAGCGGGTTGTCCCCCTGCAGCCCATGGAGGTCCACGGAGGGGCAGAGATCCACCTGCAGCCCGTGGAGGACCCCACGCCGGGGCAGGCGGGTGCCTGAAGGAGGCTGTGGCCCATGGAGGGCCCGCTGGGACAGCTGTTCTAGAGGGACTGCACCCCGTGGAAGAGATGACCCACGCCGGAGCAGTTTCACGAAGGACTGTGGCCCGTGGGAGGGACCCCACGCTGGAGCAGAGGAGGAATGCAAGGAGTTCTTCCCCTGACAATGATACAGCGGCGTAAAACAACGCATGATGAACTGACCGCAACCCCCATTCCCTTTCCCCCCCACCCCGGGCCGCTCGGGAGGGGAAGGTAGTAGAGATAATGTTAAGCTTGGGAAGAGGGAGGGTGGGGGGAGCGAGAGACAGACTGCGTAGTCTGGTCCCGATCGGGGCTGAACTACGACAGACATTTAAAGCAGAGGGACATGATGCCTGTCTACTGTATCTGGAAACAGTTGCTTGAGGGTCACCAGCTTGTGTAGCCAAGAGCTCAGGCTCTCTCAGGGTCACTTCCCTGGCAATCCCCGTACTGGCCTTTGAACGATCCTCCTTTTGTTCATACATTAGGGAATACTAATTCCCAGCATCTTGTCCAGCTCTCCAAAAATAATGTAGCCCCAACTTGTAGCTGAGGTAAATCAGTGCAGCACCACTGACTTCCATCAAAACTTGTGCCAATGCTTAAATTGCATTGACACATCAGTTCAGAGAGGCATCCCTGTCTTCTGCCCTGCTACAGCACTCTTCACAGGAGGCAAGTCGACAGCAGGTTGTACAAGGGTGACAGCGCTGGGAGAGCAGACCTTCACTCATGCACCATCCTGCAATGGGAAAAGAAGCTGATGTTCGTTCAGGGAATAAATCAAAGGCTTTAGCAGCAGCAAGGTCTCTCTGTGCCAGGTAGATGTAGAGTTTTTCCCTGCCTTGCTTCTTACGCTGCACATCTGCTGGGTGAAGTGACAGTACAAAGACGTGCGAGAGGAAGAGCTGCTGCTGTGGTCCCCAGCCACCCCATCTGGTTCAGTGCTTTTTTGACAAAGTAGGTTGCTAGATCTGTGCATAATGAGGGCAGGGATCGTAGTGCTGCTGCTTGCCTGGTGCTCCTGACGCGTGCCCAGCGCCCGTTATGGGGTCACTCCCAAGAGCGGGCATTGCCCACGTAGTCCTGTGCTGCGTCACAGCGCCCGGAGCTGCCATGTGCCATTCACCAAGCAAAGGCAGGTGCTGTCTGCCTGCACTCCTCTGCACTGCTAGACGTGTGTCCTGACTTTCATGCTAGAGAACCTTCGTGGTTGTCTAGAGCCGAAATCTGCAGATCGATCTTCTGGCAGTGGGTGTTACATCTGCAGAGCTCTGGAAGCTTTCCAGTGGTTCTGTGGCCTCTGTCACCTTCTTTAACTCTGCTGGCTATTGCCTTACTTTTCTATCTGTCACTTCCAGACTAAAATTTCTTTGTATAACTCAATACTGTTTTCATACCTACATATATAAAACATACATAAACGTATATATGTATGTGTGTCCAGATGTGCATACATAAACAGATAAATACACATTACAAATGTATTTATCCCTGTAACGTCAATTGAGAGATGATACTTTCAAACTTTCATCTAAGTTTGTTCACTTACTAGGATATAAAACATCCCGCAGGGCTCTGTGGACAATTTTACATATACATGGCAAAATTGTTCCTCCAGCAAATTATTTCCTGTCTGAAAGATAAGAAGGAAAACAGTGATAATCTCAGGCCAGACTTGCACAAAGATTCCTCCTGATTTCCAGACTCCCAGATGAAGATGCCACTCACTGTGTTCATCGCTGAAAGCCCAGCTGTTGGCGGCGTGCGGCTGGAAAGCAGGGCAAGCAGCTCTGCACTGCTCCTGCCATGCACCACGGCACACAGCCCCCAGCTGCAGGGGACGTAAGAAGGCAACCCTGTTAGCAAAGCATCATCCTTCTCCTTCATCTCTTTTTTTCAGTCCTTCATTTTAGCAGAACTTCTAACTCCCGTTCCCATTTATTGCCTTGTCCTCGCTTTGAGGAGAGTTACATCCTACCTCTGCAGGACCAGGCGCGGCAGTACCTGTGGGGGCTCGCGGTGGGAAAGCACCACTGACTGCGGCACTGCCTCTCGGATGCTGCAGCATTTGCAGAGGCAGGCTGGGGGCTGCAACAGGGGAGGGACGAACCAGTAAGAAGAGATGAAGAGGATGATGAGCAGGGCATCCAGGGTGTTTTCCCGTGGAGTATGAGCTTGCTTTGCAGAGATCTGGGAGATGTTCTAAAGCCGTTTTCCAAAACTAATACTTACAAAAGGATTACAAGCCTGCGTGTGTTTCTGGCAAGCAATGGTTTTGTAGTGGTTTCCAAGTAACAGCAAACTGTGTTTTTCCTGAAATGCCACTTTCAGCCATGGAATTTGGAGAAAATGATTTCTCTGACAACTCTGACAAACCCTGTCACTGCTGGGTACTTCTCCCCTCTCCCTACACCTCACGTGCACAGCTGGGCATAATCCACAGGGAAAACCTGTAGTTCTGCTGTTTTCTAGGCAGATTCATTAAGCTAGTGCCAGTTATTTTCCCCTTCAATATGCCACATATGCCTTTAAGTGTAGGTCCTCTGGATCCCCAGGGACAGCATCCCTGAGACTTAACTTTTCCTACTGCTAGGAACAGACACGACGACTCTGCAGAAGTAATCCTAGGGTTACCTCGTCTTCTTTGGACCTAGTGCAGCCACACTTTAAGCGGATATTTGTAACCCCAAATCAACCATCTGCTGCTGAGATAGTTAGTGTCAGCAGGAACAGAGGGAACAGAGTCTGGTATTTTGCAGATTGGCAGTCCTGAGTTTGAAAGATGTGGGCAGTGTATTTGTTCAGTGGCAGGTCTGAATATGGGGTGACTTGCTTTAACAAGACTTCATGCAACTCTATTGGAACAGCAGGATTAGTGGAGAGAAGATTAAACTTGGCCAAAATGTATGTGAAACTTGCTTTTTTTTTTATTTTGCATATTCTTCTGTATGCTTTGCATTATCTGCATACCAGATTTTTTTACTTTATAAGTTCATGAGCTACTTGCATGCAGTTTACTAAAATGTAAGGGATTAATTATACCCTGATTTGATTCAGTGGGAGTTTTGCCATTGACTTAAACAGGAGTGGAGCTGTGAAAAAGGATTTGCATGCATTGATTTAGTATGCTGCAAGGGAAGGTCGAATGTGTGAACTTGGAGAAGAAGGAAAGTTTAATGTCCTAACAATCATGACATCCCTCTGGGATTAGATTTCTCCTGTGTGTATCATATAGATAGAGTCTATGGTTTGTTTTGGATCAATAAATATTAATGAGAACTTTTGGCTTTATTGTGGGAGTTATAGAGCTGAATAAAACCTTTTGTTAAAAAAAATACATTTCTGCTTTGCATTTCAGTAGTGGTTTCCTTTTCATCTAGCAACATAATCCCTGACTTTGCTCTACAATAGCAAGACTTCAAAAATGTATCTGTAGATATCCATGTAGCTGAATTTAAAGATCTGGAATAAGTCACTTAGGGCTGTGTGATTTCCTGTTTTGAAGGATGTAATGAAAGATAGAGGTGTGGCAAAGAACGAGAAGCCAAAGCTCCAAGGCTAGCAGCTCTTAGTAGCACTCAGTGTGACATGTGGGCCATGTGGTTTGCCAGTAATCCTGAAACAGCACTCCCTGCCTCAGTTTGCCATCCCAGGAACCAGGAAACTTCTAATCATTTTGTTCTTCCCATCACCTCTGCCATGAAAGTCCTGTGACCACTGACAGCCAATCCTGGATTGTCTCGCAGTAAAAAAAAACACAGGATCATCATGCGGTGTGTGGCGGTTTAAGATTCAGTTGAAATCTGCTCAGGGGCACTTGAGCAAGTTGCATTGGCTTCAGTGGGGACTTCAGGTGGGAGCAGGGTAGTGGGTCAATGTTGTGTCATCCCCTTGCGTGTGGGTGAATGCCACCCACAGTGAGTGTCTGCGAGTAAGCATCACGCTGCCATTTCTTGCCCTTACATCATAGCAACTCTTAGTTTTGAAAAAGAATGGGTAGATAACTGTAACTTGGCTTCTCCAAGCCCCTTTACTACAAAGAGCTAAAAATACAGGATGAGAGAACACCAGTGGCTAGGGAGGAATGGACAAGTACGATGACACCAGTGAGCAGCAGTGCCCTGACTCCTGGCGTGGAGGAACTCTTCATCAACCCCATCAGAGCCAGCCAGTGGAGTCTCACTATCTTCAACAGAGAGGCTTTGCAGGCAGCCCTTGCATAGATAAACTGATTTAAATGTGTTCATGACCCACTTATTTATATGTGATTAGTGGATACATATTCTGGGAATCTTGAAACGCTGCCAGCTCATTGTCAAGGTTTTGGGAAATGCGCGCACCGCTGGAGATAGTCTGCTGTGCTGTCTGACTTAATTTTCCAGCTTATCAGGCATACAGTGTTTGTTCTTCGCTGATCTCTCTTTGCAAGTTTAGCTTTGTTTGGTCTGGCTTTTCTTCTAGCATTTTCAGTAGTCCTCTCTACGTAGTCTAACAGCTCTATCTACCTTCCCAAAAATCTCAATTTCCTGCTTTTGCTAAATTCCATATAATATATTGATATTTTCATTAATCAAGCGTGAGGAACACCCAGGGTTTTAATAAACTGAGTTCAGCTGTCTCTGAACCTGAGAAAAGCGCTGTCACAAAACATGCTACCAGTGAAATTAAATTGATAAAGCTGATTACAAATCCAGAGAGTCAGAATGAATAACAGCTATTCCAATTTTAAAGAGGCATTGCTTTCCCTATTTCAGTTTTCATTATATTTGGCTATAAATGTAGACCCAGAAGTGGATTTATACCTACTCCAGTAGGGCCAAATCCTTATTTGCCATTCCTGGGTCGATCCCTGTATGTAGCTTATGGACACTTCCTTCAAATCATTAATGAGAAAACCTTGATTTGTCTCCTGACCCCACCAGAGCGCAAGTTTTCCAGCCTCAGCTGAGTTAATGCAACTGCCCTGGTTTGGGCAGGAGAGGATTTCAGTGGAGTCAGGCAGCTTTCACAGAATTCCCTGGGAGCAGGATTAGGGCATCGAGCAGAGATAAGTTGAGACACATGTTCATCTATTTTAAGGGTTATTCTTGCTTTAATTGGCAGCTGGGTCTTTGCTTCTTAACTGCTGAGGATGTAATGACAAGGATAAATGGCACCACAGGACCTGGCTGCAATTTCTGGCTGTCTGGACTTCATATGAGCTCAAAATTATGTCCATGCTTATGGAAAAAAGCTGCTGAAAATAGAGTATTAACATTGTCATTGCATGGACAAGCGAATGGCCCTGTGGGGACAGGCTGCAGACAGCTTTATTTATAATCACTCTCCAAACAGTCTCTGAGACTTCTGCACAGCTGTGTGTGGAGTAACATATAAGACACGAGTTATGGTGAGTCTCTTGTGGTAAATCAAATTCAATAAGAAATACATTAAAATTTGGACCTACAATTTTCATACTCAGTTTAAACCATGGTGATATTCTCTTCTGGGATTTTCTGGGTGACTAGTCATCTTTAACGCTGTAATCTGTAGCAGCAGAAGTTGCACGTGAGCTGCTGTACTTTCAAACTGATTGGTTATGTTGCCCACATCTCAGTGGCAATTGCTCACCTCAGGTAATTAAGATGTCCTGCAAGATTCCAAGAAGGAGCTGGAGAAGGATGCATGGCAAATAGAAAGCAGAGAAAAATCAGAAATAGAGATTCACTGATCATAGCTGATGCTAAAATATTTTTTTTAATGGAACAATTTATTTTCTAGTTTATGGCAGTGGCTGAATGAATCAATCACATGCGGCTGGCTTGGCATTCAGATTCACCCAGACGGGCAGACTCAGCCCGCACAGCAGGGTAACTCCCCTGCCTTGGTCACTGGTGATCTGACACTGTCTTTCTTTAAGATCTCTGTTCCATTTTATTTGCATTTTCTGCCTTTTCACTTATTTTTCCATGCTTATTAATCTTTTTATTTTTATTACTCACCCTTCCTACTAAAACTGCCAACTTTTCTGCTATAATAACCCAGTGGTGTTCAGAGTCAGGAACTTGCCACTCAACATGAAAAAAGATGCAAGAAATGTCTTTACAGCAAAGTCCCCCACCCCTGCTAATATTTCAGCAGACAATTGCTCTTTAGCAACTAAATACCCGTCTCAAAATGCATGGGCTTTTCTAAGGTTAGGGCTTGTCTGTTATTTAAAGCAGAACTGGAAGGTGAAGTAGCTGAGTGGTTTATTAGTATCACATGGGAAAGCAAAATATGAGTTTCTCCTTTTGCTCCTTGAGGACAATACGTTTAAAAGCATCTATGAAACAGGCTGTGGATGAAATAAATATTCATCTGGAGAAACAAATTAGTAACAAATTAGGCAGTTCCAGACTTAACCAAGCATGCAGAGCCCTCTGTTGATGTAGAAATTAGATATTTCCATAGTCCTCTGAGCATTTCCCAAAGGGTATCTAAATGTTCACCAAGGTTAATTTGAGAGTAGAAATAGTCTATAATGGTTATGATGTGGTGAATAGTTAAATTACATAAAAATAGTGGGGTTTTTAAACTACTATTTAAGATACTGATAGCTGCATGCTGGGTAGAATTGTAAAAAACCTTGTTTGCAAAATGCCCTGGTTCTGGCTACGATAGAGTTAACTTTCACCTGAGCTGGGAGAGGAGCTGGGGACACAGCTGGCCAACAGCTGGGACAGGTTACCCAAATTGGCTCCAGGGCTGCTTCACACCCTGTGACCCCCTGCTCAGGGTATAAAGTTGGGGATGGGGCTGGGCTTTTGCTGCTGGGGAGGGAGCTGGACACTGGGATCCATGGTGAGCTGGTAAGTGACCTGCTTCGGTGTTTTCTGTTATTGGGTTTGTCTTCTATTTCTGTTTTCTTTTCCTCTGTAGTTTTCTTTAACTGTTTTTATCTCAACCTAGGAGTTTTACTGCCTTTTCTCTTCCCCACCCTATTGCGAGGGACAGTGGGGGGGGGGATGAGTGAATGACTGTGTGGTATTTTAGCTGCTGAGTGGGGCTAAATCACAACAAAAAGGATCTCTACTCTGATGGAAAGTAATAGTTTTTGGGCATTTGCTGTCTGAGGCGGGGGTTGAGTGTTTCTGGGTCTTTTTTTTTTTTTTCTTTTTTTAAGATTGTTGACTCAGGCAATTTGTATATGCATCCTACTACCAGCCTTACCAAAAGGCCAAGCTGAACACCAGGAGTCAATGAAGAGGTGTTAGAGAATTCATTGAACTTTTGATCAAACTCAGGAAATGGGTTCTTTCATGCTCTCATGGCTTTAATTCAGGTCACTCTTGGAGGAGATAATACAGGAATAGGGAAATGTGGTTGTGGAAGAAGCGTCAGTCCTGGACTTCCCCATATGGAAGGTCCCAGGTGAAATTGTTGGGTTTTGTCATGGAAAAGTTACCTTTCTTTTGGATCTTATCTGTTCCTTTCAAATACATTTAAAGAACTGTCCTACTCTAGAACATACTGACTTGGCTGTAGAAAGTCTTTATTTTAAGTAGGATAGTCGGATTGACGGTTGTTTTAGCTTAAATACACAGTGGCTGCTTCAGCTAGCACTCTGTAGGTAGTTCCTCAGCTGTGACTGGGACACTGGGTGTGCATGGCAGTGGTTGCTGTTTATGTAGGGAAAATAAGTCCAGATTTGTGTGATCTGAGGTACAGCTGGCAGAGCTCAGAGGCAGCACTGAGAGCCTGGGAGTTACCCGCAGTTCTGGACTGATTTTGTCCTCTGTGCTGCTTTCCCTGCAGCACCTAAGCCAGTGCCTAAGCTTGTAACAGGATTGCATATTTTTTCACTTTTTTAATACTTTCCTTAAAAAAATTCTTTACAGACTAATGTGTACACAAGTTTTCACTTACACAGAAGCTGTCCTTGACTGCTTTGAGCTTATCACAATGTTCCTGTTCTTTGTATTTATTCATAAATTACTGCAGGTTCATTAAGCTCTCCAACACTGTAGTAATGGCATGGTGGTGATTTATGTTTTAACTGTAATAGCAATTCACCAATTGACTAAAATGTTTCTCGTCATGAATATTTTAATAAGAGCTACAGACTTTATATCTGGTGAAAGAATATGATTTTCAGATGTCTGATGCTGCCAGATGACACAGTAGAACGGAGGTATGAGCTATTTGAATGAATAAACGTCTAATAGACTGATCAGAAAATTACACTGTAGCTGCTTCATTTTATGTTTCTTTGCTGCTAGACATTTTCTAAACCGATGACCTGATTGACAAGTAACACTTTGGTGTGCTTGTAGGTTTTATTCAGGGAATAAAATAATGAAAACAAATATATTTACCACTGGCAGGAAATCTGGAGGGACAATTTACATGTTCTTCAAAAGCTGTATTTCCCAGGGAAAAGGGCAAAGGGAATGGGAGTGAAACAATTCGAATATCCTTCGTGACTTCACCTGTTTGAGCTGTCAAAATTGAGCAAATCACTCAGAGCTACCACCTGGCTTGAGTTACGTGGTGAAAGTCTCCAGAGCACGTAGGTAGAGAAGTACAGGATGTCAGGTCAAAATACCCTCGCTGGGGGATGGAGGAAACAGGGGAGGGATAATGAAAAACAGGGAAGGGTCCATGAGGACTTCACAAGGTTGTGCTGGGATGTTAGGAACTGATGTCTGTAAAGAACTTGGGAAGCCTCTGTCTCCGATTTGTTTGTGTTTTTGTCACCAGACTCCGCTGCAACAGCCTGAGAGCACAAATAGTCTCCAATTAGAAAGATTTTTCTTTCCTCCTGGTTCCCACTACAAGAGCTCGTTTTCCTCCACTGTCACAGTGGATGAAAAAGGATGGCAGTAAAAGTGAGCTGGAAGATGGATATCCATCATTGTAAAGTGATACCTTCTGAGCGTGACATGGACCTTTTAGGAAAAGAGAGGCTGGGAGAGGGGTAGGATAATGTCTTTAGTTTTAACTGAATGGTTGAGATTGATAGCAAATGGGAAGATAGTTACTGCCAGCAAGCAGAACACCTGTCCACGGCAGGGTAAAAAGAGACCAGCAATCATATGCAGACAACCAGGTAATTACCACGTGATTAGACCTGTAGGTCAGTTCTGGTATTGCAGATTCAAACATGATCGAAGCGTGAAAGGCTCCATTTATCATTATCAGCCTCCGAATCTCAGCACAGTTCATTGTTGGGTATCTTCTCCTCTGCAGCGGCTGTCAGTTTACTTTTGTACATTTGTCATTAGCAATGCCAGTAGGAATTATTTACACGATTCAGAAAGAGGTTGGATTTTAAAATATTGAAGTAGGATCATAAAAAAAAAAAGCAAAGGGAAATGAAAAAGGACTGATTTGCACATGAATGTACTCTTTTATCAGTTTTCAGGTTTATTGGATGATGGTATAAAAGATTAAAAAAAATCCTTACCCACTGAGTAAGAAATTTATTTTATTAATGCAGATAAACTTAATTGCAGTCAGATGTCAGGCATTTTAAAAATATTTCTATGGAGATTTTCTCACTCATGTTGAGCTGCCAAAATTCAATATGTTTGCAATCCATTTGATGGCCCTAAAGCAGGAGAGGCTGGCAGAAGTGTACCAACAATCTCCTGGTCAGCAGAAAGAGGGGGAGCAATGCAGATATATCTTGGTTGGGGGTTGTCTGGGCTCTGGACTTAATTTCTTGCTCTCTTGGGGTCTTTCTTGTATGATCTGTCTTCCTGGCTGAGTGGTAATCTGGCTCAGGTGACAGACAGCTGGGAGCTAGAAAAAGATTAAATATGGCTAGATGTTCAGGTTTTAAACATTATGGTAAAAAAGGCAGTGGTTTAATGTTAGGTAGAAAAAGAAAGCAGATAAAGCAGGGTTTAATTTTTTACTTACCCAATCCCTTTGATCAAACCCACTGGATTTCAGGGAAATATCCTCAGTCTTTCTGAGCCAGCCAGTTTTTTAGCCAAAGATAGAAAGGACAGAGACAGCAACCATCTGGTTATCGCTGTTTTTAGAGACATCTGATCATTGAGCTGGATATCTCTCCTTCAGAGTGTCTATGAAAGTCAGTGTCAACTGCCTTTCTCCTTATTCGTGTGGTGTATTCAGGATAGGATCATGGTCCTGAGAGTTTGTTTAAATTAGGAGGAACCTCAACAGACATATAGGTCTGAAACCTGATAGCTGAATGTTCATTAAACTGGTTTTGTTGTTGTTTTTTTTTCTCCCATAAATGGCTGGGCTAGCTCATGCAGTGCTAAATAAAAGTTTAGCCTGTACTAATCCAAGTGGAAATTGTGTTATCTCTCCTCCGTGGGCTGTGTTGGGGCTCTCTTGTGCCTTCGTGGTCTGGTTGCTAGAGTAGTACTGCTGATGACATCCTCTAGTGACTGAGGGCTCAGAGGTTTCCCCTGCACAAAGGGGCTTCATGGTGCTAGGAGCTGCCTGCAATCTCTTGACTGACCTGTTGTTCACAAGTGAAAGGATTTAATCCAGATATCAGCACAGTGGTGGAAAGCACCTCAGTTCCTGGGAGGCAGAGCAGCCCTTGGCACAGCATCATAGAATCATAGAATAGTTAGAGTTGGAAGGGACCTTCAACGGTCATCTAGTCCAACCCCCCTGCAAGAAGCAGGGACATCCCTGACTAGATCAGGTTGCTCAGAGCCTCATCCAGCCTGGCCTCTGGGCAACCTGTTCCAGTGCTCTACAACTCTCATTGTAAAAAATTTTTTTCTAATATCTAATCTAAACCTACCTCCTTCTAATTTAAACCCATTACCCCTTGTTCTATCACAACAGGCCCTACTGAACAGCTTCTCCCCATCTTTCCTGTAGGCCCCCTTGAGGTATTGGAAGACCGTTATCAGGTCTCCCCGGAGCCTCCTCTTCTCCAGGCTGAACAGCCCCAGCTCTGTCAGCCTGTCCTCATAGGAGAGGTGCTCCAGCCCGCTGATCATCTTTGTGGCCCTCCTCTGGACCCTTTCCAACTGGTCCATGTCCTTCTTGTGTTGGGGACTCCAGAACTGGACGCAGTACTCCAGGTGGGGTCTCACCAGGGCAGAGTAGAGGGGCAGAATCACCTCCCTCGACCTGCTGGCCACGCTCCTCTTGATGCAGCCCAGGATGCGGTTGGCCTTCTGGGCTGCAAGGGCGCATTGCCCACTCATGTTGAACCTCTCGTCTACCAACACTCCCAGGTCTTTCTCCTCAGGGCTGTTCTCAATCCATTCCCTGCCTAGCCTGTATTTGTGCCTGGGATTGCCATGACCCAGGTGCAGGACCTTGCACTTGGCCTGGTTGAACTTCATGAGGTTGGCACGGGCCCACCTCTCCAGCCTGTCCAGGTCCCTCTGGATGGCATCCCTCCCTTCCAGCGAGTCGACGGCACCACACAGCTTGGTGTCATCGGCGAACTTGCTGAGGGTGCACTCTATCCCACTGTCCATGTCACCGACAAAGATGTTGAACAGGGCTGGGCCCAACACGGACCCCTGAGGGACACCACTGGTGACCGGTCTCCACTTGGACATTGAGCCGTTGACCACCACTCTCTGAGTGCGGCCATCCAGCCAACTCCTTATCCACCGAGTGCTCCATCCATCGAACCCATGCCGCTCTAGTTTAGAGAGAAGGATGTTGTGCGGGACAGTGTCAAATGCCTTGCACAAGTCCAGGTAGATGATATCTGTTGCTCGTCCCTTGTCCACCGATGCTGTTACCCCGTCATAAAAGGCCACCAAATTGGTCAGGCACGATCTGCCCTTGGTGAAGCCATGTTGGCTGTCACCAACCACCTCCTTGCTCTCCATGTGCCTTAGCATGGTTTCCAGGAGAATCTGCTCCATGACCTTGCCAGGCACGGAGGTGAGGCTGACCGGCCTGTAGTTGCCCGGGTCTTCCTTACTCCCCTTTTTAAAAATGGGGGTTATGTTTCCTCTCTTCCAGTCATCGGGGACCTCACCAGACCGCCACGACTTCTCAAATACGATAGCCAGTGGCTTGGCAACTTCATCCGCCAGTTCCCTCAGGACGCGCGGATGGATCTCATCAGGCCCCATGGACTTGTGCACCTTCAAGTTCCTTAAATGATCTCGAACCTGCTCTTCGAGCACTGTGGGCGGTTATCATGCAGTGTGCGAGGCAATGGGCTGCATCTGTCTGAGGTCAGGACTTTTACCATTACCTTCATGAGTCAGACCCACAAAGGTAACTTTGAGAATGAGCAGTTCTGATTTTTCTCTAGACCATCAGATGTTATCACAACACTCCATTGTATTTTACCCGTATTGAGATCAACTCTGCTTTCTAATAAGGTGCTTAATAGCTTTTTGAGATTGCCAGCGCTTTTGTTTTGTGCTTTCACAGCCACCAAAGCTCAGCATGTAAGACCACAGGTGGGTGATGAGGCATAGCTCCACTCAACGCCCTTGGGTTATCTAACAGCAGACTTCCCTGGAGAAAATATTTGGTGAGGAATAGTCCTGGGATCTGCTACGAAGAACAGGGAAGAGAGGAGTAAAGGGCTCAGTTAGTCTTCAGTTGCTCTCTATTCTTAGAAAAGATCAGAAGTGATGAATTTTGGATGGTTTGATGGTTCTCACAGCCTGGGTAGGGCAGGATAGGATAGGACAGAGTTTCTGTGAGGCTCTTTAGGAGAACATTGTACACTCAAACATTTGTCTTGTTCTTACAGGACTGAAACAGCCTGTCCAAAACATGAAAGAAAATTAACATTCTTCCTGCAGACTCTGCCATGGGAAAGATAATGCTTGTGATTGCTGCTTTCTGCTACTGTTTGGCAATAAACATTTATAATGAGTGCTTATATTTAGCACGTTATCTTTCAGATAGTACTCCAAAAAGCCTCCTGTTCCAGGTAGTTTTGTTGGGCTGTTTTGTTCTTGGTGGAATAATTCTCAGGTTGTCACACTAATTTGAAACAGCTGCAGAGCCCAGAGCCCTCACCTGAACATCATTCTGCTTGACAAAAACCTGAATTCTGGGTCTGACCAAAAGCCTTTCTGAAATTGGTCAGAGACTTTTCACTGGCATCAGGGTAGTCCAGATGTGTCATGCTTGTTTCTCAGATATGCTTGGAATCTGAAGGAAGAACTGAACTCCAGCCTTTGGAGCTTGTGTCTCTTTCAGTTAAGCTGTGGTGGTCTTTCCCCATCTCCCCTCTTTTCTTTTCTTGTGGTGCTTTCTTTTCTTTACGCAGAAATCAAGGCAAGTTCCTTTTATCCCAGCTGATTTACTTCTCCTGATTTCAGACTGGTATTGTAATGTCTTTGAAATATATGATTCTGATTTTAACTTGTATTTTTATGGGGCAAATTAGCATTTTAAAGACAAAATGTAGTGGGTAAATTGTTAATTATTTGCTTTTCCTTCCATTAACTCTTCGACGACAGCTCTGTCGCTGTCTTCAATGGGAGCCAGATCCAGCCCCAGGTTCCTCCTTTATTTGGATGTATCATCACCCCTAAAATGACACATTCCTCTAAAGGCAGTGATTGCTTGTACCTTCTAGTTTGTTTTGTGCACTCTGCAATTTCCACTTTGTTAAACAGCAATACTCTCTATTGCCCATTAAATTCCAAGTTTCTTTAAAAATAAGGGTGACGGCATGTCCCAAGCACAAATGGAATAAAGTACGTGAAGAAAATGCTCAGAGACACCACAAGTAATTTCTCTGCTCCTGGGTCAGAGAATTAGCAAATTTGAGGGAGTTACAGGCAGAATGTCATTATTCCCTGGTTTACAGAGGGAAATGTAAGAAGATAAAAACAATTTTTTTTTTATTTTCTAAGCTAAGAAAAGATCTTTGTGTCAAAGCTTGAAAACAAATTGCCATCATATGATGTCAATTCATATCTTTTTCTCTTCTTTTTCCTAAGTTTTACAACGATGTAGATATGTTATTGCAGTGTTCTTTGCCATTTTCATTAGAGCAGTGTGCCAGCTCCCATACAGTTGTGGCTGGGAACAGCTTTGTGTTTCGTGGCTGACACTTAGGCTCTCAGAACTTGCGTGTTTATTCACAGCGTCATGAGATACCGTGTCTTGTGAATAAGCCTGTGTTGGGGCGGCAGTTCCTGTTGTGGAAATGTGACTTGCAGAGTGATGGAGAAATCTGAATGAACTGGAAACAATTTACACCCAGGGTCTTTCTGGGTCATCTGAGCCAGCAAGTTCCTGTCCCTCGGCTCTGGGGCAGCAATATTGCGGAGTGTTAGGGGAGAGGACAAGACCTTGCTAGAGACGCCACGGAGAACTGTGAGCTTTGACGCCTTGTCCCGTGGTGTTTAACAGAGCTGGGTGATGTTTCTTGGGCTTTGCGTGTGCTCGCGTGTGGGCTGCGTTGCTCCTGCCGAGAGCAGCTCAGAGGTGCAGGGAGCTGGGAAGCCCATGTGCCAGGTGCCTCTGGAAGGGGAGAGGAATAAAATACCATTGGATCTTTGAGTTATGGTTGCCAGGATTTAGAGGCTTAATTCTGAAATTATTTAATTCTTTCTTTCCTAGTTTTTCAGATGTTTGTTTTGTTAAAATTACTATTGTGGAAGGATATGGACAGCTCTGGGCTGAACATGTCAGGGTCAGAACATTTTGTAGAAAACAAAACACAGAGTATGTGCCCATGCTCTGAACCTCTGACCACCAGCTCTCTGGCTGCTTAAGGAACAGCAGATTCTGAAATAAAAGCTACAGAAAATGCCATTTCTGAAATCCTGCTGTAATTTCAAGCAGTGGCAGGGACAGCAAGGAAGGAGATCTAAATGGGTCACAATCCTGTGGGTGTTTTGGGCAAAGAGGCACCACTCTCACAAATCTGTGACATGACATAACCACCTTTTGATTTTATTTTATTTGCCCAGCTCAGAATTGAAGCTGCATCGAACTTCCGAGCCTTCTTGACACACAGGCCCTTGTGAAATCAGGGCTCATACCACTAACTGTGTGGAGTTAATAGTAGGAAACTAAGCAATGGAGCATGGGGAAAAAAAAAAAACAATTATGAAAAATATTCTGTTTCAGCACTCTAAATGCTTGCAACTGCTGCTGTTCTTTTTGCGTGGGAAATGTTTCTCTGAATTGCGACAGTTGAAGCAATCAACAGCTTCAGCACACAAAAATCAGGCAGCTAAACCAGAAAATCAGGTGCAATTTGTTATCTGCACAATGTGCTGAGTCCTCTGCCAGAATACATTTTCCAGAGAACATTTATGTTTATTTAGGTCACATCACCCAACCTGGGATTCCTCAGGAAGACTCAGCAGCTTTTATCCAACATGACGAAACCATTTTTGCATTTGGGCAGAGAGGTGCTGCAGGGGAGACCTCCCCAGCATCAGCAAGGCGCTATCAGCCTCCGCTTATAATGAAGTGTCAAAAGACAAAAGATAAACTGCGGAGCACTTCAGGAGAGAGATACTGAGACATCTGCCCCCTCGCAACACTGAGCGCTCTGCAAGTTAAAAAGGGGTTGTTCTTCCAGGGAGAGAAAAAAGGCTTTTATCCAGTAATAACATTTCTAATCAGGTTTCTCTCCTCACTGTCATGTTGTATTGACTCCTTGCCAGCAGCTGAAACGCGATGGGCTATGCCTATAGCCCCTGCGTGCACACTGCGCCGTTGCCAATCTGAGATAAACTGTTTCCAGGACAGGCTTAAAGTGGCCACTTGCAGTAGGAGTTGTACAGCAGAGTGAAAAATAATGAGAAACACTTTTTTTTCCCCATTAAAATCCTGGCAAATCATTTTATTGCCTGTGGTGTAGAAGATAAATAACGGAGGTTAGAGTCTGTCAAGAAGTGGGGCGAGTACATTTCAGAAAAGAACAAAACCAGTCTGGATTGTTTTCAGCGCAGAGCGGATGAATGCTCAGTGTATTTCCTTCAGGAGCCCTTCTGGGCTGTTTGCAGTGAGCTAGGCACAGTGCAGCAACATAATCCAGCTGTGCGGCGGTGGCAGTGCACATAGAAAAGCAACGCAGATATAGATTTGTGATTAAATCGGCGTTTGTGGTCACAAACTGAATTTGGGTCCAGAATTGTAACCTGCTGAAATCTCCCTCTCATATATGCACACACATATATACATATACACACACATATATATAGCAAGTTCAGAGTATGCTCCTTCCAGCTGTAAGTCCCTCTGTGGCAGCGGTAATGCTGTTTGTTTGAGATCACTGTGAGCTCCCCAGACCTTTTGGAAAGGCACAGCTCCTCAGCACAGGTGGGAGCTGCAAGAGTTTCACAGGTACTGACACCTCTACGGATCTGGGTTGTTTTTTATTTGAAGTGCAAGCTGCTCCTTTTAGACCTCATCTCACTGATATCATGTATTGTGATAATTTTTTGTTAAAAAGACTTCACATAGTAATTTTCTTAGGAAAGAAATAAAGGAAGTCACTTCCATTGTCAGTGCTGTACCTCTGTGCACATCTGGAAAGCACTTAGACACTACATAAGGTACAAAAAAAAAAATGTTTTTTATTGTTGTAGATCATATAAAAAATTGTAGACATATTCTGGTAGAAACAAATTTGTTAGTTAAGGGGGAAAGCAAGCTGCCTGCAATTCTGCTAGTTACAGGCAATAACAATTTACACCCTGCTCCTTAGTGCCTTCGTATTCAGAAAGTTTTACGTACTGTGGTGTGAAATCCTGCATGGCCTCAGGCTTAGTTGTTTACAGTATCAGCACTGGTCTGTACTGGCTCTGTGCCCAGCTGGACTGGTCCTCGAGCTGTGGCTGCGCAGAGGAGACTTGAACGCGTTCTGTAAAGGACCACTTGCACATACACACCGCAAACACTTGGGAGAACTTACATTCTTTGTATGTGCGCGTACTTGCAAAGGTATTAGGGCAATGAACTAGAGACAGTTCTCTCTGGAAGATCTGTGCCCTTTTCTTCCACCACGGTTTTGAATATTTTGGGCTGGAAATACTGGATCTTGAATATTTAATTTTGGAAATACTGCATTTTTTTTTTAATATCGAACTGGAAAGCTAGTTATTCACTGTGATCCAAACCAGAGTGGTTTTAAACTTTTATAGATAATCCAAGCCACTTTGTGAGCAGGTGCTGGCTGTTTTCTTCTAATTTGGCTCCCACCACCGCACTTCATTTCTCATAGTTCCATACATTGGTTGAGCCATACTCCATGTTTTTGTTTGAATTTGCAGCTGCAGCTCTTTAGCAAGCGCACCTGCAGGGA
This sequence comes from Chlamydotis macqueenii, assembly GCF_036417535.1. Taxonomy (NCBI): domain Eukaryota; kingdom Metazoa; phylum Chordata; class Aves; order Otidiformes; family Otididae; genus Chlamydotis; species Chlamydotis macqueenii. Next base: position 17,535,279 of record NC_141570.1, read on the forward strand.
CCTCACCCACAACAGGCAGACATCCTCATTCTTCATTTCTAATACTCTCTGCTTTGGCCACACCACTGAGCCGAACCTTGCGCTGCTCTTATTGATGGACTCACTGGTTTATGATCTACGTCTGACCCCTCCATCCCCACGGCAGTCCTGCACCATCACACTGGCTGGCAGTTGCTGCAGTTTCCTCTTGTACACAAAGCTGACCTCACAATTTCTGTCGCTAACATAAAGAAATGCCTGTGTGTGCCGGCTCTGTACTCAGACGAAATGACCTCAGTGGAGAAATGAATATTTCACAGTAGTTTAATCAGTACTCCAAGGCTGACTTGGCTGGTTATCACAAGTAATAATTGTCTGCTGTTCCATGGTGATCACAACATGACCGTAACGTTATTACGGTAAGAGCATCACGACATTATCTTGAAGTGGTGAGGTCGAATAAGGCCTGTGCTCCTTTATCATACGGGTAATCTGCTCATATGAGCTGCACTGTGAGGCAATGCAATGGGCGTTTTGCAGCTAAGGCAATCCCCAGAGAAGTTTACAAGTGCTCACACGTGATGAACATTTGCAAAAGCTTAAAGAACACCTTAACACCTTTGCACATACATTAATTGATTCCTAGGGCAAAAATTTGTCTAATATTGTATGTAATCCATGTACTTTTCTTTTAGTCCTGTAAGGCCAAGAGCAGGGTGGAATTTCACTGCAGATAGGAGAGGAAAAAGTGCTTTAAAGTCACTAAGAAAGTCTCAAGAAATTGAATCCTGGTATTTTTTTGCTGTCCTTATCACACAATCTATCCTTAATTTGAGATCGCACGACTGTCCTCTAAGTTTCTGTTGAAAATGTCTGGCCCCGAGCAGAGCCCCCTGCTCCTCAGCAGAGGCAGAAGGGACCAGCTCCTTGCAGCACAAACGCCTGTGGTACAGCTACAGAACCAAGGTCAAATTAGCTGCACATAAACTAAAAAAAAGCTTAGCAATATGTGCTAACATGGTGGTTGCTAATTGTATGTGACAGTGGATTAATTCTGTTGTGCCTTGGAGCAAGTACAGTACATGAATGGACACAGTGACTCCAGTTTCGCTCTTGATGCGGTCTGTGGAGCAGTTTAGTTGGAGAAATGTGACGTAGTGGGGTGGCACCAGGCTGCCAGTGCCTCCTCAGCCTGGACCGGTTTGGGAGCACACAGTGATCCCAGCTTGGCTGCAATTACCTGGCAGTGGGCAGGAGCATATGAAATATATATATATTGCTATTTCTATGTTTTACTATAGTGAGCGTCAAAAATAAATTGGTTTTTTTTTTTTCCTTTACCTAACATAAGGCTTTTTTTTTTTTTTTTTTTTTTTTTTTTTTAGTGTATGTATGCCATGAGGATTCTCCAAAGAAAGATTTCCACGGGTACTGACAGATAAACCTGGGAAAATGAGGTCTCCTGCTTGTTTCCACACTGGGAAAAGCAGGAGGTGGAGGCAAAGCAAAATGTCATCGTGCTTCCCTTCGCAAGAGCTCTCATTTATCTGATTGATCGCCTGCGAGGGCCTGCATGATAAATCCTGCTCCCCCAAACGAGCCCCGGGTGACGCTGTAGGGATAAAGTGATCTGGGCCCATGATGAACGTGCCCAGTGCCATGACAGAGGGGCGATCGATCAAGTGAAATGGGGATGGAAGAGAGTGTTTTGTAGATTATAGACTTTGTAACTCCTGGCAGCATTTCTGCAGTTGTCTGTGCCATTAAACAGGGGAGCCCTGTGCAGGAGGTTTTTTTTTTTTTTTCTAGTGGCTTAGGAAAAAAATAATCATCAGAGTCAGTCAGCAAAAGCCCATGGACCACACTGAAGTCACTCTATAGGCACAATATTGCATGCATCTGGGAGGTCAGGAAGAGCTTTGAAATATCTATACCATCCACATCAAGTTAGTGAACAGAGATAGTATAAAAATTCAGGATTTGCCCTATTTCAGAGAGATTACAAACGAAGTAAATGTGAAAACCATAATAAGCTAAATTATCCAGCAATGCAATGTCAAAGTGAGCATTCAATATTAATGACATTTAAAAATAGAAAATTTTACCTGCTAGGTGTGCAATGTAATTGGAAAGGTATTTACTACAGTGTAGCTTTTAGTAATGAATGGTAGAAGGAAGCACATCACTCATAAACTTTCCTCTGTGAATGGAGTACTTTCATTTATGGAAAGATTACTGTGGTCAAAATGATCATGTTCTGCACAGCAGGACATAGGCAGTGCTCTGGAGAATTTCAGTCTTTCTGGGGGAAAAAAAAAAAATCACATTATAAAGTGGGAAACTGCCCTCAGTCTGACATTGCTCGCTTCTGTGGGCATTTTCTTAGAAAAGATTGGAGAAAAAGATGCAGAATTCCCTAATCCTGAACAAAATCAACAATGTGTTTTACTGTTATCCCCTTTCTTAGGTTATATCCTAAGAAATTTTTTTTCAACTTTACCAAGTTGATTCCAAACTGTGTTGTTTTTTTTATCTTTCTTTGAAAATTCTTCATCTAGCATTAGTTTATGCCAATGCACTTGGCAATTTTTGATTTCTGCTTCATTGCAATGTATTTGTTCAACAACGGCTGCAGCAACATAGAGATGCAAGGTATAGAAAATTCTATGTTTTTCCTCTAAGGGGATTATTTAAACATTTTAGTGAATAACCTGATAGACAATAATCACATGTTCATGTGGGGTAAACAAATTATATATTGTTATTAATTATAAAAAAGTAGGATGTAATGAAAATTCCTGTAATATGACAGATGAAGGATAAGCCTCCTCTATTACAAAAGTAAAGCAGAGTGACTGTAAGATGTGTGTGTGTTTGGGGTGGCAGGACGCTCCAGCTGAAGTCACGGCTGTCTTGTGCTGGGTGGTGTTCAAACTCGGTGGAAGACGGTCTGGATGGGGATAGGCAGGAAAACCTGAGAGGAGGCAGCAGATTCGGTGAGGTGGTTGTGGTCACCAGACAGGAGGGGGTAAAGCAGCCATGTCTCTTGCATCCTTCTCCAGTACTGTACTTGTTAATTTTGAGAAGTTTGTTTTTTCTTCTGAATTTTGACAGAGTTAGGCAACACTTCTCTCAGTATGAAAGTACCATTTTATCAGCGTATTTTGGATGACAAGCACAGGGTGCCCGCCGGCTGCTGCAGAAGGCAAGGGCTCCTCTGTCCTTCCCACAGTGTTCAACCTGCTTCAGGGCCACGCTGCTGACCGGGGAGCGTGATCGCAAACACCTTTCTGCATGCAAAGGAAAGCTATTTTAAATGAGATTGGTATCATATAAAGCACTATTGCTAGTTCTCATCTGTTCCACCTTTCCACTTACGTTCTTTTTATTGCTGTTAAGCTTCTTACCATGCCAACATCTTTTCGGTTCATGATTATAAGTATTTAAAAATATCCAAGCTGTAGTGACTGATCTCCAGTTGAAAATGGTAGACTCTTATTTGAAAAATGAAAAGCAGCTAATGTAGTATTTGGAGAAACATATTGTTTACTAATAAAAAACCCCAAATTTGTTTTCCTTTATTGCAGAATCTGGGTTTTTTTCCCCATTTATTATCTGATACATTTTTGCCTCTACATGGTACATTTTGCCTCTATAAACATAGATTTTTTTTTTTAACAATTTGAAGTGTCAAAAGCTGGACCTTTCATTTAGAAGAACATGAAATGGAAATACAAACAATACTTGCTGACGCTAGTACCAAACCACATCACTCAGCCTGTCTGTCCTCACGCTCTGTGCAAACGCAGATGCTCTTTGCATTTGGGCATTTTCTTGTTACTTTTCTTATAACACCCTGCCAAGGCTTGCCATTTTCCAGACTGTGTGGGTACCCTGCTGCATTCATCCAGACTTGGAGAATAAGGCTGGGTTTAAGGCCTACTTCATTCTTGTGTGTTATAAATAGATCTCAGCGACTTTGTGCTGACACCTGGTTTTGCACAAAGTCATGAAATTCGGCACAGGATTTTTTTTTTAATCTTAAATTCAATTAAGTTCATCTGTTTCAGAGCAGGTTTCTTTTATGACACTTTAAAAACATTTAGTGAGCACATAGTCTCAAAAAGACTTTCAAACGTGCCCGTGTTAGCTGTGGCTCCACACAGGACTTGGGTCTAGGCAGGGCCAGCCAGAATTGTGTGAAAGTGACCTACACAACTGAGAAAATCAATGGCCAGGAAAAAAAGTGGATGGCATTTCTCAGTAGTACTAACAGAAGATTGCAAGGGAGAATTAGATATTTTTCTGATTTGGTTTTTGCTCTCAGACTCCAGATGACTTTCAATAGAGAATTAATTTTATATACATATACAGGTATGAAAAGGTGAGTAGTAGAGGAACTGGTTCTATCTGGAATTAGAACAGTTCCAAATGTATTGATATAAAATGATAATTTTAATGCTGGGTTCCATCCCCGTTTTTGGGTGGGTTGGTTTTTTTTTTTTTGCCAGATGATTCCTCATTCTGAATAACCCGATTCAGCGGAACTCAAACCATCTTGCAGAAATATACCAATTCATTGAAACCTCCACGTTTCTGAAACACATTTTGGAAATACAAGTTTCAGTAAGATTTCCTATTTTGGATGCTATGACTAGTGATACAGCTGAAATGAATATTTTTCACTGAATATTCTGCAATGATATCAGATTTTATAATCTTGAGGCTTTCGTTAGAATAGACCCTCCAAATTGCACCCAGTCCTGCATTTCCCATCATGTGCTCACTGTTCAACATTTCCATTCAATTCCATGTTGCACTAAGGCTCCATTGCTTTCTGATTCTAATCTCTTCCAGTGCTTTTTTAGTCCTTTAAAACACCCCTTTGAGTGTTTGTCTCATGATTCCTCAGTATCTCTGCCATGATGAGATGGCAACGCCACAAGACAAAGCAGCAGTGAAATCAAGAACATCATTGCAAGAACAGATGACTTCAGCGTGTCAGCTCTTCCTATTTTCTTACTTATGGCAGGGAAGTTTCGGTGAACTACAAATACCTAATGTAAGTTAGTGGCAGCTTGGTGGCTGTTTGGGCTGACCACAGCAACTGGTGGTGGGTGTGGGTGAGGAATCTCATCTTCAGAAGCCAATAAACGTCATTAAAGGCATTTTGTTTTTACTTACGTGACAGTTAAATACATGGTCTCACTGTGTGTGGAAACAGGAACAATGATGAACTTCAGTCCACGGAATCCCTTCTTACGTGAGACCTAACCTCACAGATCAATCAATAACCTATTATCTCAGGAGCTAAGAAATAAATACTGCCTCAAGCCACTATTAATTAGCACAGCCAGGGAGGTATAGACCAGAAGATATGTGATGGTGGTGTTCCTGATTGTTTGAAATACAGAATGAAGCTGAAGTGATAGGATTTGGGTTAGTATTTTGTTTGTTGATGAGGGGTTTTTCTTTGCTTGTTTGTACGCTTGTTTGGTTTATTGAGCAATGGAAATGGGGCTTTTTCTGTTATGATCCATGGCTACTTTTTAAAAGGTTAAAGTTTAGACAGTGCAGAATTGTTTCCTTAACTTGAAGCAATTAGGTCTCTAATATGTTCATTACAAATACAGAGGAAATATAGCTTCTGGTAACAATGGTTTAGTGTGTGCGTCCAGGAGTATATTTTCACTACAGACAAGGACCTTTGCGTCTTTTAAACACTAGTGAAAATCATTGACAATTGAGGACTGTCCTTCATACAAAAAGGCCAAATTTTAATGCCTTTCAAGTCGTCTTGCTTGTTGTCACTGGTTCTCAAGCCACGCAGTTTCTCCAGAACATGAACTTCTTGACTCCTGCTCCGTATGTTACTGCTCTCCTCTGTTACAGTGACTTGTGAAATCATCTTATATTTACCAACAAATTCAGGAGCTGTTGCAGCAGGATGTGATCTGCTGCAAATACAGCTGCATAAAGTTGGCTAGTTCGTCTTTGCTAGCAACTTTAACCAAAACTAGTGACCACCCCCAGAAAATTAAATAGGTTGTCGATATAGCATTTGTATACGTGCTGCACATTTACAGATCTTTGTCAGTGGTTAGTGAAAGGCTTAAACTGTATAGCTTTGGGTGGCTTTCTAAACATTCTCTTTCAAACATGATTTATGGGACAGTTGTTGCAAGGTGAAGCCTGCAGAAAACACAGTACTCACAGGAATCGGGAACAAACCTTTAAACAAAACCACTGCATCTACGATAAAACTGAGAGCTGACTGGTCTGCCACTGGTCATGAAGGCCCAGGCTGAAGAGGTGACTGGTGCTGGGACAAGGTAATTACACTCCTCTGTCTCTGGCTTTCTATCCCAGTAGCATGTACAGTGTGTGTCTTTCTAAACTTGCACACTTGCATGCAAATTTCTAAGGTGACTCATCAAAATAAGTGACTTTGAGATGCTCTCATGGTGGCTGTGGAATTTAGGTGTTTAAGTCCTCCTTGATATTAGCTATGGGTCTAAGAACGTCTGAGGAGATGTGATTGTTCTGATCTTTGCACATCTTTCTCTGCAGTTAGCTTTTAGGTTTGTTAAACAGGATTGAATTATCTATATGTGGATTATCTCTATTTCTTTGTGCCCTGTATCAAGGGCAAATGTAAAGTGATTTTATTAATTTTTAATCTATACGGTCAAGGTACAATTACTCTAAACTTTGCTCCATTTGCACTAGCTAATAAAGATTAAGTTTATTACAGCAGTGCACATTTTCTAAAGCAAAGCATTCCCTCACTGCCAGCCTCCTGAAGTCCATCTTTTTTCGGTATTGGGCGGGAACGGGAGCAGCACCGACGCGACTGACGCACACAGAGAGTCGCCAGGACATCTGCTCCTGGCTTGTCAAGGTCTACAACTTCCAAAGTGCCAAAACGGGGTAAGAGGCTCTGGCTGGTGTCATTTTTATACTAGGTGTCTGACTAGCTATTGGGAAATGGGTGTCAATTTGCCTAAATATTGTCAGTCCCACTAATGACAGTATTTGGACTTACGGCTGGAATAAATTCCACTGAGGTTCCAGAGCTTAATACTCGCTGTGCTCTACAGACTCAGGGCTGGCTGATAAAAAATCATGAGCATGGTAACTTAGGTGGATTTTAGGCTGCCTGAATATGACTCCTTTATAATTATTTACATGCTCGGAATCCCTGCCCCTTATCCTTTTGAAAAAATCCAGCTTGGATTTTTCAGTGCATTTATTCTGGGGAATTAAATTAATCCTGGGACTGAACATTGTTTTAATTTCAAGCAGGAAGAGCTGGCCTGATGTAACTGGCACTAGTGAATCCAGGAGAGCCAAATTTGCTGCGGTGTCGCCCTCAATATTTTCACTTTCTTTTTAATTCCTTCATTATGGAAGGCTTGTGGTGAATGAAGTTTTTTGTTTTGTTATCAAAAAGTTTTCTTAAAAAAGCTGGTAGCATGAAAGCTATTTAAAAAGCAACTGGAGCCTTTTGAGTCACCTATTAATTCAGTGAGAGCTGGAGCTATGAAACATTTTTTGACATATGTTTTCTTACTGTATAATCATCTGCGGGGCCTGCTCTCCAAGACAGAAAGGTCAAATCTATGACGTATCCATAAAACATAAGGAAAATGCATTTGTTTGTTTACACTTACACATACATGACAATAAGCCAATTGTGCGAACGAGCAAGGAAGTCAAATTCGACGTAATATGTGTAATCTACATGAATGCAATGGGATTTCCACACCAGTTTCAGCCTGTCTTTTCCTCCCAGCACGCCTGCAGGCAGGGCTGGCCGGGGCAGGAGGCCAGAGGAACCACAACAGGACCAATTCAGTTTTTCAAGCCTGCTTCTGTGAAGTGCACAAGGCTGCTCTCTAGAAGGATCCTACTTTCAGCTCCTGAGACTTCATCCTTCCACGACGTGTACAGGAGCGGCGCAGGCAGAGGGGCTCGGGATGGAGCGGGACCAGCTCTGGGGGGCTCTGCTGCTTTGCACCCGCCGTCGGCAGGAACACGGGCATCCTCTGCAGGTCAGTGCCGCTTTCCACCAGGGACCAGCTTTGGGACCAAGATAGTCAGAGACTATCTGGCAAGAAGTCAGATGCAGCTGCATCCTGCTGCCTCCTGGGCCATCGAGTTCCTCTCTGAAAAGAGGTTATCAATGCTGAGTTACAAAGGGCTTATCACAGCTGTGTATTTTCTGTTCTTTTCCATTATGTATTACAAAGCTGTTGGATTTATACCTCTGTGTTTTGCATATCACACTTCTTAGATCCATTGCCCACAGCAATATTATCAATATTAATAGCAGACAATCTCATTCCTGTCTGTTGAAGGCAGGAACTTCCTCCGTGCTTTTTTAGGGATGCCTAAGCGCTAACTAAATGCGTGTAGCACCAGTCCAATGCTCCTGATCCCATTGTAAAAGGCAGCTGTTGCACAGCAATTAACACTGCAAGGTTTTGGCCAAAGACACGCAAGGTGAACACCCACTCAGTGGAAAGTGTTAGGTGATGTACGGTAACATTCCAGTTGGAAGCCCTCAAACAGTAAATTACATCACACTCATATCTCTTCAACAAAATGTACTTTTCAGTACTTAGAAATTTCACAGTGGATACATAAATTCAAGCAACCTTTAAATTCCTTCTTTCTGTACTCATGTGGGTGTGAAAAGTCAGGATGGGAATTTCTTTCGCAATCATGTCAAGTGAGGAAGGAAAGTTGATACATATTTATATGCATACACATGCATAAACACCATTTAGCTGTTTCAATTTGCACTTCAGGAAAAAATTCTCTGACTATGAAAATTTTATTTTCGCTGCCCTAGAGTGAAATGTATCTTAGGAAATCATCAATCTGTAGGAAATCAGCTATCAGCCGTTTGCCTTTGAAGGCTCCTCAGTGCCATTATAAACCAAATCTCTTAGTGATCCTTTTTCTCTCACCCCCTAAACCCACCACTTGGAAGCACTGTTACTGGTGAAGCAGCTGATGCTTTTTTTTGCAGCCTTCAGCACCCATCCTTCCCACTTAACAATTTCTTTTATCATCCTAATAAAAAAGGTGCAAGATTTCTACGGAGTGCTGCAGTTTCCTCCGTGTTTCTCTTCTGCAAATTCCTGTTGCTTGTGGTCTGATCCAAGGCATTAGGTGACCTGCGATCAATCTCAACATGGTAATTGGCTCTTCTCTGCTGTTCAGTGTCATTTGCCTTCCTCCTTAGTGAGGAAAGGAAACCCAGAGGGCCTGCAGCTCCTCTTTCAGGCGTAAGCACATCAAGTGCATGGACGCTGGAGACTGGGCCACCCAGGAACGCTCTGGTGGAGATGTTCCCTGTCAAACCATAATCCTGAATGCAAATGTCCTGAAACAGCTTCCAACGGTTCTGCCCCTGAGGACAGGAACGTTTTAGGCATGGGAAGAATTAAAAGTTTGAATTAACTCCACTTGAGGTCAAGACACCATGGAGCTGAAAGACAGCATTAGTTTTAATTGCTAGTCACAGGTGCTACACACCTGATGATTAAACACAAAGAACTGAACCAGGTCATTTATGAATGGATATTTGACCTTTCTGCTGCTGAAAACCAAAAGGTTCATGTGACTCGAATGTACAAAGCAATTCTGACAACGTGGGGACCATCAGCTGGGTGAAAACAAGCAGGCAGCACATCCTAGAGCAAATTCTGTGTTACCCCTACGTAAGTCAGACAACGCTGAAGCACACGGCCCACAGGCCTAAGGAAAAGTGCACAGGATGAGGCATTACCTGGTGTCTGCTAAGGACAGACAAATCCTACAAGGAACACCAGCTCCTTTCCCACTGGTCCATAACAGGGAGCTCTCAGGCAGGCTGCCCAGTGAGTGGCAGCTGCTGGAGGACTTGCATCACAACACTCAAATGTCAGAACATTTTGAAATTATAAATGACATTTTGTAACTCGAAAAATGTTGCTGCCTGCACGGGAAGTGCCGCATTGGCAGCTAAAGGGGTGACCACCCAGCTGGAAGTTAGAACATACTTAGGTGCAAGAGGGCATGACTGCATTACTTTCATCATATACTATGGGGAAAAATCGCAACCAACCATCTCCACAGCTCTGAAACAGCCAGTGTCACCAACCTGGAAGCCGTTATGCATTGAGTAATCTGTGAGAAGGAACCAAAATAGAGTGAAATGTGATTGAGAACTGTTTAGAGAAATTTTATTTGATGTCTAAAAAGCCAAAAATTCACAGTGAGGATGAAAAAGTGTGTAACTTCAACAAAAGCAAGCTGAGATTAGAGAGGAAGTAAGACAGAAAAACAGCAGTGAAACTGCAACAGATGGGAAGCAGGCGACTGTGAAAATTGTTAGTATATATTAGCAGCTAGGAGCTATCTATGAGGAGGAGAGAGGCTAAATGACACCAGCAGGAAGTTTTGAGCAGCTGAGTTATAGGAACCGATAAAAATGACAGATATCCTGGTAATGGCACATCATTGCATGAAGTCAGGAGAGCTGTCAGTTGTGAAGCAGTGAAGATGAAGTTGAGCTGGCAAGAGGGCCTTCAGGTCCTGCCTCCTGTCCCAGGGTGGTTTCTGGGTTTGACCAAACTGCTCTTTAATGTGATGTGCATAAGCAGTGTTCTCAGCTCAAAATTCACTTTTCCTTGCATAATGTCCTGGCTGCTAAGCCACAGAGCTGTGCCTCCTCAAAAGTCTGCCCTGTGAGTCTCTTCTACCCTGCAGGTCCTTGACTTTCTCTTCGTGTCCTATGAATGTTGCATTGTCTTTTGTCCATGGCAGCAAAGCATTGGTATGATGAACAATCACTGACTTCAAGAGAGCCTGCTGTATGGCCTGGGAGGTGGGGTTTGGGTTAGAGCTGGGGGAAGAGGAGCTGTGCCGCTACACTGGCCGAGTCACAAAAGATGGATGCTGATGCCGTCTCCTCCTCTTGTAGCTACACTTTAAAATGCAGCAGTAATGAATCCTCTTGATGCATCCTGGGCATGATTTGAACTGGAGTTAGGTTGCAGTCAGGGTGGTAGCCGCTCAAGTTGACTCACATGCAAGGCTGGCAGCACGAGAGTGAAGGGCGAGCTGGGGTTGGGGGTGAGAGAGGCTCTGTCAGGTCCAGCTCCGAGGGTGTCGGCACAGTCAGCTTGGTCTTGGCTGGAGCTAGTCATGTTTACAGTCACTGTAAATGTGAACAGTGCATGGCGGTTTCAGTGCTGTAATGCTTGCCAGTGGTCTTTAACAAGGCAGACACATCTCATTTTGACTGCACACAGCTCTGTGTATGTATATACAGATATATGTGCACGTGGGTGTAGCTGTAGAAAAGCAAGAACATATATACATGTATATATATATATATATATATACACTCAGAATCATTATAAGTTCTATTTTGACCAATAAAGAAAGCACACATACCAAGACTGAGAATTCAAGTAAATTAAGTCTTTAGGCAGTGAGGAATAGAAGCAAGAGCAGGGGAAACCAAAATCCGGAAGGAAAAACACAAAATAGTTATACATCCGTTATAAAGTCACGGCAGCTGGCCCGATTATTTCCATGTATATGGCTGGCACTAATCCAGCAGCATAGGCATAGCTGGAGAAGATGCAGGTAGAGGTAGCAAACACAGAAAACCACTGCTGAAGAGGCAGCCCAGTCCCACCAGCAGTCCCAGGGCTTGTGGCATCTTCTATTTTAAACATAGAGGGAATCTCACAGGAGAGAGCATCATCAAATGAAAGTGCAAGCCTTCCGGATTATAAAGAAAGTAGAGACATAAATCTGGTGCTGCTGTCCTACTGAGGCAGAGCTCTCATAGGCAAATCCTTTTCTTCCTGTTTAAATTGGTCCAAGTGGAGCAGCATTACTACAGAAATACCATGGAGAAGAAATTATTTCCAATCTGAAGAGAATGCAGCATCAATTCAACAGAGGGGGCTGATTCAATTTCTGCCTTAATGCCGAAATCTTTTTTTGAGGTCTGGCTGCCTGAGAGCACAACACCCCTCTCTGTCGCAGGTGTGTCTGAGGGCACGGCTGGCGATGCTCAGCCGTCCTCTCTTTATGGTATGGCTACATTCAGAGTCCTAAGAGAGGTTTAATTCAGTTGTTATCTTCTGACTGTTTAACAGTGGTCTCCGCTTCCAGCCACCCTTAGGACATCCTCAGGGCCTCCTAGATGAGCTGGGTGTCTCTGGCTCTTCTCTGTCCCTGGATACCTGATTCAGAAGACCTGTCCACACAAATAGTGCATAAGACAATAAAAAATTCAGTAAGCTTTCAGGAAGAGAGCATTATTCATCTGCTCAAAAACATCTGGACATTTCAGGAGTCCAGCTAAATTTATGGAGTCTACTCAACAAATCTAAGTTTTTACTCAGGGGTAAATAACGCATTCTGGGGGCTTTGCCAGGCATCTTCTTTCCTTGCTTGTCTCTGTACACTATGAATAATGCATCTTCACAGAGCAGAAACAAGCAGCATTAGCTCCTTGTTTCCTCTCGTATATTTTTAGGAGCTCCAACTCTCTGCTCCCAGTTACACATGTTGATGTGGCTTTTGCAGCCAAGTGGGCTACAAGCCCAGCAGCCCAGCTCTCCTCCGCACTGGGGAATGGACCCTGGTCCCACAGGCAAGAAGCAAAAATAGCTTAGCTGTGCCGATTGCCGAGAAGCTGGGGCCAGGTACGTGAGGTTCACCATGGAGAGACAGTGCTAAAGTTTGAAATGTAGGACACCGGCTGGGGATGAAGTTTGTTCTCATTTAAAACTACTGATGTCAAGAGAGAAACTGAAATCACGGTCCGTCTGAGAAGAGGTCAAGAGCTGAGCCAAGTCTCCTGTACCAAGAGGAGGTGGGAAATACGTGCCAGGATCTCAAGAAGCTCTATAAACACTCCCTCACAGGAAAAGGAGAGGGAGAAGGAAAAGCAAAGGGAGAGGAGAAGGACAAGGGGTTTTTCCCTTCTAAAAGGATTATTTGAATGCCTTTTTCTAAACATTTCTAAACATGCAAGCCTTGCCCTTCTGGTGCTTACAACTCTCTATCTCCCTGCTCACCTCAGATTCCTTTCCAGATGTAACCCTAACGGTTTGTCTTTTCTTTATGAGCAATGCTGTTGCAAAGTTATTTCTCAGATATCTTCACTTTTTACAGTATTTTTTTTCTTCAGTTATATCCTTCATAATCTTTTTATGCAGAAAAACAAATAGCAAATCCTTTGGAGTTTTAAGAAGTGCTCAGAATTGCCTTCACTTCATTAATGTCAGTAGGATTAGATGTGCTTTAAAGCCCACTGCTTCTGAAAAATCTCACTCTACTTCATGTACTGTACAAGTGACCCAAGCCTTACTCTGCTCTTAGAAAAGCAGGCCCAGAAAAGAGTAAAGCAGCTGGGTTGTGACAAAGAAATTTTCTTACAATTTACATTACAACGATGAGACACAGGATACAGATAGGTTAAAATACTTTTTCCTGACCTGTTATTTACAATCAGGGACAAAAACACAGTCCTATTCTGTCACACTGCCTTTGCTTTGCTGTGAATACCATCTAAACCCACATCATGATTAATAGACTATGAATGCATGGGCTTAACTGGTAATTATACAAATTATTTGTATAGCGTATTTCAGCCCATGTTTATCTTTCTTGCCTTTAATATTTACTTCAAGTAGAGCCAGTAGGTAATTAGTCTCATAAAACTTCTCTGTCTGAGCAGATTCAGTTATAATGGATCAAAAATACTTAAGTCAGCCTTGAGTTGAAGTATTTTTAAAGCAACACTATAACATCTCTTTTAGGAACCAGTCAGTCTTCATTAAGGACTAACACGTATTTCCGTGCTCTGATTTTTCTGCCCGTCACAAGCGATGCACTCAGGCAGCGTGCGGTTGTGACAGCCCGGCACAGCGAGCAGGGCTGAAGCATCAGGCGTTGGACCATTCCTGTTGTTAGCCTGTGCCCTGCTCTGTGCACTTACAGAGAGGATTTGTTTTCCAAGCCCTGCTTTGGACTGGAACACGCTTTTTCTAACACACCGGCAGTGTTAGGTCAGTCTTTGAGTGAGAGCATAGAGACGCTTGCGAAGCAGGAAAGGATGTCTGCTGCTCTTTCAGGATTGCTTGTAGTGCTGCATCAGTAGATTTAATAAATTCCTTCACTGCAGTGATCTCATTGTGTCAGGGCAGCAAGGTCTGACTGGTTGCAGGGAGGCAGGGGCCCAGAGGCCTCGGGAGCCATTGCAGCGCGTTGCGTGCGGCACAGAACCATCTGGCACTTTATTTCCCTCTGGGAAGCTGGAAGGTGTTTCAGCAGCTCTGAAGATACACAGTAGTTCTCTGGGGAGAGCAGGTCCCTGGCGCACACCGACTGTTACTGAGTGCCCACTGCCCAGCCTCTCCCACAGCTGCCACTAACAGCTCCTGTTGCGGCGTGCGGTTAAATCACCCTCAAGGGGCTGCGTTCTCCCTGGCGTACTGGAAATACTGTGGTGTCCAGAGTCACTGGGACTTTGGTATCACACGCTGCACATCAGTCACATTCGTTTTGCTGGTCTTCCCCCAGGACACAGTCTGATGAGAAGGGTTTTCATCACAGAGGTTCAAAACAGCACGACTTCTCCCATCACAGCGCGAGTAGCCTCTTCAGAAACACTCGGGTTTTAATTTCAAGGGTACATGGGAGGTGGAGGCAGGAACAGACCAGTGTTCCACTGCCTGCACAAGAGTTCTCTGTTTTCCTGCTTGATTGGGTTTGAGTGTGCTTCATTGGCATTTTGTTTTGTTCAGGGGCTTTTCAGGGGAGGGGAGATGTAGGTGCATTTACATGTCTGTGTTTCCCTGGCAGAAACTAGCAGATACTTTTGAATACCGGAAGAACGAAGGCAGTGTGCCAGATTCAAACTGGAAAACATCCTCGTTGAACAACCATGAGAAAAAATGTAAGTAAGTGGTATTCAGGCTTGAAGTTAAAGAAAGTTTTCTAATCCTATTGTCCTTTTAGGCAGGTTTTTATATAATCAGTCCAGACTACAGGAAAGTTAAAATCAGGATTTTTTTTTAAAAAAAAGAGAAGGAATTAAATGGATTCTCAGAGATGTCATGCCTGAGTGGGTTATAAACTTTCAGAGGTTGGATTTCTTCATTAAGACCAATGGAAAGATGTCATCAAAAGCCAAGGTACTGTATTCAGTACCCTGCTCCAGAAGATAAGGATAAGCTCATTTCATAAACATTTGCCCTAGGAAAGAAGATGCAGCAGAGTGAAGTCCTAAAATGATAAGGGACCACTGATTTTATGCATGCCTGTCATCAAAATTGAAAATAGTTTTGGGTCTTGTTGTTCAAAAACAAATTTGATGCTCACAAATATGGCTTTTTAAAAAAATCTTTCTGTACCCAAGAGGGGATTTATTTTCCTCCTCGTTGTAACACTGGCACAAAAGATAGCATGAGAGTAAAAGTCCTGAGAAATTACTTTCAGAGGCAAGGCAATAAAAAGGGCCTTCTAGAGCTGGCTATGGGCAGGCCAAAGCTGAAGCTCGGAGGAGGGATGGGAAGTGAACTTCTGTGGCTGAGTCCTGGCCATGCTGCCTTTGCCGCAGGGCACAGTGTGCCCCGTGGGGTACAAACGGCAGCCTTGCCCTGGGAGAAGCTTTATGCCAACTGCAATTAGAAACAATAACACCGACCCTAAGCTATGAATTGATAATTGGCAATCCAAAATTGCCAGTGAGGGCCTGGCATCTTTTTTTTTGTCTAAACTTTCTCTTCTGAAAAGTCCAAGTCTCCTTGTTTTTCTCTTCAGGGACTCTGAATGTTTTCAGACCTCGAAAGCAGCATGATAAGGTCTTGAGACAGGCGTACATGCACAGTCATGGCTTTTCCCTTTTTCTTTTTAATGTAAAAAATAAACTGTCTGTCTGGTAAGCTGTGGATATCATGTGTGGCCTGTCATCACTGCTCCAGCATTCATAGCCCTTCTTGCACTCTGCTGGCTCCTGAATTCACTGTTACCCAGTCACAGGCAGTATCAGAGCTAAAAGGTTAAAATGGTGAAAATAAATTTATCCGATTACTTGGTTTTAATACAGTGGTTCTATGAGTCTTTAATAAAAAAAAAAACAACCCAATGAATAGAAACTTTGAGTTTTATCTTCTCTACAGTAGTCACTTCTGTTATTCCTCATCTTTCTCTAATAAACTTATATTTCGAGGTAGTCCCTCTGAAGCTCAGATTTCTGTCATGCCTCTTGGAGGAAGGAAGGTGGAGAGGACCAATGTTTCTTATCTGAATGGATCATCACCCTACATTTATTTAATCTATGTACCATCTAACATTTTACCAACTTTTTGGCATGCCAGAGCAAAGCTTTTCAACGATCAAGAAAAACCCCACTGGGATAGAATGCTAATACTAGTCTGCCCTTGATAGGATGGTGACTGGCAGTATATAAATAAATACCTCTGACAGAACGACAGAAATCACTCTTCTATATTTACCAGGAGCCCTGGGCCAGCACACGCAGTGGTGGGAACCCATCTGCTCTGCTGCAGTCACTTTATCAACATACTACTACTTAGCAGCTGAGGCTTTTATAATGTGTTTTTATTTTATAATGTGTTTTTTTTAGCCCGGTGTGCGCAGGGAACACGAGTGCCTTTAATAGCAGTATGACAAAACCAAAATAAATCAGAAAGGTGGATTGTAAATTAAAAGGTCTAGCGACTCATCTGATGAATCATATAAAGGAACGGATTAATTTAGGTATTACTTGACCGCTTAGGGTTCCTGCTACAAGCCTGACATCATTAGCTGTGTGTTAATGAGCCCTCTCTTCTAGTGCGTGGGGCAAACACCAGCAAGGAGAGGAGCAGGGAACTGGGGCAGCTTGTGATTTGAGGGGTGCAGAGCTCTTGCTGGGGCACGGAGAGGGTTTTGATTGGAAACGGGGGCAACTCCAGAAGACACTGTGCAGATCCAGCGCTGCTGGATGCCTGCTGGCCTGGCAGGGGGATGGCAGCTGTCAGAGAGCTCTGCCACGGCTGACATTTCTAGCTACTGCATTTCATATTTTTAAAATAATTCTAATTTATAGTTACCAGAAATTATTACACATTATACTGCTGAGCAGCTGCCTTTTCCAGACTTTTGGCTTTGTTTCCATGACACTGGTTCATTTTTCTTTCAGATATTTGCTCACATAAACATTTATCTCCCATTTCTAAAAGTGTGACATTTTAACCCAACGTTCAAAATCGGTCAGCCAACGGCTAATCCTGCATTTCCCTGAGCTCAGGGACGACCTGAATTCAGACAAACCTACCTTGCACCTAAGTTTGAAATACAGGTTAAGCATCAGAGTTTATTTCTGTCTGGAACTTTGCCTAACGGCAGTGCCAATGTGTGCTTGTAGGTTGATGAGAAAACGCAGACTTACCTTTTATTCTCAAACCAAGCTTCTCATACTGCAAAGCTGCTCCAGACGCTTTTACACATCAACGCCTCAATGCAGAAAGGCCCTGAATACTTACTTACTTCAAGCAGATGTCTAAATTCACTGGTGTCTAGTGAAGAATTTAAGTTTTGTTCTATTAACAGATCAGGTCATTAATCTCCATTATTAAAAAAAAATGTTAATTGCACTCAAGGCACCAATGTTTTAGACTCTGTGTAGCTGTGTGAGTCTGGAAGTGCTTTCTGGGGGGCAGGCAGAATATCAGGATGGACTGACAGCAGAAATTAAAGCTCTTTTGTCCTTTCCATAAAGGCAGGAGTGTCTCCCCCCCACAAAATGTTATGCATTAGATCCAAAAAAGGACGCATAAACACACTGTAAAAGGACAGCTGCTTTAAAAGCCTATTTCCCCAAAGATAGCCCATGAAATATATTGGTGTGAATTCATAATGCCTGAGCAGCCTCCGCTGAATTAAAGACTGGAAAGAGGAATATAGCAGCAAAACATCATTTCAGAATTCAGGTTAGCCAAACGAGGCAATTCAAGGTTTAAGTGGTACTTTATGTGCTTAACATTTTCCATAGCAACTCTGGAAAACACAGAGGTAAAACAATCAGTGTTGCAGAACAACAGATATCTCTCAGGGAAAGTGTTTCATTCAATGCAAACTTCGAGTCTATCTGGGTATTTTTGTACAGCCATGGCTTTTTCTGCCCCTTTGGAAGACTGCAAAAGAATGTGGTGCTGGATGAGTCTGTACACAATAGCAATGTTATGATTTTTATATTCCCAATAGTCATTTTTAAAACAAAAAAAAAACGTAATGAGCATGTAATGAGCTTAAATTAATGTTCACTTTAAAACTGAAAAAAAAATACAACCTTTATTAATGAGGTGTTATCAGTGTTTCATAGTCACATTCTTCCTGGAAATTAATTTACTGGAATCAGCTGGGTTTGAGTTTGACAGAATAAGCTGGGAAATTATTTGATTACCCCAAAATTAATGTTTCTACAAAAATGCCTACAGAAATTATACAACTATAGTTCATTTGAGGTTCAGTTGTCCAGTCTTTGATGGGAAAAGAGGGTAGAGGTAGAAAGAGAGTCTAATTTAAGTAGTTTCCCAAGCTGTCTCTGCTAAATTCATGTACCCTACCAAAACCAGAGAATCAGTGTATAAACTGTGATATGCTTTATAATCAACTGTTAACCGAGAGCAGCAGTCCTGTTCCAGGGTGTAAGCATCTGATTTTTAATTAGCTGACACAAACTTTTTCCCCAGTTCATCACACTCAGGTTCCACATGTCCTCAGCCTTCGCTGGGTTTCTCTAAGGTGAGAGGAATTGTCCCTGATGAGAGGTTTCATTTATCTCTGAGGACAGTCCCTTTGAAACAGCCTGCAGCAGGGCACCGCGCACCCATATGCTGGTAAAACACAGCTCTAGCATACCAGGGCATTGCTGAACTCTAGTTAAGGGCAGAAATTGGTAATTTTGTCCTTGATAAAAAGTCTTCTTGCTAAATGTAAAAAAAACCAAGGGCTGCCCAGGGCACCTGAGCCTCAGCCCACCCACTTTCCCAGGTAAAGCAGCAGCGATGGAGGATGTAGTGATGCTCAGTGCAGCAGTGCTCGTTCCCAGTGACTGATGGAGCCAGGGAGCTGCGAGTCCTCTGAGCACTTCAGAGAAGATCCTTAACCTTGGAACTTTTTTAATTTTTTTTTTCTTTTTTTTTTTTGGGAGAGTCAGCATTATTTCCTTCATGGTCGTTGCTGAGCACTACATAAATCCATATCCACGCTCTGATTAATGGCTCTTTAGTACTGAAGGAAGGGGGTAGATAATGCTTTTAATCACTGTCAAACTTCATCATCTTCCCACTTTCTTTTCTTGTCTCCTGTGAAGCTGCTTCATGGCAAAACCTTATGCTACTACACATTGGCTGGCCTTGCAATGAACTTCAGATGATGCATATCAATCATACCTTTAGTCCAGCTTTCCCATGTAGCTGCTGAAACCTGAGCATTGCAGCTCTGTGATTCTTTGTAGAAGTGTGAGGAATTAGGTTCTGCCTGTTTCTGTTCCTTGGCTGGGGGAAAAATATGGTACAGAACTAGAAAGTCAATAGTGGCCCAATGGCATAGACACTGAAGGTTCTCTTCTTCCACAGCTGACCGCAATATCTTGGTTTCTGGCTCACACAGCATTTGATATCTCCTTTGGCTTGGATCTTCACTTACTCATATGTGGGAATCACCTCAGGCTGGAGTTTAGGTTTCATAAAGTATGAAAATGCAAGAAATTGCAGATAGTCACAGGGCTGAGTTCTCAGAGACTGGCTGATTCCCTCATCACTGGAGATCAGGGAGAAGCAGCCTCAGACACAGCCATGGGCATAGTCCTGCCATGCCAGGCTGGGCCGGAGGCCTGCATGCCCCCAGCGACCCTGCCAGACACCCTGGGGTGGGCACAGCCTTGCGTGCGATGCCACTGTGGATCAGGGGGTTGGACCTGCACCCTTAAACACAGCCAGACGTGGATTTATCCTGCCTGACTTTAGACTCCCACTGGGATGCCAGAATCGCCCTCTGGTCCCTGCAGCAGGGAGAGATGTGTCTGCAGCGAGCAGCTCAAAGCAATTTTTTTTTTTTTTCCCCATTGATGTGGCCAACATCGGGATGCCAAAGACAGACAGGTCTCAGGAGGGCTGTCAGTACTTACATGAGTCCCTACCATTGAATGGGGAGACCCTCTGCCTTTCAACCCTCACCCCCCACTATTGGACGGGGCTGTTACTTAGCGCTCCGGGAAGCCGAGGATGCTGCAGTGTGATTATTTCATTTGGAGTTGGGCCAGGCTGTCAGAAGACAAGCTCTCGCTCTCACTAACAAATAACTGGCAAGCAGTTATTTATTTTTTCAAAGGAAGGTAGAACTGTTCCCACTTTTTAGCAGTTTTGTTGTGAAATTGCTGGTTCCAGATTTAATTTTTGCATTTTCCACCATTGGTCTTGTGAGTGTTTTCAGGTAGGACGCCAGAAAGCTGTATGCCACACATTGAACTTACTCCTTTCTAAATAATGCCTTTTTTTTTTTTTTTATTAAACAGCAGTGGCAGAGTGTTTTTAGAGTCTTGTGAAAGCTGTAGTTTTTTGCTTTGTTGGTTTTTTTTTAAATACAGATAAAGAAATGATTTCTATCACTGAGAAAATATTTGTTAAAAATCCAAATTTGTGACTAAAGTTTCCTACCCTACACAAGTCTTCATTTTCAAAAGCATATCTGATTGACTGAGAGTGGAAAGCTATTCTTAAACTTCTAAAAATTTGTAATAACGCTAATTGCACTTTAATATTTGATATCCTTTATAATTGCAGAGAAAGTATTGACATTGATGCTGAGCCGGATATAACTCTGCTATCCTCTGCAGTACATGAGCTGCCCTACGAAAGCATTTGTGTGATGACAATGATAGTTGTAATTACCCACGGTCTGAGATGGACAGTAGGGACATGTTTTATTCAGAAGACATGAATCATTAGTGCCTTCGCAACAGCCTGTAGAGAATGAGAATAGTTATTAAATGTAAAAGGCTCAAGTCCACTCGCACAGGCTTCCACTGGTGCCTGCTCAGGTCAGGTCTGTGCATGGACTGTAAGGAGACACAGCCAGGCAGGGAAAAATACACAGAGAAAGCGACAATAGAGCCTGGAACAGTGTATCAATAAACCATGCACACTTTAAATTTAGCCTCGTTGTCTTGGAGCTCCTTAACGATGTTCACCGAGTACTCTGTGTGTATGTGCATATATACGCTGAATACAAATGTCCCGAGCACTTTCTGCAGTCAGTTTTAACCTTCACGTGTCCCCAGCTAGTTAACAAAGACACTCGATATTCCAGCTTTAAACAGCACTGATGATGGTTGATTTTTTTTCTGGCTGGACATGTAGGGTACGGGGTTTATTTCTATTCCCTGCCCAATGTATGCAGTGACTGATGTCCAGGTTAGCACAGGGGTAAGTTACAGGTAGGTGTCTAAATACAGCTCTGCTCTGAAAATGCTCAGCAGCCATCACTGTCTGGTGTCCCTGAAGGCAATGCCAACCTTGGAGCAAAGGGGCAGCCCTGATCATCTCCTTGCAGACCTTCTGTGTGATTCTATGGGCCTAGGACCTCATCCACAAACTGTATGGCTTTGAGTCGCTAATAAAAGCTGGTACTGATCTTGTAAGTGGGCTGAGGGCTGTAAGGGACCCCCATACGGGCAGATGGAAGCACCTGTCCTCGCCCCACCTTTGACTCCTGGTGCATCACTGCAGCCCCAGCAATGCCTGTACATGCTGGGCGATGCTCTGCATGGGCTGTGCCTTGCAGAGGAAGAGGAGGCTCATGGGGTGTCTTTGAAGACAGGATCAAAGCAGCCAGGAGCCATACAGTCGTTTGATTCCTTAACGGACATTTTTTGTGCTAGCTCCCCTCCTGCCTGGCTGTCACGCTGTGGAGCACACATGCTGTAAGAGCATTCCCAGCTTCAAAGCCCCTCTCTTTGGCAGGCTGTTTTCTTTTTCTCCCACTGAGCTATTCCTCCTGGTAATGGAGGGACCATTAAGGCTCCTTATCTGAGTCGTCCTCAAGCTGCACCATGACCATTCCTCTTTGTCCAAGATACGGGCAGGGCTGTGACAGGGAGCAGAGGAGACACCTTCTGTTTTCCGGCCTCATATCCACCCTTCTGGGGTCTTTCTTGGCTTAGAAACCTCTTGTTTCTTCATGTAGAGGAACCCATCTTCCTTGTAACAGGTAGAGGACCCATTCTTCCTCATGTGGCAGCTCTTGAATCTGTGAGGGAAAAAGAAAAGGGGGGTCAGTTCATATTCATTGGTCAGCAGCCTCTTCTCTTTTAGGGCAGGGGCTGGGGGGGCGTATCTGCCATTTAAGGTCTTTTTACAGGGATTATTTCCTTGATGTATTATTGTATGGGGAACTTCACTGGGGAAAAAAACAACAAAGAAACAAACAAACCCCACCTGATATTATAAACAGAAAATTCAGATCATCTGAATATTTTTGTCACAATAGTTTTCTACTAGAAGTTGCTGGTTTAATTATTTTTTCCTTTTTTGGTATAGAATTTGCAATGGAAAAAGAGTCCTACAAAGTGAAAAGTATTGAAATGAAAGTTTCTGCATGTAATATACTCAGAATATTCAGATTTTTTTTTTTTTAGTTCAGGAGTTGCCTTTTCAAAAAGTACTGTGATTTCATTTTCAAATGTATTTCCTTTTTTATTTGTGATGATTTCACATTATTTATTTACCTGTCAGTAACGATAAACTATGAACTTTTATACAGGATTTTTGATAAAGAAATACATCTTAAAAAAAAAAAAAACCACAACCCACTGATGAGTGAAAGTAAGGAAAAAATTAAAAATCTATTTTAAAGCATATTTTTGAAACAAACTTTGAGAATGTGAGGGTCGAAGTTTGAAATGCAAAGTCAGTTTGAATGACTAATGCAATCCAGCATTTTCGCAGCACAGCTTTCTTCCTTTCAGCAGTGGGAACAGGCGCTACAGCTGACAGGGGAGGAAAGTAGAAAATCCTCCAAAGAATAATGTTGTAAATCATCTAGAAATAAACATTGAGGGTCTGTGACTGATTCCTCTATGGTAGCACAAAAAAAAAATATAACAAAGAGAACAGGAAGATAACTAGAAGCAGTTGAAGCAATCTATTTCAATGTATCATGATGCTGTTATTAAGTATTAATATCTGCCAATAAGCAAAATAAAAAGAAGTCTTGCTATGACAAAATTGCAAATACCATAATACGACCATATTTTCTGCCTTGTTTCCTGAAGAAAAAAAATTGTAAAAATGTTGGAATTATTTAAAAAAAACCCCAACCCTTATAAACTCAGGATCTGTATAAAATTCTGATTAGCTGCAAATGTGAAATGAAACAAATGACCCTGTGCAGACACCCAGCAGACAGCAAGTTGTGCCCAGGGTCAGGTTCTTGGGGGCAGCTCTCTCTTCAAGAGGGAACAGGAGCAGCAGCCTGTGATACTGAGAGGGAGCATCCACTCTTATTGTTTTCTGTGAAACAAAGCCCGTGGGGATATACAGTGTTGTCCTCCACAGGTGTGTCTTGAATGGAGACTGCTTGCTGCAAGGGAGGAAAGGGCTCTGGTGCCCTACAAAACCAGTTTCAATACTTCTTCCAGAGAGGGCGACCAGAGTGGCAAGCACTGAGGTTTCCCGGCTCTGCTCTGGGATTAGGACACCTTCCCTGAAGTCTGGGCAGGGAGCTGAAAGCCACCCCCATTTCTCTGGGGTCAGCCTTGAGGATTGTCTGGGGTTTGGGGGCTGATCAGTATAGTTTTAATGTGTAAAATTTTTTTCCTCTTTGATAGAGCAAATGATTTTGATGTACTGATAACTCCTCTGTTGAGTTTAATGCCTTATGATGGCCCAGAGAGCCATAGGTGCACTATTTTGCTAAAAAAAATAAATCCCTTATCAGTCTATCAGTCCTGTTTGTTTATTAAGAATTACATATCCTGGTTGGAGAACTGCATATCACCTTTGGAAAAATTGTAAGGGAAGCTGGCAGTTTCTCTCTCAGTTACAACCAACTCTGTCATAGCTGTGGTAGGTGGAAAGCAATGAAGTACCAGCTCTTGGCTCTGCCTTGCTTAGCAATTGCTTTGGAAACTTTGTGTCAAAACCTTAACATCATTTGAACACAATTTTCTGAATGTAATTGACACAAACACAATATAGAAGAGTTCAAACATGCAGGAGGAGACAGGAGAAATGACGGGTAGCCCTTGATGGACTGCGGACGCATTAAGGCTTTGTGCTGAGTAGCAAGAACGTTGCTCAGGAGTGATGATCATTGATAAAGGTCCCTTTGAGAGCTGCCATCCCTCGGCGTCCTGCTTTGTGTGGAGGTGGAGAATAGCAACAGCGCAGCATTATAAAATACACAGCTTTGTAATGTATTGTGACCGGAGGACGACATGCTAGGGATGTGCAGTCATAAAAGAGATTTAATTAATTTTTTCTCATGAAAGACAGGATTTTTAGGGTTCAATTCATTGCAGAGCTTATGGCTAACCACATGCTCAAGAACATACGTAAGCCTGCTTTTTTTTTTTTTTTTTTTTTTTTTTTAGGCGATCACATGAGCATATCCTCAAACCCCATTCACTATGGATCCGCAGCAGCATAGCTCATGGTGAGTACTTCAGTCTGGCGAAACTGGTCCTCCAGAAATAGCTTTGGGGATGCACAGCTACTACCTTTCTCAAAGTTAAAGGCAGAAAAGCTTAAATGGTTCTTTAAGCACTGCACATCTCCATCTCCCTTGGTTTGTGAAAAACCTTATCACAGACACAAGGGCAAGGAGCAGGTGAAACCGGGATCCCTTCCTGGTTCAGCCACTACCATTGGCTTCACTGCAGTTCTCATCTGCCTGCTGCTGGAAGCACCCCTCAACCCAGACCTCTTCTCGTTACATGACATTTTCCCCCAGAAAGATTGACAGCATCCCTCACCTTCTAAAAAACCACCATCTCTACACTCCTCACAAATAAAATGGACACTGATGGAGACATGGACAGGGTCTCCATCCTGCCACTGCATTGCAGCTGCTACCAGTGCACTGAAATCCACCTCTGCCCAACGACCTGCTCGGGCTAACCCGGCTCCTGCGGCATATGGCAGGCTGGTGGGGCAGAGCTGAGGCTCCCCAGCGAGGGCTAAAAACCCACTGAAATGGTTATGCTAAGGCCATCAGCAGGAAAAGGCTGCAGATGTAACCCTCTGGTCCTTTTAAGGTACTTATGCCCTGTCCATTGACTTAATAATTTAAATACACTGTAGAAAAGTAAAAAAAATACCAATTGGCAAATGTAATATTAATTTTACGTGATAGTATCTGCCACTGAAATGGTGCAAATAATGGATATTTTTTTTTTTTTTTTAGGGGACCATATACGTTTCTAAAACAGCTTCAGCCTTACCTAATGTTTTCCTTCAACCTGAATGGACTATTTTAGTCTACTTGCTTTCATAGCATTTAGTTCTTTTTTAACTTCTTAATGTTTAGGTAATTTTCAACCTATTTTATGCTTAATAATTTGAAGAATTGAAATCATTCACTTTGCAAATACATAAATGGAGCACTTAGACATTTCCAAGAGTGTGAATGGCCATTATTTCCACTGAACCTCGTCAGTGAATACAAACTCACCTGGGTAGCTATTTGAGTTCCTTCTCCCACCCCCCCCTTTTTTCTTTTAGGAAAGAAACTGGAGTCCTCAAATTCATCAAAATATATTCACTGCCCTGCTTTAGTATGTATAATCCTTTTTTTCCACAGATTTTTTTCTTATAGTTTTACCTAAAAGCCCAAATGCTGAGGAGAATGCTTTCAGAGGATCTCTTGATGATCCTGTCTGGGATTACTGCTGTCTGATGGACCTCTAAGCCCCAGCCCTGACAAAATTCTTCTGAATGTGCTTTCCTGGAGGAGTGTGATTGTTGATATGCTTAACATTGAGCATATGCTTAAGTGCCTTTCCAAGTTGCTGCCAAACGTCCGCAGTGCTCTTATCACTGTGCATTGTCCAAGTTCAGAATTCAAAAGAACAGTTTAATGGCTGGTGCATCACTCTGCTTTGAAGGCTGCACAGCTTGCTGTCAGCCCGTGATGAGTTCCCAGCCAGCCGCTTGCTCCCGCTGCTCCAGGACCTCTGTGCACGGCCAGCTCATCAAAGCCAGCCCCTGACGTGAGATCGCTCCCAGTCAGCAGAGGTGAGTACAAGGGGCACTTCAGCAGCGCTGCCAGGGGCAGGCACCCCACACCCTTGGGCAGAGGCTGATGCTCTTGCACAACCCCAAAAACGGGCTGAGTGCAGGGGGCAGTGCTGTCCCCATGGTCTGGCCTTTCTCCTTCCTCTGCACTCCCCCTCACTTTCTGAATGGGTAAGAAATGTCACGCATACAAGAAAAATAAATAAGCATGAGGAGTGATGAAAGGTCCAGGTAGGGCTGAGGGATGCCTGGACTTCCCTAGTGCTTTAGAGGGAGCTATGTGACAAATGGCCAAAGTGCAGAGGCAACGGAGGGGTGCACTGGGGACTTCTTGGTCTATGTGACCTCACAAGGGCACAGCACCCAGCTGTCCATACCAGTGATGCTACACAAGGCTGAAGTTACCTGGGGGACACTGTTGGAACACTAGATTTGGGTATGGATGTAGCAGGATGGGGACTAATGGGGAAAACACAATTAGGATCATTTAGAAGGAAATTGGGATGAAAAAAAGGAGATACAAGAGAGGTTACAAGGAGATGTAAAGAGTAGAAAAGGGAACTAAGGTGTGCAAATTATAACTTTGGTGCAGTTCTGGGGTCCCTGCCAGGTATGGTCATTACTGCAGCCTAGGTGAGAACACACACAGCCTGTGTCACACCCACACCGTGTGTCACACCTCCTTCTGTGGTCACAAACCAGGGAGGAGGCTGTGCTGCCTGAGGGGCCACCAGCTTGGGCATCCTGCAACCCATGTGCCAGCACCTTCCCCAAAACAAGTCAAAAGTTACAATAAAGACATTTTCAAGAAGATGTGGATAACCTGCCATGAAGCAGTGGCAGTAACCACCTGCTTCATGGCAGGTTATCCACATCTTGAAAATGTCTTTATTGTAACTTTTGACTTGTTTTTTTAAAGAGTTGCTAATTTGATAGAAAATAGAAAAAATAAATGAAAAAATCAAGATCTGTCTCATTCATATTTGCTTGCAAATAATAAGTGCTGTGGAAACACTACCCAAGCAGAACAGATTTATTTTCAAGCATGTGTGCAGTTTAAGGTCATTTACTTAAAATTACATTCAAAAAACAACAGTGATGCTTCTGCATTACTCTCTCCTTTAATGCCACTCTGCATTTAATCCGTCTTACTGCTCAATAGAAATAGCTTACTCCTACGGCTGAGTAACTGATTGGGTTGGAGCCTGCATCTCAAACACCAGCCTGTCACCAGCAATGGATGCCATTTTTAGATCTCTCATTCCAAAGAAAGGTCAGTCACTATTTTAAACAATAGAAGGAGAAAATAGCCGATCCAGTGTTCACTTTATCCTTTTCTCCAGCTTTTAAAGGGGAAAAACCACTCACCAGTGTGCCAAGGTAATTTCTAATATTTTAATATAGTTACACAGAATCAACAGAATCTAGCAATAAGTTGTTTTTTTTTCTTAAGATCTGATTATTCATTTCTGACAACAGCACAGTAGTGCTGTGAAAGGATATCAGATAAGAAATACAGCTGGTTGAAATCTTCTGAATTTCAAAAGTTCCTTACAACATTTTTCAGAAGAAAAATAACTTTCTCCAGAAAAATAAGAATAAAAACCCAGCAACTGCGCATTAACACAAAGCTACCAAGTATACTCAGCTTTGACTTTATAGGGATGCACCTAGTTTACAGGGAAGCATCCTTCAGGGCCTGGTATATCTAATGAGAAAAGACAAGCCCCCTCAGAAGGTGCACCCCCAGGATCAGGACGGGTGTTTTTAGTTCCTCACCGGCTCTCTGGGCAGCTTGTGGAGACCAACGTTTCAGCCCAGCCAGTTAAGGTATGTGCACAAAGCAGGGCTACAGGAATACTGCCAGAGGGTATCGATGAAAATTAACAGGGGAGATTCACTGGCAAATGTATTTTAAGATGCTCAGGGTTTCCAGGCAGCTGCAGCTGAGCAGCTGACTTGGACAGTAGAAGATCTCCAGTAGCTCCACCACCACTTGCTGTCCATCTTTATTGAAACCTTCCCAATCAAGCTTACAAACTAACTTACTGACTTTTGATTTGAGGTTTCAACATTTACTTTATTTTTTTTCTTTAACTTTGTCAGCATCACCTAAGGTTTTGGAGGTGATGACAACAAAACTGTCCAGCGCCCCTTCCTTACAGAAGGGACAATGTGCAGTTGCATGGCCACTGGCAATGAAAGGTCAGTATCAATTATTGTCTGCTGGTTTATAGAGATTTTTGAGTGAAAGGGTGAGGGGAGGATTCAGTGGAACTGCTCTGTCATTATGGTTTGGGCTGAGAATATATGGACACAAGCCTTGTGAGACACAGAACAAAGCTCATAATTCATCATATAAAATATTCTGTATGAGAAATAATAGTACAAGAAACAAAACAAGCACAGATGCATTTATGGTGGTGGTATACACTTTTTGTTACCTAAACTAAAAATACCCACAAGGGAAGTTCATAAACCTGAAGACAGAAGAAGAAAAGTTCCATTTTGGGCAACTTAGAAATAATTTGTCAGGCTTAGGACCAAAAAGATGGGGAAAGATAAGAAGTACAGACTGATCTGTCTGAAGTTTTGCATAAGATGATTTTGGCTTTGCGTGATGAAATCAAATAAACACATTGCATTTTTATCACTTGGGGTTTGAAACACAGCAAATGTCCCTGGAGCTCCTTTGATGCCACCTGCCATGAAGGAAACATCTCTCTCATCTCCAGCCCAGGTGAGGTAAATCAGCACTAAGATTCCTTTTTGGCATGTTGGATGTCAATTGGAAAACAGAGCCTGGATAAACTACAAGAACCAATCTTATTTTCTGTGAATGCTATTGAACACAGCAGCTGAGGACATCTCTATGGGGGAAACATCAGCTCTGCTGGGCAGCGAGCAACCTTCACTGGGAAAACAGCTTACCTCACCACATCAGTGTTTCATCACCTGTTAATTAGCAGCTTTTCCCCCTTTGGTTCTTATACAGAGCTCAGCCAGTGCAGATGCAATTTCTTCATATGTGCTATTCAAATAAACTACTCCTGAGAACAAAAATGTGGTTGTTGCAGGGAAATGTTGAGCATTTGGGAGAATATTGGAATTCTGGTTAAGATCTGACTCTTAATTATTTATCCTGCTTTTCCTACAGCATGTTCAGACTATTGTCTTTATCCTTTCCCTTACATTTTTCAAAATGCTGTGTTTTTCTCATTTCTTTAGATATAAATAGCCACTCAACACATCAGACATATTAGTGTGCCAGTTGTGATTCTAGCTTTATCTGAAATATTGGTATATTCGGTATGAAAAATCTATAGCTTCACCTATCATTTAGTAAATAAAAAGCGTTAAGCAGGAAAGAAATAGAACTCAGACTGGATCCATTTCTGTTTAAAATTGCCTTTTTTCTGGGGCCCAGATCAGCAGGTTGCACATAGGCACAGTGTGTAGGGGTGACACCACCCGCTCTGTCCCTCACCCGCTAATGCTGAGCAGTCTGGGCAGTGACTTGGCAGTGAATTATAGCAGAATTTAGCTCTGGGTAGACTCTACAAAGCAAATTTATTCAAATCATTCATATTGAAAAGCTCACTACCTTTACCGTATGATGCCTTTCCATCACTTCAGCAGTATCAAAAGGCTTTATTGTAAATGAGATCAAATAAATATAGCAAAAACATGAAAAGGAGCGCAGTCATATCCTGACTGATAGCATGCTCCTACAGACTACTGCCATCAGTTGAGAGTATGTGCCAGTATTTTTATGAACCATCATTACAAAACATAACTGAAGCAAGCTGGAAGAAAACAGCCACCTAGAAGCGATGTTTAAGAAAGCCCTGGGAAAGGAAAAGAACAGAAGAGGAGAGCTGCTGAGCTGAATCAGCATGTGGGCTGAAGCTGCAACAAAAGGATTCTTCAGTTCATGCCAAAAATACTCATCAGCACTGCTGCTTTTTTAAGCTTAACATTCGTAGGTGACTTTTCTTGTTTCTGAACAGTCTTGTGGGAAGCCACATGGGTTCAGGTATAGGAGGTCAGAACCCTCGCTTTCTACTCACCCTCAAGGTTTACATGGGAGAGGAGCTTGCTTCTTGGTGAGGAGGGCAAGGGGGTGCCCTCTGAGGCTCTGTCCTGCCCCAGGACCACCCTGGGGCTCTTCTCTAAGGAACTCCTTGCTTCTAAACATGGTCCAGCTCTTTTTCTTCCTCTGTCATCTCCCTTCTCAGCACTGGCAGGTCCTCAAAGGCGGCTGAGCAAGATTAGCATCTGCTGAAGATCCCAGTTGCAAAGGTAGCTTCTATCTAGGTGGGGTATGACCACAGTCTTGTATTTTAGGTGAATCATTATACAACATTACGTATGACTGAAGTGATCAAAAAATCACAAGTGACCAAAAGAAAGGGGTTGTTTGTCATGTAATTAGGCTAAAGGACTCATTATTACAGGGAGTCACTGAGCCCAAAAATATAACAAGCTTTAGAAAGGACAGGGCAAATGTATCACAAAAAAACGGAAAGCTAAAATCATCAGGCTGAAGAAATCATAGAATCAAATAACAGTTTGGGTTGGAAGGGACCTTTAAAGCCCATCCAGTCCAACTCCCCTGCAAGAAGCAGGGACATCTCCAACCAGATCAGGTTGCCCAGAGCCCTGGCCAATGTGGCCTGGAATGTTTCCAGGGATGGGGCATCCACCACCTCTCTGGGCAACCTGGGCCAGTGTTCCACCACCCTCAGTGTAAAAAATTTCTTCTTATATCCAGTCTGAATCTACCTCCCTCTATTTTAAAACCGTTAGCCCTCGTCAAAGAATCTTCTCAAGTATCAGGTTTAAATTAACATTTAAGAATTAGAGACTAAAAAAAATTCCCATGAAGGCAAACATGTCACCTATCTACTCCAGAAACCTCAGCAGGATGGTTGACCACAGAGCTGAAGAAATGGGTCTGCCATCTAAACTGTGCTGCTGCCCTCTGCAAGTTTTATCTTTCATCTAGTAGAGAAATTCCTGGTATCAGTAAACCAAGTTAAAAAATGGATAAAATGCAGGAAGTCTACATGTAAGACTAATTATTTTATGCTATGGATAGGAAAGTGCACAAGTCTAAGTTCTCACACAAGGAGGATTACATCCTCATTGTCTATGACCTTGGCTGGTCATTTAGCAGGGGAAGCAGCCCCTGCTAATCCTCTTCTCTCTGTCACAATGTGGTAATGACCTGGACAATATTTTTGCAGTTGTCAATGCAACGCACAGCCCAATTCCTTTGTGCCTTCAGTAGGCATCAAGTAATTGACGTACATCAAATTCCCATGCAGAACTAGCTGCCGTCCGCCAGCACTGCTCACTGATTGCAAGTGACAGTAGGTTTCCTTGAGAAAATCACTCGGTAGAATTGATTCTCTTCTTAGACAATATATAGGTGACTCCATGCCATGTTTGTTTGTGTTTTCCCTAGCTGTGGTAAGCAGACCTTATTTATAAAGCTGAAGCTAAGCTCACTTTTTTCAGCACTTCAAAGAACATCACCAATAACAATCTTTTACAGCCTGAACATGTCTGATATCTTGCTAATCCTAAAGTAAATAGATCTAAGAAACAGCAAGCTGAACCATGCAAATATTACAGTATATACCCTTGCAAAAATCAAGGTGTCTTTTTGTTCTTTGGCTAGAAAATCAGGTTTTGCATCTGAGCAAAGCAACAATAATAAACCAACAATTTTGGCCTTAAAATGTGTTCACTTTTTAAAAATGAAACCAACTTTTTATTTAAGTAGCACTGCTCCCTGGGAACAGGAGCAATCTTTGGTTTTAAAATGGCATTTACATGAAGTGTGTCCTCATTTAGGGGCATGTAATTACCTCAGGAATACGAAACATAAAAATTAATATACTTGTACAGAAAAGTTGAGAAAATAACATCCTTTACTCCCTGGCTTTGCTGACTGTGGGTCAGTAGCAAATTAGATTGGGCTCTAATTCTTCCCCAATGTGAAAATTATTCAGCCAGCTACGCCATGAGATGATGCTATTAACGCAATCACAGTTTAAAAGAAACTGGCCCTAAAGGGAGATGCCAAAGTGAATTCTTCATGTAGTAACAAAGGAAGCCAGAAGACTCCTTCACAACGGGTCACATCTACACTAAAGACAAGCCTGACATTTCATAAGCTTCAAAATAAGCATGCTGTAAATATTACAGTTTCTATTTGTATATCTAACACTTAAAGGCTCCAAAGGCATGCAGAACATCACTAAAGCGATGTATTAGATTTGGTATGACACTGAGTTATAAATTTAAACTGGGAAAGTATAAAATAGTAAATTATTTCATAATATATCCACCGCTTAGGCATTCAGGTACTTTTCCATCTTAATTAAAAGGCAACAAATTGTAAAAGGCTTCAAATAAACATTTAAGTTTTTCTAATCAAAGCATAAAATTAATTTATGGAACACATTACTACATGGTAAACTAGTGATCTTTTCAGAAGAAAAGATCTGACAGGGTCTGGAAAAAAAAATAAATTAGGTTTTCTGTCCCTCCCTCTCCCCTCAAAAATATGGGATTTTTGAACCCAGTCCCACTTCTGACGGTGGCACATCCCCCAGTAACAGCACCTCTCAGACTGGTACAAACACTGCCAGCGCCCCCTTTTTCCGCTGCGGCACTTTCCAAATCTAATAAATTCACAAAGGCCATAATGAAACAATTACAGAAATAACAGGCAGCTGTGGAAAAGAGGCCTGCGAGGGCCACGGAGAGGACAACCATGCATCCTCCTGTCCCCAGGCAGACCTGGGGCCAGGGAATGACGGCCGGGGGCCTCGGGAATAACGGGGACACTTGCTGGCCTTAGCCCATCTGTACAGCACTGTGTCAGGCCTCAAAATCACAAGATCATGATTTATAGGCAAGGTGGTTTTGGTTGTAGCAGAGGTTTCTAAAGCGTATTTGTAGTCATTTATTTTCCTCCTCCTGTTCAGTTCTGTCAAGCTGGACTCAAAGCATTAATGGAGCAGAATTTTTAATCATCAAAAGATACAAAAAAAAAAAAAAAAAAAAATCACACCACTAGACCTGTCTGACCCTCATTTACTCTTTAAAAATAAGAGGAATAATGCATTAATGCACATGATGGTATATAAACATTTTCCAGGCATTTGTTTAGGATGCCAGGCGTGGACTGTCAGCAGCTGCCTGAGAACGTTGTGTTACGTGACCTCGTGAGTCCAGGGCCTCCTGCTCCAAGGAGGTATTTCAGAACAAGGATGGTATTTGCTATTTATCCTTATTTTTATTATGAAATTGCTTAGGACTAGATTACCAAAAAATGAATTTCTTCTAATCCTAGTCACGGAGCCTTTGAAACCAACAGCAAGGCTTCTGCTGACTTTAACTGAAAAAAATGCCAGGTTTTGAGACTCTGTCATACGATCTGCAGAGTACAGGCTAAAAATATGTGTGAAAGGATTACAAAGTCTTTGGGTTTAATTTTAAAATGTGTGGAAAATCACCTTAATGCAAAGAGTCAGTAAAACGTATATGTACCACCTGACTCTTCAAAAAACAAGGTTAACATGCATTTAGGAGATTTTTATAAGCTAAGACTCCATACAGGCACAAATTTCTCCACTGTGCAAAGGTTATAGTTCCTTTTCCTGCTTATTCAGGATTTGAAACAGAAATCCAAGAGCTTTTTTCCCCATTTATGACCCAACTCTTGTTCATACACAAAATATGCAGATATATATATTTTTTTAATTATTTTTTATCTATCTTTAAGAAACACCAGCTGACCTACATATTTTGAAGGGAATCTGAGCCATTGCCCCTGAAAGAATACGGGAAGCTTTCCCCTTGGCTTCAGTCAATTCCAGACACCTATCATTTTGTGTTCGGTACTAATTCTTCTGTGATAGGCTGGGTCTCCATTTAGGGAATATTTTTTAATTACTTCTTTGAAACAAAATATGATTTCTTTTCCCTCTTGAATTTATAAAAATATAAAATGGCAAAGCTTCTAACTTGCTTTGCCTGCTGAACCATTGAAAGAGATTAGAACATAAATATATATGACATCCACATTATTACCAAATACGTTCATTAGCAGCAATGCTATCACAGTGAATACCAAATGAATTAGCGGTGACAGGGCAATAAATTAAAGTGTTTATACATTTCTTTCTTACAGCTTACAAACTCAAGATTTATTCCTGACCTTTGGTGTAAAACTTGACGATCACTGGTAAATCAAAGACGATACCGTTAGTATTCAGTGCCACAGCCGAGACCTTTTTACCCTGGAGATGTAACAGATAATTTTCTAAGAATTTCTTTGTGGATTAACATTAATTATTATGCATACTTCATGAAGAATTAACATCAGTAGGAAATAAGCTCATTTCCATTCAAGACGCTTGCCAGCTTATTCTTGCTATCTCCATGATGATGGGTTTACATGACATAAGTTGTCTGTTAAGAAACTCACCACATTCTCCTTGTTCGTGGGCAGTTGTAGCAAGGGTCTGCCACCAAACACCTCCTCTGGGCTCTGTGGTCTTCAGGGAGGCTCCAATAGGCTGAAGACACCTGAAGGAGGGATTTAGAGGTGAAATAGGGACCAGTTTCCAGCTTTTATACATTTTGTGTATTAATATGGTAGAGGAAAAGACATTGTGTATAGCAGTCAGGTTGCAGGCTTGTCGTGTTTTAGCCCCACTCGCAGCTAAAATACCACACAGTCACTCAATCACTCCCTCCCCTCACTGCCCGCCCGCAAGACAGGGAGGAGAGTCAGGAAAGAAAAGAAGGCAAAACTCCTGGGTTGAGATAAAAACAGTTTAACAGAACACCAGAGTAAAGGAAAACAGAGATGGAAAACAAAAACACTAACAAAAAATACTGAAGCACATCACTTACAGCATGCCAGCTCACCATGGATCCCAGTGCCCAGCTCCCTCCCCAGCAGCAAAAACTGCCCCTTACCCCCATCCCCACTTTATACCCTGAGCAGGGGGTCACAGGGTGTGGAACAGCCCTGGGGCCAATTTGGGTAACCTGTCCCAGCTGTTGGCCAGCTGTGTCCCCAGCTCCTCTCCCAGCTCAGGTGAAAGTTAACTCCATCCTAGCCAGAACCAAGACAGTTATTTTCATTTTGTTTGTTGAACTTGCTGTCTTGCTCTGGGTCAATAAGGAATTATTTTTTCCAAAGGAGCAGATCTCGGCCTTTTCCTGATAGAAAATCCTGAAACTGAGGTGCTAACCCCTATTTAACAGTTCTGATATTCTGAAAACAGGCTTGCTTCGCTTCATTAGCTGCCACGTACCTTGAAAGAAGTCCACAGGCAGAGTAAAAAGCAGAGCTTGGGTTGATTAAGGCTTCCAGTTTTTGGATACAATGACAAATCTTGGCTAATGATAGCCATGAGATCAACAGTGGAATATGTAAGCATGGGAGACATTTCAGGTCAGACGCACTCCAGCGAGAGGGGAGAAACTGGGCCATTCCTTCCATGTTGGGCCAGGGTAATGGTTCTATAACAAACACATAGGTGCAAAACCGTCACTATACTGTGGCACTTATTCCTGTATAACAACAAAAGCAATCTTCAGGGTAGTATCCAGCTGCCCAATGAGGAATGGAAAACCCATTCTGAATTCCACATGCAGGCCTTGCACTCCTGCCCGCCTAGTGCCGCCACCTCTGTGCACAGTGCTGCAAGAAGAACCAGCGGCACCATCGGGAGCATCTGTCTGTGCCATTCAGCTGTTAGATGTCTACTATAGGGTGACTGCTTAGGGGAGTCACTATTTATCTTTCCCATCGTCTTGTCTTTGAGTTGGTTATAATCAGGCTAAATCGTAAATCCTTCTCTCAAATCCCAAACAGCCTGCAAAAGTCTTCAGTCCACCTGGTTGTGGAAGGAAAACCCGACGGTGTCCAGGGACGTTGCTGGTGACATTTACTCTCATATCTTCATTCTAGTGTGGTTGAACAGTCACACCTCAAGTGAGGTGTTTCCCAGAGGGGTGGCACAGGGGAGCTCACTCCCAGCCCACTGAGTGACAAGTGAGGAGCCCGGTGAGAGGGGTTTTCAGCGTGGTTTGAACTGAGCGCAGGGCGAGGTGACCCCAACACTCACCTCACAGGCTGCTTCATGCGGCAGGCGGAGGGCCCGGCAGCAGGGCTTAAGGAGCCCTGCCTCTGCTCTGCGCTCCCATGCTTTTGCTCTCGCACCATCCCACTGTGCTGGAGGGCAACCAGACCTCAGCTGTGACTGGGTAACTCAGCCCAGTGGTGAAACCCTGATGGCAGCGTGCGAGCAGTGCATGGGATGGGCAATTTGCCTGCCTCCCCCTGTGCTTTGCCCCTTACCCGCCTTGGCTGTTGAGGCATTTGGGGGTCTCTCTACAACAGCAGGAATTAAACACCGCTGCGATTTGTGTGCCAGCTCCGTCTCAATGAACAGCTATGGTGCACGGCAGCGCTAGGAAAACGAACTGCTAACGCACTGCCAGAAAATGGCTGCAGTCCCCCAGGCCTGGGGCTCGAGGCTTTGGTGTCCGTAACTCCTACTAACCGGAGCATGCGCTGGTAGCACAGCGCACTGGGGAAACACAGCGAGGTTTTACAGCTACGTAACACCCAGTCTGCTGCAGCCCTGGTTTCTCCATAGAAATGAGCTATGAAAGAAGCCATCTATTAAATAAATGAAAAACATGAATTTTCCTGTTAGCTGATTTTTATCTCTGTTTATATAAATATTTATAACCGCATAGAACCTTTAGCCCGTACATGCTGGACATATATACATCCACGCTGCTGCAGGCATGTTTCTTGGTCACCACAAAGTCCTCGGAAAGCTGCTGGGCAGAGCAGCCGTGCCTCTCCAATACACTTTTGGAGTAGGGAAGCAAGTACAGGGGACAACAGGACTTCAAATATGAGGGCACTTCTCTCATCAGAGGGGAGAATTTTTCAAGATCTAGAGGATCACTTTGGGTTCAGTTCAAGTTTTATGTATGTTTTGGTTCAGTTTTCCCTTTTTCCCCAGCTAGCTGGCTTGGCCTGAGGCATGAAATGATATGTGTTCTGTGACCTTGATCATCCAGCCTGTGTTTTAATTCCTGCCCTAGGAGGACTGTAGATACAACCTGTAGGTGATCTGCACAAGTCTCCTGTAAATATTTACAAGTATTTGCCCAAACTTCCTAGGGTGGTTTTGCTCTAATGCTTTTCTTTATCTCTCTTGGCTTCAGATAAAATGTCAGCTCATGAACTATAATAACAGCCTTTCCCTTCAGATTTATTTTTTTCTCCCTAGTTTTGCTCTAAAAAATGACAGCACTCAATAGGAAATTTCGCACAGGGAAACTTTCTATGATACCTACAAATTATGAGGATATCTCTCCGGCACAGTGCCTGTAGCGAGGCACGGCTGCGGCCCTTCAGCAGCTCTTCCAGGGCTGGCGGAGCGGCTGCGATGTCTCTCCCGTATTTTGCATTGCTGAACGGAGCCTGACGATGGCAGAGTTGCTTAGCTCCAGGCCAGCTTACTGTAAGGCATCGCTCACAG
The DNA here is from genome assembly GCF_036417535.1 of Chlamydotis macqueenii. Lineage (NCBI taxonomy): Eukaryota > Metazoa > Chordata > Aves > Otidiformes > Otididae > Chlamydotis > Chlamydotis macqueenii. The sequence continues at coordinate 17,573,176 of NC_141570.1, forward strand.
AACTGCTTACAGATGAATTGATAACGCTGCTGCCATTTGAGCTCTCTCTCCTTTACAGCAGAGACTGTCTAATCCACAGCAGTATTAAACACACTGAAAAAGAGGGGAAAGAAAAAGAAAAAAAAAAAAGAGAGAGAAAATTAAAAATTCCTTCAATGTCCTTTCAGTAGACCAAGGTCACGGTGGGGCCAGACGCTGGTTCCAGCTCAGCTCCAGGGAGCAGAGGTCTCTGGAGGGCTGACTGCAGCAGTTCAGGCTGCTCTGATCTCCAGGAGCTGCTCACAAAAGGCAAAACCACTTCTGAGAACGCCTCCAGCCTCGGGGCAGCCAAACAGCTCTTCTTCCTCTGCAGCCTTTATGTTCTTGGCACAGAAGCTTGCTCCTGCACCTGCTCTATCCCAGGCATTGGGGAAGGATTTTTTAAAATATGAAACTATTGAAATAACTTAAAATGTAACTATGTGGGAAATGTGGGTACAAAAGATGCCACATTTTTTGGGATCTCTAGCAATTGAAAATAAACAAATACATAGTGTTATCTGTGATCCCAGCTTCAATTCCACGGGAAGCTACTGCCATAGCAGTGTACTTCTTGCTTGAGATGCAACTGGATCTGCACCTGCGCTCCCTTTGCTAGGCTTTCCAACTTCCCACTAAAAAGAGCGAATGAGCAGATCTTCTTAAATCTCTCTCTAAACTGAATACCCCTACCCGAAACACACACAGCTTCAGATTGTACTCTCAATTACTTATGTTTGGCTTCCAAGTTGGGAACTATCCCAGTATTCCTGACAGCAGGTTGCAAGCGCTGCAGATTTTTTTTTTTTTTTTAATTTTAAAAGGTATTTAACTACAACAATACACAGCTGCAGCAGTGAATGACTGGAACTCACTTCATAGAATATATTTCTCAGTCAGAAATGAAATTGGCAGCGCAGCCCCTCCACCCCTCAAAATTACTTGGCTGAAGTAGTAGCCAGCTGAACAAGCAAAAAAGCAGAAGAGGATTAAACCAAATATGCAGCTCAAATAGAAGAGCAGTTGAACCCTTGAGTATTTCAATACACAGCTGATTCAGCAAAACTGATACACATTCAAATGGAGGATGTCACTGAAAGAGGAAATCAGGTAACTTAATAAAGCAGCAGCCTGTCCTGGTACAGGAAACGCAGCAGCTTAACCAGCCAAACAGAAAGATGAGGTGGAAAGAAAGAGAGTTGTAGTGAGGAAAAGCAGTGAAATCAAAATATGTGTTTGAACAGTTTCACCCTGTACAACCCCATTAGCAATGTTCACAGGTGGCACTGTAAAAATGCCCAATGCAAAATGTTCCCGTATTCCATAATCAGAGTTGCTGTTTCCCAAGGAAAAGCCCCACTGCTTTTGCCAGGATCTTGAAGCCCCAGTGGAACCTGTGTCCAGGACAGGTAACTCACAGAGATAGGCCACTGTCACATACCTTCTTGGGACTAACTCTTGCAGTGTGTGACTAGAGGAGCTCAGAAAACAGAAGCTTTTTTTTCTCAATCACACAGATTACAGGAAGCGGGATATTTTTTAATTCAAGATTACAAGTGTATTATTTTCACCTAGATACAAGTTGTTTCATTATAGTACACAGATTTATTATTCTGTGTGAACTATGCAGAAGTGGATTTGATTCACAAAAATATTTTCACTTCACTGAATGCTTTGAACAATGATTTGCCAACACAATGCAGCAAATAAACTGTTGATGAGATTCACATTCTGATATTCACGTCCTCCTCACAAGAGATTCTGTGCTCCTCAGCTGCCACAAAGGTTGGGCTGCCCCAGCCCCACAGTCTTGTTCCTTGTGCTAGCCTGGGTATCGGACACTTTGTATGGAGAGGAGTGCTTGCCTGGGAGGTACAATGTTTGTCCATACCCGTGTCCTTGAGGTCTGAACACAGACAGAAGCTGCTATTCCATCACCTTCCTGCCAACTGACAAATCTGCTCAGAGAAACCTTCTCAACAAGAACAAACCTTCTTCATAGAAAAGTAAACAGGAAAGGCTGGGACAGCATCTGACTGAAGGACATGCCAGTGCACATTAAAATATTTGCTAATTGCAAATATATTGTCCCACTGTGCTGCCAGCTCCAGCTCTTACTCGCATGAAATGTCATTTGGCTGCAGATTGAATTTTGAGGTTAATAACCTCATCACTCGCCTACCAAATCTGCCCAGAAGAGAGGAGACTGCAGGAACGCCAAACACTGATATCTGCTTCCTGGTCCTTCTTTCTTCCCTTCTCCATTTCCATGTTATATCGTGGTCGTTACGATCTACATAAAGCATGCTGCAATGCTGAGTATGACCTGAAAACTTAGAGAGTGAACTAATATTTAGATTTCATTTGTGAAGTTAGGGAAGAGCCTTGTTGAAGCTGATTAGACAAAGATCACATGCAAGATTTTGCCATTTGCTGCAAGTTTTCTAATCAGCACTACATTCCCATGAACGGAGAGGCTGGACATCACCTAGAAGCCTGTGAGCAGATAAATCTTTCCAAGGAAAGGCAAACTTAACAACTTGAACACATCAGACAGAAGAACTGCTTCCATGAGAAAAATGTTCACTCACATGAGTTAAACTCTCAGGACTGGTTAAAAATCAGTGTGAAAATAAACAGAACGAATACTGGCATCTGATGCTTGGGTTTGGGTTGCAATGTTTATACACATAAAGGAACACAAATTCCCACCTGCTGATTGAAACTGTTTCCCTTACTGGTTTTGGATTAGTCTCGTTTCAAGTACTGGAGAGATGCTAAAAGAGAAATATTTATTAAAAGAAAAGGGAAAAAATGTTGGAAGCAAACAAACAGAGAAACAAGGCTGCCTTTGCAATAACAAGGTACTAGCAATTATTGTTCAAATCATATTCGGAATTGTGGTTCTAATCCAATAAAAGGTGTCATTTCAGGCACATAAATAATCTCTATTTTAAAGTGGATTTAAATTTCACTGCTTTGATGGGCTGGTGATATTATAACAGGAAAGTGGTAAAACTAAATGACTGCTATCATTAAGCAGCATGTATTTGACTTCAAAGCATAAAAAGCTGTGTTTTTCACAGTACTTACCTAACCATCCACTTATTTTTTCTGTGTCTCTGAATCCAAGGTGGGTGCTTCCCTTCAGCAGGACCTGAGTATTGTTTCAAAGAGCTGATTCATATTAACATTGCACAGCACTACATATTGCCTCCATTTTGCATAAACTACAGTGGAGAACAAGCTAATGTGTAATTTATGCACAAGAACATATCTGCATCCTTTCTGAATACAGGTTTACAAATTCTCCTCGGTTTTTAATCTTCAAACTGTTAAAATGGCTCATTAAATATATTGTCTGTATACCTTTTTCGACCAAGTTTTGTCAGTGTGTATGAATTATACATAAAGCCCACAGAGAAATAGATGCATAAAACTGCAGTTTAGCTAGGCAGACATAAACATTCAGCAAACTTTGTTTAATTAGTCACTAAATCAGTCTTTATGCCTTTGTTGACTGACTGATGTTTTTAGAGTATTACTGACTCTTCTCAAAATGTCTGCCCTTGTTATTTGTTATTGTAACAAATATTTGATGCCATGATCTGGTGCTCAAATATCCACTGTTGTAATTCAGTGCTAATAGCAATGCTGAGATGACAGAACTATTAAACTGGATACAGAGTTGTCAAATTTTAAGACAGCAAAATACTTACCTGTGACACACAGCATATGGCAGAAACCTGGGAAAATCATCAGTGGAGTTAATAAACAGAAGATGTGTTTCCTAAAAAATATAATCTGACATGCAAACATGGATAATCTTGAAATGTACTTGACAGTCTGTGATTTGAGTCAACAGATTATAAAATCAGAGGCATCCACTACTGTGTTTTCAAGTAACAAATTACAGCATAGCTCTTAATGCTGAACTCAGTGTGTAAACAAGATGCTTTTTCTACATACTATGTAAAGAGTTCGTTAAAATACTACAGCTAATTACGCTACAAGCATTTAGAGAGTCACATCTATTTATCCAAGTTTGATTTTTTTGGTGCTTGTCTCAAAGTTAAGCAATTTTGATGAGCAGTGCTTAAAATGACAATGTTTATTAGACGCTTTACTGAAGTCGTACAGGAACAGTCGCTCTGCCTGTACCAGTAAGTCATCACAAGCTGTATCATATTTGCCAGCCCATGATGTGTGCATCTTAATTATCTACCCCAGTGATCTCTCGGGGTTAGAAAGGCTCCTTAAGGCAACAGGCAAACAACCAGGCATCTTAAACCATTTCATCCCCCTTATCTTGCATTCAGGTCGAGGATGGGGTCCCAGTACACTGCATACAAAACATCAGTGTTATTGCCTGATTGAAAAAGACCATTACTACCATCTAACTTGGCTCAACAAGACAAGGAGCTGTTTCAGATCTTCATTCAGACACTTCAAAGAAGACAGGATTTACAGCTTCCTCATCTGACATTTCACTTTACCATTACATTTCAAGACTCATCATAGCAGTACATGTCATCCAAGAGTTACATAGTTTATACACAGAATCAAAGCAAAGAAGGATTTGGGAGATTTTAAAAGAAATCTGATTATATCACTTCTTGCCAAGAAGAATCACAAGAATAACTTTGGAGCAGCTGCTTGTTCCAGCTGAGACCCCCAGTGCTCCAGCGAGAGCCTCTTCCCTGCTTTGCCTTTGCTCTCAGCTGGCTCTGAGCAGATCTGGACACATGGCAAACCTTGTTGGCCAACAGCTGATGGATGTCTTCCTCTGATGAACGCAGTAAATCTGTTTTGGTACCTTGATTCTGTGCTTTAGATTCAGTCCAGCCACACAATATCCCTCCTGCCTTGCAGTGAACGATGCAAGATGGATATAGACTCACACAAGACACTGTTCCCTACTCGAGAAGAGAGATGTTTCACTATCATTTCATCCAATATGAACTGGACCCACTGCAATATCCAGCACGAGAAGGAAATGTTCTGCCTCCTGCCATGCACTTCTTCACAAACACAGAAAAGAAATGTGATCTACCTGAATTAGCCTTCCCAGAGACAATTTGGCACCTCTCTACTTGTGCAAGGCTGAAATCAGATGACCAAACTAAGCATCCCTCAAATAGCAATTCCCACAGTGGCCAACATCAAGACCATCACTGGGAGATGGCAGCACAAAGCTAAATTACTGCCGTTTCACCTCACGCTGGGTGGTGCCCAGCCCTCGTACAGGTGCTTGGTCTAAGGCAGCAGTGGTGTTGGAAGCGATGCGCCCAGCGGCAGGGAGGGCTGTGGGGTGCTAGCCGCTGCCATGCCTCCCCGCTTTCCTTACAATGGTTTGTGTCTGTTAATGGGGAGATCTATTCACACTTACACTAAAGCCTTTATCACTGTTCTGGGAGCATAAAAGCATCTTAAAATAAGTAGATATCACTGTTCTACCAATTTAAAACCACTTTTGGCTGTCAGAGTGTGGTACAAAGGAGTTTTAGTGTAAATAAGAGTGTGGTAGTAATCTGATCTCATATCCATAGAGGGGCTGATTCTTTTCTCATTTACATCAGTTTTATTTTCATTTAACTCCATTAGTTTCAGTATTTATTTTTGCATGAGTGACAGCAGAATTATGCCCAGCATAATCACACATGAAGTGTAAAAATCCAACTTGACTAATTTCTAAGTATTAGCCACAAATGCTGGAAGCCAAAGCAGCATCTCAATGAAGTAGTCTCCCAGTCTGCTTTTATTCTTTTTTTCCCCTCCATATCCAAGTTGGACGTGCCTTCGAGTTACAGAAGGAAGTATGAGGAGGGAGCCAAGGAAAAGTAGTTAAGACAACCTGGCTTCTACTCAAATTTAGTGTTCAAATAAAACTAGATATGAAGAGACTGCTTGGGAAATTGTATATTCTCTGTGGAGTTTTTCCTTATTCAAAATGAGAAGGAATATCATCAGCACACTCCAAGAGCACCTTGGTAAGGTGAGGAGTTAGAGACAGTTGTTCAACCTTTCAAATGATGAAACCCTCACAGGCAACACTTTGCCCCTCTCTGGTTGCTGTTGGTGGGGTGGAGTTTTTATAGCTCTGTAGATGATGAAGAAAGCTCAGGAAAGGGTGAAGTTTTGGAAAACTCCCCTCCAAGCTCTGTTATCATCCATGACACCAGGCGATGGAGCTAGTGGTTAGGAATAAGGGACATGGCCACAGACAGATTTTGGTGCTGTTTCTGGGAATAAGAGAGGACCAGGAACCAAGGTGTACCACCCAAGGTACGGCTCTGAACTTCCTCCTCAGACCACAGCTTTGTAAGTGCCAATCTCAGTCTAAACTAGCACAAAGCAGCCACTTCTTATGAGCTACTTATTGACTGTCCCCTTTATCTAAAGTTTTAGGAAGCAGGTAAATCTGGATGAAGTTGACTTGTGCCATAGAAATAACCTTGCACTACCGACTCAAATAATGACATATTGTCTCTAATAAAGTTCTCTTGTTTCTTTCTCCAGTTTTTAAAGAAAAAGCAACGAGCCACTCCTGCAGACAACAGTTAGTGTGAGCCGCAGAGCACAGACCCAGAGCAGAGTTTATGGGCTTTACACTCTCAACAACTTGCTTTTCTCTCTTTTACTTGTGAAATAACTATTCCACCACCATAGCACTCCTGAGCTGGTACGTGTCTGAACGATGCTGTCTGACGAGGTATCCAGCAGTCTTTATGTCTAACAGCGAGCACTGCTTTCAAAAGCCTGCCCTGCTAAATAATGGATAAAAGAGATGAACCATGGTCTGGTTTCAGTTTTGAGTGCTTGATACATGGGAGCAACAAGTGTTATGTTTTCAAGGGTGTCAGAAAGAAGCAGGGAATACAAAACAGGAATGGAGGAAAGTGGCAAGAAGAGGAAAAAAAGACAGGAAAGAGCCTGGCCAAGCAGAAGGCATAGAATGGAAACTTCAGAAAGTATTAACTAGCATCCTGCAAAGAAACAAATATTTCTGCGATGACTGCAGAATCCCAGTGACTCACCTAATGGGAATGACTGAATCCTCACCCCCTTCACTGATCTCAGCACTTCATTCCAGCTCCCATTTATATTCCCTGTAAGTGCAATCACTGGACATACTTGAAGTGTTAAAAATTGCATGGTGCTTCTTAAATCAAGCCATTAGGATATTAGCATTTTCCCTGCCAAGGCAGTGACAGCAGCACCTAGCTCTCTTAGTGAAATTTGCCTTATAACTGCCTTGTAGCATTTATTAATACAGCTATTTGACCATTTGTCACAATCTTTTTATAACAAAACCCAGCTATTTCTCTAAAATCAGGGGTTTAATTAAACAATAATTTTCTCGATAGCTCAAGGGGAGGTTGAATGCAGAACATTGTTTTGGTTTTCGTCATCTTCATTTTACATTCACTTTTCCCATTTTAATTATAATAATCAGAACCTGGCAGGATTCTAAAATCAAACATAATAAAAATTGATTACTAAAAAATCTTTGATTACAAACTTGAAAAATTCCCATAGCTATTTTATGGATTTTTTTAATAATTCAGAGTGAATCTATTTTTTAAAAGTATGTAAATTGAAATTTAAATTCTCAATTAAAGAAATTTTAACAACCTTTTTTCTCTTTCTCTCTTAGACTCACAATCTTTTATATATTAAAAATATGTATTTATTTCAGAAGGATTAGAAAAGCATGTCCGTATTTTGTGAGTCCTTCAAACATCTTGACATTTCTTTCATTGGTTTGCCTCTTCTTTCCGGACAATATCTTATCTTTTTATTTTTTTTTACTTTTTAAAAAGATCTAGCTATTTTTAACATTTTTTTTTTTTTTAGTATTTACCTACTCTACCCTATCTGTCTGCCATCTGATGTGTCAAGATTGCTCTGCTTACCTCTGATGGCAGACATTTTTTTCTCCAGTACACTATCGGGTTGGGTTACCAGCAAGGACAAGCCTTTATGATAATCCCTGAAAGATTCAGAACAGTAAATTTCATCAGTTTATGAAAATGCCGCAATAGGCAGGGGAACAAAGACGCATTTATTGTTCAGATAAGAGATTTCAATTTTTGCTTTTAGAAAACACTGCATGAAGGAACTAGGTCAGAGCTACGCTAAACCCACACTTCGTTTATCTGATGTGTGCTGCATAACAGTTCTGTTTAGTAGTTTAGATTTGACCTGAATGAAATACGAAGCTCAAAAAATATGATAAAACAATAATAAGAGATCTGACTTACCACAAAGCCAGAGCTTCCATGCTAAATATACGGCCATCTTCTCCTTGGTGTTCAGTTCCACACTGCTTGTGGTACTCCTGTCCAGAGGTGCTGTGGTGGCTGGAGTCCTTCCCTCAGCTCCCCAGACCCGCAGCTGGAAATGGCAGGCTGGGACAAACACGTCACATTTGTGGACAGGAACAGTGGTTTTCTTCTCTCTGGTGATTCTGTGCCACAAAATTTAAATTCAAAAGCATGCTGAAAAGAAAGCAGCAAGCTTCAATTTTAGGTTTATTTCTATAAGAATCATAGAATCATAGAATGGTTAGGGTTGGAAGGGACCTTTAAAGGTCATCTAGTCCAACCCCCCTGCAAGGAGCAGGGACATCCCTGACTAGATCAGGTTGCTCAGAGCCTCATCCAGCCTGGCCTGGAACGTTTCCAGAGATGGGGCCTCCACCACCTTTCTGGGCAACCTGTTCCAGTGTTCTATAACTCGCATCGTAAAAAAATTTTCCTAATTTCTAATCTAAATCTACCCCCCTCTATTTTAAAACCATTACCTCTCGTCCTATCGCAACAGGCCCTACTAAACAGCCTTTCCCCATCTTTCTCGTAGGCCCCCTTGAGGTACTGGAAGACCGCTATCAGGTCTCCCCGGAGCCTCCTCTTCTCCAGGCTGAACAGCCCCAACTCTCTCAGCCTGTCCTCATAAGAGAGGTGCTCCAGCCCTTTTATCATCTTTGTGGCCCTCCTCTGGACCCTTTCCAACTGGTCCATGTCCTTCTTGTGTTGGGGGCTCCAGAACTGGACACAGTACTCCAGGTGGGGTCTCACCAGGGCAGAGTAGAGGGGGAGAATCACCTCCCTCGACCTGCTGGCCACGCTCCTCTTGATGCAGCCCAGGATGCGGTTGGCCTTCTGGGCCGCAAGGGCGCATTGCCGGCTCATGTTGAGCTTCTCATCCACCAGCACTCCCAAGTCCTTCTCCTCAGGGCTGCTCTCAATCCATTCCCCGCCCAGCCTGTATTTGTGCCTGGGATTGCCATGACCCAGGTGCAGGACCTTGCACTTGGCCTGGTTGAACTTCATGAGGTTGGCACAGGCCCACCTCTCCAGCCTGTCAAGGTCCCTCTGGATGGCATCCCTCCCTTCCAGCGTGTCGACGGCACCACACAACTTGGTGTCGTCGGCAAACTTGCTGAGGGTGCACTCTATCCCACTGTCCACGTCACCGACAAAGATGTTGAACAGGGCTGGGCCCAACACGGACCCCTGAGGGACGCCACTCGTGACCGGTCTCCACTTGGACATTGAGCCGTTGACCACCACTCTCTGAGTGCGGCCATCCAGCCAACTCCTTATCCACCAAGTGGTCCGTCCATCAAACCCATGTCTCTCTAGTTTAGAGAGAAGGATGTCGTGCGGGACAGTGTCAAAAGCTTTGCACAAGTCCAGGTAGATGATGTCTGTTGCTTGTCCCTTGTCCACGGATGCCGTCACCCCGTCATAGAAGGCCACCAAATTGGTCAGGCACGATCTGCCCTTGGTGAAGCCATGTTGGCTGTCACCAACCACCTCCTTGCTCTCCATGTGCCTTAGCATGGTTTCCAGGAGAATCTGCTCCATGACCTTGCCAGGCACAGAGGTGAGGCTGACCGGCCTGTAGTTACCTGGGTCTTCCTTATTCCCCTTTTTAAAAACTGGGGTTATGTTCCCCCTCTTCCAGTCATCGGGGACCTCACCAGACCGCCACGACTTCTCAAATACGATAGCCAGTGGCTTGGCAACTTCATCCGCCAGTTCCCTCAGGACCCGCAGATGGATCTCATCAGGACCCACGGACTTGTGCACCTTTAGGTTCCTCAGATGATCCCGAACCTGCTCTTCGAGTACAGTGGGCAGTTCTTCATTCTCACAGTCCCTGCTTGCACCTTCTACAGCTTGAGTGGTGGGACAGGAACTCTTGTCGGTGAAGACTGAGGCAAAAAAGTCATTGAGTAGCTCAGCCTTCTCCATGTCCTGGGTAACCAGGACACCAGTTCCCTTCTGGAGGGGGCCTACATTTTCCCTGGACTTCTTTTGTCCCCTACGTACCTATAAAAGCTCTTCTTGTTGCATTTTATATCCCTGGCCAGATTCAGTTCTGCCAGGGCTTTGGCCTTCCTTACCTTATCCCTGGCCACTCGCGCAGCCTCTTTGTAGTCCTCCCAGGCTACCTGTCCCCACTTCCACCCTCTATAGGCTTCCTTTTTTACTTTCAGTTGGTCCAGGAGCTCCTTGCTCATCCACGCCGGCCTTCTGGCCTTTTTGCCCGACTTGTTTTTCATCAGGATGCACCTCTGCTGAGCTTGGAGGAGGTGCTCCTTGAATATAGACCAACTTTCCTGGGCCCCTCTTCCCTCCAGGGCCACCTCCCATGGCACTTGGCCCATCAGGTCCCTGAAGAGGCCGAAGTCCGCCTTCCTGAAGTCTAGGGCAGAGAGCTTGCCATGTAGTTTCCTTGCCGCCCCGTGGATCTTGAACTCCACCGTGTCATGGTCACTGCAGCCAAGGCTGTCCATCAGTTTCACGTCCCCCACCAGCCCCTCCCTGTTGGTGAGCACAAGGTCCAGCATGGCACCCCTCCTTGTCGGCTCCTCTATCGCCTGCAGGAGGAAGTTGTCATCCACGCATTCCAGGAACCTCCTGGACTGCCTGTGCCCGGCCGTGTTGTCTCTCCAACAGATGTCAGGGTGGTTGAAGTCCCCCATGAGAACCAGGGCCTGTGACCGTGAGGCTGCTCCTATCTGCCTATAGAGCACTTCGTCTGCTCTGTCCACCTGGCCAGGCGGCCTGTAACAGACCCCCACCGTAATGTCCCCTGTCCGTCCCCATCCTCTAATCTTGACCCATAAGCTCTCTGTCAGCTCCTCCTCCATCCCCAGGCGGAGCTCCACGCAGTCCAGCCGGTTGCTGATGTAGAGAGCGACACCCCCTCCTCGTCTCCCCTTCCTGTCTTTTCTAAAAAGCCTATACCCCTCCATGTTGACGCTCCAGTCGTACGTGTCATCCCACCACGTCTCCGTGATGCCAATGAGGTCGTAGCCCTGCTCGTGTGCAAGCATCTCCAGCTCTTCCTGTTTATTCCCCATGCTGCGTGCGTTGGTATAGAGACACTTCAGCTGGGCCCCCGACAAAGCTGACTTGCTGGCTGGAGTGACAGGGGTGCTATTGGATCACGGTTTAGGTTTATTTGCACTTGTCTGTGATCCTTCCTCAGCTTCTGGACCCTCGGTGCTGGCACTGGCGCCATGCTGACAGCAGTGGGCTGGACTGTGCTCCCCCTCCCCCAGCAACACTAGTTTAAAGCCCTCCGGACGAGCCTGGCAAGCCTTTGTTCAAGCACAGTCTTCCCCCTCTCAGGTGCACGCCATCTGCCCCTAGCAGCCCGGGCTTCTCAAAGCACGCCCTGTGATCTAGATACCCAAAGCCCTGGCTGTAGCACCACTCCCTGAGCCACGAGTTAACCTGCCAGGTACGTCTGGCCCTTTCAGGTCCCTGCCCTTCGACCGGGAGGATTGATGAGAATACCACGTGAGCCCCAGAGCCTTTGACTGTTGAACCCAGAGCCCTGAAATCCCTTTTTATGTTTTTTAGACTGCTGCCAGCTGTGTCGCTGGCCCCCACATGAAACACCAGCAGTGGATAATAGTCTGTGGGCCGTATGAGGCTAGGTAGTCTCTCGGTGACGTCCCTGATATGAGCCCCCGGGAGACAGAATACCTCCCGAGAGACCGCATCGGGGCGGCAGATGGGTGCCTCCGTACCTGTCAGGAGGGAGTCACCCACTACTACCACTCGTCTCTTTTTCTTGGTAGTGCTAGTTATTACACGAGCCGGGCGCGCTACCTCGCACGGCTCCCGTGCCTCCCCCGAGATGCTGGGTCTTACTTCTTCAGTCTGCAGAGCAGCAAAGCGGTTCTGCAGGGGCACCTCGGGGTTCTGGGGAAGCTGCTTCTTCTTCCTCCTGCGCCTTGCCCTTGCAGCTTTCCATTCAGTGACATCTTCTGCCTGCTTGCTTACGTCGTGTGTCACTGTGGGGGGCGTTGATTGGTTCACTGGGTGCTGCGGTTCCGGTGCAGACTGTGCCTGGACTCACAGTTATTATTTTCTCTCGCAATGTATGAGGAATATTTATGCAAGGACCTAATGTATGGGCTAAGAAGCCCAGCCGCAACCATAAGACAGCTAAGGAGCTCAGGTGCAGTGATGGCATCGCCATTACTGCCATCTAAAGTCACATAGATAAAAAGGAATTGCATGAAGGCACATAATCCCGTTTGGAGAGCTGGAAGACACTTGGGTCAGCAAATGCAGGAATGTCCGGAGGATGGTCACCATGCAAGGGGTGTCCAGCCCCAGATGGTCACCCGTCTCCTCCGCTGGGAACGGGTCCCCAGAGCCCATTGCTATAATGAGCCATTGTCAGTGCAGTCACCCAGAGCCAGCTCTCCTGCTGAAGAAATAACACGTAGGCTTGTAATTTCCAAAGGAATCAAAGGGTGCTTAGTGAAGAATTATAGCCCTTTCCTTGGACCAAGATGTATGTACATACTCATGTGAGGTACACAGCTCTTACAGAAAATTCTTGAGATAGATTCACAGCAAAGGTGAAAAGTGAATTACAATTGAAAGTCTTTTCGTGTGGATCATTTCTGAATGTGTACTTGTACTTACAATATCCTGAAAAGCTGCCAATTCTTTCCTTTCTGCAGTACCATGAGAGGCAACCAACCCTGAGCCATCAGACAACTCAAAGGAAAAAAAAAAAACCAACAACAAATCCTTTTCTTTGGAGGACGATGAAGAAATCTTTACCAGCAAGTGCAAAATCTTTTGCTATACATGGAAGTGGTCTGAAAAAAAGTGTGTAAATAGTTGATCATATTATAACACATCATATACTAGGATGTCATGTGTTTCATAGGTTTAGTAGCCACAATAAAACTTTTCTGTGCCTTGTAGATGGGTCATTTCCATGAACGTTCTCCTTAGAAGGAGGTTCCTTCCCAGATCCATTACTCTACTACTCCAGGTCCCAGACTCTAAAAGACTCTGCAAACAAAAGTCATCAGACTTTTTCTAATTAATACCTTTATGTGAGAGGATAAGTGGGGTGGCTTTCAGCTGTCAAACTGGACCTTCCATGCCCCACATGTTTTTTTATTTCCTCTGCACTTAAAGGATATTTCCGAGACGTGTAAATCAAGAGTAGAGTGGATGCACGCACTGACCGCCTGCATTAACAGATCTCTGCTGTGCAAAAGGAATAGGAGTGAGAGCAGCTTTGCCTGCTTACCCAGATCAGCACTGAATAAAGGACCGATGCAAACTGCCTCTGCTCTGCTACAGCCAGGACAAGTGAATGAAGTTGGGACCAGAGCTCACCGGGCTCCTTATGTGCCACCCTTATTTGTCTGCCTGGCCACACTACCCAAGAACCTTTTGCATTGGCCTTCAATGAAAAGCAAAGAAATGCGCTTACCAGCAAGCTCCATTTGCTTCTCCAGTGCACCAGCAGCCTTGAAGAACTGAACTGAGCACAGGCACTCTGGACACAAATCTGCTTTACCTAAGAAGAAAACTGCAGTAGCGGCATTTTCACTTTTTATGCATCATCTCCAAACTGAGGAAATAAGTCAAGTTGCTAATGTTCTTTTAAATGATATGTGCTTATGTGTTATATAAGCATTAAAAATTACATTTTTTTTTTCCATTTTTGAGGGCAGGCAGAGAGTTTTGCTTGTAATTCAGACAAGTTTACAGCTTCTTCCCTAAGTGTCAAAGAAGGAATCTGCAGCTGAGAGTAGGGGAAAAAGTGTTCTTCATATTCTGTGATGAGATGTTTCTGAATTAATCAATCTCCATTGTGATTTTTGGGCATTGGTTTGTTGCTTTCTTGATTACAACTAGCTGAAGGTCTGCTGATTAATTATCTGAGTCCTAATCTACCATTCTCCCCAAAGGAAACTGATCAAATACCTAGGAACTGAAATTCAGCATTCTCCCAGGAACTAAAACCCACGGAGGCAGGAGAGACAGTGGTGGCAGTAGAGCTTTCCCACCTGCCTTTTCCCAAGAGCTCTCTGCAAGCTTCCCTGTCCCTCTCCCTGGCCTGCAGGGGCTCATTAGCTCATGACCTTTTCGTGGCATCCCCAGATGCTCCTCTTCTGGCTAAGGAGTTAACATTTTCTCTGTCTAATTGTCTAGGTGATTATCATAAGTCAAAGTTAAACACTAGAGTAATTTGTTCACAGGTTGGGCTAAACTTGAAGTTTATTTTTGTCTTTGCCAGTGCTGCAGAAGTACTCCTATATTTGAAAGCATGTCCATTTTTTCCAAGGTCTATTAGCTGGTTGCATAAAAGATATCAGCTGTCTCTTCAAATCTGGCCTTATTGTTTTCTTTTCTCTGACAATTCAGGCTATATCCAGTGGTCTGAGTGGTCTTTTGCCCACTGTTTCATCTTTCTTGCCTTAAGGTGACTTTGTTGGACCTGCTAGACTGTTATTCTGAGATCTTCAGAAGTTTCTCCATTGGTTAGTAAAACCTGGACTGAAAGTAGACCTTCTGAATACAGCCTTTGAAGCCCACAAATAGATTCAAGTTTTATTAAGATGTATGACTATGACCAGATTATGATAGCAGCATTCAAGCTTGCTCTGTTGACACGTCACCACTTCTTCTTTCCATTTAGTAGTGAGTATTCAAAAGTCAAGCTGTATGGTTTGCTGGGATAGTTAATACTGTTAAAGCATTTGCCTCTTCACTGAATAAGCACCATCTTAATTAGATCAAATCCCTAATGAATTACCTCAGCAAATTTCTTAATTAAATCATTATTGGTATCTCCTTTCAGCAACAGAAACCAAGGAGTTGTAAGACTGATGAGTTATTAGACTTGAAAGACTCTACCACCCACCACCCCTACTGCACCCCATCCCCTCTCAAAAAAAAAAAAGGTTTTTTTCCTGCAAAAAGAGAAGACACCAAGAAACAAAAATTTTTACAAAAGACAACAGGTGATTAACCATTGGTACAAATGACAAACAGGAAAATGTAATGTCTCACTGGAAACCGTAACATAATCAAACACAAGAAGCTTCACTAAATGCAGGAGTGCTGGCATGAAACAGGTAAGATCATACAATCCTATGGTTCTTCTAGCTATAAATGCAATTCATTTTCTTATATAAGATTTATCTGAGGCATTGTCCTAGAAAAATACATCACTATCAAACCAGCCCAGTTCAGTACTAGAATTTAATAACTCATCCTCAGGATAAGTGTGATTCTCAACATGTGGGAGTACTTCAGAAATTACTAAATCAGCACCTGAATGACAAAAATGGTGAACACTTATAAGATATATAGGATTTTTCATCAGGAAATACCAAATGGTATTCCTGAAGGAAATGTGCATGGTTAACTCCATCTTACAGACAGGGAAAAGGAGGTCCAGGGATCTTTAGTGACTTTTTAATGGCTACCCTTATACCACCAGAGCTACTGACAGTCCCACTCCCTGTCCATTACTCATTTTAGTCACAGATTATCATTCTTTAAGTTCACAAAAAAAAATAAAAAAGAAGAGTCATTGCCCAATGATGGCAAAGGACACCAGAGAATCACAGTGAAATGAAGATGTGTAAGGATGAACAGTGAGTGAATGCTAAGGATGGTCAGTACAGGCTTTCTCATAATATTTTTGCCAAGAAAGAAAATTAGCTGTCTACTCCTTAAATCTGATACTACTTGTTCCCAATTCAAACTTCCTCCAGGATATTTGATCCAAACACAGTTGGCACACTGCTGCATTGCCTGAAGCACATCCACTTTCCAGCTCCCATTTTTCAGATTCCTTCACTGCAAATGAAATTTATTAACAATGGACATTCCAGTTTGTAATTTTTTCTGCATACCCATTTTACTCCAAGACGAATGTTGGCACCTTGCACACTTCTCAGTTGAAACATGCTCTGTCCTGGGGGTTCCCAGATCCGCCTGTATACTGTCACAGGGGGCAATGTCTGACTGTGTAAGAAACCAGACTTCTGTTGTCTTTGCACCCAATATTATCACAGAACCTAAAGCTAGATTGTCAACTGAAGTTAAAACCTAGAACTTTTTCTTCTGTAGAAGCCAGCAGTTGCTGCATCTGTTTGCTCATATCATGCTTCGTGCTGCTGTAACTGAGATTATTCCACCAGCACGAATGAGAGGAGTTTCGAAAGTAGAGAAGAATAGACTAAAATAAAGCAGAACAGGGCCTCCAGCTGGGAAGCCGTGCATGTGAAAGACAGGGAAAAAGATATACATGATAAAATAGCTATTTATCCACAATAAATATACTTTAAAACATCAATTAGAGCTTGTCATTACAGGACTCCTGCATCAGATGAATTTCAGACAACGAATAATTATTTAAAACCTGCTTATTGAGTTAAGTTACTTTTCATTAAAACGTTCTCACCTATTGGGCATTTAATTAGCACACAATAAATTATCCATTTAAACAGCAATTACTTTCTTGAGTCAAGTGCATTAGAAGCAGTTATTTATGGACTCTTGATTATAATGGATCCAAGAAACTCACAAAACTACAGCGTGTGCATGCACGGGTGTATGTCATCCTGCTAAAGTAACTGCAGTTACAGGAGACCAGTCAGCAAAATGCAAATCTGGGCTGAAGTTCTCTGAAAAACTAACAGCTACAAGAGCTTTCTTGGTGCTGCGTGGCTGGCCCAGGTTTGCTGGAGGAATGGGGAGAGACCATGGAGGGACCAGCTCCTGAGGTGCTGGTGAGGGATGAGAAGTCAAATATTCTGGATAAGATACAGCACAAAGGGCAATGGTTATGGAGAGATGACTGGAAAAATATGATGAAACTGTAGCAATAGATTTCTAAGTAGATTTCTAAGTGCCAGTGATGTTTAACTAACCTACATCTACCCATGCCTGTGGGTTTTTGGAAGAACCATCAGCATCCTGCCAGAACTCTGGTGCATGTGATAACAGTATCTCTGCTCTTGTGGGATATCTTTGTCTCCTTTGACATTAATATGTTTGTATTTGCCATCACCTGTTTTTTAAATGCACTCCAAGTGCAGATCTGCACAGCGTTAGCTGATGTGATTCTGCGGTGAGGAGCTGCCAGACACAGCATGAGGCCAGCACAGGAGTTGGTGGCACAACTGCATGCTGTCCCCGGTGCCCAAAAGTGCCTGTGGCTGTGCCAGGCGAGGGGAGCGGCACCATTGCTCACCGCACCATGCCAGCCTCCGGCAGAGGCTGGGAAGCCGAGGGAGGCCATGCCACAGAGCGCTGCCGAGCCAAAACTTCACTCCTGCTGTTGTATCATTCTTGTCATCCTCTTCTGCAGCCCTCTACAAAAAATAGTCAAGTACTTATTTATTAATTTATGAGGAAAAGCCAAGGCTGTAATTACCTTTATCTACGCCTCTACTCCAAGCTGAAATATTACAGGCTCTCAGCAGGTTGCACTTTTTAATGCTCTGTTCAGAAGATGCAGAATGGGAAGCACTTTGAAGCACAGGAGAGTATCAAATGTGCACAAGGAGAAGAGATTACATGAGCAGAAGCAGACAGATGACATTATGGGCAGGGATGTGGCAGCCAGGACATGGAGGGAGTGTCCAACAAAAGCCTTGCCGAACGCAAGCAAAACGCAAGCAGGCCACCTGCTTGGAATGACTGCGCTGGTTTTGTGGCCACAGCAGATGTTCTCCCAACAGGTAGGCAAGGGGAGACAGCACGAGAGAGATTTCTTCATCTGTTTTAATAAAAGATGGGTGTGCTAAGGGACAGGAGGAAACCCCCAGCCCATTGACAGCATGGGGGGCACAGCGAAGCATAATGGCCCGGTGGCAGCACAGCAGGATGCGCAGGATCCAGTGCGGCTGTTTGCAGGCAGCTCAGAGACTTCTACCATCTCTGTGGGGATCCACATCATCCTCCGAGGTGGAAAGCTTGAAGTGAGGACTGTTAAAGTTTCCTTCCTAGAGTATTGTATCAGGCAGAAAACATTAACAGCTTGTGTAAGGAACAGTTTAACATACAGCGGGAGAAAATAACAAAAAGTCCCCTTAGCTCAGGGGTCTCTTTTTTTTTTTTTTTTTTTTTTTATCCTTTGCCCATGTTTAAAAAGCTGGTCGTGATGCTCAGAAAACAAAATCAGAATATTTAAACCTGTGTAACATCGACCAGTACTAGTGAAGTTAAATGGGTTTATATCTCTATACCTTGTCCCCATTCTCCATGCCCAAAACATCCCCTTGCCTGCAAATGGGAAGACCCTTTCCTCTTACTTGTCTGCCTGTATTTACTCGATGAAGTCGTAAAATTTGATCAGATTAAAACACCCCTCTGGAACAAGTTCAAAGTACAAAGGGGCACAATTGCCAAGTGTCATACAAACAGTGAACAAACAGATATGTATGTAAGCAATTTGGCAAAGAGGAGGATTTGGAGATGTATAAACAGGCCCAAAACAAGCCACAGACATAATTAAGTCAGTGAAATGACATATCAAACCCTGGCAGCCCACAAACACTTTGATGATGATGATAATAATAGGGACTCAGTGGATAAAAAGCAAGAGAGAAAAAATGGTCCGTTAAAAATAATGGTGAACAAAATGAGGGCCATGGGATGGAAAGAAGAGCATGTTATGCAATAATATTAAAATTTTGCCTTTTGTGAAAGGGAGAGAGACCTTCTAAGGCAGTAATTTCTTCTGCATCAATGAAGGGTAAAATGCCAGCCTTGGAAAATTCAACGTCTCCAGACAATAAGCCAGACTTCTCAGCCAGGCTGTGAATTTGGCACATCTCCTTCACTCACTTTCAAAGAGGTACATTAATTTGAAACAACTGAGAAGCTGGATCAGTATATAAAAATCCAGAATACGGACCATGTACTACAATACCTGTTTATCCACTGAACAAGCAGTTCATGGGCTTTTTCCCATCTGGGAATAAGTATGAATTTTATTCCCATTATGAATATACTAGGAATAAGTATAAATATGTATAACATAAATTAGGGATAGGAACAATGAATACTTCCTAGCAGGGACAAATAAAAAAATCTGCAAGTCCCAAAATATCAACATTGTATGAAATTTATCCCAGCGAAGAACATAACTGAATGGAAATATTTGTATAAGGAAGCACAGACCTTTGGAAATCAGTGTTTGATCGAAGACCGATGATGGAGTCAGGCTATCTTGCTTGGCTAACACACAAACACACACACATCCTTGGAATACCCTGGCTATCACTTCCCGATATTTGTAATATTCCTCTTTCTGGTCACAGCCTTTTAGCAGCTGCTTGACACACTGCCCTGGGAAGCAGCTTCTGCCACAGCCATGAGAGACCCCAAGTAGGGCAGGGTGGGAAGGCTTTACCTCGGGGGGTGCACCTGCTTGCTGTATCTCTGTGCACACATACACCTCTCTTAATAAAGTACTGCGATAATAAAGAGCACAAAAACATGCTGCATGAACATCTTTCTAAGCTGACAAGGAATCTACACCATTTAACCTGGTACTTTCTTTTATTCAGCTCCTCTACCTTTTGGTATTTGCTTGGTGTCTCTGATAACACAGAAAGTAAATATGGAAGACATTCTAGTTGCCTTGCTATCGTACTCAAAATGCTATGAGATATCATCACTGGCATGCTCGGGTGAATGCTGCTGTTAAGGGGCCAGGATGGAGGTGAACAACTCAGATTGCCACTGTCAGCCGCAGCAGAAAGGCAAAAGCCAAGCTCTGACTGCTGCATCCCTGTTCATTTCTGCTCCTCCTGTAACTTCATCCTCCCACTTGCAGCTATTGGTATGTAAATCATGGCATCGAGTCTGACATCTGCAACTGAAATGTCAGCCAGCGTGAACTGCTGTTGCTCCTCTGGGCCCAGTGGAGACTCTCTGATTGACACTCATTTGGGATCCCGGGTTACACTGCGAGAGGCACCCTCCGCTGTGCTAATTGCCTGCACAGAGCCTCGTACAATGGAGCACGGAGCTTTGATCCCAGTTAGGAAGGTACCAACATATTAAAAATGTGAGTAATGTTAATGCATATGATATGTTATCTTGGAATACCTGAAATCAGCAAAAAGATGAAACAACATCTGCTTAATCGAAGAATGAAGGAGCTCTGGGCAAAGGAGCTGTTTAATTATCCAGCGCTATGTCATGTAACGATTTATAGACCGTACTCATAAATCCCAAATCAGCTCAGGGAGAGGAGTTGCTTTTAGGAACTAAGAAATAGAACTAGCACAGACATGTCTTGAATTGTCACCTTTAATAATAACAAATAAATAAATCTAAATAACTTCGCATTTCCTTCCTGCCTTCCAAGATACTCACCCTGAAAACTCCAACACAGCATTTTTATTCAAGCTAGTCAAACCAAAGCAATGTCATCTTTGGGATACAAACTTGCAGTGAATGTTATTTATCACAACCTAATGAAGGCTATAGCATTAAAGTACCCTTTTCAAAGTTCATAACAGTAATTGCACTAGCTCTAGGAACAAGCTTCTGAACTGATGATTAAAAGTCTTGATGAAGCCTGACTCCAGAACACCCTCATAGGTTTTTAAATAATCTTCAGTACAAGGAAAAAAGGATCATTGATTAATGATCCAAGACATTTCCAAGAAAAGTTAAGAATCACAATATTTTTTATCATTTTTCAAAATACTTCCCTAAATTTCAGTGACAGTAAATGGGAAAATAGGTCCATACAGCAGTCTTTATGTGGCCGATGTAAATGCAAGTTGGGTATTTTTCATGTTCTGAAATATTGCATATGGTCAGTTAGGAAAGGTCAGAAATTCACCTGATGAAATAGTTTTGTTGAAAATCATGGTCAGTGAGTGCAAAATATTTCATGTGGAAGATTTCTAGACAGGTATGCTGTTGTGGGATCCAAAACACCCAAAAGGGGATTCTGCATCTCTACGGCAGACCAGACGAGAGGCCCACCCTAGCAATGCAGGAATGCAGAGAGCTCAGGTCTGGTGGCTGGGAACGCTCCTTGGCACCATTTAATCTATTAGTAGGAAAACAGTCTTTGAGTCCAAGAATCATTTCACACAGGACTTTGATTTCCCAGGTTATTCATAAACACTTAGAGGCTGGCATTCATCCTCTATTCGACCCAAGGTAGTTGAGAATTGTTCTGGGCAATAAATCATGTAGTAATTTGAAATGCAACTGCTTTTGTCTTCTGTGAAGTCACATGAGCTCACTGAAATTAAGTCTTAACCAGCAGGCTGCAAAGCAGTGACCCATCAGAAAGCCTAATGCATTTTGGTTTCTCTTCTCGCAGACTTCCCAGCCTGCCTGAACCAAGATGTGTTGGATGCAGAACTGAAGCTAACGCAGGCTGTGGAGCCAAGTCCCTCAGCATCACGTTTACCCATATTACCTTTAATAATACCTACTGGGCTTTGTTTAGTAATGCAAAATTCTGCAGTTCCGCAAATTTATGGGCTATTTTTCCCTTCAGTATGCTGTCTCTGTTGCCCAAAGGTGTTTCCCCCCTAAACCCTACACTCTTCTCATTTCAGCCCCTCTGTACTCTTTTTCCTGCACTCCTGATCTCCTCTGCAATTACGCTTATTCCACTTACTGTCATTTATATCCCCCTTATCTAAATCCACATGAAAATAGCATGGAATTAATATGTTTGCCTGAAAATATTTGCTACAGATATGCCAAAAGGATCATATTCCCTGTTCTATCTGTTCTCTGGAGGAAACATACTCATTAATTTGATTTCCAGCTTTCATTTTTTTACAGGGAACAAATGACAATTATTGTTTACTTTGAAGTGTGATCTTTAGCATGAATAATTCCCCAAAAGAAACATCTGCTTCGCAGACGAGATGTGACAGCAGACAATATGCTTCCATATTTTGCATTCATACTTGAGTGGCAAGAGCTGGGGCTGACTGTCCAGCACTGCAGTGCAGTCCCAAGAGGCCAACATCACTTCTCAAGAGTGTTTTTTGGCTTTGGGGGAGTGTTTTGTAGAATTTTTCTGGTATTTCGAAGTGAGGTTGGCCCTGATACAATAACTTTGTGCCTCAAGTAGGGCACGTGTGCATGCCAGTTACCAAATATTTCTTGGAATTTGGGGAGGTGCCTAGCCCCAAAATGACCTGCTTGTACATCCAGGGTCCCTGGACATCAATGTTTCCACACAGTTTGTCTTTAGCTTGTCGTAGTTCAGCCCTGATCAGGACCAGACTATGCAGTCTGTCTCTCGCTCCCCCTACCCTCTGAGAGAATAGGAGGAGATGATATAAGAAAAAAACAGCTCAAGGTTTGAGATAAGGACGGGGAGAAATCCTTAAAGTTACCGTCACGGGCAAAACAGACTCGACGTAGGGAAAACTATTCATTTATTTCTAAAATTAGCAGGAGAATGAGACAGGGAACAAGATAACCTCCCCCCACCCCTCCCTCTTCCCGGGCTTAACATTATCTCTACTACCTTCCCCTCCCGAGCGGCACGGGGAGGGGAAAAGGGAATGGGGGTCGCGGTCAGTTCATCACGCGTTGTTTTACGCCGCTGTATCATCGCCAGGGGAAGAACTCCTCGCATTCCTCCTCTGCTCCAGCGTGGGGTCCCTCCCACGGGCCACAGTCCTTCGTGAAACTGCTCCGGCGTGGGTCATCTCTTCCACGGGGTGCAGTCCCTCTAGAACAGCTGTCCCAGCGGGCCCTCCACGGGCCACAGCCTCCTTCAGGCCTCCACCTGCTCTGGCGTGGGGTCCTCCACAGGCTGCAGGTGGATCTCTGCCCCTCCGTGGACCTCCATGGGCTGCAGGGGGACAACCTGCTCCACCATGGTCTTCACCACGAGTTGCAGAGGAATCTTGGCCAGGAGCCATGTTACTCCTCCCCCTCCTTCTTCACTGACCTTGGCGTCTGCAGCCGTTCCTCACAACAGGCTGGCAGACGTCTCTCAGGATCCTTTTTACATCTTATTCACTTCTCATCTCCTCTCCACTACTTGCAGCCGGGCCGGGCCGAGTTGGGCCCAGTCGGCTGCCCGGCGGGAGGCCAGAGGGTGAGGCCTGCAAGGCCCATGAGGCTCGTGCCTCCCCCTCTCTGCCCCCCGCTCAGCTGCTTCACATCTTCTCCTCCTCTTTTTCCTGTCTTCCCCTACTTAAATACGTTATCGCAGAGGCGTTATCACGGGACAGTCTGCTACCAATTGGCTCGGCCTTGGCCAGCAGCGGGTCCGCCCTAGGCCCGGCCGAGTCCACTGAACAAAGGGGGCAACTTCTAGCAGTTTCCTACAGAAGCTACCACCTTAGGCCCCCCCTCACTAACAAAACCAGAACAAGCTACATCTGTACTTCCTATTCAGCACGGGAAACAGGTTTCTGCCTGTGCCCAGCAAACCGTGGCTGGCAGCCCATCGATCCAGCTTGTTAAAGCTACTGTGCAGACCAGAATAGATTTTAGCAACAGCCGGGCCTGAGCCAAAACTTATCATCTAAATTCAAGTCCAAACTTCTCCAAACTCTAAGGCCTTTTAGCATCCTTGGCTGGCACTTTCTGAGCTGGCTGGTAGATTCACACTCTGTTTTCATAACCTTATCGGTACAAATAATGCATTGCAAAATAAAGATCAAACATGGAAAAAGATAAGGTGTGCTATGCTGTGAGCTCTTTATGAAAGGAGAGAAGGAATAATCTTTTTCTTTTCTATGTCAAATAGGTCGAGTAGTTGTGCATACAACACTCAAGATACATGTCAAGAAAAATATCTCACAGAAAGGGATATGGAAGAAATAGATTGCCCAGAGGCAGAGAGGTACTGTCACTTGAGATCTCTGAAGACAGGTTAGACAGACAGCTGTCAGGACTGGTGCAATTATCCCATTTGGAGGAGGAGGACTGGATGACCTCTCGAGCCTGGAATTTTATGATTTTATCTTTTCTAGCAGAGGCTTACCCTGTGCCGGCACTGGAGGGAGAAGCTCATACTGGAAGCATCTTCCTGCAGGAAACGCCTTGTCTTTTCTCCTTTTTGGTTTACCATAAATCCACTGCTGACCCTTGGAAGCCATTTCTCTCTCATGACTGAAAAGATAAGGAAGATTTGTCATCATCTAGTGCAGAAGTGAGATCTGATCTCTAGCACCTTCAGCAGCCTACCAGTCCCCAAGCCACACAACCTTCCCATCCCACCCTGTCCCTTGAAAGGGGCCTGGCAGGGGATTATAGTTACAAATTTTGATTTAAAAGAGAGAGAGAGAATATAGATGGCATCTTTTATATGCTCTTTCCTTTCCATCCATGTTCTTCATCCAAAAGAAAGTGATGGATATTAAATACTAAGCTGAACTACGTGACTGTGAGTGTACTACCTTAGACCACCTTTATACAAAGTGTTGTAGGTGTGATTAGGAGTTTAGATTCCTTACAAAGCTATTTTCCTTGACATTTCTCAGCATTCCATATGTAACTGTCGGCAGCCACGGCACATCTCCAGCACTGTGCAGTACAGGAGCCACTGAGTTCTACAGGCTTTGCTGAGAGCGTGAGACACATGAGACAGCTGGAAAGCCCTCTGCTCCCACAGAATGTGAATGGGAGTTTGCAGCACAACCTGTTTCACCAGCAAATATGCAACATCTTTTCTGATTGTTTTAATACTTTTTATGTTTCCCTTGCTGTTACTGAGAAGCAGCTATATTTACATCCTATTGCGTATGAAAAAATAGCAACATTTATAGGTAGAAAGTAAATAAAAGGAAAGGCATCAATATAAACAAGCACTCTCTTACCTTTCCTTAACAAGATGAAAAATGTGCAATAAGAAATATTCCTTATTGCCTGTAAGAGGGTGCAAATCTTCCAATTTTTTGGCTGCATTTCATTTATTTTTTTTTGTTGTTGTTTAAGAGACTAGGAAGAAAATCTAAATCCTAGTGGTTTGTAAAGCACTCTACCAACACAGGGAATTGCAATGCTATTTAAAATACACATGAGCAATTAGAAAGCTGCTGAACATACAGATAAGAAGAGGTTTGCTTTTTAATGCTCTCCGTGATCCACAAAAACCCATTTTGAATACAAAGCCATCATTAATGAGGTATTTCAATACTCTTAGCAATGTTAGATGGTGTCTCATGGAGCTGGATGTTCTTTATTAAACTATGAAAATGATCCTCTCTCTCAGAAAACACAAGCAGCACAAGAAAAACACAAACCATGTTTACAACCTGATAACAGAGCACTTTATGAGATTCATCTTTATGAGATTTTTGAAATTTAAATGGCCAAACTGTTGAGCTGTCTGAATATTTGATGATACAGGCAGATGCTGCAGGAATGGATCCTCATCTAATGCAGCTGGTGTAACTCTAACATACTTAATGACTAGCTGAATTATTTACTTCTGTATTAGCTGAAGATCTCAGAACCTGCTACATAATGCGACTAGCACTGTTCACATGAAAGCTGAGTGAATCTCCTATAGATTTTGCTGGGAACTGAACCAAAAACAACTGTCAAACCTCCATGTCCATATAATCATCTCTCTATGAATTCACTGTCCTGGTTGTACTTTTATTGTATTTTGTTAAGCTTATTTTGCATCGGTTTATTCATTTACTTACTCGTTTAGGGGAAGTAGTACACATTCAAAATGGAAATGAAAATAATTTGTATCTTTAACTACATTCAAGAGGTTTACACACAGTTAAAGCTAGTCTGAGTTGTTCACTGAGGTGTACCAAACAACAGAGACGTGGTCCAAGGCTCAGTGAAATCACTGGAAATCTTTCTGATGTCTTTTACAAGGTTCAGATCTGGCTGTGTAGAAACTACCCTATCCTCTGTGTCTTAGCATATTTTGATCACAAGAGTAAGGGAAAATCTGAGCTGATCAGAACCTATTTGTATAAATACGTACATTTGTATCCATACGTCCTTTTTTAAAACCATATGTTCTTGTTTTTCATCTGTAAGAGGAACGTAACTTCTCATTTGCTATTCATTTTGATAAAATCTAAGCTGGAAGACTGCAGAGAATTAAATTTGCAATTGTACAAGAAATAGACAAACTGTCTTTGCAATCTGACTAAGACCAAGTTTTTGAGACAGTTACAGATACCCTGAGCCAGAATGGCTTCCCAGAACCTAATGGCATCACAAATGTCTATGACAAAATTCTACTGGGTCTTAGGGTGGAAAAAATAGCATTTACAACTCTAATAGAAGGTACTGGGACACTTTGTGCCTTTAAGAAAGTAATCATTTAAAAGCAGAAGAAATCTGCACTGGGATCAGCAATTACATCTTTACCAGTGATAAATCTAAGGTTTAGACCATCTTCCAGGGTGAACTGAACTCAGGGCACTACTGCCAAGTAATTGTGATGAGAAGCTGCACTTCAGTACTTACACGCTCACTTTATTGTTTTATCTACCCACCACACAAATGTAACAAGGCTCTGTCCCAGAGTATATTTACTGTGATTAAAGATATGGCCCACAAAAAGGGCAGAAAAGCATGAGAGCCAACTGGATAAAGAACTAGCATGGACCAGTGACAAGCTTTATAAATGATAGTACTATGGGAAAACCAGATCAAGGGTAATCCATTTTACTTTTTTTTGTACTTCAGTTTTCTGATTTGTAAAACCAAAGATAGTTACACTGATATCTGCATTGCAGCTCCACGGCTCCTGGATGAGAGTTGTATTGGAACTCACCAGCTCAGTGAGCAAGAGGAGCAAATGTGAAGGTGTGCCTCTGCAAGGGTAAACACGATGCTTGGTCATATTCCTACCACTGAAATATCTCTGTATTTTTAGTGTGAGAGTAATAGATGCAATACCAAGAGCACAGTGTTTAGTTTTTTGTTTTTTTTTTTTTCTTCCCTACATTACACAACCTTTTAGCTACTCCTTCAGTTATAATAGCAGGTTTTGCAGTTCTTTCAGGGTTTATTTGTTCACTCTGTTTCTCTGGAGTGAAGAATATGACCCATAGCTTTCAGGTTTTTCCTGGGGACTGCCACAGTGCCACAATGGAGGGTAGAGAATTGCAAGCTCATTTTATAACAGCTAGCTCTAGTACCTATTACAAGCTGAAGTGGCACAGGGAGCTCAGCAACTTAATACCAGGTACTGAGCAGCTTTCGTCACCCGCACTGAACTCCACACAACCATGGCTTCAATTACCCAACCTAGCCAATTTATAGCACATTGCTACAATACAGAGATACCCTATGGGAGCTACAGACTAACGATCATTAAAAATCTCTCACTCATGTTTTAAGCAGAAACGACAGCTCTTTTCTCTCTCCCAATCTTCCTAATTCTCTAAGGCTGCATTTGAAAAATATTTAAGTAAAACTGGGCACAAAACGGGACATTCTCAAATTTATGAGGCTGAACATCGGCTAAAACTGTCCAAGTAGTTTGTTGCTGGCTTTGAATTCATTCTCACAAATAAAAAAAAAGTTGCTCTTGGCAGTGACATATTTGGAAATGCGGTCAGAGCTGACTTATGAAAAGGGTTATGAAAGTCTTTACTAATTATTATATGCCACAACCGCTTTTGGCCCTTGTTCCCATAGCATATTTCCAGCAAAATCAAATGTAGACTCCTATGGGTGTAAACTGGAAATTATCCTGCCTCACTCAGCTTGGACCTCTCTCGTAAGTAGGACAGAACTCTGCTGAGACCTTGTGCCTGGAAATGGCTGTGGGCAACACTTTGAAAGAACTTTCAGAGATTTACTTGTAGAGTTAGTGTCTCTTAAGAGAGATGAAGTTAATTGCTACAATTACTTTATTTATGAAATTTAGAATTCATTTTAATCCAGGCTTCTAACAAGCATTCAAGGCATTTTATGTTTTTCAGTTCTCGAGCCCTAGAGAAAAAGATCTATTTTTGACTCCTGTCAGTTCAGTCATGTTACAATCTGAAGTTAATAATAGAACTTAAACAGGTAATTAGTGGAAGTAATAGTTAACAAGTCACAGTAAATCCCAGCAGCACTTACTGAAAAACAAATAATACAACAAAGACAAAGCTAGTCAGGTAAATAAAGATGACTTGAGATCAACTTTGTCAGAAAGAAAAAGTGTTGCAGTATAGTGAAACTGCAGTTCTTTGTATGTCTTAAAACACAGTCTATCACAAAAGAATGAACTGATTTACTATATTAGTGCTGGTGAATAACAGTACAACTTCAAGAGGGACCAAATTCTGTCCTCTAGCATCAAAGCTGTCAAAAAAAAAAAATTAATGGCCATTCACTGGAATTTTCACTATTTTTAATATGTTAAAATTGGGAGAACTATAAAGGTGAAGACCAAAAGAGACTAAAAGGGTGAAATATTCTGCAATTTTGAAATGTTTGATGTATTGAAGCTTTAATATCTTTTATTATCCCTTCATTCTGCAAATAATCTTCTTTCATTAACAGACTGAAGTAATCAGTCTTTCCAATTAACTCTAATATAAAGCATCCATGGACATTACCATGCAAGTGAAACGTACATGAAATAAATCCTTTACATCTGTACTAGCTCTCTCTCCGGTGGGGTCTCCTCTTCTGAAACATCATATACTTGTCTTTCATGCAACAGCTGGGCATGAACAACCCTGAATCAGCTGAAGTTCAGATTCATACTTGATCCTTGCAGCCAAATTTGCACACAAATCTCTTAAGCCTCCACTGCCTTTTAGATAGGACAAGTAGTTCACCAGCCCCAAAGAGTACTGACCTTGTCATATAAGAATTAAATTCCTTGTGAAACCAGCTCTTCTGGAGGTTTTAAACTGCATAGTACATTCAAAATAAACTATGAGAAAGGACAATGAGATGAGTAACAGCAATGAGGACAGACAATTATTCAGGAAAGTGCTAGCAAAGATGGCAATGGACCACCAAAGAGGTCCTTGGTGGGATAGGGGACAAGGACTTCTCCAGACAAGGGAAGAAGAGGAGCACTGAGGTCAGACAAGGGAAAGGGATGGAGAAAGGTGCTGCAGGTCAAGGGCATTTGCCAGTGTCAAGTAGGAATAAGAGTCTGCCTGTGTTTGAGGCAAAACCCTGTAGAGGGGAAGCACTGGGTGGCATTTTTAAGGTGAGAGAAAGGTCTGTGAAACAGGTGACAAGATAAGAAGCTGCAGAGGACTGAGAATATACATGTGGAAGATATGATCAGAGCACCAAAGAAGATAATTTGAGCTGAGGGAGATGAAAAGCATGGAGCGGACAAGTGGCTCTTACTTCATCCTGCGCTTAAAGTTAAATACTTGCTTAAGTGCTTTGATGAACTGAGACTTCTGGAAGGACAATTATCTAAGCAGCCAGTAAGGAACACTGAACTCAGTTTTATTGTATATGTATATAGAATCATAGAATCATAGAATAGTTAGAGTTGGAAGGGACCTTCAACGGTCATCTAGTCCAACCCCCCTGCAAGGAGCAGGGACATCCCTGACTAGATCAGGTTGCTCAGAGCCTCATCCAGCCTGGCCTTGAACGATTCCAGGGATGGGGCATCCACCACCTCTCTGGGCAACCTGTTCCAGTGCTCTACAACTCTCATTGTAAAAAATTTTTTTCTCATATCTAATCTAAACCTACCTCCTTCTAATTTAAACCCATTACCCCTTGTTCTATCACAACAGGCCCTACTGAACAGCTTCTCCCCATCTTTCCTGTAGGCCCCCTTGAGGTATTGGAATGTACACAAAATCCCAGAAGGATAAAGTGTCTAACATTTCCTTCCAAAACTGATTTTATTATCTTGAACATTTCAGTGAAATTGCTACAGCTGTCCTCTCCAAGGCACAGAAAAGTGGAAGGCCAAGACAGTGCCAGGGTATTAATGTGGGGAGGGTTTTAGCAGGCGCAGAAGTAAGTCCTGACTACCAAAGAAAGGGCTACTTTTGATCATGTCTACTCTCACCTGCAGGTAATCTTCAGAGGCAAAGAATGATGTAGGCAGATGAGATGCTCTTTCACTGCAGCTGAATCTTTTAAACCTCTTCTCCTTTTCTTTAATATTTTTCAGACGTTATCCTTTGTGTTTCTATAGCCTCAGATGTTGCTTTGAGCCTATCACATCCTGGTCATGTCAGAGCAAGAATGAAAGGAAATCACACATGAAAGTGATGCTGCATAAAAAGTTAAAAGTGATTCCTAGTAAATTAAATGGTATCTAATTAAGATTATTTTAAAACTTCAGAGATTTGGATTAAAATTTCTTGCTCTGCCACAGCCTTCTAGTGGGCATATCGCTTAAGTAGAAGGAGGAATTTAGCCAAGACAAACACATACCTCTCAAGCATAGGATGAGAATATATTACAGGTGGCATAGGACCAGAATCACACAAGGAGGGTGCACAGACACCCTGCATGGGGCACACGCTGCTCTGGCCATGCCACCCATGCAGACTGAAGGACTGGTCCCCCTGGGCATGTAAGCCTTGGTCTTAGAGAGAACATAGTGAAATATTGCATTTAGACACTGTTCCTTCACTGGAAATTAGACAGTACAATCTCTCATGGCATCTCAGGACAGGCTCTTTAGTAGCCGCCAGCAACAGGCAAAAACAATATTTCCATTTGCCCTTGCAGCTGCGATGTGAACGAGAAGCACATCTCTGTGGGCAGCCTGCAAGTCAGCTGCCATGGTCTTTGCCAATATGAGTGACCTCATGCCAAACCAGTGACCATGCTGATTGTTGAGGGATTGTCTTTATTGTGCTTCATGAGCAGGCAACACTGTGTGGAGCACACCTGTTCCATACATTAACTGCGGTACTTTTGTATCATTTTGAAATAGTTCTGTTAATTCGTCCCTTAGAGATATCAATCCCATAACCTACTCTCTGCCTGACCTCCAGTCTTAAGCAATTCAATGATTTATTCTAATCCTTTTGCATCCCCACTGAGGGCACTTATAAATTAACCCGGCATTGTGTCTAGAGTGCTTGTGTTGATTTATAAAGACATCTACAAAATAAATGTCCTTGCAGACAATCTTTTTACATATTTTCATATATCAAAGAAATGAAATGTGATGCTTTAGAAAACACAGCAATCAAAAGAAATAATGTAGAATAAAATTAGAGACCCATTTACCAGGCAGCTCAGATGTGCAAAATATTTACTTTTGTAGATAATAAATATAGATGAAACTTCAAGCTCTAGGCTTTCTATCCTGCAAGACCTTGTGATGTTAGCACACCCAAGGTATCTCTACTACACACAATATACAGATTATAAAAAAGTACTTTAAAAAAACCTTTCAAAATCTGAGATTCAATTAGAAAGAATCAGCTTATTTGAGCATTTAATGGAAGGTCTCATTCAAGTTGGACAGGCTGACGCCAAGAGACACTGTCTTCTGCAAAGACAAAAAAGTACAGAAATGCCAAAATGAGTACCATTTTAGAATCATGACTACCATAACATTGCTGAGCTTCTCATGAATGACAGCACTACAGGACTGGCATTTCATGTGCTTCTGCAATGTATGCTACGTTTCTATTTAGAGCCCGTACAGAAGTTAGTGATGGAAGAAATGATCCAGAAACTATTCCCACTCCCCCACCATTCTCTTCAGGTTTAATATACTAGAGCACAGAATCAAGAGTTGGAAATGAGCTGAAGGGAATAGGATTGCATGAGTAGAATGTCAAAATTATTTTAATGATTCACTGGCTAATATTGCATAGAGAAGAGAGTTCAAGGTACACCACTCAGATCCACGCTCAAATTTCCCCAAAGTTTGAGAATTAGTTTCTGTCAACTCCAACTTAGAACATGCACTCACTTCCCTGTAACAGACTGCAATATATTAACGGGTAAATAACAATCACTGAAAACCCTTCCCTCTTGCTTCACACTGCCTTCCAGCCCTGCCTTTCTTAATTCACAGGGATCCAGAGGCAATTTATTTTTACACTAAGTGTAAAATCAGCCCCACATGTAGCTTTTTCAGCATCTGAATGCACTACCCTATCTTGGTGCCATTAATCAGTCTGACACCTGGTGAAACACTAGGAGAGGAAGAGATTTTGATGCCCAAAAGTATAAGGAGGACTCAGACCTCTCCTGTTATTTTTTCACTGATGCCCTCTATACTAACAGGCAGAAGAGAAGTGTGAGGAATTCAGAGCCAGGGCAGCCCTACCTGGGCTATCCACGGGCCAGTCCTATTCTGAACTTTAAAAAAACCGAAGCAGACAGACAGCAGTGTGGTTAGTGCCCAGCATATTGAGATACATCTGTTCTTGTGCAGCGAATCCATAGTAACCATTTCCCTCTTTCAGTAGGAGACAGGAGGCTTGAGCAATTTTGGAAGCCAAGCACTGCTTTGAGGAATCTGATCTATATTGGGAGTGAGGGATGAGAGAGGGAGAAAAACCAGTGGAGATAAAAGCAGCCATTGCTCTGGTTTGCCTTCACAGTAGCCCCCTACAATATACCTCCATGACCTAACTTGCAAAGGCTGGCCTTTCTGAAAGAATGTTGTCTGAAAGGGAAGTGCCTCCTCATGACAACACCTTCCTAAGAAGCGATGAATGCGTACCCCATATGAAGGAAGGTCTCACTCTGGACACTGGGACACACACAGAGAGGTACCGTACATGCGAGGGCTTGGCTGGGGCTCCCTTTTTAGTTAGGTGTCTTGTGAGAAACATCAGTAGTGTTCAAGCTATAGGTCCCTGGGCAGTTGTTTTTTGGTGCTGTTCTGGCCTGACTCATTTTCCAAATTTTATCTTCCAAGACTGCTTTACAGAAAACTTGAGATAATGTTGTATTAAAACCAACTCTCTTCAGTTCACATTAAAGATTTCTTAGCAAAATAAATGGTAATAGCTCATGTTCTGAGCAATCAGTAAGTCTGCTGCGGCTTGATTTGAGAAGATCCTTTTTAAAACAAAAGTCCCTATGACAGGATTAAAACACCAAAATACTCAAATATGTATGTGTCTCAATAACGAGTAATATCACTTTCATTCTTCTCCAACACCAGCTGAACCAGTGGAAAAGACTAAACAGAAACCAGATAGAGATTAAACCAGCAATGAAATCTTTCATCAAAAAACCCATACCAAATAGACATTGATTAGGTATTTTTTTACTAGTGGACCATCAGTTAATTATTGACTCTAATTAATGCTTCGTGCATAAAAGCTATGCTTCCTACTACAGCAGTAATACCTAGCAAAAACATACACAATAATTAAACTTCTAGCCAAAGACTGCTGCCTGGATAAGTGTGCCTTCAGCTGGTTACTAATACAAACATTCAGGCACAGTTATTTCGAACAGATTGAGGTTCAAGAAAACACAGGAAGAAGCATCCAGAGGCTCACAGAATTGTACTCAGCTTCCAGGGAAGTACTTGCTGATACAGACTCCAGCGTATGCATGTCTCTGTGCCACCTCTCCACAAATTCTACATTCAAATTTCCCAGATTCCATATTTTACCTTGTCCTGAGGAAGCAAACAAAGACCTTATGCATTCCCTAAGCATGCTAAGACACCACTACTGAAATACAATTTGTGATATGTGACTAGTAGACCTTTTTTTAGTCATACAGCAGTCTCACAGCCCCAAATACTCCAACATTAACTATTCACAATATCAAGACAGTGCACATTAGACCAAATGGTGGGTTTAAATGTGGATAATGTGTCTCAGTCCATGCTTTTAACTTGTCAAAGAAGACAGTGGAAGTGCGTTGGAGAAAACATCTTTCACTCCTCGGCAAGAATATGCTTGAATGAAGTCTTGAGAGGGATAGGTAGAAACTCTCCAACACAGGGAGTGTCTTAAAGTATAACCACTACCTGGTACTTTCTCAATAACCTAGAAATATCTTTCATTCCTTTATCCTACATCTACACACTGAAGAAGAGTTTTGATAATGGCCAGGATCTGGCAGTTTAATTGCAAGTTGGGCACCTTGGAAAAATAAAAACCCCTTGCTGACTTGCAAGCTTGCAAAATTTATGTTCAAAATAGCTCTAAAAGCTTGTAAGCTCAGGGCAGATATAATTAATGCAGCAAGTTTAGCTGGAGCATCAGTGTGGCTGCCTAGATAAATTGATTGTTTGGGACAAGTGAGCAGGACTGAACATTGGGGCAGCCACCGGCTTCGCGTGGAGGGGCAGCTCCATCAGCACGCACAGGCTGCTATGCTGGAACACGCGGCTATGGACTCGGACTAGGGTTCTATGTTGATGTTAAATCACAATATATTTGTGTATTTGGAATTAGACAAATGTTACTGAATATTTATCCTACTCATTTCCACAGGAAAATGCGGAGAGCTAAAGTAGAAATTGTTCTAAGAGTGATTAAACAGATTTCTTCCAGCCCAACACCACGCCTCAGGTCACAGCCTGTATGGAGTACCATGAAGAAGTCATCTCTAACCTATACAATAAATGAGTATTATTTGAAGAAAACAGGAGAACTGTTTCCTTGACAAAAAGCTATATTAATTTTCATTCCATTTAACTGTGTTTTATTTTTCATTTAAATGTTTCTATTGTCATCATAGATGAGTTAGAGAAACAAGCACATAGCATTGTTCATTTATTGCCTCATTTCAGCAACTTTCCACATTATTCTGTCTCCTTAATACAGCCTGCTCCCTCATTTCATAGCTTTTTAATTGTTCTTTTACTTCTGCTGCTTATTCAGCAGACATAATTAAGTAGTCCACAACAATATGACACCTTTTTCTTAAGGCCTGTAATGATTTTTAACACATCCTTAAGTATAAGCACTTTAAAACTTAAGCATTGCTTTGGCTTTACCCACCATGTATTTCACTTAGCAGCAAAAAGATGTGTTTTCCTCTCTATAGCCTGAATAACCTGCACCCTCCACACTTAAATTCAGTCCAGCCTCAGTAAGTTTATCTGTTTTAGAGAGACTGGGATTTACCACTATTCAATGAGCAGGCAGCAGAGTATGCATACTATTCCTCTTCCCTACAAAGTATTCATTTTCTAATTTGACCCATTAACAGTATTTCTGTAACTTTTACATATTTGTGTTTTCTCTACAGAGCTAGTCATGGTCTATTATTAAGTTTTTCATTAGAAATGAATTCCTAAACTAATAAAAGCTAGGAAGTGTCAAAACATTTCATGCTGCCATGTTTAAAATATAACACCAAAATGTAATTTCCTTCACACTCTTCTTCCCCTAAATGTCATTTCATGCTAGGATAAGCTTTTACCCATAACACAATCAAAATTTAAACCCAACTATTTTTAAGTTCAGGAACTTGAATAATTAAATTAAGCCATTCTAGAAATATTATTGAGTTTGCAAAGGCATTCAAAATTTCAATTCTCAGACATTTAAGAAAAAAATGAAATAAATCAGAGTACGGAAATCCTTTTTCCACTGCTCAATGCCTCTCTGCTTCAAGTTTCTTCAACATCTCCACATGTTCTAAATATGCTCCTGCATGTTCAGAACAGGTTGTAGCGAGAATTTCATACGGATCTCCTGGATCTTACTTAATGGCAGATGTTTTCAGGCTTCCATATTAATTAGTGTGCTCAGGTGCAAATCCATCTTTCAGTACAAGGTTTTCAGAGACTTTTCCCCCTCTGGAGACCTTCTGCTTGGCATGAAATTCACTGTAAACTGCCAGATTTATATTTTAACAACCTACATTAGGAATTACTCATTTTGATAGACTCTCAGTGAAATGATGAAACATAGAATACAAAATCATGAGATGCAAGGGACCTCCAAAAAATGCCTAGGCTTTTCCCAAATGCAAATCAACTCTGCCTAACTATTCCAAATAGAAATTTGTCTGGTCTTTCCTCTAGCAAAAGATCTGTAATCTCTTCCACAGTAATATACTCTACAGTTTTGATACGATCACTGTAAGAAAGACAGTCTTACTATCCCACCTGAATTTGTAACCTGATTTTTTAGAGACTGCCATGAGTAGTACAGATGTACTCATACGTGTTGGTATTTGATTTCTTCCAGGCATGGCTATGTGCTGTGTCTTGGCAGCAGCATTCATGGGAACATGAGCACCAAGGAGCTATTGGGGAAGAGGCAGTAAGATGTTGGCTGCCAAGGAGCATTGCTCCACAAAGTGCAGCAACCTTTACTACCTTCAAACCACTCATCTGTTGCTTTAACTTGAACAATTAATTTGTTTATATAAGGGCATGACTACACAAATACTTTGCAGCAGGAAACATAGTACAGCACCTTCCCTTTGTGTTCTATTGCTTAGCATTTTAGAGGAGCCGGTGGTCTTCCGAGGGACAGCAAGCGCAAAGTCACACAGGAGCTTGTGTCAGTAGTGCTATGCAGTCTCCGATAATTTAATTGTCTTGTTATCTGTGATGGTGTTCAAGCTACACAAGGCACCTAATCGTCCACAGAGAATGGGAAAAAGCATTTTCGCCAGTAGCAAATGAAGTCACTTCACTAACAAAGCACATCCTGTGGGAAAAAATACTTCCAAGGCATTCAGAATTTATATTGGCTGGCCCCTGAATGCCAGCCAGTACAGGAAAAACACATGTAATTCCCTTCTCTATATCACTTACTCTCATACTGGTTGGAGGTGGAGCTGTTGAGTTACTGAAGTAAGCAGAAGCACAGAATGTTTAACTATATGTAATAACCAGCAAATACAATTGGCTTTCTCAATTATCTTGATAGCACTAGATGTACAATTACCACAGCTCATCTGTGATGCTGGAAGGAGTGAGATAAGCTTAGAAAATTACAGAAGAGTCATTGTTTATGGCTAATACAATCCAAATAAAAATTAATGGAATGGTAAGTTGGTCCTGCAGTCCAAGAGTATTTTGTCTAAACACTTACATGGTAATGGTTTGCTCCCAGCCCACCTTCTACCTCTCTTAGGTGCGGAACTCGTATGAATAGGCACATGAACCACAGCGCTTGACATTGTGCAAGTGGGGAATCTGAGGGATCTGCTGCAATTGTTTAAATATTTGAATGGCTGAATACCGAATGGGTTGTTTCTTCAGAAATGCCTTACAGACAATAAACACAAGGTTTGGCTTTCTATAAACACTTTTTCCAAACAGTTTTCCAGGGTTCTCTGTATAGGAAGAAGTTTATTTATTCCATATTCTTTGTGCAGTCTGCCAGACAAGCATGATGTCTGACAGCAGAAATAGATCCTTTCAGCAATGATAAATTTATAATGGCATACAAGAGTTTTGACTGCTTATGAAGTTCCCTAATTAATTCTTATATAGAGCTCCATTAGTAACAAAATTTATGTTTTGAGATAAAATGAAGCTCAGAGGAGTTACTGAACACTCTGTTCCTTTTTGTGGATCTTGTGTTTAATGTCATGTACTGTTAATCTCTTTGTTTACTAAGGTGAGTATTGTTTGTCACTCTGGTGAAACAAATTGGCTTTTATTATCCGAAGGAATAACCCTTAATAAGGCTTACAGCTGCCAGGTGGCTGCAAACATTTTAGCTATGTCCTGAGGCGGCAACTTGAAGATTGTTGTCAACGCCCGCTTGGATCTTATTTCAGGAAAATCACATCTCATGCATTTTCTTTATTCTCCTTTGAAATTCACCTAGAAAATATTATGGCCTTGATTTCGCAACAGATGGAGGTCTAGCATAGACCGACTTGCGTGTAATTCCTGATATTACTCTATAAATCAAGACAATGAACATTTGGTCTACAACATTTACAGGAAGTACGTGACCCAGTTGCACTCTGTAAGTAAAAGATCTAACACTGCCCTTCAACAAGGTTTGCTGCAATGACTCTAGCAATGCCTGTACGACACTCTGAAACTGCAAATCATCAGGATTTCAGTTTAAAATCTTAAAAGTTTCTTAAATAGGTATTTTAAGCATTTAATCTGATCTACAGAAATTGTACCTTTCCTAACTTTCTCCTATAAGTAATGAAAATTGCACAGAAAAATAGTGTCCCAATCACTTTGCTCAAGGAAATTCTAGCTAAGATTGACATACAAAAAAGATATTAATATCACGCATATTTAGTGGGAATTGTATCCTGCAACGATCAAAGTTATTTTTGGTGCAAAGAGACTAAGAACTTGACAAGTTTTTAGTGTTCAGTTGTAAGATAGAAAAAAGTATCCGTGGCCACTGATTCACAAGAGGATACCAAATGCAAAGACTTAACTCTGCAATGGCAAACATATCAAAGGAGGTGGTTGTTGAAAAGAAAATTATCAGACTAGCATGTCCCTGCTGAAGGGCTACAATTCTTCTTTAAGCTTTTAGCAATTTGAGCAGTTTCAGCCCCAGCTCTAACAAATTAAAACTTGGAAAACAAATTCTGAACCCATCAGCAATGCCACGCTTCAGTAAGCATTTTTCTATGGACTACTCCATCTTATTTTTCAAAGCTCGGTCTCCTTCCACCAAAGTGAGTATTTGGTTCAAAATACATAAGCAAATAAAGTTTGCAAATTTAAATTGACTGGGCACTATGGCCTGATGCAAACTACACTGAAATCAGAGACTTCTGGAGGCACTATCAGACCAGATAGCCCCTCTCATCTGGTTCCCAGATAATCTCTGGGATTTGGGAGTCAGCTTGAAGAATGGGAAACACCTCCAAACACAGAGCAGGGGGAGCAGAAATGTCTGGGGGAGAAGGTTAGCAATTTGTTGATCAGTTTGGGGTTTTCCCTTTTATTTTCGATGAGTGGATTTAAACATGGTCTGGAAGGGCTTCATCAGAAACTGGTACAGATAAAATTGGTAGTGGCCAGTGCCAGCAACAAACACTGATGACCCAGGGAAGAGTACAACAGAGAAAACACAGCGTAATACAACCCCTGGATACCCAGAGTCCAGCAGTCTCCAGCTAAGCCTCCTTCAACTGGAAATTATGTGTTTAAAGGAAGAAAAATTTGCAGGGAGCTATCCGATCAATTTTAAAATCCATGTAAAATTTCAGCATCCACAAAGTGTAGGGGAAGAAGTGTAAACTCAAAAAGTTTAAAAGCAGAAAAGTAAATAGCTGAAGTCTCAGAAATACTGTTAAATGACCTCTAATGCTAAATTTATATGTCCATATTCTCCCCAAAATGTTTTTTTTTTTTTTTTAAAAAAAGCAGTGGTTTGATGACTGAAGCAATAAACACAAAGATGAAATCCAGCAGATTGTCAAGTTTCATAAAAGATGATGATGCAAATATCAAGATAACAGCCTTTTTATACCATTTTATCCTCATTGCCTATGCTATTCAGCATGCTTGACCCAACCTACAAAATCTGCCCAAAATATCTTACACATTTACATATAAAAAGTTAAGGAAGAGCTAATACAAGAAAATCAAAATTACCTGCAGCTTGTATAGCTAATTCTGAAGCTGAAGCCTAGGGCTTTTTGGTTTGTTTTTTTGGTGAAGTTTTTATTTTGTTCTATCAGAGACATTGAGGGCACTCAACGAAAGAGTGAAAGAACAGCAGAGCTAATAAACTTACATTTCCTATAGGTTTTGCCCTTTATCAATTTATTTTGCCATTTTACACCACAATTATCCCAGTTCATTTTGTTTATGATGTCCTCTAATATTTCTAGTTGACTTATGTTCTTCCTATAGCAACAATACTCAATACTGTCATCTGCTTAGCGTGTCCACTAAAAAACCAGTCAGCCAAGTGCTGCATATCCTAGAGATGGTTCCAAGCTACATATAAACACTGACCAGCTGGATGTACATGTTTGCTAATTAAGCAAGAGTGCTCCAAGCCATTTAAATATTGCAAGGTATTTAAAAAAAAATTTAAAAATCTTCCCCTAAGAAGCTGTAATCTTCAGACAGAAAACAGAGAGAGGAGATAAAGAAAGGTGCCTTCGCATGAGGGAGGTGATGGAGAGAATCGAGTGCCTGATAATGGCATGGGTGGCATTTATCCCTGTCTTTTCCTTAGACAAAGGACTAAAGACTACCACTTTTTCTTCACATCCTCCATCAAAGCTTCTCACTAAAATGAACAGATGCAAGTGAAATGTTCAGCAGGGAAAAATCTTACACCAAGCAAAGTCAATTTCAGGTGTCAGCCTCATCTCCATCTTCTAGTAAGTTGCCTGAAACTGAACGTAAGGGAGGGTGTTTGTTCATCTACGTGTGTTACCTGCTGAAGCACTGAGATTTTAACAGGTGTGCAAACCAGCAAACTGCTCTCCTTGCATCTGTTGGACCCTCAAAAACTATTTTGATAGGGAACACCAGGGTACAGTTGCTCCTGTTATGTTCCTATACTACACTGTATAAAATGTGAAAGCTCTCATCACAGCCTCTGTGGATTTGTCATCAGTAATCTTCCTTAGGTAATTAATCTAGAAATCTATTTCTACAAGAGTAATAATAAAACTCCAAAGCAATGGGACCTTTCATGGAACTGGGCTGTGGCTGACCACTGCACTTGATGCAGTCAGTCCTGAGAGCAGGCAATGAATGAGCAGTTTCTGCAAATGGGCCAAAACAGGGTATTTAAGTCATACTGGGTTTTGCAGCTCTGCCACAGCTCCCATTCTTATGGGCTTAAACCAGGTGTCCTGGACAGCACATGTTAGATCTGCTCAGATTGTGCCTGCCCAGGGAAGGAGACATTACCTGCACTGCAGTGGTACCTAGGTGGGAGAGATGCACCTCTCTCTCCCAGGCTGGGCACTATTCCTAAGCACTTCTCACTTTTCCAGCCTGAGAAAGAAGTCTAGTTTCACATAGCACTGGAGAATAAACATTCCATGGGCTTTCTTTGATATCTACACTCTGCTGAAGTCTCTCGTTGTACCACATGAACACCGTGAGGCCAATAACATCATCTTACTGCAAAGGGGACACAATATTTCCTGAAAATGTTCAAGATTGATTCACCAGCGATAGTTAAGATGGAAGATGCCCAAGACAAACAAATCTGACACCTTGCCACAGAACTTTCCCACTATGGCAGCATGTCTTTGGGAAGTTACTTCAGGCTTGCCCTTCACTTTCCTTGTGCCACAGAAGTAGAACATTACTCACATTTCTTTGCAAGGTACATTGAGATCTCCAGATGGAAAACATTTTACAGGTGAAAACTATATTATGCAGGCACACGTCTGCCATCATTCATTTATAAACTGAAATGCACTTGCTGTTAACCAGCTTTCTTTAAATTGAGATTGTCCCATTAGCCTTCCTGCCTGCTCAAGAATCACCGCCAGTGTTTATAAGTGCAATTTGAAGGATTTGTCTCATCTTGTTAAGTAGCTTGGAAAATGGGAGCAGAGGAGATGAGACTAATTTAATGGTTATAATGGGGGGAACAGGGTTTGCTTTTCAGTGCAGGAGACATAACAGGCATTTGCTGCAACGAAAAAACCACCAGACAAAA
This sequence comes from Chlamydotis macqueenii, assembly GCF_036417535.1. Taxonomy (NCBI): domain Eukaryota; kingdom Metazoa; phylum Chordata; class Aves; order Otidiformes; family Otididae; genus Chlamydotis; species Chlamydotis macqueenii. The sequence goes on from NC_141570.1 coordinate 17,614,943, forward strand.
ATACTTCAAATTCTGCTTTCCCTAACAAAGCAGTTACAACACCAAATTGTAAAATATAAGCTCACATTAGTCCTTCTTACAAGTCCTAATACTTTTCTATGACAAGAATGTCAAAAATATAGCCTATGAGCTAGACTGATCCTTCCAAGTGCTTTAATCTGGCCTGCAAAGTCCACAGAGCATTGTAATCCGGATCTGGCCTGCCAATCAGCTTTGAGGTCTCCGTACCCATGCAACTTCACCGAGAGTAACACGAGTAAGTGGGAGTGAGGGGAGGATCAGAGTGTATTTGAAACAGGACCTCTGGAACCAGTACACAGAACACTGGGCCATCGTCTCCGTGCGGCCCCTGGGAGCGCGGGGGCGGGGCTGGGGAGATGTCTCCTAAAGGGCTTCCTGACTGCCCAGTATCCCTGAATCCCTGGGAAGGAGTCGAGGGCAGCTTGCCAGTCTTACGTAGCAGCCCAGCCACGTTACTCCATGCAGCTTTATTGCGGAAAAACTGACAAGCAAACCATTAAATAAAACAAAAAAGAGGAAAAAAAAAGGAACACCAATGCCTTAACAAAACTCTTCAATTGACACAGATTTCACAGCTCCTGATTAAGTCCAGTGCTATGTGAATAAATATACACCAGCAGAAGCTGTGCTACGCAGTAACACAATCACTGCAGGAATAAGCATTTCTACCCTTGAAAGGGTGTCACTACAGAATGTTAATTGCCACTGGTACTTCTCTAAATTAGCTGACTATTAATGGATTGCTGCTAAAGATAGTCACACTGGAAAAGCTTTGAAAGGAATCCTTGTGCCTACCGGATATTTAAAGATAGCCTTCCCACTTCAAACACCTAAATTTGTGATTTCTCACGTGGCCTCAGCAGACCAAAGACCATGGTGCTGCTGAACAAGCAAGCCTGCCCTGTCTCTCCCACACAGGATAAACCTTCCAAGCATCACCTCTTCCCTTGCACAGGGGCGATTGACCACTGAAAATGAACCCAAAGTACGGGTTTATTTTCAGCCAGACCACTGAGCTGCCCTGATCCACTTCAGAGTACTTCAGTCACTAAAACTACACAGACAACAGGATAGGAGTAATGGCCAGCACAGAGCTGTACCAGACTGTCCCCTTTCACAGTAGCATGTATTTGGACTGGTTTAGGCTGACTGGTACCTCCAGCTCCAAGTTAGAAGCTGATGTGGGACCATGCACTTATCTCTCGCTAAGGTAACAAAGCATTGATGGAAACAGTGCAAAACCATCGCTCTCACTGCAGGTCGAGGTTCAGCATGCATGTCTGAAAGACAGCAGAAAGTTTCTGGATCTAGCAATGCCATATTTCTACTTCCCCTAGTACTTAGGCAACATGATTCAACCTTTCCTCCCCACTCTCATTTAGAGGATGCAAAACTAGGATTGAAAAGTAAGGCAGAAGTAAGTGAAGTTATCTGACTTTATCAGCCCTTGATTTAATAAAATATGTCAGAGAGAGAGTGGGTTATAACTAACAATAGGTCTCTCCACCCCTCCCCTGCCAAGAGATCTCAGGAGACATCATTTGGAGGTGGTTAAAAGAAATAAAATAGGTTGTCTCTCCATGGGCAAAGTAGGAAAAGCAAGTTTTTATGTGGGGGTGCTGCAAAAAGAACAAAGGCAGAATATCTGCTGAATCACCACAGTCTATCCACTACACTCAAGCAGCTCTAATTCTCCCAAATTTGCAATACCCAGCAATCAAGTGATAGTGCTGCTGAGAGGAATTTTAACCAACACTATAGCAATCAAACAAAAGCAACTCCATTGCAAACTAGCTCTTCTAGATAACATCTACTGCTGTCATTCAGCCCCAAATAAATTTGTTGGCATGCAATAATAACGATGACACGCATCTGCTGAAAGTCAGCACAGAGGTCTTTCTACTGACGGAGTCAAATAATTAATTCCACAGTAATCACTGTGGGGAGTCACTTGAGAGATATAACAATTAACAGAATGCTCCTCGGTCAGCATTTTTAAGAAGATAAAAAATGAATACAAATAACGAGTGTGGTCAGGAGAACAACTGCAGTGAGGAAAGAAGAAAACAGAGAAACTAAAGAGAGATATTTGCCATCACTTAAAAGCAGGTAATGCTTTAGATATCAGCCATACAAAGCAGCAAGGGATCTCACAAGTTTCCATCCAGCATGACAAACTGACTTATTCTCTCTACTGACCTTACAGTCCATAAAAAAAACCATCCAGTTTATTTGGTAAGCTTCAGGATTAGGTGTATTTGTATTACAATAGTTAAAGACATATTTTACCTCCATTTGGCTATAGAACGAGATGCATCAAGGATTTTTATGATTTTTTTTTTTTTAAGAGCATGGTATAGGTGATTAATTACCTCCTCTTTTTTGAGAGGAAGAGAAAGTCTTGCATGGACCATAAGCAAGCACCCACATAGCAAAGATCATAATTTTTTAAAATAATAACTGCTAATTCTTGCATTTAGTAAAGGTCTTGCAAGGTGCCAGCTGACTTTAACTTCCACTGACTTAAGGGAGTATGTGTTTACACTCAGCACCACACAAGTTCAAAATTTTAATTGCCACGCAGAAATAACACATATGTAATAAACCACTTAAAGTAATAATGCTAGAGAATCTCATTCTTGGGATTTACCAGATTTTTGCCTCCCTGCCCCACCCTAGACAGAAGACACACCCGACTCAACTTTGCATTCTTCCATGACTGTCACTGCTACCTGTGTCCAGCCACATCCACATGGACATGTAGTTATTAGTGCTTGCATTTTCCACACTGGACTCGGACCCAATGTTCAGGCACATCAAGGCTGAGTTTAACTAAGTGGGATAACGATGGCAAGAAGTTCAGCCTAGCCTTTATAAGGATGTTCAGGACTTAAATGCAGATTCATTCTTCCAGCTCGAAACATCTGAGCAGAATACCTAATTTAGGATAGTCATTTTGTACTCCCTCAATAGTAAATGCAGATAGGCAGACGCCTCCAGAAAATTAGCAGATTGGAGACTGACTCATACTCTGGGGGTGTCTGTCTCTCTGGTGACATAAAGGAAACCAAGGGTTTCACTCCTCACTGGCACAGCAGTGACTACCTGAGTGATACGTCCAACAAGGCAGGACAGGCGTAGGCTGCAATGCACGGGGTTGAGGGGGACTCATCCCACAGCTGGCAGGGGCTCAACTCTGTTCCCATGATTTATCTGCTGTTGGTATCCCAGCTATCAGCACCAGCCTGCCCTGCATGGCCTGCTGTCAGGATGCCAATTGGGGGATGCTTTCTCAGACACACAAATGGCACAAAAAGCTACATTTTCATTATGTCTCTGTGATGTAGTTTCAGAGACAATGATTAAGCAGACTGCAAAACAAGGAAATTACTTTGTGGGAAGTTCTTAATTGTTTATACTTCCTACCTTCCGTAACACTTACATTTGTTTTCTTAGTATTTTAGTTGCCTGTTTTATAAGGTTTTGCAAAAACTATTGTACATGGGAAATGAGGTAGCTGTGAGCAGCGATAAGGAAATACAGCTTTATCTTATGGTACCAGTCCCAACCTGCTAGAAAATAGCTTTTACTGTTCCATCGTGTTTATGAATAAAAAGTTGAATTCTGCTTTTCAGTTCTCCACAGGGAAGTTTCCACCAGAGTTGGCCAAGACCCAGCCAAAACCTCAAAGACATCTACCTGCAACTGCAGCCAGACACACTGCTGAGGGATCCTTGCATCACAGTTTCTGTGGGTTTTGAACCTGGTGAAGTTGCAGTATTCACTTACTCCATTTCCATTTTGTTGTTGTTGTTTAATATAGAAAACAACTTTTTATGTTACTACAGCAGGGTCATTCCCAACACATTCCTCTGATCACACATAGATATTGCACATAAGGGTAATTTTTAGTGACTGCAAGTTGTGTCAGTGATACGCTACTGATTTTAATGGAGGCAAAAGGTCCTTGCTGAATGCTACAACGTACAAAATAGCACCAAAAAACCCGAGGTAACGACCAGACCACCAAGGTAAGCACAATATTCATACTACAGGCCCCTATCCCAGCTCTACCAGGAGACATTTTTCAATACTTCCACTGACCTTGAAAGAACAGGTCACAAGCTTGAAAGAATAACACTGCCCAGGAGAATAAATTGGTTCTCTTCCTAACCATCTTTGTTCAGTACCAAAGGCAATATTTTATTTTCTAGAATGCAAAAATCAGATAATACTGGGTTTGGTGTCTCTCTTGCACATTTCCCACCTGCTCTCCCCGTCATTGTCCAGACGCTTGTGAGCACGTCCAGGAGCCTGCACCTACCAGGTATGGGTGTGCACACAACAGTGTCTTCATTATCATTTGAATAAAAATCCTCTTACACTACACAGCTGGCAGCTTGCCATGGAAAAAGAAAAGCCACTTTTTACAGAAGCTCCTGCTTCTTGTTTAAATGAGCTACCACTCCACAGTCATGGAAGTGGCACAAGTATAGATCAGGTATAATTAATAATACATCACAAATAATTGGTCATGCAGTAAAACAGTAGTAGAAGTCCAGGGGGATCTGAAGTACTGCTAACAAAGCAATACACTTTGTGATTCAGCAAGAAGGAATTAATGACTTCAAGCCTGAAATAGAAATGTGGTCACCTGGCATTAGATTTGATCTTCCTGATTGTATAATGGCAAATGTTCTATAAATGCACAAAAACTTCAATAGTATAAAACTTTGCTAAGTGATGCAGCAAAGAAACCAAATTTTAAAACTTTTGTGAGTATAACTGAAAATTTTACATATTATTTTGCGGTCACATTCCTAGCTAGTGCCAGATTTCCATTTACAGAAGCTGCCTAATCTAATTCCAGACATTTGTAAGAGATCATGGCTGTAAAGCAAATGGAAACCAGAGATAATTATTTGCCCTGTACATTGGAACATGGCCCCTTCATTGTGGCTTTTACATACTATGACAGTACAAATAGTAAATACTAATAATAGACGCAGCCTAGTATAACTCTATTTTCCTGGATTTTATTCTTCAATAGTGTCACAATGACAACCTTAATCTTTGCATTTCCAGTTTTGGAACATTCATAACTATATTAAACACTATTTTCGATTTGGTATTTCCAGAAGATGTATAATACATTTGCAACATCATTTAGTAAATAAATTCATTATGCTTTTCATTAAACTGTACTAAGAGGAAAAGGGAACCTTTCTCTATTATTGATTCTCGTGGGTAGTCTAGCATGAAATTTTTGATGTATTTTTTTTCTGAGGATTAAAAAGTTGAGCACAAAAATGTATTATTGATTGTGCACTGCAAAGTACAGTATACTGCTCATCTAACTCATGTATTATTGATTAAAACACTCAACAGTTCTAACCTTTCACTCAGTTGCTCCAAGGTAATTTTTTTCATGAGGATGTCAAGGTACTATGCTTACAGAATGTACTTCACAGGGAATTCGGAAAGTTCATGGAGCAGCTACTGGAGTTGTTTAAAATGCTTTGTTGGTAATCTTAGATACATTCAAAAAAGGGACTAGTTGGGGCAGAAAGACACTTTGCATCTCCTTTGCCTGTTACGCAGAAGAGGTAGCTGATGGATCCCATATTAGCCAACAGAAAGTTGATAACAGGTTAGGCACACAGATGTCAAACATGGGTCCACAGATACCAGTCTGGATGCTAAATACAAAAGCAAAAGTTGCTTGACTTTGCCACTGATACGGCTGGAAGAAGAGATGAATGAAAAAGGAATATATGACTCAGGAAGCATCTCTGCAATCAGCATCTCAATGGCTTTTCCTAAAGTCTGGAGCATATTATGCACTAGCAATTTGTCAGAGCTGAAATTGAAAGTATGACTGGCACAAATCAGGTCAGATCCTGCGGTTGTCTCCATGCTGCTGGATTCTTACACCTCACAGATTTGTCTTCTGAGCCACGGTTAGATTTTACACACTGCATTTATCTCCTTTACAGAAGTATTTAAAATAAAGTATATATACTTATTACATTTGGTACAAAGAGATAAAATACTGGATGATGAATTTAGAACATGGAGTTATTACAGAGAACCCCTTACTGAACTGGTCTGAGGCTTAGAAGAGGAAGTGGATAGGAACATGACCTTTCTGCCCTGTGATCTGTAAGCAGAAAAAGCATCTTCCATCTATAGAAAAATCAGTGGAGATATATTTAAGAAAAACTCCTTTCCACAATGATTAACATCCTACTCACAGAAATCCTATTGGAATATTCTAGTCTGTCATCATAATAAAAATCTAGCTCTCCATAAGGACAGAAGTGACAAAAGTAGCATCAACAGTGTGATGGCTACTTCATGGATTTCACAGAATTACTAATCCAATGAAAAAAACCCTGAACAATGCAGAATTGATTAAGAAATCTCTTTCTTGAGTTTATCAATTCACCAGTGTCTCTAAATAACACAGGCTAGCAGCCCACTCACAAAAATACTATAGAATATTTATCAACATGTATTTCATGAATGATGTGAGCATTTTAAAATAAACTGAAAACTATTCTTTTAAATTCATTGGCCTTAGAGAGAATTCAAAGATAGGTCCAGCACAAAACCCAAGTTAGAAATCCTTAAAATGTAACTTTAAAAATGTCTTTTGTTTACATTTGGCATCATGCCTTTTATGCTGGTGGAACAGTGCCATGATGAAAAACAAAAAATTCTGAAGTACCAGGCCAGCACCACGAATCATCTCATCACAGACTTGTCAGTGGGGCTTGACTTGCACAGATTGCTTTGCCATTCAGAAAAGATTACTCAGATGCAGGGCCAAAGAGCAAACTTCTCTGCAGATACAGTATACAGCAAAATTAAAAAAAATTCATTGAAGTTAATCTGCTCCATGGCCTGGCTACAGAACTATCACAACCAATCGCACATCTGGTAATGGTTTAGGAGTGAGTGTTCTGGCATCCAGTGATCCCTCCTTGCTGCTTAGCACTGGTGAGTGCTGGGGCCAGTAAAAGGGAGACGTGGACATACGGGAGTGAGTCCAGCAAAGGGCCACTAAGGTAATTAAGGGAGTGCAGCATCTCTTGTATGAGGAAAGGCTGAGAGAGCTGGGATCGCTCAGCCTGGAGAAAAGAAGAGTCGGAGGCTCTCATTAGCACAGATAAATAGCTGATGTGAGAATGTAAAGATGGCTGAACCAGACTCCTCTTGGTGGTGCCCAGCGAGAGGGCAAGAAACAACGGGAACAAACTGACACACAGGCAGCTCTGTTCAAACATGAGAAAAAACCTCTTCACTGTGAAGGTTCTCAACACTGGAATGGGTTGCCCAGAGAGGCTGTGGAGTCTCCATCCTTGGAGAGACTCAAAACCTGACTGGACCTTGCCCTGAGCAGCCCACTCTAGCCATTCCTAGACAATTTGCCAAGACTCCTTCCAGCTTCGGAGTTTTTGTTATCCTGTGATTTCACAGTTCAAGCAAGCAGCGCTGAAGATGCTGAGAAAGGCAGAATGGAAGGAGAGGGGCAAAAGGAGCATCAGACAATGAAAATAAAACATTTAAGAGTCCATTTCTTCCTTTACACTAACATAAAACAGGGCCACCCCAGCGAGCGCAGGGCAGCTGTACTGCAGCAGCAAGCAGAACAGATGCAAGCTCTAAAAGCTTAACCAGCTCCAGGAGCAGTACATTAATATCTGTACTGACTGATCTGCAATTCCAGCTTGCTTTAAGAACCAGGTACCCAAAGACCCACTTTCCCTTAGACTCTGTGTTTCTAGACGTGCCTGGAGACGTGGCGGAAGCACCTGAACAGAGAACACAGTGATCCAAGGCGTGGGCACCCCTTCTGCCTACTGCAAACACCATTCCGCTATGAGAGGCTGCGTTAAGCACTGAATGCAGAGGCACCAAGGAGGTTACTGCCTCATCCAGTCAATTATCTCTTCTCTTTTTCCACCTCTCAAGTTTTAATTTCTCTTTTTAAGAACAATTTCTTAAACTATGCTTAAAGAACTCCTGTGTCCTGCTTGGAAGCACGCCCTTACACTGCAACAAGGGAAGTATGTCACTGCTGCTGCTGGACTTTGAGCAAGCACCCATTTTAAAGCCAGGAGGGAATTTTGCCAACCAGCGATCAGGACTGGCTTTTCACCCTTCCGCTTCTTGCGCATCAGAGAGGTATTGCTATGTCAGCAGCAGCAGGATAGCGCAGGTTGCCATAGAATTATAGAATGGTTCAGGTTGGAAGGGACCTTTAAAGCCCATCCAGTAAAATTCCCCTGCAAGGAGCAGGGACATCTCCAACCAGATCAGGTTGCTCAGAGCCCCGTCCAGCCTGGCCTGGAATGTTTCCAGGGATGGGGCATCCACCACCTCTCTGGGCAACCTGTGGCAGGTAAGAAAGTCACTGCTCACAGCTTGCAGCCTGATGTAGTGGAAACCTGAATGGGACAACAGCCAGAAACAGGCAACAGCAGGGCTACTCTGGCAGTTGCGGGAAGGGGGAGATGCGAGACATTTCCACAAGGAGATTTATCTACTCTGGTTGCTCCTGCCTCTCAAGCCCCTTACACACACAGGGAAGCAAGAGCGGAAGGGACAAGAGAATCCAACTTGCACAACTTGCTGAAATTGGCTTTTAACCTCACGGGAACCAATTGAATCACTGAGTTCAGCATGTGCACATACATAAAAATAAAGATGATGTAACCGGCATGGCAGGGCACGCGTATGCCCCATCTGCCAGGTGGCTGCTCTCCCTGCTCAGTTCCAGTCGAGCTACGGCGACACACAAGCTGCATGCAACTGGATAAACTGGGACCAGCTGGCTGTACAATGACATTGTGAGTGCATTTCCAAACCAACCAGGAAAACTTCAGTGAAACACGGATTGAGACAACAAACAAAACTACCTACAGTATTATTTCCTGTAGCGAGCTCAGATCATCCTCCCACTCCCTTTCATCTCAGCCTTAATAAAGAGATGTCAGATTTACAGGATCATCTCTCCTGCCTCTGCGTCAGTGAAACTGTACTAGATTTTGCAAGTGAATCTCCCAGATAAGAAATGCAAATCAATTTGTCTCTTTTCCTTCATTGTGCCAGTACCCAAAATATGTTCTCTGGGATTAAGCAAAGGATTGGCAGTCTGCACGAAGGCTGCGGGGGAGGAGGGAGAGGGCAGAAAGGGTGAAACAAGGAATAAAGAGAGTAATCTGCAAATCCAAAGCAGTTTGTGGGAATAAGAGTGCTTAATTTCTTCACTTGGAACAGAGATGAAAAAACAGCTGCTGGGTGTGCACCAAGAGCAACATAAAGCAGCAGCCACCACCTGAAATACCCAGGTGGCATTTGCCCTGCTCTTAGTTTATTTTTCAATAGTAAATTCTCCTCTTTATGATTCATTACTGTTCTTTGGAGTTTGAAGTATTTTCACTCTAACAGTCACCAGGGAATTCTTCCGCAAGAAGAAAGAGAACAGGATCCAAAGGAGAAGCAGAGCAAGGAGATTCACACATACTTGCAGATTATATTTTTCTAAATATATATGCAAAAAAACCCCTCAAAAAAACAAACCCAAACAACTTCTCTCCTCTGAAACAATTTCTGCTTTCTGCTTATTTGTCTTGCAAGATAGCAGGACACCTTCCTCTTACTGAAGGTGTTTAGTGGCTCTAGCCATCTCAAAGATCCAATGTGGTGCACCAGCCCAGAGCACTGCTTTGCTTGTGCAATCTGGTATGGCCAAAGAAACGACATCGCATAACACAAACCCAAGAACTTAGCTAAACAAGGTTAGAGTGATGCTCAAGTTGAAGTGAATGACACCCTCACTCTTCTCCTCACCATTTCTTTTTTCTGGAACAAGCCAGAACCAGTCAAGATCTTAAAAGCCTTATTTATTGACAGTTATTCACTGTTGCTATACTGTAGCATCAAGAATTACCAGACAGGAGGTTATTTCATTGTAACTTTGTATAAGAACAAAACAAGAGAAACAATATAGATGGAAACAAATAATAAAAAGATATTGGAAGTTTTGATCATCCTGAAAAGCCTAGGCAAAGTTTTTACCGGAGAAGAGGCTGCTAGAAGAGAAGGCAGGCAGTGGGGTAGTTTTCATTTGAACTGTATAATATTCCCACACACAACCTATCTTTTCCTTTCCTTTACTTTTTGTGAGAATCACTGTAGCTTCTCCCTGTTCTGGAAACCCACGCTGCGAGGACATGACAGAAACTCCCAGTAAAACACAAAGCACACACAAGCAGTTTAGAAATTACCACTAGAAAATCACAGATAAAAAACCATTTTTAGCACCCTTTGCTTCTTTAAGCAAAATGAAATCCACAGGTTTCTCATTGGCATGAGCCTGCATAGAATGCAGCAGGAATGGTGATTCTAATCCACTCGTGAAATCAGATCTATAGCTACAACCACAACAGAAGTTTACCAAATTAAAGCTGACACTTCTACCACCTCCCCAGTCTTCCCCAAATATCTGATTTAGGGAACAGGTCAGATCCTTGGGTCAGCTTGGTTGCCTAGTCTGCATTTCTAACCTGTTTACCATCACATCTAAATGCTTGGGGCTCATAACTTCCAGGAAAAATAGGAGGAGGGCAGGGAAGGGAGATGGAAGAAGGAAAAAAAACCAGAACTACCAAGAGCAGCATTAGCATCCCAACCGCCTTAATGATGCAATACAAAACACAGGGGTCAAGAAAAGGTGTACACATCAGCCAGAAACAGCTACAGCAGTAAGTTGTCTTGCTTCTTAACTTTGGGGAAAGCCTGAATACTGGGGAAATAGGAAAACTCTCCTTTTATTTCCCAGCATAAAACACCTGTGTGAAGTTTTGCTGGCTACTGACACCTGCCCCACTGGTTTGGAAGGGCCAGGAGCACTGCGGATGGCAGTAGGTCGGGTGCGAGCCGGGCAGGGCAAAGGCAGCGAAGAGAACAGACTGATGCGGCTAGGTCTGCCCTCAGCTGCCAGCACCCAAAGGTACAAGCAACGTGACACTCCAAAAGACCGGGAGCATTACATACGATCTACCCTTGCACTTACTGGCAAATTCATTACATGACTCCTCCAGCCCAACGAAGAGCAGCCACTGACTGATTTGCACGCACTGCCCACGATTACAGCTGTACAAAGGGCTCTTTCAGGAGAGGATTGTCTAAGCCGAATAAAGGCAGTTGGCTTTTATTCTACAGAAATTGCTGTGCGTCAAGTCTATTAGATTTGCATTGCACAAGACTTATACCAAATAATGGCTTAATCTTTAATGCTGCTGCTGAAAAAAAAAAAAAGATCTATTTTTCATCCAACCAGGAAGGTAAGGCCAAGTGTGAGGGTAATGAAGATTTATTTTTACTAATCAGGATTCAGAGGACAAACCACAGATTTTACTAAAATGCTGCTTATTAAAATAATTTTCCAATCAAACAGCTCAGTGTATTTAGCCAGCACTGCAAAGGTGCCTGCTTGGTTAGCCCAGCCTGGCAAAGAGGTGCTTTTAAATCTGCTTACTAGCCCAGGCTGTCAAAAACACCTTTGTCATCTAACATCCTTTGAAACAAGAGAGTGCAACCCTGAGCCCAGTGAAGTGGAGACCAAAACTATCAGCCACTCTGGGCCAAGATTTTCATCTGTCTGTAAACACTATGGTAAGGAACTATTCCTGTTGGATAGAGAGCACTCCAGAGAAGCAGGAAGAATGAGCAGAGCTCCCTCAATGCAACACGCTCGGGAGACAGCCCCAGCCCCTGTGCAAGGAAAAAGTGAACTACTGTACAGAATGGTTAGCTTTTAAGCAAAGTAAATAATGTAGATTTAGGGTTAATTTGACAACATCTCTAGACTGTAAAAGCCCATACAGAAGCTTTGAATTTGGAAAGGTCCTTGATACAGTTTATAGGGAAGAGAGATATAAAAATCTGAATGATTTAGAATGACTTTTTGAATGGGCAATACCATTAAATAACTAAGCAAAGCAAAATTCTCACAGTTATATTAAATGCTACTGTGGAATTAACAGTAATTTTTCTGCAGATACTCAAGTTAGGACAAAGCATACCCTATGCGAGTGGACAGGGATACTTGCCACGTGCTTGCTGAGATCTTCTCTTACATACGTGAGATGACTGTCGGTGAGGGAATAGGAGTGAAGACACTACAGTCAATTCAGTTCTGATAAAAGCCAAGTAGGAAGCAAAAGAAGAGACACACTGATCAAAAGTGGCTGAATAACCCTTCTACAATGAAACAATTTGCTAAATATTAGTCCAATTTTCGGCTGTGTATTTTGCTATAGTCTCTGCTCAGAAGCCTATGAGTGCACGGGCATTCAGGATGAAACAGAGGAAAGAAAAATAGTCAATATTTTAACCTGGTATTTTAATTTCAAGCCAGTGCTCCAAACACACACAAACCTCAACCAACTCTAAATGCTTAAAAATCAGCACATATATAGCCTAAACAAACTAACCACTATCAGGGATTAATTAGGATGAATTGCGTTCAGGAAATGCTTGTCTGACTCCACTGACTGGAAAAATATTCTATAACAAATCCCTATGCTTTAAAAAAATTGTCTTCAGAGTTATACTGGCACAACCTATTGGGGGAAGGAAACCAGCAGCCGCTGTCAGTGCTGCCATCAGGACAAGCATCAGCAGATTTGTGGCCTCAGATAAGCCATTATGAAAAGGAAACAACTTCTGATACTATAGCTCCTCAAGGCCATTTGTGGCAAGACTTGGGGCAGAACTATCAGCCAGTTTTATTAACAGGGGAAATGAGGTATTGACTACAGGAAGGCTGATATGATGCTGGTAGAGAAGTGAGCCTCCTAACCATCAGTCCACTGTCCTAGTTGTCCTTTTTACAGGAGAGCTTAAGGGGAAAAAGAAGAAAGAAAAAAAAAAAAAAAAAAAAACAAACAAAAAAACAACCAAAGCCCACAAGATATGCAAATCTTAAAATTATCATCAAATCATCAGTGGCATTTAAAATAAAAAACACATAATTTTCTGTGCTCCCATCTCCCCAGTCTTTTAATTATTCACACCCAACATCAGAGAATAGGGAGAGCTAAATATTCAGAAGCTGAAAAGGTCAACAGGGACAGCAGCCTGTAGGAAAATTAAAGGAATTTCTTCTTCTCCTTCAGCTGGAAATGCAGACACTAGGACCCCATCCAACAAGAAGGACATCTGGGCTAAAGAGAACAGGCATATGTATTGATCTATGCCAGAATGGCACTGCCAGCGATGAAAAACAGCTAAAGAGAAGGCAGAGGAGCATGAACTGGTTTGTTACTGCCCATAGAGACATGTCCCAGGAAACTCTTGTTGCCTTGCAGTTGTGTCTCTTATCCACCACAGTAACTCTGGGGACACAGGTGTTTTTGTTGCAGACTGGCATACATGGGAGGCTTATAGTTCAGAGGGTCTTGATACCTTCAGCACCAGTGATACTTCAGAAAACCTGAGGAAAGCAAAGTGGGGACATCCAGCATAGTGGGCTTTAGCTTGACTGCCCTTGCAGGAGTCAACCAAATTAAACAGAAGTAGAATTAAGACAGTGTTTCTAGAAGTTCAATCTTTTCATACTTTCCCTTTTGCCTATTCCTCCTTTTCTAAAAGGAAGAATTCTTAACTTTGAAAAATAGAATCCCTTTGTTCAATGCTCACCACACTGCTACCCACTCTGCTAACGCATGCCACCTCCCGCACCCTCCTGAGAGTCTGTTTCACAATGCAGACAAGTGTCTGCTGCCAACCCCAGCAGTCACAAAAACGTGAGTCAGACATTAAAATCTACCAGGCTTTTAATACTGTCTATTAATGGATTTCTATTTGACATTTGGATACGGATTTATTTTATTTCGGCTGTTAAGCTGCTTAGAAAACATACTTTCAAGTTCATTGCCTTAAATAGGAGATGGAAACCTGACCAGGCGTTTGATATCAAGGCTGGCCAGGCTAGGAAAGGACCTGTAAGACTCAATAAAAGTCATAGCAATGGGCTGCGATGGTTGCTTAGTGTAAGGGGTGCTCAGTCACTCCTAGCATCTAGGCAGCTTCAGGCCTAACTTACAACCTTTCTGAGGTTGTAATGTGCCTGTGCCTTTTGCCAAAGGACTTTCCTGCCTGTCTAAACATTAAGATAATGAAAAATTATATGTAGCCCATCAATTACTTATGCATTCTCTATTAATATTTCAATGTTTGTGTGCAGAAATAAACCAAATTAATTAGAAACTTTTCCTTTGACACCAGTCCTACTTAGAGACACTCACATATAGATCTTTATTCATCTGCCATAAATCATTCAGCGTGATGTTGCAGCAAACAGAGCAGCTTTCTCCTTACATCCAGTAGTATCAAATACACACGTTGAGAAATCAGCCACAGATGTCCGGCTTGGCAGAGCTGCCAATGCAGTACCTGAGCTCTGGCAGGGAAAATTCATCACTCTGTCACCAGCACGCAAAACAAAGCCCTAGAGTCACTCTAGTTATACTGGATACCATGATGAGAAGCAGATGCAAAGGTGTGGCTGTAAAACACTGGCACCTCTTTGGTAATTATGTACTTCTACCTGGTACCTGGCAACTTTCATATACACACACACACACACAGCTCAACCGTATTTGTTTCACAAAGACATAATTAAAGCACAATCTACCAGCAAAGAAAGAGCCAAATGAGTCACACAAGCGAAGGCACTTATGTTAGCAGCTTCTCTCTGCACTAACTACATATTTGCCTGTTCCTTTTTTTATTCTCAAACAAAATTGTTTTTATTCTCTTACTTTATTTCTCTCCTCCCCCAAGCTCAATTTTTTTCTTCTAATCTTCTCCCTTTTCTCTTCTTACATCTTGTATCTGTAATTATCAGTGCTCGATGCCTTTATATGGATCAGTATCTGGCCATGCATAGCACCCTCACTGTGCTCTAATTCAAGTTGATAGGATTTGTTTGGACTCAGTACCTACCCCATAATTCTCATAAGCATCACCCTTCACCCCAGGACTCTCTGTCTCTCTCCATTTTGATAAGCCTTAGCTACTGAGGGCCCTTTCCCAGAAAGCTCTCTTGGGTTATCAGTTGCTGCTTTTTCTCATTTTCTTTTTCCCCAGCAGCTGAACATCACTAGCTCTTTCCATTTCCTTTTAGCTTCTTTGCTTATCCTACCTATGCAGCTTAGAACAAGACTCTCCTTCTCCTCTCCATTTATTTACACCTTCAAGCCACCCTAGAAGACCCCTTTTCTGGCAGGTCATCTTTGCTGGGGAGCAGCAGGAGTGGGGCTGCTGCCCATGGGTGACCCCGTACCTCCAGGCGCAGTTCCCACCATACCCGAGTGGAGCTGACAGAGCTGGGCCAGCAATAGTCACACGCTCAGCAGGCACAGCAAGGGAATAAGCCAGATCCCAGGTCAATCCAGGAAAGTCAAACAGGAGCTCAGGAGAACAGGCTAGAGACAAGAACCCCACAGCAGAGTACTGACCAAGCCCTGAAGCTCAAGTGGAGCACCTGGGCCATGAGCAGGGGGTGGGGGATCCAGGTGGGGCTACTCAGGGCAATTAATGCCCATTAGTGCCCTCAGGACCCTGACAATCTCGTCCCAATTTACAAAGCAACCAAAGCAGTTTTGGAGCAGTTTCTGACATATATACAACCGAGTACCATACCCATTGCACAGCGACAGTATGGATGGCAGTGACACCTGTGAGTTATGCAGCTTGGGAAGAATTCATTTCTAAATTACAACCATTGATCACCAGCTGCAATGCTGTCTATTGAAAATTTAATCAATAAAAGAGGGAAGTACAAAGTTTGATTAAATTGGGTCAATAAAGGCAAATATCAAAAGTTTCATTAGACTCTCTGCAAGAAGTGACATTTTTGAGAATATTATCTTTTCAGGAGGTTTGCCAAACAATTATTCTTTTTGACAACACATTTCAAAAAGTGCATTACAAAAATGACACTGCTTTATTATACCACTCTTTGAAGAGAATATAAGTAGTCCCCTCTGGTGAGCCTTCTGACTGAGTATGTAAATTGCAAAGTATATAGACTGTCTTCACGAGCATTCTATCTACAGACATGCCTGCCCATGCTCATTTTTTTCTTGCATAGGCTCTCAATCAGTTGCCCAAATGAGAAGAGCCAGAGATGCCAGCCTCTCTAGCAGTGTGGTAGGTAGAGCACTTCTTACATCTCTAAGAGCTTGTTGCTGTCAGTGTGTTAATCTCTATAGCTCTGAACAGTTACTATTGAATTAGATGAACTATCTACTCTACCAGTCTTTTTGGAAATTTATTAAATAATATGTCCATTTTTAAAGCACAAGAATTAATATTACAATTAACTTTTCATAAAAAAAAAAACAAACCACACCCCAACCTGTGAATCCACTTCAAGGGGAAAAAACAGGCCTCAATATTTCTCAAAACTTACTCTGTGTTGCTATTCATCTTCTTCTCTGCTTGCAGACTTACTCATTGCCACCTTGAAGAGACTTGGTCCCCTTTTTTTCCCCCATTTGTTCCCCTGAAATACCATTAACTCTTTCTCCTTCTTTCTTTGTAAATTAACTCAGTCCAGTCCTGCTCAATAACTCCATGCTCTTTGTCTTTTAGCCTGTTCCCATCAACTGCAAACTTCTTTCCCATGATTTTCCCCTTCTTTCTGCAGTCATCCTTCTTTCCTAACCAATCTTCTACAAAGTTCCTCTCCCTCTCCCTCCTATTCCCTGCCTTCCCTCTTCCTTTTCTTTCTCTGACTCACATGCTCTTCCCTTCTGCACCCCTGGAGAGACATCAGCTCCCTCTGATATTTTTCCCAGGGGGAAATCTATGGCAGTATGCATGCAGAATGGTTGTTAACCATATTTTTCTCCATTAGAAAGACTAAAAATAAAGACAAAAATATTGTTAACATGGAGCACACAGCTTTGTTTATCAGTAGAAATTATTTCTATCCCAAGAGGTTTGGTCATTCTTTGCAGAATAACGCTCTGCAGTTCTCACATTCAGGATACATCAGTGTTTAATAACACTGCACAGGAATGAATCTGAGATGAAGTTTTAATGGTTCTCTGCAGATTTTAACAGTTTCCAGCTAGAATAATTGCATAAATGGAGTTATGAAAGGGAAATGCAGAGTTTATCACTTTGCAGGAGAAAGATACTTTTTAGCTTGTAAACATTCATCCTAAGGCCCTCCACTTTCATTTGCTCCATTTTCTTTCCAAGTCATTTACGTCCCTGCAGCTTAACATTCTGCCTCCAAAAGATTTCACTGATACTACATCAATTTTATCTGAGTACAAATAAGGTGAGCATGACACACTATTGTAACTCTGTTCTTTGCCTAAGCTAGGAGAATGAAATGTAAGGATCAAAAATCAGTGATTACTAGAAGTAACTACATCGGGTAATGATTTTAAATTATTGCTCCTTTTTTTTTTTTTCAGGCACTTCATGGGCAACTTACAAGAAAAACAGGGTGTAAGTTGGATGTTTCTCTTATGGTGCTGAGTGTGCAGGCATCCATGTGATTCACAGTCAGTTGCATATCTTTGAATTCCCTCTTTTCCTCTCGCTATCACAGCTGCATCCCGCCTGAGACTGCAGCTTCTCCAAGACAGCACGTATAAGGGTATAAACAGAACTTAGCAGAAGAGTTTCTTCTACCCTGTATCTCTAAAATTCCTGATTTGTTAAACCAAAAGGAAAAAAACAGCCACCATCACATCAAAATATTTCTTAAAACATATGTCCCCTCAAGATTTAGATTATTTGGCCATGAACATCAGTCTCAAGTGCGAAAGTAGGTATTTTAAAAACAGAATTGGAGAGAATCCATCTAAGGAAAAGAGGTCTGTCAGTTAAATACAGCATACAGTTGACTTAGTATCATTAATGACTTTATAGCCTTCTATTTAAACATCAATAGCCAGAGTTGCCTTTGCCCACAAGTAAAAAACTGAGAAAGTTGCATAGGTATCCTAATGCAAATTTTCAGAGTTCATTAAATATGAATGAGAAAGGAAATGTCTGAAAAAAACTTTTCAAGCGTTATAGAAATTAATTTACTAGGATTTACACTGCCAGAGCAGTAAAACATTAAAATTAACAACCGCATGGATTATCCCAGTGTAACTTCTTAAATGCTAATTCAGTTAGGGCAACCTCAGCTATCAGAAAATGCAAATTCTCGTGGGGTTCATTTTTTTAGCTACTTTCTCCAACTACTAGGAGACCTGTTATGCATGCTAACAACATCTGGTCTTGTAGGGAGCAAGTCTCTTGTATCCAGTGTGCAGGACTATGTCATATAACAACTGAACAATCTCAGAGTTACTGAAGTTCCCCAAGGTCTTTCAAAACCAATCCTTTGCACCTCTCTGGAGGGAAAAAAAAGTAAATTTGAAGCAGGCCATTTTCAGTGCATGGTCTAAGTGACTGTGGTTTGTTAAGAATTATTAATTCCTGCTGCTGAAGAAGAATGAATCCCTGTGTTGTGATGAATGCTCTCCCAAGGAGCCCACGTGCAGGAAGGAGCACTCTGTCCCCTGCAGCTGAAAACCAGGACTCCGGTTACAGACGTTTCCGTAAACGGCAGCACTATCACAAGCTGCTTCTGTTGTCTCCCCATCTCTAGCCTCTGATTCCTGTCCCAGCCCACGCAAGTACGATTCAATGAGCCAGATCAGGCTTATTTTTATCCTGGATCCATTCCCCAGCTTCATTCACCATGTGGCCCTGCAAATGGCTGTGCTGGCAGAGCACAGCAGCTAGAGCAGGGGTCGGGGATAGGGCCAGGTCAGTGCCCATGCCAGTACCACTGCTAGCCCAGCACTGGCTCCGCTGCACTGTAGCCGGTTGCCCAGCACTGATGGGAGGCACAGCAGGAAGGCTGGTCCCCTTGAGATGTTCCTTGAGTTTCCCACTGTAGCTCCCTCTGCCCCAGAGATGGTGGTGGCCACTAGAGAGAAGGTAGCTTAGACCTGAGGCAAGCACTCAACATTGCAGGGACCTGATGTTGACAGCATCAGGTCCTGTTTGGCACCTCTCCTCCCATGGAAATGGGGTGGGAAGAGGCAAGAAGCAGAAACAGGAGCTGGTGCTTTTGACTACTAAAAGTGCCAGGCTTGAACCTGGTTTTCTGGGCTCTTACACAGGAGCCTGCACTAAGCCCCATCCCGGTCCTGATTGGAAAGATGCTCTGTCTGTGCTGCGCTTGCCTGCTGGAGAGAAGACAGACCAGGAACAGCAGAGGAGAATCAGCCAGAGGAGAACGAGCAGGGATTTTAGACTTCAGTTAGACATTCATTAATGTATTGAAATCCAGAAAAATGGCATTTACAGCCTTGCTAATTGTATTGTGTAATTTGAGTAGCATGAAGTGAATCAATAACAACGTCTGGTTTATTTCATTTCCTTTTTTTGATCTTACTGACTGAAACTTTTCAGTATTAAAAAGAATTTTAGCACAGAATATTCTTGTCCGTATTAGGGTTTTTTAAAATAAATTAATAAATGCATTAGAACTACCAGAGTCTAAAATTCAGATCCATGAAGTTCTTACAATTATGTGAACCAATAACATCAGAGAGAAGCACAGTGAAGCCCATCAGGCCTTTGAGCATATGGTACCTGTTTATAGCCAAAAATGAGGAGATGCCAGTTGAATAAAGGAAACCGAAATAATGAACAATAACCCTTAGCAGATTTAAAAGGAAAGCCTGTGAGCGGTCTACAAATAGTTGTTATTCAACACTCATACAACTCCTATTTATCAAAATATATTTAAAATAGATACTTTGAATTCTTATTTGCTTTTGTTATGTCATTAATTAAACATGAGTTGTGTACTAATGCCTACAAGCATTCAATTGCAGTGTGAATTCTACATTAAGTGGCATCTACTCACAGTTACCAGCAAGCCAAGGGTTTTTTGACTGGCTTAGCTAGATTTTATTTTTGTAGCAAAATGCCAGCTCAAGCTGGAAACATTACAGATAAAAACGAAAGGGCCTGGCTCACCACTATACTGTTTCCAGAATATACCAAGACAACAGTACGAGCTAGATCCCTGCCTTAGCTGCACATTCACAACATGTATGTTTATTCTGGCACTCCTACAAGGTAAAATGGCTCTTGATGAGATGCAAAACATGCAATTCTCTAGATGGAGGGGTCCTAAGGTGATGACCCCATATCTGAATATCAGATATCTTAATAAAACAGTCCCACCTTATTCCCACGTTATCACCTTTCCTGAGGTCCATCACGCATCATTAACATGGAAGTGGAAAGTAGCTGCTGATGAAAAGCTATTTTTACCTTCTGCATCCCTGTGGGAGACTACTAGCATTGAGAGCATCCTTGGGTACCCATGGCAGATGGCTTTATGTCATCTGAACAACTGAGCATTGTTAGAGCTCCCGCGAGAGCCAAGCTAATGTCTGATGCAGCATGGTCTGTCTTCCCTGACTTTAGAAGAGGCACAGTAATTTTAGCACATATCTCTTCTGACGTACAGAGATCAGGGATGTTTGACTATTTAGTTGCTATTTAACAGTCTCTATTATTATGTAAGTTTGGCCTGTTTGCATTCTTCATCTGAATATTCACGTATAATATTCCATTGACAGCAGTTTTTGTGCAAAGGAAATGCAACTGTTGTATCAGCAGAAAATTACATAGACTAAATTTTACATTTCCACATGCAATATTTTTCCCTAAAAGTGCTATTTACAGCCAATAAAGAAATGAAAATAACTGCCTTATTGTTAAATAATAACAGCCATTCAGTTTTAAACTTGGACTTCAGAATAATGCTTTTCTAATCAATAGCAACCCTTTTAAAATCAGACAAAAGAGCTTGAATTTTTACTGTTTCCACACAAACATTTATGCCGGAACAGTATTACCTGAAAACATTTGATTGGAAAACCTAATTTTCTTCAAACTGTGACATGCTCATGCCTATTCAGCTGGCAGGAAAAAAAAAGGATCAAATTCCATCAGATAAAAAATTGTATGCATGTCTCAAACCTAGAAGTTTAACAGTTTGGTTTTTTTTTTTTAGAATTCCCATAAATATAATCTTAAATGCAAACAACTTCCCATGGAGTTCCCAGATAGATTCATCACTTATACATTTTCTCTTCTAAATTTTTTTTTGCTAGCAAAATATGCTGAAGCCTTACAAAATCCACATGGAGAAATGATGTGCATTTATGTCTTTGAACCTTTTACACTTTCCAAATGAGAAGATGTGTATCCAATTTATGTTCTTGAATTTGAGTGATAATTTTTTAAGGACCTAAAATAGCAATGGCCCCAATTGACTTCTGTCTGCCCAATCTGTGAATCACTCTCATTTCCAGTGACAAAAATAGAAAAAACAAGAGATCAGAAGTTTTCTCAGGAAATTCCAACTAGTCTCCAACATGCTACCATAAGTAAAAGTGCAGGAAAAGACTTCTTTTCAGGGGAGGCAGCTTAGCACTACTAATGCATTACATTCACCATGACAATCAGGTCCTTTGCTCTAAAACCTGTTCCATAGCTCAAAAAATACCATAGCATACCATAAAAGTGAATACAGCATAATCAGTTCTAGCTTAAATCCGGTTCTCAGTTAGATGCTACCCATTCATTTTGGCATCTCACCTGTATTACTGTTGTGATCTCTATCTCCTCCCACAACTTGCTGCTTCGAGAAGCAGAGCCAGGCACATCCCATGTATCCGTACTGCTGGCTTTAGGGGATTTGTAGCTGATGTTCCACAGCTTCTTCACACTGGAAGATGGACTTCACCACACTCCGCCCTGTGACGTCAAAATCCTGCCCAGTTTTTGTAGTCATTGGAGAAAAATCTATGCTTCTGGTGAATAACTTTATATCAACTTCAGGCACATACCTTTGGACGAGATGCATGATTGTGTAAAAGAACAGCAAATTTCTTTCTGTCATCTGGAAAAATCATTGTTCCTAACCTGATTGTCTTGTGGTGACGTTATCCATCCACCACTGGACATCACTGCAAAGATGAGCGGCACTTATGTGCCCATTCACATATAGTGCCCAGCCTAAGGCTTGGCGCTTCCAATCTACCAGGATGACTTTTCTGACCACTGGTACTGTGTTGCTGGGGTTTTAGTGCCTTTTTGCTCCCTCTTGCTGTTCCAACAGGTACAGACACTTTGAAGGGATGTGGTTGGTTTTTCCAGTCTCTTCTTTTTGAAATCGCTTTTACTTTTAGACTACTCAAAGCAAATATCAGCATGGAAATAACATTTTTCTTTGGAGGACTTTTTCTCTGTTTGTAAGCTGTAGGCAACAAACAGTTTATACAAAACCTTTTTACATTTTCTTCCTCGGACACTTCAGATATATAAAATCAGCAGCCCAGAGCTCTGATTGCAGAGGAGTACAACTGAGAGCAGAACCCACCTGGCAACTCTCAAATGTTTTAAAAACATCTCTCTGTACCTCTTCTCTCTTCACCAGATATTAGGTCCAGATCCAAAACTGGTGTCTCTTCTCTTGAAAGCTTATATGTAATCCAAGAAAAGTATTTGATATCTGGTCAGAAAAGTAGATCTTTCTATTTCCTTTCTAAACTTGCAGCTGGCATTTACTACCGCTCATCTCCTAATGCATGCCACAAACAATTTGCAGTTTCTGCTGGACATTATATTGACAAAGTCTGCTTGTCCATGTCAAAATGTTCCAATGAGTTACTGTCTAGTTAGTTTTTTTAATGAAAATCCAAATGTGCATAGGAGAGACCTGAATTACAGCCTCAGCCTCACGTGTTGTCAGCAGCCGAGCACAGAGCCCCAGTGAGCCCCAGGGCTGAACTCCCAAAGGGTCAAACCAAAGGCTTCAGCTGAACCACGGCCCCTGGGGAGCCCCTGGGCTTGTTGTCATAGTTTAAGTTTCAAGAGGCTGAAAGAAGCACAAGTGAAGGGAATATTTGCTGATCAAAGCCAGAATCCTGATCATCTAACTACTCCAAAGTCTTTTAAATAATAATAATCTTCAATTAGTTTTGCCCTGAATTCAAATGGCAAAGGGATTATTTGCCTTTCTAGTGACTCTGGCAGATTCACTTCTGGCTGCATGAGTGTAAATCTGCCTGGGTTAAATGGTGGTCACAGGCTAATCAAAAAGAGAAATTGTCCAAAGCACCAGCGGACAGGGTTGAGTCTTGAATTACACAGCACGAGTGGGCAGCTGCTGCTTCAGGAAGAGAGGTAAGGTGCTTTGGTAACGAGGCTCACCCAGTGGGTTTGTAACACCCATAACCCTTGCAGCAATAATAATCAAATAAAACAACATTAAAATAATGAACCATTAAGCAGGAAATTATTTCAGTAGTGTTGAAGATGTTGTTTCTGCTGTTTATAATGACTGAAATAACTTCTGGTAACAACCCTAGCTTCCTTATTTATATTTCGGGGTTTTTTTTTTTTGCATCTGCAATGATTTCCTCCCTCTGCCCTTTCCTAACCTTTCTCTTTCAGAGCTTCTTGACAACAAAACCTCATTGGGGAGCAGCAGTAGTTTTTATTCATGGCGGCGCTATGCTTTTGCCTGCCGTAGGTCCACTATTTTGAAAGAAACGTCAGGCTAAGAACTTCACCAGACCATGAAAAAGAAGATAAGCAGGTTCCACTTAAATTTATACAGCCCTAATTTAGAGGTTTTATTGAAATATTTAACTGTATTGAAAAGTTTACACTTTTGTCAACCACAACTTCACTCTCATGTGGCAATGTGCATTGTAAACCATAAACTCCAAACAGGACAATATCTTCTGCCTGGTTAATTTCTGAAACATATAAATGTTCACTTCTGTGTTTATTTCCCAGTTTAATGACTGCTGTAACTTTACTGACCTGCATGTTTCCAAACAACTGTAGGGGAGTGCTTTATTCTCCTGTGTGCTATTTCAGTGCCAAATTCAGATGTGGGTTTCACAAGGTCCCCGTTATAGAAGCACACACAGTCCTCGCTCCCAGGATCCTGCCTGTTTAGAGAGTCAGCTATCAGGAGGGAATATAGAGCACAGAGAGAAAACCTCATTTACCCAGGGCTGCACAGCAAACCAGTGGCAGAGACAGAAAAAGCACTGCTTTTTCTACTACCTTTATTCCTTATGCTAGACAACATTCCTGGATTTTTATTTCCTTTTTTTTTTTTTAAATTGTCATATAAACAAGAAAAGGTCAATAGACAGGGTCTGTAGGTGGTGCATGATGTGTGAAAACAGACAGATTAAACTGTGCAATCTATAACCATCCTATCATGGGCTCCCTCAGAGCCCTCAGCTGCCTCCTGCAAATACCGGAGGAGCCTCCTGATCCTTTCGCACTTAAACTACTCTGTTGCTTTCCAGAATTGTCAATGGCAGGCAATAAATATCACACAGAGCGTGAGTAAAATCACAGTGTTAAATCAGACCCAAGTCCAACACTGACAGAAGTTCCTTGGAAACCTTATTTTGTCCTAGACCTTAACTAGCCTTATCTATAAAAAGCTAAAAACAAGAAATGACAGCAATCAGCATTACTATGACTAACCCATTTGTGGCTCTAGCCCGAAGAGCCCAGTTCAAACCCCACTACCGATAATACAGATAAATACATACTTGGCAAATGCTACAACCACTGCCGTTAATCACTGGCCACAATTCCTCAGTGTGCCCTCAGCCACCGTGCCCCAAGGGGAACAGCACTGTCGCTGAGGCATTTCAGCTCTCACAGTCATGTTCTCACTAGGCTAGATAACTTTAACTGACTGTTTACTCAGTAATCCTCAGAAATAAGTATTATTCAGCATGCACAAGGATTGCAAAGTAGACTGTGCTTTTGAGATGCAGATTACAGGTCCATAACTAAAGTCACAATTAGCTTAAATATATTTAAAATACATTCTTTGTTAAACAATGGCTGGCCCTCTAAGAGCACTGGATTCAAACTCAGGCAGCTGCTGCAGGTGCTTCTCTGTGGAGACAGACCACTAAGCCAAGGATGCAGGGAGCAAGCATCGTGTTTTATGGCATAGAGCAGCAAAAAAAACCCAAACCCCTGCAACTCTACTGTGACCAGGGGAATAACTTTGTTATGATGCTACCTTTGAGGAACGCAGTTGTGTCCACTCTTTCGTGTAGCATGGCAAGGACTTTGATATGAGTTTGAAAACAACCATATGGCCTAGGCATACTTTTGACTCCCTCGTCGTTAGCAAGTCTAAAAAGCTTGTTTTGAAAAACAAGCTAGATCTGCACAAGAAAATCTTAAAATATTGATTTAAGCCCTAAGTAAAGACTCTTATATTACAAATAAAACTGAAGAAGAATATCCACAATTTAAGCAAAGAATCAGCAATAAAAAGTAATAAAGTAAAAATAATGACCAACTCATTAGCTTAAAACAAGTACGCTTCAGAAATGAAAATGGTGACTGTAAGGTAAAGAACACGGCTGGTTTTAAGCTACACGTGACTGTGCCCAGGCAAAGGCAATGTTTACCATTTAATGTTTGTCCTGAATAGACAACACAGGATCTTAAGTCTATTTGATTTAGAAAATTTAGTCATACTGAGATACGAGATTCCTTCTATCTTTTAGAAACCTTTCCCTCTGCCTTATTATTTTAAATGCTTGGTGCAACTTGGCTTAAAACTCTTTGCTTTTTTTTTTTTAGAGATTAAGTCTTAACAAAAATATTTTACAAAACAATTGACAAAAAGGAATTTAAGGCAGTATTTGCTACAGAGCTGGGCATGCCGATAGTATCCCTTTCACCAATGCCCTTTTTTCATGACTGAGGTGATGTCCTGGCATGAGAAGCACATACCTCCTCTGGTGTTTGCTGTAACTTCACAGCTGCAAATCTGATGATGCTTTCTAAGCGTAGCTGCTTCAGCTTTCAGGAACAGCGTTGGATATTCTTCACATTCTTCAACTCTTATTGTCCTATACTGCCAGAATTTCATTTCAGGGGATCAAATAACATGGTCTCCTCTGGACCTTCATACCTTTTGATAGAGCAGAAACAAAAACGAACTGAGTACTCCAGCACCTAGACCTTAGCACTGGCTGGGGAAGGAAGGGTGATTTCATATATGTAATTTCCCACTTGACATCTCAGTAGGAGCTTTACTAGTATGACTCAAGTGGTCCCCTCTCAACTATAATTCACTCAGGGACCTTCACATCCCCTTCAACAGAGCACATGCCTCACCTGCTCTTCCGCAGCCTGTTGCACAGACAAATGCAACATATCCAAGTCTAGGTCTTTTTATTTGTCCTTATAAAATTGCAAACTAGTTCTCCCATGCATCAAGCTTTTTCAAAATGCTTAAATCTTCTTCATGCAAGCTCTTATATTAATATCACCTGCATATTTAATGAACAGCTTCTGGGTTTTGTTCCAGGCTGCCAATGAGCACATTGGGCAGCGTACCGGGGAATGTGCATGGCACAGCCCTTCCATTCTGACAGTCATTGACAATTGTTCTCTGAGACTCATTTCCCAGTAAGTTTTGATCCCATCTAACTTTATTGTTATCAAACTATATTCCTCTGACTTGCTTACAAGAAGTCACAAGAAACAGTACCTAACAACTTAGTTAAGTCACACCTGCTGCCTTCGTATTATAGTAGGAAGTTAAACAGGTTTGAAGACCCATTGTTCTGGTAATATCTATGCTGACTTTTACTCAAGTTCCTATTGACTTTCACATGCTTTGCAAATAGCTAATCTGTTCCCACATTCAAACAAAATATTTTGTAAGCATCTGGGAACACTACAGAACTATGTACTGAATCACCTCGATTTTTATCCTGTGTATTAGAAAACACGGCTGACATGCACTCTAAAGTCCTGAAATACCAGACCTTGGAAAGAAAATCTTTCCGGGCGCAGACTGACAGCCGTCTCCTCTAGTCAGAGATAATGTAAATTCTTTGAACTCCCAACACAGCATAGTCAATAATGAATCATCTTGCCATTACTGTTAATTCTCTCCATTCATACCTCTCATATTTTCACAGTCTAATCCTCTCAGCCTCCCTTTGCATATTAACAATTTTCTTAGCAGTGAAAACAGGAAAACCACAAAAGATGGTCATTGTAATCAAATAAATGTCAGCTGCTAAAAAAAGGTTGTATCTAGCTCTGTTTATATAATTCTTATGGTAGTAAAACACTATGAGTTTGCAATCCAAAAAAATAAGTTTTGTGATCGCCTGTGATAATGCGTATTTCCCTGGGCTGGTGTTCGTCACAAGGAAGGATGACGTAATTCACAGGCGTGCCTAGAGTATTACCAAATTCCATCATTGAAAAAGCCACAGGGTAGTATTACAAATCACAATATTCAGGCCAATGAGATAATACAGCATCATGTCAATATTGATAGTTTTGACATCAAGAAAGATTAGGCCTAATTTATACAGTTACAGAGGAGAGCATCAGTGGCAACCAGAAGACAGGTGATCCTAACTTACACAAACAGCAAAGCTGGCAACGTGAAAGCTAAGAAGGTGATATCAGCCGGAGGAAAATATTGGCGTAGGGACAAAGGACTATAATCTAGTCATTTAGACTGGACACTTGAAATAGGTTTCTGACCAGCAGGCTGAAACAGGGACAGTGAAAAGAAGAAAGAGCTTAGGATGGAGCTTGAAAAATTTGTTAACAGTGAGATGTGCTAAGCGTGCCTGTACGAGCAGAGGGGTAAAGCTGGTAACAGAAACACTCTGTGTCCACATTCCTCACATCCAACTCTCTTTCCTTAGGATTTGTACTTGGCCTCCATGGATTTACAGCTTAAGATCCAGAACACAAAGGTTTTTTATGAAGGAAAGGTGGTACTTCTTATTCATGTTGACATCTTCATTCCCATGAAGAGAATTACAGCTCTGTTAACCTCACTGAGTTCACAACAGATGCAAATGATGCTCTTTATGCTGAAACAGTGACGCGACATCAGTTGCATATAATAGGTACAACCAACCAGCTCAATGCTTGAACTCCTGTTCTGCATGCAGCTATGCCTTAATTTATATCATACTGAATTTAATTAATTTGACAGTTATACCATTTGCTAATAATTTTACACTGCAGATACCACTGTACTCTGCCTTTGCTCATTACATTCAACATCTTTTATTCACCACACACAAACAGCAATTTTACTTCTTCATTACTTAGTACACATAGGATCTTACCTTATGGAAGAATTAAAAAAAAAATAGCTTTAAAAGAGATTAAGTGATGAGGAGGAAGCCACAGTAATACAAACTTCAAGAATAAGGCCGTTCTTCATGTTAACTGTTTCAAGGGCATTTGTTTCCTAAAAATATGTATAAAACAACCTACTGTCTAGAACCCGCATGAATGGAAGTTCTTAATGAAATCACCAAATAAATTGCATAAAATGTTTCTTTGGGACACATCCAAGCATCTTATTTGCTAATAAACAGGAATCTGAGTGAACTGTAGCTCTCAGAGACATAAAATTAACCTCTGCAGGTGTATTTCACTGAAATCAGAATTCTAGCTTCTTTTCCTGAGAAATACAAAAAATTTAAGAACAGAACAAAATTAGAGAAAATAACATTTTTTCTTCAGCAGTATTCTCCATGTAAAGAGCTAACATTGCACTTATCAGAGCAATACTTAAAATTAATTGCAGAGCAAGCCTAAATCTTTCTTTTCTAGCCATGTGCAATTATTCTTTCTCAGCAGTAATCAATGAAGCATAATTAAAGGCTACCAAACATTGCTTGAGATTTTGGTATGATTTAAATAAAATTAATGTACTGATCTGTTTTTGTTTTAGTGCAAAGTAAAGGCTTGAAGGATTTGATCAAGGTTGCATTGCTAATTAGTATATAGAGATGACCTACAAAGTGCATTAGCTCATTTGTGAAATCCTCAGGTGCTTGGGAGGTGAAGCAGAAATACCGCTATTTAATACAGGAATTAAAGCAAGCACACTATTCCCTGTGCTCCTTGCTCTCTCCCACATGACGCAGCAGTGCTTGCAATGAAACACAGGAGATGCAGCCAGAGATGGGAACCTTGTCTAAAGGAATTATTGGAGTTGGAACTTGAGCTACAACACCCTGTGGCAAAATACAAAAGCAAAGCATCATCATCATTTTATGAGTAATTTCAGAAGAAAAAAAAAAGTTGTTTATATATATGTATGAATTTATATACCTATTTTTGCATATACAAGCACACATTTTTGAGGTAAAGAATCCTGGAGTTTTGCTCAGATCACATTTTAAGTACCACAGAAAGGAAGATAGGTTGTATCCTAGCAAGAAGCTTCTGCCTGATAAAATGCTGAAAGACAGACTGTGCCTGAATGTGAACGGGCATTCTCTTTCCACTTAACTGCTTTGAAAGAACATTGGTGAGTGTTAACTGAGGGAGGAAAGCTGTTCTTTCTAGTGAAATATCTTTATATTTATGCTGCCTGTTTGCCCAGTATACTTTAAAGGGGTAAATTACATCTGTCTGACTACATACATTTCTACCAAACAGCCTGAAGGGTAGACCATGCCTGCAAATGCACCCGAATTTACAGGGAGCGGCAATATCCCTGCATGCATTCAACAACATCCAGAAGGGCACATAAAAAATCTCCGGTCGCTTTGGAGAGGTGTGAGTCCCCTCTGTGCAACCCTGTACCGAGGCTGACCTTGGTTCAAGGGCTTCTTTCCGAGGGATATTCCCACTGCCGGGGCAGCTGTTTTTACAGAGCTGCTGTGTCTGTAATACGTCCTAAGTGGGGTAGGTTTCAATGGCATTAGAGCTGCTAATGCTCTTAGATTCCCTGGAAAATTCCAGTTCAATGTCTTGACATTTACAAAATTGATTTCATGCCATGACTGTTTTAGAGCCTAGGGTGTTGTTTTTTTCCCTCTTCTTCTTTCAGGAAAAACACGATTTATTCGAAATGAGCAGAATCATCTTTGTGTGATTTGCCTCGTTACAGTTTGCAGGAGTGGCTGGAGCAGACCTGTACCCTCTACGGCTGGATCCAAGAGTAACAGAGCCAGGAGCTAAGGAGAATTTTACAGCCTACAATTAAAACTTCCTAAATGCTATCAATTCAGTAGATTAAATTTGGGCTACTAAACCCATCTCCTTCTACAAAAATGAAATCCATGCTAAGTGGGTAGGGCACCTTTGTTTTGAAAAACATATTTACTCTCCTGGGTGTTTGTTGAGACTTGTGGACCATAAGAATAGACGGCAATTTGAAGCATTTTATTGAAGTAGTATTTCAGGACATTTAATACAAATGCACACAGATGTACCCAGCTCAGACTGCACTCTGCTAATTATCAGCTTTTTTCCACCACTTTGCAGATGGCGGAAAATATCCTTGTATTTTTACATCTTGCCTATTTGCCCAGGATGCTGACAGGAAATAAATAACATCTTTTCTCCTATGACTTTATCACTATTCTTGCAGCACAAGCTTTAATCAACTTTTATTAATTAAGCAAGGGACCAAATTTTCTGCATAGTAACATGCTCCGAAGTCTGTGATCAAAAAAGCATGATGACTTAAAAGATCAGAGAAAAAGCTAATAACTAACACTTCTGCATACAAATACAATTTAGAATTTCCATGGGAAGCCCTGTTGGATCAGCCTCTCACGGCAGGAACTGCGAGACTCAGTTTGCTATTGCTGAGGTTTCTGCATTTGTTTTATTTTTGTCCAAGGCTGATTTTTAAACCGGAGCATGTCTGGTGATCAGGGACATATCTTAGTGGAGACAAACTAGAAAGGTTTTGGAATTGAATGCCACACGTTGGAGGCATGCTGAGGATGGCACCCGGTGCCCGGATGAATTTCAATAAGCCTTCCTACAAGACAAGCCTTCCTAGATACTCACAGCACTCACAGCTTGGGCTTTTCTTTACAGATATTTAATTGACCCAGGCTTGCATAGGATGATATCCTTGATATTAATCCTCGAGCTTATTACTTTAAGCAAGTTTAAAAGTAAGCTGCCCTCATTGACGCATTTAAGCAAATTCAAATAGTTTTAAAATAATTTGTCTGTAAATGATAAATTATTTTTCAATCACTCCTTTCATGTATCTTAAATCAATGGCCTGATTACCAAGATATCCGATCAGGGTATTTTCTGTACGATTACAAAAGTCTTAACCAACACAATGAGGCAACTGACACAGATGATAAAATTTTGAGTTTTCATGTGTTGATCATCATTCTCTACTTAAAATCCAGTACTTAATGCTGTTAAATTTCTTGTTTGGCTATTTAGAGACTAGTTCCTTCATAACAAAGGTTATTGCTATATATGCAGTACAAAATATCTCCACCCTTAGCTAGCTCTATTATAACAATAAGTTAGATATGCCAATCTTCTCATTATTTGTAAGTCACTTTATGCCAGCTATGTGTTTATATGGTAATGCTCAATTCTTAATGACTCCCCAGCATTGTGCCACATGGGATTTAGCCTTACACTTTATTCTTGCCATAGGCAATACAAAAGTATGTCCTTTTCTCCACTCAGCCTAGCCAGAAGGGGTTCTGTAGCTTTGTATTCCCTCTTTAAATTCAGTCTCCCTGACATTTCAGTGTCCTTTACTATAGATGCCTCGGGAAAATATCTTCCCTGGAACATGGGCTGAAATTTATATTATTTTATACCTTTTCATTAAAAACTGATGGTAGGTCTAGCGTAACATGGTATCCAGCAGTGACATATGCACCACAGTAGTGACCTGTACTCCAAAAATATCCAATAATATTACAATTTTCAGTAGAAAATTTCCAAGACTAGAAGACATACTCTGTTAAACTGTCTGATCAGCTTTCTCTTCCTAGACAGTCCTCTTCCCTCAGTCTGCAGAGTGTCCTCGTGAATGAAATTCAAAGCTAACTGATCCCTTTTGGGAAACACAAGGAAAAAGGAAATCCTCACAGTTCTCTCCAGTCTGCTCTGTCCCCATCCTGAGCATTATTCTTAAAGACATGGGGACACACAGAGGTGGAAGTGACAAATCTTGATTCACTGACATTAATGATAAAAACTCACTTTTTCATAGGATCCCAATCTGTAATGTGAAGGTTCTGCAGGACAGAAAGGAATTTTGCTAGGACACTGTTCTTTCAGAGCACTTCTGCATCTCTCACTTGCCATCTCACTCTCAGGAGAGCATCCCACCACCTCGACTTGACTCCATGTCTGTTCTATTCTAACAGCCCTTCTTAGGCCACTCTATATCTCACTACATTACCTTCATCTGCAAAGGGATTTTTATGAGGAAAGGCTTACAAAGGCTTACTAAGGCAAAAAGAACCCATACTGCACAAAGCTACCTAATCCTACCACAATGTAACCTCACCTTTGCCACAAACTGTCAGGCTCCCTCATTTCAGATCTTCTGTATCTCACCATCACTTTCTTTGTGGCTAACTCTGAATTTAGCTGCCTGAAACCACCATGTTTGAAAAAAAAAAAAAGGCTCTAGAGTGAAAACATTTCAATTCAAGGTAATGTTTTAAATTTCCTTTTGGTGCATGAAAATCATTAGAAAGGGGACATTTAAAATACCATTAATTAAATCACAGGGATATCGTACAAAAAGTAAAATCAAGTCCCTTAAGGAGATATGAGATTAACAACTCTTAATAAACTTAGGTAAAGTTAGTCAATCAATGCTATTCTCTCTCAGTATCCCCAGGGCAATTAAAATTCAGTGCTCTGCAAGATCTCTTTAATGATTTGGCAAGGTCTCTTCTGGAAACGTGCACAATATTAGTATCAGAACATTGCACAGAAGCCTATATGTTATACAGGATTCCTACTGCAGCAGGTTTGTGGGTCCTTCAAACAAAACGGCTCATGAAGAGACCCATCTGTTAGATCTCAGATGTTAACAGGGGGTACATCCAGCAGCTTTGAGGTCACTCCATGTAAATGACATAATATGAACGAGAATATCCATCAGCTGTATGATCAGTCTGATGGTGTGGATGTTGCGAGAAGTGTGGTTGTGAAAGGTAAAATAAGCATGTTTTTTTCTTTGCATGCAGATACATTCTCACAGGTCACAGGACTGCAGCATGTCATTTTTCAATTCTTTATTGAAAGAGGACAACATAATTCACAAACATGCTTATTTTATCCAGCTCTCCAGCAGCTGCTGTACGTGTACAGCAATTACTTTTCAATATTACAGTGCTTACAGCAGAATGCATCAGTACATATTGGTCCTCTTAAAAGCAGGTTTGAAGATAAAAAGTTCTTGAAATTTATGTAAAGCCATAATTAAAAACAAACTTAAACACTAAAGTAGTTTTAGAAAAATAATTTTTAACAACCTTATTCTTGTGAGGATGTGTACTTGCATATAGTCATTTACTGTGACAGGATGACAGTGATTATATTCTGTAATTTTGTTTACATTAATTTACTGACTATTATAAGAAGTAGTCAGCAATTATTAAAAAAATGTAGGCTTTATGTGAAGAACATCTTATCTATCAGTTCAGCTCACAGGAAGCCTGTGAAATTCTATGGTGGTCTGTGATGAAGGAACACTTTTCTAGCACCCCGAAGTCACAAAACATTATGGCGAAGGAAACTTGAACTGCCTTTTAAAATTCGTTCCTCACTCGCAGGAAGCTAGAACTACTAGGAGATTTTCTCCCTAAGAAAGTAATTTTTTAAAACAGTGAAGGGCTTGAAAAGCAAAATCATACCTTGATCTGCCAGTGCGAAAGATGCTGGATGCATAATTAGTATTATCCATGCCCCAGTGCCACTGCAGCTCTTTCATTTCTGGTGTAGGGAAGGAAAAGTGCCACTGTTATGAACAACTTTTTTTTTTACCACTAACAACAATGACTCTGAACTGAAAAATCAAGGCATGCATTTAGAGATAGTTCAACTTCCTCCATAGTGATATTCAGGGTTGTTTGGTTTTAGAGTTGTTGAGTTTTGTTTTTTTCTTTAAACAGACTAGTTGATGGTATCTAGAGGCTTTCTATAGCCCTGAAGGTCTGCCTTATTAAAGACTGAGGTCTGTGGAGAAAGCATTGCATCCCAAAATCTAATGGCTTCTAGATGCAAGGGAAAAAAGAGTCATTGGCTATTTCCTAGTAATAAATCATGCTAAAATATTTCAGCATTTAGTCTAACCTCAAGGGATAAGTACAAATGGTCATCTGTTGATGCCTGACGCAAGCCACAAGCCACAGAAAGTATTTCAGAACTTTTGGTTCTGCAAAATAAGATGCTAAAACAATCTGGAGAATCACACAATCATTTTGTGGTTTGTCAGGCTCATTTGAGTAATATTTTCATAAAGGCAGCATCTTCCAAAGGGGCTGTTGTCCTAGTTCTAGAATTAACTGAAAAATTACTTCTTTCTCTCTAATGCCTATAACCTAATTTAAATAGGAACTCACTTCAGTTCTATCAATTGAGAACAGAGAGGTATGCAGATACAACAGTATTACACAGTGAGTCCATGGTAAAACTAGGAATTGATTCATAGCTTTGAAAAACCACAAGAAAATTGACCCTCTTGTAAACAGGGATGCCATCCAAACTGTCACTGTAAGGACTGGTTTTGTGGGACTCTGAGCTTTGCCTCCGAGCTGGTTCAGGTGCGGAGACCCACGGGTCCAGCTTCTCGTTTCATCTTTGCCCTATCCACCTAATCCCTTGAGCACTCAGCCCACACTCTGTGTGACCCAGCAAGAGCATTGTGATTTTGTAAGCTTTAAAGCTATGTGTTTTCAGTAACATATCTCTGTCCACGAAATAAGGGTACAAGCAGACTTTCCTTAGGATCAAACACATCAAACCAAAGAAAACATTTTAAATAACAAAGATCTAAGATTGCCGTGCACACAGCTAGAACTCCTTCATAAGAGCAGCAGTAGAAAAAATAGTACATTGCAGTTTGACGTGTGCACAGTCACAAAAAATAAACAACTGCCCAGAGACTATTTCCCATTACATTCAAGTCACTAACAGAGAAATAAATTAAAGCACATTTTGGAAGTTCCCCAAAAAAAAAAAAAATTCTCCCTGTTTCAGGTAAAAGTGCAATCAATCCCTGCTAAGAATCTTTACAATTTACCTAGCTTTACTCAACTTTAAAAGATGGCCATTTAACTTCCAAAAAGATCCCACCATTTGTTCCCCCTATTTAAAACAAACTCTTCAGGACAAGGATGTTTTCCTCTGGCCTGTGATCAACGTCTGGCATAACAGACCCACGATCTCCACTGAGAACATAAAAGTATTAGGCGAGAATTCCACCACCACGTGAGCAGGTTAGTGTACAAGCCATACAAGCAGTAATAATTTATATGACCTTCTCTTCTGCTGATACCTTGAGCTCAGTTCTTGCCCTTCCTGCTCTCTTCTCTGCAGAGAACTTCAGAAGTTATTCATCTCCTATAAGTTAAGAAAAACCTTAAGCTTCGCTCAAATGCATCAGGGGACATGTGAAAGTTTGTCACAGATTATGTGTCAATGTAGGCACTGTTACTTAGAGGGTACATTATTGATAAAAGCTAAATATTTCATCTTTCTTCACTGTCTCTAAGCAAAACTGGCATTTACTTACCAGAAGGCTGAAAGTTCAACCTTTTCAATATTATAACAAGGAAACATGCTGGTAATTTCTCTGAAGAAAAGAGATACAAGGCCTCTCCGCAGCTGTAGCAGAGGAAAGTCACAGCGTTCACTCCCTTCCCAACCAGGGGTCTGGAAATCCAGAGGGGTGCCCCAGCAGCTGTGCCTTGCAGCATGCTCTGCACGGGTACACCCAACTGGGAGGGGGGACAGTTTCAATTCTACGTTTCTATCACTCTTATAGGCCAAATCCAACCCATCCTATTAGCTGCATGCAGGTGTTTCTGAATGTGTTTGTGCTTTAATTATTCATAACATCAGCTTTATGTTTTATGGATTATGCTGCATCAGTTCTGGTACCTGCCTCATGCATTATGCATGCACCTGAATCTGTTCTGATGGTAGGCATAAAAGACACAAAGCATGTCTCTCACCTGTATGCTTCTGATTAGAGGAGAGCATTTCTAACCCTGAGCCTGAATTGAATCCCAAATGTGTCCTCCTTTGTCCCATAACTGCACATTCTCCCATGAACAAAAGGCAGATTTTTTTTCTCTTCTCACTCACCCAAACTCTCCTGATTTTACTTTTTGAGCAATATCAGCTTATAACAAAACAATTTCCCTTATAAAATGCATGTTTTTCTGAGTGCTGTTCAGAAGTACTGTCTACTAAAAATCACAGCAAAGACCTTTTTTAAGATAATATCTCTGAATGAACCAAAATCATCAAGTCTAAAGTCTGAAAACACAGGCTTTGCGCAGTACATAGAACGCAGACGTCAGACAAGGAGGTGCGCTGTTTTGATCATTCTCATACAGCTTACTGTTTAAAAGATGTGACAAATTATTCTTAAATTTGAGTAGAAATCCAACTGAAAGTTACTGGTTTTTTTTTTAATTGCTAATTGGTTCATTGTGCCACACATCTCATTAGCTACATTGCACTCATTTCTTCTCTTTTTCACTGTACCCAAATGACAGATAGTCTTTCCCACAGGGTCCTAACTTTTCAAAAATCAAAGACATTTTTCAAAGTTGTCCTACTCAAGGAGGAAATGATTTTATGGCACGAGGAATACTTAGGTTGGATGGGAGACACTGGTACAGAGGCACACAGACCAGCATTGCTCTCGCTCAGGCTGGCACCCAGGGAAGGGCCGGGCCACTTCTGCTCGCTTACCTCCAGGGAACGGCTCTGACGTCCACCAGCCAGTGACACACAGAAGGTTCTTTTTCCTTGAAAGCTAACTTTCCAGTAAAATTGCCAAGATAGCTCTAGTAAAGACAACCCAGGAAAGAGTTCTTCAACTGCACAGAAATATTTTAAGAAAAACATAGCAAAATTATGTAAATAGATTTTAAATAGCAGCCTCCTGCATTCTTGGTAATTGTTTTGCCTCCTACATCCAGAGCACTGAGTTCTGAGCATGGAGAAGAGCCTGAAGTTAATTATAACCAATCGACATCAGCCCTTGGTCCAAGCAGACACTCATCAGCATCCTGCATTGAAAATACTATGGGTATTCAACATGGAAAGAGCACTGCTTGATTTGGGATGTTCTTGTTCCCCATTACCTTCAGCAGGACTGTTAGCTGCCTGCATTGGGGTGCCTGACAGGCTTTCTAGACTATCCCAGCTGGTCTCTAGACAAAGACCTTGGAGAGAATGTAGCTGTTATATGTGCCTGCAAACCATAAGGAAATTATGTCACCCAGAAAATTTTAGACCCTATTTTTAACCCATTTTAAAGAAACTAAAAATACCTTACCCGCCTTCTCTACTCATGCTCCCCTATTTGTCAGGTTGAAATGAACCTCAAGATGGTTTCATCAAATGATGATTTTTTCCCATCACACTTAGGAGATTAAAAATAAAAAAAAATAAAATCTATCTGTGTTTTTACTCATGGGAGGCTTGACTGAATGCCCTCCTTTATCCCCATGCCAGAGCACAGTTGTGTGCCATCCCATTTCTGTTAGCCAGCATGCGCAGTCGTACCCTAAGCATGGCAGTGGTTTGCACCTCTGCGTAGCCACCGTTTGAGCTCACTATCAGCAACACCATGAAATGCAACCCACCCTCCGGCCTTCCAAGACAACCCTGGTCTTCTCCTACTGAACTACATTACCATTTTTTTTCCATTCCTGTATTCTGCAGTGTTCAGATATTCCCACCCTACCAGTTTCGACTTTGGGCTGCCAGCTCCTATTTTTAGCTGTAATCTTCCCTCCTATCCCTCTGGACCGTGCTTTGTGAGGCTTCTAGACATTCACCAACCCAGGCAACTTTGTGTCTGAAAGCCCCACACAAACGGCCACTGTACTCTCACAAAGCAACTTCACCATGTGGAGGAGGACCACTGCACATGCAGTTTTAGATGGATTTCATTACTTTGGCAGGCCTGCTTTAAAACATACACATGCCTTTTCAGTAAAAGTTTCAGAAGAATTGGGGAGATTTATGCATAAACTCACAGGTAAACACATGTTTAAGTATTTTGTATAGATGGTTTTGATCCTCGCTTGCAAGTAGGGAAAGTTTTTTAAGCAGAGGGTTTTAGGGAGAACGTGATCTCTTCTAGATGGCAAAATCTAGGACCCTACCAAATAAACCTTCTCCTAGAGTATATGAATTGGATATTTTCGCACCAAATTTTCTAACGGTTGAGAAAAGCGCTATGTGCCAGCAGACAACTGAGAATTATGTTGACAAAAATGACACCTAAGGATAAAACTTTTGCTATGTTTCATCTCTTAGTTAAACCTGAACAGTTCCCATAACACACATACAGAGAAAGTAAGAGGAGCAAGTGAGATTTGGG
This sequence comes from Chlamydotis macqueenii, assembly GCF_036417535.1. NCBI lineage: Eukaryota > Metazoa > Chordata > Aves > Otidiformes > Otididae > Chlamydotis > Chlamydotis macqueenii. The sequence continues at coordinate 17,653,509 of NC_141570.1, forward strand.
AGAAAGAAAAATTTTCTTTTAAAGGAGTTAATCTCATCCAGCCATTGCTTATGGCCAGACTCAGTGGAGTACTCACCTACACAAGCCTCTTAATCATTCAGCAAGTTTCATAAGTTGTCATGTAACTCTTGCTAACCTGTTCACAAGAAACTCTTCAATAAAAAGGAGGTAGTTAAGGGAAGTGACTGTGACTCACCCGTCACTTTAAAAGGGCCATATTGACTTTTTTCAGAAATACTAACATGCAGGAAAAACTTGTGCCTGACTTCTTTCTTTTCTACAATCATCCTCTTTCCTCAGTCCTTCATTAGACGGTAAATCTTCATTTATATAATTGCATGAGGTAACAATGGTATCTGCAGCACCAATTATGACATTTTAAGTAGCTGGACAAATGTTCCCAATCCTGATTTTAACCTAATTAGTATATTTTGAGATTTGAACTGTATACTCATTACCTTACAAATATATTTCGACAGTGTGAACTTCTAAAGCAGGTTGAAGTGAATGAAAAGACTCTCACAGAGCCCAGCGAGTTTGAAGCAGATGTTTTACACCTCGTATCAGAAGTACCAGATACCTGCCCTCCCAGAGAACATGAACTGCTGCTCAGCCCATCTGTATCCAACTCAGATAAGGCAAGGAGCAAACATCCTACATTTAGATTTATAAAGCACTTTTTATCTCTAAAGCTCTTTGCAGATATTAACTACATAACCATTAAATATTTATATTTGCATGATTAATGCTTTGTTGCTACATTATATGAGAAGCAAGATACAAATGTTGGGAGAAGTAGTCTGCCTTGGAAGCTAGCCATGAATTCATGCACAGTAACCCCATAACTTGTGTTTCAGGTATGCCTCTATTAAAAATCTGGCTCCCTTAGAAAGAGAACTGTGGATGTAGTGATCCTGGTGCAATATCTTCAACTTCATTTTATCCTGTATGAATAATTTGGCTGCAATTAAAACATTATGCCTAGAAGGACCATTTCCCACAACAAGCATCTTTTGAGGATTTATGCAGCACTTAAGTCTGATGGATCTCTGGTCAGCATCTTAATTTGAGGATTTTATGGCCCCCATCTGCATCACATCTGTAATGTTTCACTTTGTACAGTAATTGGAAAGGAGGATAACCGCTAATGACACATTTTTCTTCTCTCTGAGTTTACTCCTTTCTTGCATGTTCTATTTTGTGACTTTGGACATAATTATTTTTTTTAGTACCTTGCTTACACAGGGGAAAAACATACCGGGAAAAATACACAAAAATATTCTTCATTTGACTAATAAGTTGCTTCCTTGTCACTTAAAAAAAAAGGTAAACCTTAGCTGTACCAAGGCAGGCAAATCATAAAGAGCAGATCTTCAGGTATTATAATTTAGTACAACTTTGGCAGAGTTATACCAGCTTACTACAGTTGAGGATAGGGTCCCAGAGGGTCTCCTTGTTATTTATTTCTCTGTAACACATCTCTGCTAGGTCAGAAAGTGGCTGGTTTTCATTAATACAGCTTCTTGCAAGAGTTACAGAGGTAATGAATGAAACCCAAGAAGATTCTTTCTAACCTAGCTTATCTGCTTTATCCAGCTTCTTTCCCCTCCTTCTAATATTTCTCCTAAGACTCACCATATGAAGAGCCAACTTCAGCTAATCACCACTTGAAGAGAAGCAATTGATAAGATCTTTTTTTAAAAAAACCAGTTTTTAAAACTCCTTGGAAAGATCATTAATTGTGAAATACAAGTGATTGTGCTGGTATTTTTAAAACTTGGCCAGAAAGTAAGTTGTTCCCTCTTCTTCTCAATGACTTCATAGTAGATTCTGAAACTAGGAAGAACTGCAGAATGCAGGAAAGTGAAGAAAAAAATACAAATTTCAAGTTTATCTAGATGCCAGGTCATTGAGTGCTCCCGTCAGAAGAGACTAGGACTTTTTGCTACACTCAATCTGCAAGTGGTTTGCAGCCTTAGCCAGCCCAGAGATTGCTCTCCCCTGGGGAAGCTCAGAGGTGTCTGGCTTAGCTTTGGGGCTGCACAAACAACAAACCACAGCTTCCAGAAGGCCCTCTTGCATAAGAAATACTTGTCACAGCACAATAAAGATGCCTTTTACATTATTTCTAACATGAACTCAGTTGCTTCTGGGTTTATGCAGCATCCCTAAATATACCCTCCAAATTCTGGTTAGAGCTAATAGACACATTTTTATTATTATGAAAAACCATAAAAATATGGCATAGCTAGTAGAGGGCTAGACACAGCCACTAAAATAATCCAGGAGAGAGACTGTAGCCAAGATACACTAGCTCTGTGACACATTATTCTTTAAATACCCTCTGATGTAAAATTCTGATGCTTTTTCCCTTTTTCTCTTAGCTTTTGACATGCAGGACAGCAAGTGGCTTATGAGCAAACTACAAGCTTCCATGTGCTATTGGAGAGGTGTTAGCTGGTACAAATAACAGGGGTTTGAACAGCAATAACAGAAGTGTCTGCTCTGTACAGTAAGGAGGCATGCAGTAAACATACCTGGCAAGTGGAAAGTCCAGTGGGTACTCTCCTGGTTTTTCAAGCACTATAGCATAGAAACTAGTGCTGAAGAATGTTTATCTCAAGTCAGAATAGAAACCTTGCTCTTCCACACTGAGCAATTGCACAGAATAAACTTCAGACTACATTGGAAGAGCAGCTCAGATATGTAATATTCTTTGAGAGACACACAACAAATCAATAGCCAGTCTCCATTCACTGTTACGTCAGTGCAGGCTGTTGAATGCATTCTCTCCATTTATGTCTTTTCAGGGCAGCAGACCACTTGCAATGGTTTTTTTCTCTATATATTTATATATTACTTTTAAGTAACACACAGGTTTTTTAGTCTCCACCATCATACATGGAAACCTTACTCTGAATAAAGGCTATTATCTGTACCAGTATGATTTGGTTTTGTGATGATACCCATTGGGAACTGGCCTAGATTGTATTTAAAAACACTCATACCAGTTTTGCACTTGATAAGGAAATTTCTAAATGCAAACCAACATCCCAACAGTGACAAGCTAGCGATATACCCAGGGAGTTCTGAAGGACACAGAGCAGCACTTCTCTACTGCGCAACCACCACCAGCACCATCCAAACAACTATTATTATCATTCTTATTAAGAATCAGAGCATCAATTTCCCAACAAAATATATCTCATTATAGCTCGCTACAATCTCAGCATCACTAGACTGTGCTGATGTTATTTTTGGCCTAATAACGAGGGCTAAGGACAGCTGTGGCACAATCCCAATCTTGCTGATATTGGTGACAGGACAAAACTCTGCTGGAATGTGAGATGGAAGAAGCCTTTGCCACCCACAAGCAAACAGCAGAAACCCCCAAAAAAACCAGAAAAGTCCATCTTAATATACATTTTGGGAGTTTTTATCTGTAATCAGATATGTCTATTACAGTGTAACAGTTTAATGAAAATACAGAATTTGTAAGAATTTCCTTATAAGAAGTATGGCAGACTCTCACTCATGCTCCTGGGAGAAGGACTAGTCAGCAGGATGCTCACACTGATCCACTGCAAAGTGCTGCAGCCAGTAAAGGGTCAGTAGCATCCTGTTCAGGATGAAATAGTGTATAAAAGGAATGTGAATGTTTCTAAGGGGAAATTGTGCTCTGCAAAGCTGAAGTGACAATGATTTTAGACAAATGTGTTTATTCTTTAATCTTTGGGTGGCTTTGTGATTTTTTATTCTTTTTTTTTTTTTTTAATGGATAACGAGCAAGCTTTGAGGAGAAGGCCTTGGAAAAACTGTGGCTTGAAGCATGGTTTCCCTTCCCAGAGCGAAGTGTAAGAGGAGCAAGTACCAGTTTGTCAAATCTTGGTGTCCAACCGTTCCTACAGTCAGCAATCAAGTACCACACAGCGGCTCAGTCACCCTCCTCCTCCCCAGGGGATGGGGGAGAGAATTGGGAAGAAAAGAAAACCTGCGGATTGAGATAAAGACCGTTTACTAGGATAGCAAAGGAAAATATAATTGTGTATATATATAATGATAATAATAACAGGAAAAACAATAGGAATAATAACTTTAAAAAACCAAAACAAATTATGCACAATTTCTCAGCGCCCAATGACCTGATGACCGATACAGCCCGTCCCAAGCAGTAATCAGAGAATGAAAAAAAAAACCCTGTAAATTATCCCAGAACAATTCTGAACTGCGAGGGAAAAGAGAGCCAGCTCACCAGCCCAGCCCACTTAAGTACTGAGCCTGCCGTTTATGGCATGGAAGACTCTCTTTGGCCAGTTTGGGTCAACTGCTCTGGCTGTACCCTTCCCAGCTTCCTGTACTGCACATCAGTGAAATCTGGGAAGCCAGTCCTTGGTCTTTTTAGCAACAACTCATAACATCAGTGTGTTTATCAACATTCTTCAGATACAAAATCCCAAACACATCAGCTACCGAGAAGAAAATTAACTCCATCCCTGCTGAAACCAGGACAGCCAGCAACACTGCAACGTTTAGCTGCACAAGGAATATTATCTAAAATATACTTCATACTAAGCCAACAAGCTCTACTTAAAATATAGTTCTAAACTTTCAGAGGCTTGTTTTCATCTACAGTAATGAGCATTAATTCATTAAAATTCATTATTTACAAATATACATGTTATGAAAGCAGTGTAAAAGGCATGTAAAAGGAAATAAAATATTTTCTAATGGATGATTGTTTGTATTGGTTATCTACATTTAACTTTATATTACAACTTTATTCTGTTATCTTGTTTAAGCATAGTGTTAATATAATTTCTGCAGCCCACGATACAATCAGACATCACAGCTGTGAGAATCTGTCCTATTGCTACAGATTTACCCTGTGGCTCTCCACAAAGACTTGGGAGTGCAATGCCAGGATTTTTTCTAACCAACAGCTCTGTTGACAAAGATGATACTCTTGTTACTTGCAAGCCTAATGAAGAGATTTTTAGCAAAAATATTATTTATTTATTTATTTTGGCTTGGATAGAAACATTGCTTTGGGGCCCAAATATTTTTAAATATTATTTTCATTCTGGTCATCACTTTTAGGCTTCACTATGAAGACTTTAAAACTAGATGGTATTTTTTACCTTTTGATATCTCAAAAAAACCCTCATCTGCAATTTTCCTATAAAAATATTGGTTGGGGAAATATATCCTAATTTCCCTAAAAATATTAAAAACAGTTGACATTTTTACAATCTCCAGTGATCACATAAAATTCTTTAAATCAAGTTTTATCTGGTTGCAACAGACTTGCTATTTTGTCTACTACCTAAATAGCATTTTAAACTGTATTCTACAATCTATCATCCTTTTACAATTTACAGATTCTTAAATGCTGTTTTTTAAAAATATTTCTTCACAGCTTCTTTATGTTGAGCCTCTACTATAGTGTTTACTGCTTGCTGGAAACAAAGTAACATCAAATAAAGGTGAGATAAACCCTAATATTTAACATTTATTATCAACTGCCTTGAGATTAACACCTCTGACTGTAGGCATAGTAAACCAGTACATCATTAGGACCTCATTTTGAAGAGCTTTGGTGCTTAATCTTTAAGTCTCAGTGAAATAAATTATGTTTATATATGTCAAAGCAATTATCCTATCAAATGAATGTGCTTTCACACAGCTCAAGTCTAAGTAACAGTGGTAGGCTTTTCATATTTTTAACGCAGTTGGAATAATTTATTTTAGTAGCTATTCAACAGGAAAGAAACACTTCATGCTGCCATTTCCAACATCCTTAAAATATTATTTTTAAAATCACCTAAAGAATTCAAAAGCGGGGGCACAATTCTCTGTTGATTACATTTTATAAGTTGTTATAATTTTTTTATAGAAAGGAATTGCTTGCTATTAAATACTCCAGGGTTTTAAAGTTATTTCTATAGAGCTATTTTTAACTTATACACACACACAAAAATAGCTACATTAAAGGACACAGCAAAGTCACCCAACTGAAAGTTAGCACATGCCAGAATTAGAGACGCTCAAGAAATCTTCCCTCTATTTCTGTGTGCAAGTTCTCTACTCCAAGTAGCATCACAAACATGGGATGCCATGGTGGAGTTAGAGATTGGATCAGAAATGCTAAAGGAAGAATTAAGGTTCAGTGGGTAACCAGAAACCTAGCAATTTCCGACTTTTAAGGGCATAATGACAAATCCATTAGCTCTCCATTTGCAATACTGTGATTTTTTTAAAGTAAGACATTAATAAACAATCAGATCATACTATTACAATTGTATTTCCTCAGCTATTTCCTTCAGTTCAGCTGTCCCCACTGCCACTGGGGGATCTTGCAGGTGTCAGACTGGTGGGGGCATGTGCACTGGGCAGGAAACGTGCAGGTGGGACGAGAGCCCAGCAGCTCCCCCTCAAACTGGGATTGGTGTTCTGGTCCTGCCCTGGATGCTTTAGGCAGCACGGAGTGTTACTGCTGCTACTTTAGCTAAATTAAGTTTTAGCTCTTCAGAGTGTTTCATATTCTTACATTAATTAGGTTAGATACCATAATTTTCTTGGGGAATACAAGAATGTGGAAGAGAAATAGCAACATGTAATAGTTTATAGTTTATAGTTTATAACCCAGTTAACTGGAAGACATGGGAAAAGGAACTGTGGCTTTTCTGTAAGCCCAGGGGCTTCCAGTTAAATATCAAACACCTTCTATGAAAGTCAAAGATATTAGACATAGTTTATAAAAATTTTAAAGAGTCTTCTCTACTGCAAAAGGGCAGGGCAGCCTGTCAGCAGGATGTTTTCTGCAGGTATTAACTTCGCTCCAAAAATTTCAGAGTAAGTTTCTACATCCCACTCCAACTGTTGCATGCTCTCACAGAAGAGAGAAAAAAAAAAAAACCAACCACCCAAACAGTGAAAATTAACTACACAAGAGCCATCTCCAGCTGAATTCCCTGACATGCAGAGCATGCCAAGCCCTGGCACAACAGTCAGGCTGTGATTAACACACTGCAACTAGATTAAAATCAACATGAAGGAAAACACATTTCACCTGAACACAGGTGAAACCTTAGCAACATGCCTGATCCTGTACGCACACCAAGGAAGAGCACAGTGCAGCCTTCAGAAAAGAGAAGTCAGACCCCGAGTTTTATGAACTAGTGTAGGTATAAGATTAAGATGCTGAAAAAAATAGCCACCTCCCCCTTCTTTTCCCTTCCTCTTTCCTTTTTCCTTGTTTTGCCTTTGCTGTTCTAATTTATGATGTTCTGCAGGAGACAAAAGCCCAGAAGAACTCAGAACACTGGCACTACGCCTGGGAAGGTGACATATTGCACATATATTTTTCATGCGTTTTCAAAAATATCTGTGAGATTTTTTTTTTTTTTTTTTTTTGCATGAATTACTGTACGTGTTTGGCCGAGCAACAGCCCTCCCTTTATCCTGGGCAACTACACAAGGACATTCTGCCTTCAGTTCCTGCTGAAACTTCCCACAGAAAGAGACTCCTTCAGAAAAGCATCCCTTGCTCAGAGCAGCTCTGACTATTCTTGTAACTGTCAGCAAGAGCTTGAAAAGAAGCGATGGGAATGTACTGCTTTATCACAGATATGGAGCAAAAAGCAAGTACAGATTTCAAGGTATGGTTCAAACCACAAGCTGAGTGACCAAACAATACAGCTGATGGATACAGAGTTCCTTATCGGAGAATTATTTTATTTTATCCTTGTTCCTAATCTGCCTTGATGTGCTATCATAAAAAAAAAAAAAAGGCCCTTCTTGAGTAACAGCTGCATCCAATCTCTATCCCCCAAGATAAAAGATTTTTAAGAAAGTGAGGTAAAATCCACCTAGACTTGAACATGAATCTAACTTTAAACCATGTCTATGCGATTTTTTTCACAGTTCTGCACTTGTCCTACCTGCACTCCAGTTATCTGAACACCTGTCAGTCTTCACCCAAAGAAACTGTGCTTTAGGGCAGATTTGTGAGCTTGTTGGAGCGTGTCTTTGGCGTATCACTGCATCCTCATAGACCCCACCTCGGAGCTGGCCAAGCTGTGCTGCGTCTCTGCAAGACGCTGCAGAGAGGTCGAGCCCTCACCATACAGATGCTCAGCTGAGGACTCACAAGAAGGTGTGAAATGCTTATTTACTCAACATAGTAATTCAGAACTTACATTTTACGCCTGCCATTTCAATGCAGTGAGTACAAAAAGTCAGTCAAAAACCCAGCACTTAACACTGGCATTTAGGAAATTCTAAGACTCAAGTTTCTGTTCTTTGAAAGTCTGATAACACATTCTCCCAGAAGTGGGTTGTCTACAGTTTTCTTTGTTCAGTTCTCCTTCTGTTCACACTTCTGGTGCTAAATACCTATATCTATCCCAATATATTTCATTTAAGAGCCAAGATTGATATTGTTAAGGATATTACCCTCTAACCTGATGGGGAAACTGAAAGCCTCCATTAAGGTGCCTGAAGGAGAAAACAAAGTTAACATTGTAGCAGGTTTCAAGGCTTAGTGGAGTATAAATTTAAGTCCATGTAATGCCAACGCCTTTTTCCCCAGTGTCTAGGATTTTTATCCATAAATACAATAAGATTTGAAAATTCTTGTGTTAAACTTTTAAGAACTAGTGCAATTTCCTTTTCTAAGTTCATCTTCATGAATCATTGAGTTGTAGTTCAACTACTGCGCAATAACGGTAGAAGACAGAGCAGACAAAAATATTGCTTGTGTCTCCTCAGCTATCCAATAAGACATTTTTTTCTTCTACGCATTGGAATTCAGCCTAGAAGCCTGTACTTCATTTTTTTTTTTTTTTTTTTTTTTTTTTGTGCATATGCAGATCCCTTTTCACTGATGGCAAATATTCCCACCAGGGTCAGTCAATTTAGGATCAGACAGTGCAGGTCTCAGCAGATACATCCTGAAGGCAAGAGGACAGCCAATGACTTACAGTACCACCAGATCGTACCCTTTACAAGCAACAAGGATGAAGATGGGCACAGGGTGTAGGACAGCAACCTGCAAGGTTTGAATGCTCCTACATCTTGAGCACCAGTGGAGAGAGATTGGCTCCGTATGTATCCAGGAATGAGACTGAGGAGCAGGAGGCTTTTAGTTAACACACACATAAATCAAAGGTAATGCTTCTTTCTTGTGGTTCCCATTTTCACATTTGCTTGCACTGAATTTCAGCTGCCATTTTATTGGCCAGTCACTCAGTTTTATTTGCTGTACCCTCAAGAGCCAGGTCCTGAATACCAGGATCTGTACACCTGTTATAACTGTCAGTTTAAGATTGGATAACTTAAGCCTTGAGGGAAAAATTAAAAAAAAAAGAATTTAAAGTGTCTCTTTTCTGAGACAAGTTCTCCTAAGTGCACACGAGAATGACTGATAATATATAGGCTAACCTACACCTGCTGTATCCAGCATCAAGGTCAGCGTGCTGAGGAACTAGTCCACAGCAGAAAACACTGCTCTGAGTTTTATTTACTGGGACATCGCAGTTACTCTATCGGTTGCATCTTCCTCTACTTATTCCTGTGCTCTCCTACTGCTTTATTTAATCATCTGCATACTGATAGCAGTTTCCAGAGCCATTAAATGTCAATATTAATTTTAAAAGAAATATTGTATAAAACCAGCCAAGTTAAATAATAAAGTGTATTATGTCACCTGTACAGCTCTGGGGATTTTAAATGCTCGGAAACAAAAACAATTTATTCTTTTCCCACTAAACCAGCACCTTTGGGTTCACTAGACATAACTGTAGAAATTGCTTTTTGTTGTTGTTGGTTTTGCTTTCTGTGGTGGCACTGGCAAAGCTAGGGAAGTGCTTAATAATTTAAAAATATACATTATCACTTTTTCTTTCCTCTGGTAGATATCCCTTTTGAAATGAGTCTGTACTCTGAAGTTCGCAGTTTCTGTTTCAGCAGCACCACACAGGTCTCTGAACCCCTGCCTTCCAGAAGTAATTTATTTTCCTGAGTTGGCATGGGGTGGTTGTTAGAGGAATCCACAACACAGCGAACAGAATTATGTTGATCTAACAAAACAAAATAGATCACAGCTTGCAAATAAAGAAGACTAATTCAAGACTCCAAAGTGTTGAAAGACAGATGTCAAGTCTGTGTGTAAATATATATATATACACAGGGATCCTTGTGCTTCCCTTCCTCCTGCTCAAAACACTGCATTAAGATCAAAACACTGGTGGTGTGGATCAGCAGAAGCCAGTCAGCCAAATCAGTTATTACTGAGTGAGACAAGAGCCAATCTTTGGTGGAATATGAGAAACAAAAGTGGAACAACTGGGCAAAGTGATGGGCAGAGAGACAGTCTGCCCTTTGGCTTGCGCTTTTTTTGTTTTGTTTTGTTTGAGGCTTTTTTACAACTAGAGATTCATATAAACAGTCTTTGTTCATGGATTTGCTATGAACACCACCTGGCCATGCAGATTTTTATATTTAATTATCATTAAGGACCTTAGATCCAGGATATCTTCACGCAGGTGCTACACCACAATTTTAAAGGATCAGTGCCAGAATCACTGAGGAAATGGACATTCATCCCTTCACATTAGGTCTTTCTGTTTACTTTCCATCACAGATACTGGTAACCATGTAAATTTGAGTAGTTCATAATTGAAAAAAAAATGGCTTCAAAGATGAAACCACAGACTTGGAAAATCTAAAGGAAATAAAGTAGAAATTCTGAAATGCCTTGTGCTTACAGGTTTTTATTATTATTAATGGGGGAGGGGGGGGGGGGGAGAAACTGCATCTTGTATCAACCCTGGACTATATCCCCACTAGGCACCTACTATAGTTCTAAAAGATTTAGGACTGGGCATAAGGATACTGAGAGAGGATAGGTCAGGGTCACTAAAACATGGACAGAGTTCAGAAACAGATCTTACATGGGTCTTGTCAAAAATGTATCACAGGTTCAGAGAGATAATATATTCCTCATTGCCAGGGAGGCTGATACTTTTTACTAGTGTTCCAGTATCTAAAGTACCACTTGGTCTAGCGCAGCCAAAGCTAGCGCCCTACTTTTTCCCAAATGCACCTTGATAAAAAAGCTGACTGGATCCGAGTAAAATCAATTCAGTAGCTGTGGACTGCAAAACGCAGCAATGACTGATTTGATAGTGTCCTGAAAAAGCGTTTTTTTTAACTTTTGCTGACTTTGCTGCGTTTTGCCTGACAGAGAGCAGAGACTCTCAGTGAGTTTAGCCCTACTTTTTCATTACTATCTACATGAACAGTGCTCTGGAGAGCATCTTCCAGTTGCCTTACACGGTTGGTCTTGCTCCTGAGGCTGTGTGCCCCATGGAAGGGCAGTGGGACTATGGCAATACCAACCCTCACTGGGTTTGGGGTGCCAGGGGTCCCACAGGCTCTCAAACAGCCACTGTGCTGAAACCTCCCATCCCTCCAGGGTATTCTAATTCACAAGCGCAAAATATAGAAAATTTAAAATGTGGGCAGGGAGAATTCATACCAATATACTGGCCCCAGCTTGAGTAGCAAGTTATTGACATTGCTGAGGTAGCATAGATTCATGTTTCTAATGGAACTATGGTATAATTCAGAACAAATTATCTCTTCTTTCTTACACCTTTTTCACAAAGACCTATTGTTCTTTGATCTGAACAACTCAATTTCCTCATCTGGAAAAATACAGACAATACTGACTTAAATCCTCTGGGAACTACATTTTTCTACCACGTACCCGAAATGCAGCCCAGGGTGTCAGTGACACCATCTGAGAACTGGTAAGTGGGTTCTTACCAAAGCATTCCTCCCTTCACCTCCCACAGCAGGCAGGATGCCTAAATGGAGGTGAAGCAGGAGACAACTGGGTGGGGAAGAAACAAAACTTTTATCAAGAAGAGCAAAGAACCCAGTGAAGCTCAGTTTGAGCTTTTCAGTGACGCCTTTGTTCTGTTTTGCAATATCCATCTTTTCCATTTCAAAAGAGACAGAGACACAAATTTTCATGCTATATTAACAACCACTTTCATGTTAGGCTTATTACCAATGTTTGTTAGTTTTATCTGGCTTACATAATATATGTTTATATACAAACAAACATAGGAAGTAGCCACATTTTGTAGTAACTGGTTTGATGATCTTAATGTTTTGTTTTGTTTTTCTATAAGGAGGCACATACAGCACAAAGAAAATAAGTGCATCATTAAAAACATCCTATGCATAGCAAAAGCAGTGATTTTAACTCATTCTGACAATTCAAAATCCTATTAGAGCATAGCCAAAAAAAAGTTCATTTCAAACATTTAATTGTTCCAAAAGTAAATAAAGCAGTTCTCATTCTCCTCTCATGGCAATTTTCACAGACATAATTCTCCTTACTTAACTGAAGTCACTCCCGATTTATATTGATGTGAGTGAGAATTTGGGTCCATTATTCTTATAAGACAAATTTTCTGACTGGATGACATTCACTGTTACTGTTCACTCTGAGCACAGTCTATCAGTAACCTTGATGACTTCAGTATGATTGACTCATATTTCAAGTTTAAGACTGAAGTCTTAGAACTCCAAGCTTTTGGATTTCGAGAACAGCAACTGAATGCTGGGACAGAAATGCTCCAACAGGCATAAAATATATTACGTATCTTTTTATATATTTGTGTATAGAAGTAAAGGGATCAGCATACAGCTCTCCAAAATGCTCTGTTGTGTTCCTTGACCTTGCAGGACTCAAAGCTCACTGTGGGCTATGGTAAAGATATCCTGTGTTTCCAGTGGAAACCTCTCTCAAATATGCATTGTCAGTTATTGGACTGAATCAAAGGTAGAAACAGAACCACCAAACAGACCTCCTATCACAGCTCCTGGCACCACAAGGGATTATCACAGAAAGACCAAAAAAAAAAAAAAAAGCTACTTTTTTTCCCTTTTTTTTTTTTTTTTTTTAAAGACTTATGGCACGCTACAGGAGTCTACATTTCCCATTGCAATGGAAAGTTCTCTAATTCATGCTTTTGTTTTCTGTAGAAAAAAAAATAGGAAAACAAAAAGCTGATTACACCTCTGTCATCTACAGTCAAGTAAGCGAGTCCTCCGTGGTAAGAGATATCAGCTGCTCTAGATGTTTTGAACAAGAGCTTCCTGAGAAGCAGAGAGGAAATGAGACAGGTCTTGGCTGTGCAGGGAAATGTACAGCTTTTAGGCTCAGGCTCTGTTGCTAAGAGGAACAAATGTTTCTGTCCATGATGCCAAGTATGAAAAAGTTTGAAAAAAATATAAAGCCCTAAAATATCCTATTTAACAGTTTAAATAAACATTTGTATTAGTTCTAGATTTACCTTTTGAGATTTTGATTGTTTTTAATTTAGGAACCTTAAAAACACATCAAGAATTACCTGATACAGCTAATACCTAGCCAGAGGAGCTGCTGCATTTGCTCAGTTTGTAAGGTTTTCCCCCACCAGGTGAGTCTAGAGCTCTAGAATCAGCTGAGACAAAACAGAGCCCTCCACACAACTAATCATGAAGATGGCAAGCACACAGTAACTGGGGGTGAGCAGACTGGTGCATTACTGCACTTCCCTTCCTCCTCTGGAAGGTTTCCTTTAGGGAAGCCTCATATCACTTTTGCTTTGCATCTTTTGTAGGCAGAAAACCAGACACAGTTATGTGCAGGAGAAAACTGCACTGAGATGTATCGTGCTTGATTTGTTGATGCTGTCATGGCGTTAAATACCCATTTACTGCTGTTTGCATCTGATTTATTTGTCAAAACAATGAAGGGCTATCATTCTTCTAAAACAACAGTCTATTTAATAGGAGACAGTGGTGTCATTTTATTTTCTTTTAAAAAATATATTAAAATATAGCAGTAGCTACACCTGCCTATACCAGCATAGAATTTGTAATTATTAGAACCCTTTTTCACACACTCAGCTTCCAGTGAAGTCATCAAGGGCAGAACTATGTTTCAAGGACAGGTGGTAATGCCCCAACATTTCTAATCTGGAGGCTTCTGCTTTTACTTATGCTTCCTAATCTTCTAAAGGAGAAAACAAAACTCAAGAACCTACAAGAATGTAATAGGAATGACCTGAAAGTCCTTTGGTTTATTTTCTTATGTAAATAAATGTGAGGCACATTCTGCTTTTTCTGAATTGTCTTCTGTCACTAAATACATCCCTTCCCCATCCCCACTAACACTTTGGCTACAGCAAAATTCTCTTTTCACATAATCAGTTTTCATTTTCATCAGAGTTGAACATTAAGCCTACAATATTGTATCCTGTCTCTCAAAAGCACCAGGAGCCAATTGTCCCCTTCCTTTACCCGATGTGCATGCAGCCCTTTGGGAGGGCTTTGCAAATTACAGGACGGGCATCACAATACTGTTCCCAGTGATGGCTTGAGCACTAATATATGTGTATTTGTATTTCCCTGTAATTCATTCCTCATTTAGCCCTGTTTTAAAAGTGTATTTCTAGTTGGAGAACAAAGGGTTAGGCTACTAGGCTTTCTGCTCTTGTGAGCTAAATGTGTTTTGGCTGTGAACCCCAAGCTGACATTTGCCTATGTCACAGAAATGCTATGTATCTGTCAAGATGGGCACCAGATTGTATTTTGATAGCTACCGCGCCAGTGGAATACTCTCAGCCAAAAATATGGGTCTCTGGCAGCTTGTTTCTCCTGTGTCCAGTTCACAAAATCATCAGTTAACATTTACCCATAAATCTCAAGCTTTGATAATGTATTTCAGAAGCAGAAATACCAGATTTTGGGTAATCATCGAACTAGCACATAAGCAGCTTGCTGGACTGTAAAGCAGGCACAGAGCGAGCCGTTAAACTGGAATGACCAGACAGGGTTGGGACTCTTTTTTATCTGACAAAGGTCTCTCGGCTATTTATGTATGTTGAATTGGATGCAGGTTGACTTAAGGTATTTCCTTAACCTAATGCATTTAATTTACGATATTAATCCAGTGAATGGATTCCAGAAGTACATGCAAGTAGACTATGATTACTGTCGAATTTCCCAAAACCAAAATTAGGCAAAAGGAAATACAGCTTTTGTTGTAAATGCCTCTTTTCACAGAGGACGAACTACCACAAAGGCTGAGGAGTTTCCAGTTAGAAGATCTAGAACAAAGCAAAAAAACATCACCCTGACGCCTTGAGATGATGATATTTTCCCCATTAAAGTCCTCTGGTGACAGAAGAACAGTGAGTCTTCCTGTAATTTGTCACCATGTTCATATGGTAATTGCAGCCTCCTGCTCCTTATTATAACCATATGCCAAAGGTTTACCATGAGCTATTAATTATGAAGGTGATCAAATAAAAAAAAAAAAAAGCAAAACAAACAAAGCAAAACGCCAACATCTCCCCCCCCCCCCGCCTTGGGTTTACATTTGTAACTTTCCTAGCCTGAGAAGTTATTGACACCAAAATAAATAGGAATGGAAGACCTGAAATAATTTAAATTTTTCTCCAAGTACTCCTGTTCCTGTCTGAAAGTTCAAGCAGAAGCCAAAGCCATAAGGGATCCAGGAATATGCATCCACATACTTAGGAAGCTCAGTGCACGTGCCATAGAATTCTTGACATAAACGTACACATAAAGTGGGGTTAAGTTACACACAAGAATGGAATAAGCAGCAATAGTATGGCACTAGCCCAAAGCAAAAATATCTCCGCAGTATTTTTGCAACATTACTGTAACAAACCCTACCTTCTCTGCATCAGAAGACACCGACCTGTGCCTCCTGAACTGCTTGTGCCCATTAGCAGCTTACAGGCAGCTCACATACCAGGGCTACACTAGGTGATGACTGCCTGGCAGCATGTCTGGACTGACACAGTGGCTCCTGCTTTATCTATAGTCTCAGCCAGAAAAGAAAATGACCCAGAGGGACTCACATTAGCAGGATCTCTGAAGAATTAGCTTTCTTACCTTTATACGCAACCTAACCTCACATTAAGCAGCTGGTGCCCTGACAAGCTGCTGCATTTTCCCGCCTGAGTTATCCTTGTACTTCTCCTTCAGCTGTGAAATGCATATGTGAAATGCATATGTGAAATGCATATGTGAAATGCAGAGCTCTTCTCTGCAGGTTATAGAAATGGCCAAACCCATTTCACACCACACACCCTGCCCAGGAAAACGGCAATCCCAAAACAAAAAAGCCGACCAGTGCTGACTCATATCATCCAACACAAAGAGAGACAAGAGCCAACAAGCTAAAGCTGCATAACCTTGTGTCAGCTTAGTGCTGCTAAGGCAGATCAAACTCTTCTTGATTCAGGTTCTCTAATCCAAGCCAGTGAGCACAGATGTCGTCTAATACGTCAGTGAATCAGACTTTGCAGTTCCTTCTCCAGGAGGCTGACACATGGCACCCCAGGGAAAAGTCTAAAAGAAGTAACTGTAAACTTTAATACACTACCACATTAAGTGGCATCTGTGCTCCCTGGCTGGGCTTGTTTATTTATTTATTTATTACAGCATTCCAATGTTTGCAGAACTATGTGTTAAAGGAAATTATTTTATTTTAATCTAATGGAAGTTAAATAGCACAGCTGCACTTGAAAGCACCAAAATTTGGGCAATTTCAATATTAAAGCTGCCATTTGTTTGTATTCCTACAGCTTGGTTTTCTGCTAGTTTATCTCAGAAAATTCACACTCACTTTTTCACAGGACATTTTATTTACATTGTCTGGCTTTGGTTGTTTTGTGCCATAGATGGAGCATAGCTTAAAACTGAAAATTTCAAGAGCTCTCTGGAGTCAAGGGCAATGGAGGATTCATAATCTTAGCAAAGCACAGTTAGACCTGTAACTACTACCACTCCTACTCCTACATTTTTCATCTCTAGATTATATATCTTTGATGCTGAATATGTTTTCAGGCCTCTAAAGGCAGTGTTCAAAGCAGAAGTTACTTAGCCAAGGCATTCTTGGAAGTACAGCTGTGGAAAGGCAATATATCTTGTACTGTCCCATTGATCATTGTGCCTCTTCAGTGGAATTTGAGATGGATGATCTGCATGGAGATCATCACACACATGATTGCAGAGATTTTTACTCTTCTTCCTCTTAGGCAACATCTCAGAGACATTACTTTACTGTCTCTGTAAACGGAACAATACTAGAGTAATTCTTTGTCACCTACTATGAAGTATCTTCGTGCCAGCAGTGACTTCAGTGGTGCTTCAAAACTGCACAATCAAAGATGCAGAGTGATTCTGCTTCCCTTGCTACATGAAAGGACAACTGGTCTGAAGATTACAACATCAATTATTTATATAGCACCAATATAATTTTTTTAATTATCTCCAGTACTCTGTGAATGACACCAATAACAGTGCCATGTGTCATTTTAATTTGTTATTTCTTTATTATCCCCCTCCATGAGCATCTGGACACTCCAAATGAAATAAGACTTCAGGCTGATATGCACTACAAACACAGAAGAAAAAATAAACCATTTCCTAAGAAGCTATGAGAGGATACCAAAGTATGGAGAAAGCAAAGTTGTTTATCTAGGCTGGCAGCCTTGAAGCAAATGTTGGTCTTTAAATCATACCATCTGCTAAATATCCTGCACTGCCTTCCATTCACTCCAACGTAGCACCTTCCTGCTGCATGTTTCCATTTTACAGAAGTGTACTTGACCTCTAAGATGCACCAAAAGTGCAGAAAATAACATTATTTTGAATTTTGTTCTCACTATAAATAGTTTTTAAAAAAAAAAAAAAATCAAAATTTTCTACTCTAATTTTTTTTTGTTAACAGTTTCCAAACAATTATTTACTTCTTGGTTATTTCCTGGCTACTTTTGAGTCAGACAAGTGCCTTTGAGCCAGCGTATAAGCATTAATGCTTAGATTATGAGACAGCAATAAGGACAAAAAATCAGCATCTCTGGATGTGCAATGAGAAGGGAGCAAGGAAAGAGCGCTTCCCCTGTCACCAAGACAACTTGCATCAAAGCCTGATCCAATGCACCCAGTATAATCATATTTCAGGTACATCTTTCGGTACACAGACTCATAGAATCCTTAAGGTTGGAAGAGACCTCCAAGATCATCAAGTCCAATCATCAACCCAACACCACCATGCCCTGAAGTGCCACGTCTACACGTTCTTTGAACACCTCCAGGGATGGCGACTCCACCACTGCCTTCGGCAGCCTGTTCCAGTACCTGACCACTCCACTCTTTCAGTAAAGGAGTGTTTCCTAATATCCAACCTAAACCTCTCCTGCTGCAACTTGAAAATCTACATTTTACTTTTCATCACATATTATATTTCAATAGTATTTCATGTACACATGTGAAAGAAGAGGAGCTTTGATGTTGATAGTGACAAAAGAAAGGCAAAATCTGTATTTCCATGGGGTTTAGCTTTTTACAAATATTTATGAAACAGTCACTAGTTTACACTTGTTAGCTGAAAAAGCATAAAAGATAAATTATACAATGTTATCTGCAAATACATAACTAACCCATTGAGATTAAATGATTCATCCAAGGTCACATAGAGAAAACTTTGGCAGAAGAAAGAATTGACTTTTGATCTCAATCTGATACTAAAAAGCCATTCTCACACCTTGGGCCTATGCAGCATTTACCCAAACAGGCAGAACTAGGAGTAGAAAAAAAGGAATTACTTCATACACTGTAAGAGCCAGCATTGGCCCCTGAAACTGCTTTACATGAACATTAAGTGTATGGCAGGAGAAATTTCCAAGTTGACACTAATGCAACAGCAATATCATTCATAACATGAGCTGTGCAAAATACCCCAAAAGTGAAAAAAAAATCAAAACCCATGATATTCAGTTAATGTTAGCTTGCACAGTTCGTGGTATGAACCAAAGTCTTTTAAAATGGAAAAAAATACACTTGAAGTTGAGGAATGGTGCTTAGAAATTTTTTTTTTAATATTAAACAGCAGAGAGGTTTGCAGAGGAAACTCTAAGTGGTTGTCAGGCTAATATGCAACACAAAACAATAGCTAGTACCATGGGGTTAGATTCCTGGTGTTTTCTCACATTAATTAGATGTGAATCTTGTAAATTATTCACCATTTCTTCAGAAATACATTATCCAAAGAGAAAACAGCCCTGAAATTAAGTCAGAACACTAGCCATTGCAAACAATTACTATAAACTTTGCATGACCGTGTACGATACTGCTGCTTTCTCGTGCACAGTGTGGCACGTGGTTCTTTGATGTGGTAATACAGACAGCAACAAAAGTAAGTGTCAAAATAATCTGCTTAATAAAACCTTTTTGAGGAAATCTAAAATAAAAGGTACTCTCCAACTATATGATATAAAGCAAATTTTCTAGAACACGTTCATTACCATAGAAATGAGAAGATTCTGTACCCATGGTTAGTTCATCCCTTCCTGCAGGATGAATAAACATCATCATCCCTCTCCAGGGGAAGGAATGTGAGCAGTCTTTTGGATTTTTTGTTTTTCTTAATGCTTGCTCAGACATATACACATATGGACACAAATATAAATATACTGCTGTAGGCTTATCTAAGCAAAGACATACACTGTGGTCCTGACAGTGCTCAGTTCATACTTTCTGCAACACTCACCTCCCAGAAAGGCTCATCTTCTCCTAGGTGGAGATGCCAGGGAAGTGAAGCATAGCATTTAGTCCAGAATTTCTGTGGCTTTTTTAAGTAGGACAGATAAGTATTAAGAGAGAAAAAAAGAAAAAAAAAAAAAAAAACAAACCCAAAAAAACAGCAAAGAACTGTCTAAATCAACAACCACCACACACACACACTATATATTGAGGCATATACCTCATCAAGGGGAAAATAGGAAAACTGGTGACAGAGAAGACACACATTTTTAAATTCTCCTTGAGGAAAAATTGTCATAAATTCTGCCCAGTGAAATTACATCTTCTGCACAAAGCTAGACAAAAGGTAAGTTTTCAGGGGTGGATTCACACTGCTTAATTTAAAAGCTAGGAAACTAGCCTTCCTAGGTTTCTTGCAGACAGGAATAAGAAGGGTTCTCCAAAGAATAAATAAAAGTGAAATGTTGACTTAAACTCCTACCTGAAGGTGGCGCAGACTCAGAGCACTTTTCCGTTTAACTGCAAGGGTTTCACCTCCCACATCACTGAACAGTCACGTATTCACAACTTTGCAAAATCAATATTCCTCAACTTGGAGGCAGCTGCCCAGTTTCCAAAGAAAGTTGTGTGCATCCCTTGATATGAAACCAATTGTTCATGTCACCAGATCTGGCAGAGGTCTCAAAGCACTGAGGTTCTACAAATATAGTCAAAGGACAGTACTGCCTATCTGCAATAACAAAGTCCAATGAGAACTTCAATGGCTGCTTCCAAAAAACTTCAGTCTTAGTGAACATAGACTTACTTGACAATAAAATGTCTCCCAGCTAATGTTAAAACTTGGAATGAGAGCTGACCGAGCTGTGATTTATTTTATATGGCAGTTCATCTTTAAAAAAAAAATCAGAAAGAAAAAGAAACAAAATAAAACACGGAAAAGTTGAAAAGCAATCAATATTTTTCATATTATTCTATTAAAAAAATGAAAACCATTATTTGCATCTAAACTATAATTGTTTGTTTGGCTTCAGAATTTTCTAGTTGTGTGTGTGTGTTGTGAAGAAGAACGGGACACAAAGTTTACAATATTTTTTTCCTTATATATCCATATTTTTCTGAAATATGCTATTTCAAAAGTGACAGTCAAAAAGTTTAAAAAGCATGAAAATAATGATTTTCTTCCTAGGGGAAGATTTCAGCTTTCTTGAAAAGAAACATTTAATTGTCATTTGTGCAGGAGGGGAGAGGCTTATTTTCATTCACCTAACTCTGGCTAGGTAAATTAACAGCATTCAGCCCAAAGCCCTAAAAATGCCTAAATTTTCTCTTCCTCAAGGAAAAAAAATTCATCCAACTCAATTTGGAACAAAATTATCTCCTCTCTTTATCAGTCTACAGAACAAGCCAACAAAGCAGTAATGTAGCTGAACAAATTGAAGACATTTTCTTAGGAGATTCAATTTCCAGTTAATATCTCTTCTCTCTATCCCACGTATGCTCAATAAGCAGTCGAGGCCAAAGAATATAATATCTGTGTTTAGCTTCTTTTGCCTTTGCCTTAAGCGTCACTTCAATTGCTCCTTTGGCAGTATGTCTGCCTGGTTCTTTCACGAAGACATCACCTTTTGGAAAGGACATGGAAAAGCCATTTGTCATCCCAGAAGGGCCTGTGTCTGGTATCTAGCATTGTTTTCTCACTACTATTAGATCCTAGATTAAATGCAAGTTATCAGCTGCCACTGGTGGTTTTTGTCTTCACAGCCTGTATCTTCCTGGAGCTGGGAGGACAGGACTCCCTCTGCAGCCCTTCACTCCCAGAAGCCATAAAGAACTTGACGTCGGGACGCTCAGAGCCCTTAATGGTTGGAGGCTTCTTCAGCTCCACAAAGCTGTAAATATTTTTACCCTCAAATTTCTAGAGCAGCTCCTCATTATGATCTTTCCTGTCAGTATTGCTCAGTTTGTTGCTGTCTGGGGATGGGTGAATGCAAGTGCTTTGTTTTACTTTTCAAAGTTTTCCTCCCAGGTGAAAGCAGTTTTCCTTGTCTTCCTCTGACATGTCACTAGTTTGAGTTGAATCTGGAAAGCTTCTGAAATATCAGTTCATTTCAAGTAATTGCTCAAAAGATTGGAAACTTTTTGAGGATTATCCCAAACTTCAGGGTTTAGCTTTTTCTCCTCAGTCTTTGAGACTTTTTTTCCCCCTAAACAACTCTTTCACCTTCCACTTCATCTGTTTTCTTTCATCTGAGCTCTGCAGCAAAGACAAACCTACAGCTTCCTCCATTCCTGTGTTTCATATTCATTTCCAGAATGAATCCAGGTACTCTGATGTTTGTGCTTAACACAAAGGGAGCGAAGGAATTGCCCTGGAGGAAAGCAATGCTAGTAAAACCTCAAAGTAGACAAGATTTGATTTTTCAACCACCTCCACAAAAGCCTGACCAAAACAATTATCGGTAGCATTAATGCAAATTAAAGAAGCTGAATTAAATTGTTTACCTGCTGGGAAAGCCTAGTGCCAGCAGATACTTGCATTAACACATGGCCAGAAGAGCAATGCAGTTACCCCCTACTAACCCACGAGGGAGTAAATAGTGGTTTAGTTGCATTTCACCCCATCAGGAGGTGAGGCATCTTGCACTGTTAGCAGGAGACAAACAAGAATTCTAAGCAGCATCTTGTTTGCAGATGGAACTGACCAGAGCAGAGATCAGATGAGTTGAAAAGCTGCCTTTTTTTTTTTTCTTTTTTTTTTGTGATCAGCAGCATCAGTAGGCTGCACTACAAATCATGGAGTGGGAAATAATAACAGTCTTGACTGTCCAGTTTTCCATCTGCTCCAAGGGCCTAGACAAAAGGTTATACTGCAGGAGAAGCATGCTGCTTGATATTCCACAGTGAGCAAACAGCAGCTGAAGACACTGCCTAAGCCTGTTACATACGTTCAAACAGAAAAGAGCTGTCAGAAATTAGGAAGGACAATGCCACTCTCTGAGCAGTTATCACATAGAAAGGAAAGGAAGGGATGAGGTCTGAACAAGAGTAGCAAAAAGATCAAAAAACAAACTATTGCCAGCAAGTGAAGGCACCTAAGTTCCACCTCAGGTCGTAACAACCTCAGTTTTCCCTATGTCCTTCCTGTTTGCCCTTTTCCATGCCCCATTGCTCAAGGATGTGCAAACTACTCTTCAAAGCTGCACCAAACACAATATATCTGCCCATCACACACTCACATACCCCTGTCAAAGGACTGAGTTCAACTCTCATGCAGAGTTCTCTCCTCCATACAACTTCTTCTGGTATTCAGGACTGATTGAACACTAGTTAGCAGATCCAGGAGCCAGGCAAAGCAAATATATCAAGGCTAAAAAAATTTCAAATGTAGTGAAGAAGTGCTAGGAAGCGTCCAGAAAATCCGGTAAATTGAGCAAAGGGCACTCTCCCATCCCTTCAGCTTTGCATATTGATTCAGAGCTTCCTGGAGTCCCTTTCAGGCAAATTACACATCGTACCCAAAACTGTATTTGGAAGTTTTACAAGTCAGCTACTAATGTTGAATCACTGACTCCAAATCAGAAAGTGCTATGCTTAGCACTTCCAAAGGATATTTCCAAGAGCCTTAGATCAATATAAGAAAAGTCAGAACAGTTGTAACTGTTATTATATTTTCACTGCTAGAAACTAAACTGGAAGTTTGGTCATACAGTAGGAAATCAGAATTATAAAAGCCAAGAAATAATAAAAACCAGGGAAACAGGCATCCATCTAAGAGTCCTGCCAAAATAAACTACAAAGCCCTAAAATTACATCAAGATGCTTGTAACTAGTATGAGAAGATAATGTATCTGCATGTGAAGTCAACTTAATTCATACAGAGAATGTGATCTTTCTCTCTAAGCTTCATATCAGGCTGGACAAAGATTTGAAATCATTAGCAAGTAGCTGCATTTTTTTCTTTTATCAATCCTTTTTCCCTCCCTCTAAACATTCCTCTTCTAAACAAAAAACTCCAAGTTCTTGTGACTGGCAGATCGCACACCACAGCAAGTCAATAGAAATGTTTGCTTTCCTCTGTTATCTTTCCTTCTACAAAGTGTAGTGCTAGGACGTTGAATTCAGTTATGAAAATAAATGCATCACTTTTTAATGTGTGACTAAAATATAAAGAGGTTTAATACCAGACACCAGCAAAATATACAGTGAGGGTTTAATCATGCACTTTGATACACTTGAATCAAGAAGGCTTTTTCTACAGGCTATTATAACAAGCTGTGTGGTTATGATTTGTCAAGCCTTAAAGCACAGAACCAAGGCTCCAAAACAACAGACATGGAGATGATAGGAGTGGAGACTAAGAGAAAAAGTAAGATATTTGCAGTAGGATCAAACAGAAGAAGTTGTACTATGTTAGAAGGAGTCTATTTCAAGACAAATACGTAACAATACTCAAAGGAACACAAAAAAAAAAAGAAAAGGCTGGCTTTTCTTCTGGTCCATTTTACTGCAAAAGTGCCACTGGCACAATTCAAATCTCCAAACTTTTCAGATATGCATTCCAGCTAAGTCTGACACTAGCAGTAAGACTACCTTGAACAAGACTAGAGAGTGCAGTGGTATGATATACTTGCAGAGCTAATGAGCAATACCAATCTACGAACTGGAACGCTTGGTTTTAACTCTAAGAAATGCTCTCGGGGGATACAGGCTGGTAGGTTAAATAAAGGCAATGGCATTCCCTTCCTCTAGATAACAGTGGTGATGACTACATGCAGCATTTCTTATTTTAGTTATATACAACTTGCATCTATAAGGATTTTGAAAGTAGGCCAGTAACAAACATTAAAGCATTAGGCTCACTTATTATACCTGACAACTGAAATGGTAGTAAACAGTACAGATGATTAAAGGCATACAGGTTATAGGAGCATTAAGGAGATACTGAGATTATATTTTAATTTTATTAAGGCTTTGTGAACACTAGCTTTTTGCAAGGTGACCAATTTTGTGCATTTCTTTTAGCATATGTCAGGACCAGATAAGGAGACAAACACCATAATCTGAGCAAATACAGTGTAGATTTTGCAGGGACATGTGAATTGTATTTTTCTAAAGCCATTGTGCCTCACTCAGCCTTAGAGTTAAGAATATGAGTTGCAAATGAAATGTACTGCAAAATTACTTTTCATGAGCATAGATGTATAAATACCTGGGTTATGATTGCCATCTCTGAAACCCATGACCAGTCTGACACAGACACCATATCTCAGCTTGCAGTTTCTGAGCATGGCAACATACAGATCTGTGCCATCACTCGGTGAAACCCACTTTAGACCCCCAGTGATTTCACACAGATTGTGCCCCTCCTTTTTCTCCCTCCCCTGTGAGCAGTCCTTAAGCCTGGATTTTCACAAAAGAGACATAGCAGAAGTAAGCAGTGCTAGAAAATCAGTGTTTCTGTTGTTCTTAAAGTAAGTCCTGAAACTACATGGTCTTCTAACTGGCAGAGAAAAACAGATGGTAGCCCTCATTCCCTGTCTGAACAGAGATGCAGGTGTGAGAACATCTACTCTGACCTGTGGGGTAGCAAGCACTCCTCTGGGCATTGGCATCTACATCCCTCCGTGGCCACAGGAGAGACAGACAGGCGAGCAAATAAAAATTAACCATTCATTAAAGTGAGGCGCAGAGTCTAGCCGATTAATATGGAATCGAAGCATATGTATTCATAATTTGGTGAATTAGATGTTTGCATCAGTAGGTCCTTTTCAAAAGACGTGTAACTGTCTGACCATCACAAATAGCAACATCCTTTTCACATCAACATGTCTGTGTGGTGAAGGACTCAAAGCAAAAAAAACAGCATTCAGAGCAACAGCAAGATCAATGTCTGAGAGTAATGTTAGTACAGCATTCCCATTACTCCAATTGAACCTGCTAGATTTATCTGAGAAGATGTGTTCAAAGCAAGATCACACAGGGAACTGCCAATGCATGTGCCACTGAGCTAATAAAAAAATAGGTTTGTGCTTCCATGGTCGTATTTGTTCCATTTCTTCCAGGTGTTGTGGCAAAATAATATGACACCTTTTCTGAAAAAAAATGGCAATAAGAAATTAAGTAACATGCTCAAAACCCCATAAAACATCAAGTATGAGAAGCCAATAAAGAATGCATAATATCTACTTCATAGTCCCACGCACTGCCTATCCCCCTTATCCTGCACTTCTCACTTCAAAGAAGCTTAAAATACCTCCCTGACTGAAAAGAATTTCCAGACTTTGCGCAGAGATTATTTCATCCATCAGTAAAAGGCAGTCATTTCTGAAGCAGCATTTAACAGAGCACGGCAGCCTGGAACAAAAGGTGAAGAATAACTTATTTAAATGAAATGTGGGAGGAAATGTAGAAAGGCAGAACTTTCCTTTCAAAATTAGCTCAGGATATTGGGTTAAAAAAAATTCTGCATGTTGTGAAAATTACAAGCCGTTGAAAGAACAAGATCTGAGATGCTGATGAGCTGATCACTCCATCTCCCCCCGCCATCCTGATATAGAAACTGCATATGAACTCCACTGTGGAAGGATTTTAGCTAGAAAGCCACCAATTGCAGCTCAAAAGCATTCCTTGGTGACCCCTCATCCAACACTGAGTAGGCTAGCTCAAACAGCCTGGGGAATCAGGCAACAGGCAATGCAAAGTATAACAAGACTGTCATTTTTATGGGGGTTCTTTCTACCAGCAAATTAAAGGCTCATCTAACAGATTTCCCCACCCAATCATGAATTTGCTGACCTGAAGCAAAACCCCATGGTTTCTTTTTGGGAAAATATTTGCCATATTGATATATGCCCTGGATTCTCTCTAACATGTCCCTTTCAGCGTAGGTGTTGGAGTACGCTGCGAACAGCCGTCTGGCTTGGAAATCCTTCCTTTAATAAGCACACTTACTGCACACAAACAGCATTTCAACAGCCTAGAGTCATTCCCATCTGTCTGGATGGCATTTTTCCCTGCACTCCTATTAACAGATTTTTGCTAAGGGATACA
Source organism: Chlamydotis macqueenii (assembly GCF_036417535.1). Taxonomy (NCBI): domain Eukaryota; kingdom Metazoa; phylum Chordata; class Aves; order Otidiformes; family Otididae; genus Chlamydotis; species Chlamydotis macqueenii. Next base: position 17,680,200 of record NC_141570.1, read on the forward strand.
GCTACCAGGCTGTTGAGGGGCTGTGCTAGTTACCCCATCATGTACAGATAAGACGTTTCTATTAAAGGCACTCTCTGTGCCAGCAACCAAGGTTTGGCATCACATCCTCTGAGACTTTTTCATGCTTGCTATCTTACGCAAAAACCACCAAGCTCAGCAGAGAAGAGGAAGGTACAGAGCTCGCGGCCACCGCAGGCTGCCAACAAGACAGCCCGCGTTGCCTCAAATAACTAGAAAAGCCATGACATTTGAGCCATCTGACTGCTTGAAGACCAACAATGGGAGTGAACACACTATAAAAGGTTCCAATATGTAATTTTATCACATAGCATCATAAAAAAAGAGACAAATTTTGGACATTAGAGTTAATTGTGCAAAGCTGACCCCACACAGGAAGAAAAGGAAAGCTGCAGGAAATGGACAATCACATGACATGAAACAACACACACTTTTTTTTTTCTTTACAGTCTCTGCATTCTCAGTATTTGAGTGGCAAAGCCACAGAAGGGAAAGCTCTTCCTTGCAGTGGTAGTTTCTATGGTACCCAGACAACTGTCCATGCTATTATTTTAGGAATTCTCTGCCACTTTTCTGTTACATTGAGATTTTATGGAGTGATGCGGAGTTCCAGGGTATAAAGCCTCTGGCAGGAGCTGTTCAACACCTCACGAGGTTTGCCCTTCTGAGCAGCAAGAGCTCAGTTGTTGATGACTCAGCCTGAGTCATTGAGTTGACCTGTTGATGCCGGCTGCTTGCTGTCAGCTTACACAGCTTCTCCCAGCAAGGGAGCACGAAGAGGGTTGCTTGGGATTTTGTCCTGTGAAAGCTGGAGCTACTTCGGGGGCAATTTTAGGACAGAGTGAAAGAGAGATGAAGTTATCACTCTGTGTTAACAGAAGCTGGTGTCTTCTTAAAGATGCTGACAGACATCTAACACTAAAAATATTTTTGTAAAAAAAAAAAAAAAAAAAACAAACCAAAACAAACCCAAAGCAATAACATTCTGCTTACTCAATAATTCTTTCCTTATCTTGGATATTCTCAAAGATAATTATCCTTGGAAAAAAAAAGTCCTTTATTGAGATTTTCCCCTCCCAACTAATTTATCCTGACTGCTCTTGCAATGAAATTGAAATAATATCTGTGTTCAGGATTTAAAACAATATATTGCCAGAAATCAGCCATCAGAAATCCACATTATAATTTTTCTTGAAGTTTAAAGATGACTAGACAAAAGGAGATAAGTCTCTTCTTTGGGATACAATTATCTTTCATAGCTTAAAAAAACAATGGTGTAAGAAATCACATATTATAAATGATTAAATACTGTAACATGAAAATCAGCCTGTAACAAAAACTCACCCCAGAGAATATTTTTGAGTACCAGTATCATCACTTTCATATGATCAGAATTAAAGATTTGTGCATCCCTCCATATTAGGTGACAACTACTCTAAGTAAAGGTGATAATGTTTCTATGTTGCAGCAATAACAAGAAGATAGATCACTCCATTGGCAGCCTCAGAGGGAACTACATCCCTGAGTTAATTGCAAGTTCATTTCATGACTTTCATGGCTGGAAGATAACATTATTTTATAATTCATATTGTTTGTTTTGTGTCAAATCCTGGACTATTTTATCATAAAAATAACAGGTGCAGAATTATTGAAAGGCTTTATTCTTACTATTGGTGGGAAAAATTCAATTCAGTTCCAGCTGTCAAAAACCAAAAACCACTAACATAGCCAAAACAATTCTAACATCTTTAACTCAACGGTGATGAAAATATACACATCATAAATCACTTTTTATAAAATCCTTATCTGTGTTAGAATACAGTTCTCAGTCTTGCCTGACTTTGTCTTGGCCTACATAATTCTCTTGGCCTTAAACAGAGAATCTTTTTACTTGACTTTAACATGCCATTAAAAAGCTCAAGTAGTAGGCATCAAACAGAAATTTACATGACTGGATTTACTGTAAGTATGTGTTCAAGTAGACATCATTCAGCAGCTTCACACAACAGAACTTCAACAGTTACAATAGCAATAAACATAACATTATCACTTTACAATCACAAGGGAAAAAAAGTTTCAAGGAATCTTTAGAGGTCTCCAATGCACTCTCCTGCAGAAAACATCTATCTGACTGGGATGAGAAAAATCCCATTCCTTAGAATTCACCAAATTCAATTCTGGCCAACCAAGAAGTTGTCTCCTGGAACATAAACCCTATCATATTCAGCCATCTCTAACACTGACAAAACTAGCACAACTAATAAAAATTATAATAAGTCTTTCTTTTATCAAAATTCACCCACAAAGCTAGAATTGAAGCTGAGATCTTCCAGATAATTTTATAACAAACAGTGGCTCTGAGTGAGCTATGGTTAGCACACTGTAGCACTCACGGCATACCACTGGCTTCCCTAATGGAACAAGTGTCTCCCAAGTTCTCGTGTCATATGTCCCAGCCCCATCTGGATGTCTTAGGTATTATAGAGAATCTGAAATGCCACTAAGCTGCTGTACTAAGTCTGTATCACTGAATCCTAAATACACATAATGTACTTGTTAACAACTTGCTTTTTGCTTGGACTAATGGGACAAACTCACCTAACATCCAGCTCTGGATACCTACAGTTTATATTCACTTGAAAATGTTAATTTCTGACCAAATATATACATATCAGGGGCTTTCAGTATTTTATTTCATAATAATAAAGCAATGAAATCTTAAGTAGATCTTATGTGTAGGCTTCAAATTCTAATGTTTCACAGACACGGTATTTAGGGCATGGTGGTGTGTCTGTTTATCTATTGCAATCCACAAGCTCACCATTAACGATACTGAAGGAGTTCTAAGTGCCTCAAGTCCTTTCATTCCTCATTTTTTACAAGTGAAAAGCAAAATATTGTAATAGGCACTTCTCTGAAAGACCTTCTTAAAATAGTATTTGTAAAATGGCCTTTGGTGGATTGCTGAGGTTAGGAGAGAAATAAATTCAGCAACATGAAATAAAAACCCAAATGAGGGCTAGAAAAATGATTTCTATGTCTTTCTTGAATGCAGATCTGCCCGAAGTTATAGATCACTGTGCTGTTTGCAGATAACTTCAAAAAACAAGCAGCAATGAGCTTGTGCCTGCATCTCCACCAGCTGCACAGAGCCCTCAGCATTTTCACTTGATTTTCTTTTTACTTCATATTCTGGCCCTCAGCCCATTGTATATCCAAGTCCTTCAAACCCCCAGCAGTCCTGCCGCCCTCCTTTCATCTTCTTGGGGCTGCACTCAAAGGCGTGTGCAACCACCAGCCAGGGTTTCACAGTTACATGAACCAGATGGAAACTCTTGTTAAGTTCATGCTAGTGTCACACATGATTCAACTCAGAGCCCAGTAATTAGACCATCTCCTGCTTCTGCCTGCATTTCTCACTGTCGGAGATACACAGGCATCTTACATAATATTTGGGCTGCCTCCCTAGAGGGTGTCCCTAGAGAAAAACTGGCAGCATGTACACAGATACCAACAGCCTCTTAATGTTCACTGCAACAATGCAAATTCATTCTAGCAAAGGAATTGGTGCAATCACTTCAATCAGGTCATGTCCACTTTAAACACAGAAATGAACTTAATAAAAAATTAACTCTGAACTGTCTTAGCCTTTGGCCCCTTACAGCCATCTTTTACTCCTTTGTAAGGGCACTTACTGCTGTGGCTTCTTAGCATGGATTTATATTATTTAAAGACTGAAAATAATTTTGAAAAACATTTTGAAAAGGCAACTTCAGAGAAGTATTTCTCTTCTCTTGGTACAACTGCTACTAAATATAAGCAATGCTGTCTTTGGAAACCTACAGAGAGCTAGGAAATGAGACACGATTCCTTAAATATAGCTTCCTATTTCTGAAGTGTACCTTTACCTAATACGTCCATAATGGCTAGAAAAGAATAGGAATGTGTAGGCACTTGAGCGGTGCTAGAAGTGGGGAGGAGGAGGTGTTGCTTGCCTAGATTATTTCTAATAATGAAAAGGGTTTCATGAAGCCTTTAACCTACTAAAAATTTTATAAAATATATTAAATATCCTTTTTTCAGGTCTTCATAATCTATCCAATTAAAGTAATGCTATTATCAACTGTCACTGGAGAGTTAATGATGAATTTTACGATTTCATGGATATTTTTTAAAATATTATCCCTTATGAACATGATAATGACTTCCTTCTAGCACCGTTTGTGTTAGTTCCTTCTTTAAAGCAGAGTTCTGCTGGCCATATCCCACTGCTAACAATTACTGTCTCTGAATTGAATCTCTTGAGACTTAATACATCAATTCAGACACACAGAATTCTTATAGAGAACACAGGGGTTTTTTTTTTTAAATTAATAACTAAATTTTTTTTTTTTTTTTTTTTTCCTTTTCAGTTTTCCTATCCAGAACTGTTAATTCCTAAACACAATACTTCAATTTAGGTTAATTCTAGCAAAACTGCTTTTCATTATCCACTGTTTCTCAAAACAAAACATTACAATGCTGCGCTACTATTACCGTACCTGTTAAAGCACTTAGCATTATTAGCTCCAGCAATCAAACAGGTAAGTATATCTCTTCTATCTCTACAAGTACCAAGAGAAAGAGAGAGAGAGACAATCAGCATTTGTGACCATGGAGGATATTCTATCTGACCAATATAAAACACAACTGCATGGCTGGAAATCAAAACTGAGAAAAAGACTTGTCGAGAGATACATACTGTCAGCTATTATCATACTGATATAGATGTCCCATTTCATAGAATCATAGAATGGTTTGGGTTGGAAGGGACCTTCAAAGGTCATCTAGTCCAACCCCCCTGCAAGAAGCAGGGACATCTCCAACCAGATCAGGTTGCTCAGAGCCTCATCCAACCTGGCCTTGAACATTTCCAGACATGGGGCATCCACCGCCTCTCTGGGCAACCTTTCTTGAAGTATTTCACTCAAGACTGAGTATCCTTCTAGAGGAGACACAAATTTTGGTATGAATTACAAGGTGAGATTCCACAGTGTGTGCAGTACAGGGCATCTGGAGTGATCACAGTGGTGCCTTCTTCATGTGTTTGACTCATCATGGCTTTATCACCCTCTCTCATTTATAATAAACTGCCTCCATCTTGAAGACAACTTGGCTTATTGCATCCAAAGTCACCTATCAGCTCCTGCACACGTCTCTCTATTCAAAAGGGCTTGTCAGAGATGAGGATTTCCCCAAAGCACCAAAGATTGCTGTTTCTCTCTCACTCTCTCTATCCTTCTCTCTTAATCTCAAACCTTGCTGCCTTCAGTGCAGTGACCTTTACCTGAATTGCTATCACATCCTATTATTCTTTCTTCTCTTTTTCAGTTCTCCTCATTCGGCCCTTCACAGAAAAGTGACAGACTGCATTTACTTATTTATTTATTTTCTTGAAAGTTACAGGCATGAAAAGTTTAACCGCAGTCTGAATTTCAGAAGTCACTTCTGTAAAAGATGCTATAGCTTTTCCTCTCCTGCCCAAGTCAAATATCAAAGGCATTTGAAACATATTGCTAATTATAAGACTGTTTACAAATGCCATATTAATGTATTCTGAAGCACATTCCAAATAACATTTGTAGCGGATTATATAAAAAGCAGTCATTGTTTTCTCTTTAGCTATATGGGCAAATTCACCTGTTATTCCCTATATAGCAATGAAATTCACAGTGATAAACAAACAAAATCTCCCAAGTCGAGACAAGATGCCTCATTACCATGGAGATAACATGGTCGATGTTATTAAAATCTCAGTCTCTATCTTATCCGATGACTTCTGGGAAAGGAACAAATTACTAGAATTACTAGAAATCAAACAGCCCCACTACAGTCTATTGAGAGACAGTCATCAACAAGGACAAGATGAAAAATTTTAGCTCTTTTTATGAGTGAAAGATACAAAGCCAGAGCTTGCTGTGTCACTCTGAGGTCTTATCACAAACAGTCTGCTTAGATAACACTTACTTGGTTCAGCTGGTGATTTCTGCTCAGAGGAATCTTCCCAGACTCACAAACTACTTTTTTCAGGATCAAAATTTTATCTGGAAAGTGTTTGAGTGAGACCTTCTGCACATTGCCTTTCCCAAAGCCAGAGGCCAGGCTCCACCTGGCTAGGAAGCCCTGTACTCCGAGATGTGAATGTGTAGCACATACTGAGTGTACTTTCTTCAGCTTTCAGGGGAACTTTTTTTTCCCTCTCAATTGACAGAGTTGATGAGTGCAACATCTCAAAGAAAAGATGGAACTAAATTTGCATTCTAGACTGAGGGGAAAGCTGAGGAAGGTAGAAAACATGGACTTAAATATGACCTCCCAAGGTGCCTTCCAGCCAGAGTTATTCTGTGATTCTCTAATCATTTCTAAATGCAAAAAACTCAGGTAGGAAAAGGCCTCCTTCTTGATTCTAATCTATAGCAGAGTGGCTTTTTTGCCAATTATGCTTTTTGATAGTTATACTTTCCAGTAGTAACTAGTTTAGGAACTGAAAAATCAGGAAAGTATTTCTCTCCCTTCATTAGTAACCCCACCTGGCTTTCTAAGCTACAGACAGTGATTCATGTCTGTTCATAGGTCTCACTCCTGTCTGTCTCCATTTGTGTTATCTTTCTGTACCTTCCAATCTGCAGAATAAAGGAGGAAAGAAAATGCCAGTAGCTGAAAAGCCTACTTATTTGTTTCTGAGTACAATCATTCTTCAAGGAACAGTAAGATCTCAGGCGAAAGTATGTCATAGCTTTCATCAAAGTTGGCTTTAGTTATGAGTGTTGTGACAATACCAGTGGATTTACTAGGTTTGCACTGCATGACTTAGAATTTTCTAGAATTCTGTTACTTCATCACCAAACAACTTGTTTTGTCAGTTAGCCTTTCTTTGTTTCAAGGCACACCATTAAATTTAGCCCAAGATACTGATATTCCAGAATGATGTGCTATTTCTATTGTTGCACTTACTTTACAGCAATAAATTTCAAGTAGGAATCATGGAACTGATGAAAGATCTGTTTCAGTCCATTAGAACCACCCCATTTCTGTAATATGTACGCCACCTTCCAGAGTAATTCTTTTTACAGCTTTGATTTGTGCCCGGTAAGACACAGACTCCCTTCTTATAGACCTTGCCATGAAAAAGATGTCAAGCTGCCTGTTGTCTGCATCACATAACCTATTTCAAAGACTTAAGAAGCAATACATGGTCTTCAAACTAGCACACCACCATTTCCTTGTGTTGTAACTGTGGCACAGTCACTGCATTTCACACAAACATCATCCTTCTCCCATCCACACACTACAACATTCCCGTTGCCCACCTGCTCTTACAAAATGCCAAGCAATGCCCCTGCTTCCAGTCTGTTTCATTCTTTCTGCCACCACAGGAGGTTTTCAATGACACATTGCAGTTTCGGTATAGAGCAAAAGAGCTCAGCTCTAAAACATCACAACCCTTTAAGTTCAAGAAGTATCCCCCAGTGAAATGCCAAAGTGCTAAATCACACAGTTCAAGTCAGAATGATGAGTAACAAGTTTCTCTACATCATACACTAGAAGATGTCAGTTAAATTCAGACGTGGGGCAGGGCAAAAAAAAAAGTTGTCTTTATGAATAAGTCCTCCTGAGCCAGCTCTGACCCCCCAGTCCAGGGCAGGAGGGGAGTGAGGCGGTGCTGGAGTGTGCCTGGCTTACACAGCTCTGGAGCAGACCCCTGGGTCACACAGTGCCCCTCCAGGTACAGGCAGCTCCTGTGGATGGCATAGGAATGACACTGACTCTGGGATTGCCTTTGGGTTGTTTTCTACAGCTCCTGCACGCTGGCACTAAAGAGGCAAATTTTGAATGATTCAAACTTAGGAAAAACTCTGCCAGCCTGTCTGATAAACTGCCTAGCAGGGACAAAATTTCTCCAAGCTATTTTGTTTTTTCTTCATTTCTTTATATGTTTTCTTTTATTTATAGGTTCTTCTTGATGAAAGGTGAGTAGCAAATATATTTTTCCATTTTATGTCATAAATATTCTAGAAATATGGGTGTATATATCAATACGATAGGTATATAATAGAAGCTGTCTTTGGTTTATTTATTAACACTTACAAATGCTTTAGGAATCCATATTCAGAATGCGATTACAGGTTGATTGTTTTCTTCATCATCTGCAATGACATTGACTCTATATTCAAGTTAAATCTCACCCATACTTGCATCACAGTCTGATTTATTTATGATGTATCAATTTACAGACACAGGAGAGCACTGCGTGCAGAGTTAAACAAAAATGCCCAGAAAGGAAAAAGTAATTGTACTGAAAATGACAACATAAGTACTGGGCAGAAAAATCACAGGAGAAATAGTGTGTAGAAAAGTAGGAAAAAAAATACAAGCAAACAACAAACATCAGCTGAGCAAAAAATCTGTACTGCAATGTTTGCATCGGTCACCTTGAAAAGAAGGCTTTTATGCGAGTTCCGTAGAAAGGTGCCATGAGCTGAGAAGACTCAAAAGAAATGTAAATTCAGACAGACTCCTGAGTTGATGATTAAAAATTGCCACAACTTCAGTTATCACTGAACGTACAAGATTATTCAATTATCAAGCAATTTCTAGGACCTACATGATTGTGTGTTTACATGGGTTTTTCCAACCATTCAGTTTAAGAATTTCACAATCTGAAAGCAGGGGCAGCTGATGCCATTTCATTTCAGTGTGAATATGCAATTGAAATAGTATTCAGAAATACTCAATTCACTAGATGCAAATGGATATAGAGACTTCAGAAGTCAGAACTGGAATTTATCTACCCCTGTACAGACTTAGTGTGTGATCTTGATGAAGAGCCTTTTGAATTCAGTAGGAATTAGAAATTTTGGTGCATCAAAAGAACAGTGCTCTGGCTGCTCCAAGACTCTATTTAAGTTTAGTTTTACATGAAAACAACTTCCCTAATTATGGGATCATTGTGCAGATAAATATCTTTAAAATATTATTAGATAAAATGTTGTGATGATAATTAATATATATAGATTAATTGTGAATAGGCTTCTGAATAGAATCTGCAGCTTCTGATTGGATCCTCAGGCCTTTTTCTTCACTTAATTTTAAGGTTCACAAACCAAATTTTTTCTCAGTTACTTCAAGGTGAATATAGAGTAACTCTAGAAATAATCTTTTCATTCCTAAAATCTTGTTTTGTACCAAGTATGAACAACTATATCCAAGATGACAGTAGAGTGCCTATAATTGCAAAAGGAAAAAACTCTAAGTTTTTAGGATATGAAACATCAAAATATTCCAAATTTGAAACCAAGCTAAATTTTAGAGTCTTTCATAAACTTTTGCTCTGAAATTCTAAATCTAACATTAGATGCTGGAATCTATAAAAGCTACACCAGGTTTTCTTTTATAGAGTTCATAACAAGAAAAATGTGACAAGGATAAGCCAAACAATCTTTATTCAAAGAAAAACTCTCTAACAAACATAAGTTCTGAAATTCACCTGTGAAAATTGTCTTGTCTGCTTCACACAAACTCTTGATCCAAAAAATTCCGCCATTGACAATCCCCAGATTGTTGTGGTGAGATTTTTCTCTAATCACTTGACCACATGGACTACCAGTCCATATTCCTTGTCAAAGAGCCTCAGGTGCAATTCTAAGCATGCACATTTACTGTACTGAAACCACAGGAATCTGTCAGAAAAGGATAAGTGATTACACTAGAAAAGGGTAGATCAAAACTATTTCCATAGATAAACTATTTTACTCTTATCTTCAGATAAATACTGCCAAGTATGAATTATTAGGATACACTAGCATTTCCCCCACTTTCATTACAGAGATGTTAAAACTAAAAGTTCATTTTTGGCAATACTCTTGGTAATTACTGACATGAAATTCCAATGAAAATGCTCAGGACCATTCAAGGGATACACTGTATGGTTCAGACCCATCAAAGTTGGTGCAAACTTTTCTGTTGAGTCAGATACTGAATAGTAAAGATAGAACTACATGAATGTGATTTATTCTTCTTCTGTTTAGGCACAAACATATTTTTCAATAGGACTTAACTGTTCTCTTAGTCTGGCAAAATAACTTATGAATTAGGATAAATCAGAAAATGTTATCCTAAAAATATGTTATTTCCACAGTGCTGGATACACCATAAATATTAGTATCAATTTCAAATCACAGCATGCTTCAATATCCTAATAGTATCTGACATCACAGATGTCTCTTTGGTTACACATTTTGCATACCATGTCAGTTAGATGATGTACATTTTAGTATACAATATATAACCATTGCATTTAAGCAAATACATATGAGCTATGAGCTCCTTCTCTTTGCTTATTATGAACTCTAGTTTAATATCTTCTTACACACCTCAGGTTTATGCCAAACATGTTTCTCTTACAGAAACTAATAAATACTCAGTAGGCAGAAAAAGTAGAGTCATCAACTGTTCTCAGCACTGTTTTGAGATTTTGCATGTCACCATTACAAAGAGGAATACGGAGTCTGGGGTTGGGAAAAAAAGATAAATTAAAAAAAAAAGAATACATCCAGTAATATTGTCTGGTATCACATGCTGCTTAGCATAACACCTTAATTCTTTCTTGCTTATGAACATTCTGGCTCCCTGTCCACTTGAGCATTTTCTTGCTCCACATGGTCACCTAAATCATTTGATCTTGATGTTTTTGGACAGGAACAAACCATAAAAGTGTATTCTGGGAATCTTGAGGTGTAATAATTACTCTGCCTCTGCTACACTGACCTATATCATCAATTACTTTGGCACATTAATACTGTTGGCACTCTGCTGACAGAGCAGCAAGATCAAAGTAGCATCTCACATGCAGGCTGCTAGTGCAATAAAGCCAATGTCCTGGTTTCCACAGGGACAGAGTTAATTTTCCTCTCAGTAGCTGCTGTGTTTTGAATTTCGTACGTGAAGAATGTTGATAAACACACTGATATTATGAGTTGTTGCTAGTGAGACCAAGGACACTGTCCAGCTTTCCAAGTCTCACTAACTGTGCAGGAAGTTGAGAAGGACATCGCCAGAATAATTGACTCAAACTGGCCAAAGAGAGTATTCCATGCCATAAACATCATACTCAGTATGTAAGTGGGGGTTGGCCAGGGGCGGCATCACTGGCATCAATCTCTGGTCCCTTGCTTGCTCTCTCCCTCTTGTTCCTTTGCTTGTTGCTCAGTTTTGTTTCCGTGATCACTGCTCAGGACAGGCTGTATTGGTTATTGGGACCTCGGGACTCCCAAGTTTTCCTTTTTTCCCAATTCTCTCCCCCGTCCTTCTGAGGAGAGGGAGGGTGTGCAAGAAAGTGTGGTCACTAGAGCTAAACCACAAAAGCCAAGTATTTCTTTCTTTTTCCAGTTTTCTCATCAATAGAAATCTCTAATTGCCAATCGATCAGACAGCTAAACCTAACAGAACTCAATCCACTCTTGCAGTCATTGCCTCAACAGGACCCTTTATAAAGTAGCTATCATGTAGTCAAATGCAGATTTTAACTGCTGTTCACCCTGCAGCCATGGAGAAGGTTTCCACAATTCAGCTATTACTTGTTCTCACTGTTGATTTTTTTTTCCTTTTTAAAAGCGGAATATAGGTCTTCCGCATTTCTGAATTGAGGCTGCCACTGGCATTGCCAATCCTCTGACCCATATGCTTCCTCCTGAAGAATTCCATGTCAGTCATGCATTGAAATCTGTATCTATCCATCCATCTTCATGGCACTTGTTCACTACTCAGGGGAAAGGTGATTTTTATTTTTCATTTGATTGATGTTGCAATGTTCAGGACGAGAACACATGATGAGAACCCATTATGCAGTGGACAAGAATTCTCTCTTAGCTACCTATTTCCTTAATACAAAGGAATAGCAACATTAATATGCCATAAAACGGAGCTATGTCTGCACCATTCTCTGCTGAAATCTACCCAAGGATTATATAGGATATGCAGCACCTCAAAAAAACGTCCAGGGTGATATAATCTGCAAAGACACTCACCCTTTTCAAAATGTTACACATTCCTTGCATGAAAAATTTGTCAGAATCTGAAGTTAGATAATGAAAAGAAACCTTAGCATCAGAAGTCCTAAATGTGAAAAATGTAATTCAAAACACTGTTTGGTGGGGTTGGTTTGTTTGTTTCAAAATTTTAAAACTACCTTCATTTTGAAAAACATCAACTTTGATATGGTCAGGATTCCCCCCTAAGACTCCAGGAATTAAAAGTTATCTCCACAACACAGGCAAAGCTGAGCAACTAAAATGGAGGACTCACTGTTTGATTCCCCCTGCCTCCTGTGTGCTGGCTACTGCTATATGGGCATACTCTACCTACCACGTTCTGGATTCCCCACATTTCCTGTGAAGGGTGAGTGGACCTTCACTGGCGGAAAACTGGACATGTCTAATGCAAAGAAGAGATTCAACACATCCAGAGACTGGGTGGACTTTTTAATGGCCCTTTGAATGGCTCCTCCCTCACCAATCTCTGACCTTAATGAAGCTGGGAACAAACAAACACAGAGATTAGCAGGAGAAGTCAAATTGTATGCATGATTCCAGTGGAATTACAATTCTCAGAAAATGGGTAAAAAAAGGCATCATAGAAAGAGCACCTGCTACCCAGCTGCTCAAATTTCTGAAACACCATTAAACAAGCCTTTGGCGTTCAAATGAAACTTCAGGTCTTTCTGGAAAGCAGCAGGGAAGGCAAACACAGACACACACCATCTCTGCTGGAACACCCATAGATGACTGACTGTTTAGGAGACTTCTGAACATTTCTGCAGGGGAGGATGACTCAAGGAAATAGTCAAATGCTCAAATAGTCTTTTGTCTTTCTTAACAGGCTGTTGCTGCACACAGCAATACCAACCAACAGCTGTGATTATGTTACTGAATGCATATGTCCATAACCAAGTGGATCTTAGCATTTACTATTCATTTATTTTAATGTAGGATTCACTGAAAGATAACTAGTTTTTACATCTGATAACGTCCCTTAGTCTGTGAGTGGAATGAAAACAGAGATTACTTGAATCCTCAGTCATCCCATATTTTTTTTTCTCCTACAGTGAAAAGTTATTGCAACATCAGAAATACTGGGCCTCTTTGCAAAAATGTGGTTGTTTAGTTTGTGCTTATGGTGACAGTAACTGCCTCAGTACCAGACATTTCCCATAGACCAGCAATCTACAAGTATTTAAGATCCCTTAGGAGCCTACCTATCAGCTCACCTTGCCTGGAAAGGCTTTTCGGTTTTAGTTTTATTATATAAATATGACTACCTTAGTTAAGGGACTATTTGTTCTATTTCTCCTGACCTTTTCTGTTTCTCTGCTTTAAAAATAAGTCAACAGGCTAAAGATACTTTTAATAATAGATCTGCCCAAGGGAGTAATACTTGAGGGCATATAAATTTTCAAAAGCCCTCCACAAGCATCCACCTTTGAGACTAAATTTTCTGAAGTTTACCACTTTGATGCATACTTAAAATCACTAATATCAGAATCTCCCCAGATATCTTACAAGGAATAGGCTGTAAAACTTCAACCAGTAATTTCTGCATCAACCTTACAACTTTCCTTTTCATCACTTTATAGTCCTAATTTACATGCAGTATGTGATAAAATCCACTCCTATCCTTAAACAAATTGGTTCAATGGTGAATTTCCCTCCTTATTAAATATTAAAAGATCTTCTATAATCAAAGAATGGTTAGAGTTGGAAGGGACCTTCAAAGGTCATTCTAGTCCAACCCCCCTGCTCAGAGCCTCATCCAACCTGGCCTTGAATGTTTCCAGGGATGGGGCATCCACCACCTCTCTGGGCAACCTGTTCCAGTGTTCTATAACTCGCATCGTAAAAAAAATTTTCCTAATATCCAATCTAAATCTACCCCCCTCTATTTTAAAACCATTACCCCTAGTCCTGTCACAACAGGCCCCACTGAACAGTCTCTCCCTGTCTTTCCTGTAGGCCCCCTTGAGGTACTGGAAGACTGCTATAAGGTCTCCCCGGAGCCTCCTCTTCTCCAGGCTGAACAGCCCCAGCTCTCTCAGCCTGTCAAACTTCAGTGGTTATCATTGAGCCTTTACCCTGCATTTGACTATGTATGAAACACATCTTGACTAGGCAAGCAACATTAAAAATAACGATGTTGACTTAAGAACAAGCCTCTGTAATTTACATTTGAATTTCAGACTCCTACTGATGAGTTTTACTACATTCTAGAAAGAAATTTATTGAGGAAAAAAAAATTTTTTTCCTCTATACTTTCTGATTTTTTTTTGTGTCCTGGTCACTAAAAACACTTATAAAAACATTGTGCTGTATTGACAGAATTAATAACTCTGTTGCAACAATCTAGCATAATTATGTTGTGAAACTCAGAGCAATACAGAGAACAAAAGTAAAACCAGAAAAGGGACGAAATACCTCCACAGAGCAGACCACTCTTAAATACCGTGGGTAGCAGGCGCAGTGCAGAGCAGCTCAGGCATTTCCTGCGCAGCTCTCTGCTGGAAGCGGGGAAGGGACCTGCGGGACCTGCCCCGCTGCTGCCCCGCCTTGGGAACTGTCCAGGGTGCTGGACCGACACGGGCTCTGGGGCCGCCCCGCCAGTTCAGACAGACCGACCCTGGGGCAAGGCACCAAGATTTGACCCTAATGCACTGACTTCAGCCGACCTTGGCTAATACCATTGCATCTTGTAAGCTAATAAAAAATGATTCTTCCTTTTAAATACATTAATATAATTCTTACTATTTATATTATTAATAACTGTTATTAATATCAGCATATCTCAATATTATCATACATGGGCTCCCATCTCAAAAGATCAGCTGAATAAAGGGCAACCTAATAGTACTCATAATCTTTAGACAGATGCAGCTTGTTAAGCAAAACCATCTGCAACAATCTGCTCCAATGGATTCTTCTGCTTATTAAAAATATAGTTGAAAACATTTCCACAGAGATAAGGAAAAACAAAAGCCAGATAGCATTAACAATGCCTCTTTCTTTTCCAAAACATTTGTTTATTATAAACATAATGCAGCTCTTCATGCAGCTTAATATGCAAACAAAGACAACAACAACAGTTCAACTAATGCCAAAACCGCTCCCTATCAGTCGGACCAATATTAATTTCTTCGCTCCCCTATGCTCACTTCTCTACTGGTTTTCTCTTGATTTCTACATAGATTGCAGTCTCCTGGGGGCACAGTCTTTTTATTCTGTATTTGGGTAGCACCTATCATAACGGGGTATCTAATCTCTTCTGTGAAGTACAGCACAGGTGTACTAAGAAATTTTGCTGAAGTAAAAATAACAGGCAGTTAGCCCATGCTAGGTACATTTCCAATTCAGTGTCCTAGGTGAATGCCAGACTTCTCTGCATGTGGAGATCTGAGATATGCGTAAACATAAGAAGAAAATCCTAAAACATGTACTACCTAACAATTGCAGGTAGCACAGCTGGAGCAGCACTTCCAACAGTTTCAAGATATGGAGAAACCAACATAACATTATCTCATGTATTGTATTAAGTTATCACATTCCCCATGTTGATTCACAGTCTATCATCATAATTGGCTTCCTTCTGCTTTACAGAAGTAATATCTGGATAGGCTTCTGCCTGAAAATTAACATCACCCCAGGGATGAGGAGTGGTCCAACATGAATCTACATCCCTGAAGAATTCCTCCAAAGATGTTCACATTGGGAACTCTGACCTCTACATCCCTATCAAAGTATTTAAGGCAGAAGATTAAGGCAAGAATCAAGACACTAACAACTTAACACTTAAAGATAACACATTTTACTAAACTCAGGGGACTTGGAAACATGCATTCTTCCCTATGCTGCCTACTTCTTCCAATCAAACCCTAAATTAACACTGGTAAAGAGGTTCGGGATCATCTGAGGAACCTAAAGGTGCACAAGTCCATGGAACCTGATGAGATCCATCTGCGGGTCCTGAGGGAACTGGCGGATGAAGTTGCCAAGTCACTGACTATTGTATTTGAGAAGTCGTGGCGGTCTGGTGAGGTCCCCGATGACTGGAAGAGGGGGAACATAACCCCAGTTTTTAAAAAGGGGAATAAGGAAGACCCAGGTAACTACAGGCCGGTCAGCCTCACCTCTGTGCCTGGCAAGGTCATGGAGCAGATTCTCCTGGAAACCATGCTAAGGCACATGGAGAGCAAGGAGGTGGTTGGTGACAGCCAACATGGCTTCACCAAGGGCAGATAGTGCCTGACCAATTTGGTGGCCTTCTATGACGGGGTGACGGCATCCGTGGACAAGGGACGAGCAACTGACATCATCTACCTGGACTTGTGCAAAGCTTTTGACACTGTCCCGCACAACATCCTTCTCTCTAAACTGGAGAGACATGGGTTTGATGGACGGACCACTCGGTGGATAAGGAGTTGGCTGGATGGCCGCACTCAGAGAGTAGTGGTCAACGGCTCAATGTCCATGTGGAGACCGGTCACGAGTGGCGTCCCTCAGGGGTCCGTGCTGGCCCCAGCCCTGTTCAACATCTTTGTCGGCGATATGGACAGTGGGATAGAGTGCACCCTCAGCAAGTTCGCCGACGACACCAAGTTGTGTGGTGCCGTCGACACGCTGGAAGGGAGGGATGCCATCCAGAGGGACCTTGACAGGCTGGAGAGGTGGGCCTGTGCCAACCTCATGAAGTTCAACCAGGCCAAGTGCAAGGTCCTGCACCTGGGTCATGGCAACCCCAGGCACAAATACAGGCTGGGCGGGGAATGGATTGAGAGCAGCCCTGAGGAGAAGGACTTGGGAGTGCTGGTGGGTGAGAAGCTCAACATGAGCCGGCAATGCGCCCTTGCAGCCCAGAAGGCCAACCGCATCCTGGGCTGCATCAAGAGAAGCGTGGCCAGCAGGTCGAGGGAGGTGATTCTGCCCCTCTACTCTGCCCTGGTGAGACCCCACCTGGAGTACTGTGTCCAGTTCTGGAGCCCCCAACACAAGAAGGACATGGACCAGTTGGAGAAGGTCCAGAGGAGGGCCACAAAGATGATAAAAGGGCTGGAGCACCTCTCTTATGAGGACAGGCTGAGAGAGTTGGGGCTGTTCAGCCTGGAGAAGAGGAGGCTCCGGGGAGACCTGATAGCGGTCTTCCAGTACCTCAAGGGGGCCTACAAGAAAGATGGGGAAAGGCTGTTTAGTAGGGCCTGTTGCAATAGGACAAGGGTAATGGTTTTAAAATAGAGGGGGGTAGGCTTAGATTGGATATTAGGAAAAAATTTTTTACGATGCGAGTTATAGAACACTGGAACAGGTTGCCCAGAAAGGTGGTGGAGGCCCCATCCCTGGAAACGTTCAAGACCAGGCTGGATGAGGCTCTGAGCAACCTGATCTAGTCAGGGATGTCCCTGCTCCTTGCAGGGGGTTGGACTAGATGACCTTTGAAGGTCCCTTCCAACCCTAACCATTCTATGATTCTATGACATAGGTCTTCCACATGTCCACTAATTGTTTACAGTAGGAGACCAGTTTCACTTTTAAGAAAGTAAAGTACGAGCAGAGATTGGCAGTACTACAGAATCCATTCAAGACTTATTTAACTTTACTTAAGGGGGCCCAAACCATGTGATCAAGGAACAAGCACTGTTCTGGTTAAGGAACCAAAGTCTATAATCATCACTTCCCCCCTTCCCCGCCATTTTAAACTTCTTTTTTTTTCTGCCCATGGATAGATTTTGCTGTAACTTTGTTTCTTCCATCTTTGAATCAGGGATGATGCTCCTTACCAAGAAGAGTTTTCACACCAATTGCTTTAGAGCATCAGGTGGGGGTTGGGGGGAAGTTGCTGTGATAATATTGTGATAATATTGGCTCAGTTTCTCAGTGTTGGCAGATGACTGGAAGCATACCCACATTAGTGGAGTGGTTTCTTTTCCTTTAATACTGTGTTCATATTTGTCAAATTAAGAGCCCAATGTTCTTCTAGATGACAAAGTCTTAGCAAAATCAATAAGAATTCCTAAACAGAAGATCTTGTGCGCATAGTACCTTTTTTTTTTTTTAAGAATTGCTTAATTTCAGCAAGGCACAGACAGATTGATGAAAGATCCATATATCAAAATTTATGCATGCCTAAACAATTTTGTTAGTTTTTGAGATGTTATTCCAATGAAGCATTTTAAACACGAGCTGAAAAGTGTGTTGAGTTTACGCATCTAGGGCATTTCCCATTGACAAGTTAATTATTATCTTTTGCTGTAATTTAGTTTCACACTGGTGCACCAGTGAACCACACAAAAAGGGAAGAATTTAGTTACAAAAGCCCACTTTTGCCATGGTAATTGTGCCATTTCTAAGGCTTCTGTTGACAGAATGGGACAATACGACACCTCTGAACAACATCACTTTGCCAGCTAAAAGCTGCTGCATATGTACAGCCTTATTCAAACCTTTGCTTTACTTAAACATTAAATGAAGCAGCAACAATTACTTTCCATTGATCCAGGCAGCCAGTCACATGATCTGAACAGAAAATACTCCAATAGTGACTTAGTGAATAATACCTATGAAATCTATCAAGCAAAATTGGTTTGCCGTCAAATCAGTGTGATTAATGAACATGCCAAAGTTTATTAGGAGACAGTTCCAGTGCAAAATCAGAAAAACTGTCTGTGGCAAATACAATTTCTAGAGAGGAGAACGGGGCACAATATCTCATCATGGTCATCATAGAAATTAAACTGCTACTGAGATTTTGTCACAAGGTTTAGCTGCTGTAGTCATCCTAAAACACAGTTGTCAAATCTCCCTTGAAGCCAAACTTTTAGAAGCTAATTGGAGGTTTCTTCCAACAAACAATAGCTAATTAACATACACTGCTTCTACTTTTCACTGGCTGTCAGAGACATAGCTCTTGGATGTTTCCTTCTTGTTAATATTATGAATTAGAACTTTTTTTTTTTAATGGGAGGGGGAAAATAAAAATAGAAACTATATAGCTCAGAAGCAAATACAAGCAGAAAGGGGAGAAAGGACTATAAGAGAAATAGACTAAAGATTTTCTACAAATTCAATCACATTGCAGGAGTTAAGGTTATCCTCTTGCATTAACATGTAAAGATTAAGCTTTGCTAGAAGAAAGCTCAGCTGCTTGCTGAAGAGTTACCTGAACCCTCAGGATCGCTATAACCCAAGAGATGTGGGTTATAGCATAAGCCATTTGCTGTTTCAGTGTCCTAACAGTTAACAGGTAGAGACAATGAAAAGTGTACTTGGAACACCTGCACACCTTGAGGCTACGGGTATTTTTAGTGTACTAAGTGAGAAGCCACTTCAGACTACGAACTAGTGCATAAGACAACAAGATAAACTGTGCCTAATTAGAACTGTGCATTTCAAGGTACCAGTGCTAAATCTGAACCACAGATCTACAGCTGGGTGATAGGGGAGTGTCTAGGCAAGATCTACAAAACAGAGAGCTCATTCTCATCTCTTCCATGCAAAGCAGCAGATACTCAGTAACACACCTGATGAACTTTTCCCTGAAGTCTGTCCCCAAGTACTGGGACATCTATGACCATAGAACAACCTGTTCAGATATTCCCCATGACCTAGATGAAGGTTGCTTACTACAAATCATTTATGTATGATGCACCTTGACACACTAATCCATTACTGGTAACACAATTTCAGTGGCATGGACAAATAACCTACATACACTGATTTACTTTTGAAATGGTGCAGAGGAATTCTCACAAGCTCAATTTATCAAGATAGATCCCAGAAAATGCACACAGGTGTCACTGGTCATGATGGGCATCTTATGAACACACTTTCATACATTAATGGCCATCTACCATGTCATTACTTCTTTTCAGAAGCAATTTTGTTCTCTTTCCATGGAGAAATATTTCCTTGTTCAGTAGAACAAATAAGCTGCAGTGGCTAGCTGAGAAAATCCTACTCTGAATGACTGACCACCCATTATTAATTATATCATACTTGCATATTAAACAAAGAAAATAAAAATCATTAAAGATATTATTTGGGGTCCTCAGCTGATAAGATTCATCTTTGCCATGATGTGCAAGTTCTTCCCACATATTCTCATTAAAACCAGACGTTTTGCATTAGCCTTTACACACTGACTTGTGGTGGAAGCTCTCTAGTGCCTCAAGAAGGTGGGAAGGCCTAAGAGGTACTTCCCCAGAAGACCTAGGTGGAAGAAAGTTAGAGTAAGGAAGCTGGGACAAAGCTTATTAGTATGACTGAGTCGTTGTTAGCTGAACCTGGATCATTCTTTAATCCCAGATTGAATTTAAGGACACAAAATATGCATGCATCTCTGCAGGGAGGGAAATTCTACACCTGCCATTGAAAGCCAAAGCCTACCATAGTCCTTCGGCAAGTATTGCTATGGTAGGTTGGAAACAAAGAGATTTCAGCATGAATTTGCTGAAATGTTTAGCTATTGGTGGCTTTGATGTTGTGCCAAGGGCTACAGAAGGATGTCATGCAAAAATGCAAAGATGCTATTAAGATGCAGATGCATCTACAGCTCTGTCTTAATGTTTCCACCAGCAGCACTGCAGAGAAGAGCTCCAGAAGGTGCTCCACCATGCTTCCACTTCACCTGGTGCTCCTAAACCCATGTTGATGCCGTCTTGCATCAACAGGTATATGTGCACAGACAAGCCTAGCCCAAAACCTATCACACGCTTGTCTACTACACAAAAAGGCCTTACACTTCTGCTGGCATTTGTCCTGGTACCAAACCTCTGGCATGTAAAAACTTCAATAAACCTAAACAAATTAAATACAATACTGTCCTGTTTAACTGGCTCAGTGTGCACAATCTCTCATTTGAGGAATTCCTTTATTTTTTTCAGAGTAGAATCAGGTCTCTCACCTTTTAGGGTTGGAGGTATAGGCTGGTGAAATGTCATGCAAGTGGTTTGAAACAAAAAGATCTGGTGAGAAAAAAATTAGCAAATTAATGAGTCTTCCTTTCCAGAGACAAAAATAAATACATCAGAGGCAACACGAAATAACTGAGAATTAAAAAAAAAATTCTAAAGATATAATGGGCAAAACATTTTATCCCAAGGTCAAAGTTCATCAGTTTTCACGGATTTATTCATGCAGCACCACTTTGGGGTATGGTAAAATTACAGAGCAACAGTCTTCTGAAATTTGACAAATTTGTCGTGTCAACAGATGGGCTGTAAGAACAGAAGCTCTGAATGGGATTGAGGATGATTTGGGCTCGAATGATTACATCTAACTGCTAGTTACAGCTAAAAGAGCTAGATATAAACTTAGATCGTTATCCATCTATTATAAATCATTCTGTTCATGATGTTGCTTGTTCAGAAAAAAACTACATCTCTCTCTCCTTTTAATCTTTCCCCCTCTGTTCTCATTCTTTGAAAAAAAAAAAAAAAATTATGCTGGACATCAGGTAGGGGAATTAATATTGGCTGACCAGAAAAATGGATGCCTTCTCCTTTTGACATTTCAGCCACATTAAGTTGTGTTGCTTAAATCTAATCATACCATGCTACCTTGTACCATGCTGTTATACCTGATGCAATAAATCACCAAATCATATTAGAATCAATCTATGCTCAGCTGCAGTACTATTATCATACCTCACTGGTTTGTGTAGCGTTAAGAGATCCAGCACCAAATGCACACTGCAGCATTTCATGAGTCTGGGGATTACATTTAATTTAAGGGAATGGATTCAGGTGATCAAGACTTGCTTTGTATTTTCAGGATGAAGAATTCCTAGTACTATGGTCCTTGACTGGTCCAGGAAAAGTAGATAGTAGTTAGGTGGAATGGGTAACTTTGGGACACTCTTTGGCCCTCATGGTTATGAAATCTTTAATAGGTTTGACCTAAAGCTAAATTTCACCAAAGATTATATTAACATATATTAATGTATGCAAAAACACACACACACTCCCCTGTGGAAAATCATATTCTTCTGCTGCATGAAACAGTTCATCACTGCAAGCAGGCACACACACACACAAAAAAAACTTCCCATACTGTTATAGTTTAGCCCTGCTAGGGATCAAGCTACACAGTCTCTCACTCACTCCCCCCACCCTCCAGTGGGACAGGGAGGAGAACTGGTAAAGAAAAGAAGACAAAACTCATGGGTTGAGATTAAAAAAAAAAAGTTTACAAGAATAACAGAAGAAAACAAAACAGAGATTGAAAACAAACAAACAATACCCAATAACAGAAAATACTTAAGCACATAACTTACAGTAGAACAGCTCACCGCGGATCCTGATGGCCAGCTCCCTCCCAAGTAACAGCAACTTCCCCTCAGCCCCCTCCTCGCTTTATATAGTGAGCATGAGGTCACAAGGTATGGAACATCCCTGGGGCCAATTTGGGTAAACTATCCCAGCTGTTGGCTAATTGGTAACCTATCCCAGCTGTGTCCTCCAGCCATAAGTGCTAACAGCTCCAGTTCCTCTCCCAGCTCAGGTGAAAATTCTGGCTCTATCTGAGCCAGAACCAGGACATATACACCATGTCATTAGTCTATATCTCTGTCTTCTTAATCCAGATTAATACAAGGTTGCTGTATGCATACAAAACATGCTTATGTAACACTTCATAGGCTACCATTTCCCATTTTGGTTTTCCAGAGTGCTTCCATTGGAAATAAAATGTCATACGTATGCATGTATGTGCAAATGTCATCTCAGGTCTAGAAATCTCCAAGTACTAGAGTGACCTAGAAAAGAAAAGCTGTTACTTACAGCAAGGCTAACAAATAATCACACGTAACTGTGGACTGAAGCATCCAAGAAAGTAACTCCACTAATCTGTGACCACAGTTTCCATAAATAAATCTCCAAAATGAAGCAAGGTAATATAACTATGATAGCTGGCATTGGAGATTACTAATAAGAAAAATGACTCAAACACTAATCTGTTACAGTACTTCATTAATTAGGTCTTCAACTTGCACAGCACATTTTGCAGGAAATACTGTGCAGTTATGTACAGTAATTTACACAAAGACTAGCTGTCATAATCCATTTTTTGGCTCATAATTTTATTCTCTGCTCTTATTCACCCATCAAATGTTACAATAATTCCCAAGCATGAATCTACTGTAGCTTTCGAACAATATTTGCACACCGTGAGGTACACAGACACTGCAAACTGTATGGTCAATACAAATGAACTTTATCATATGTCAAAGCAAGGGAATAAAACCTAATCCCAGGCTTCCTGAAGCCTGCCATTGAGAATCTTTCCCTGAGAAATAAACAAAAAAGAGCAGACCAGCCGTTAAAAGGAGATACGACAATTCACACCATCGAATGTCAATAGAATTTACTGGAATCTCCCTCCTAGGGCTAACTTTGCCAGTGTTCTTTTGTGTTTGATTTTTTAATTTCTGTAAGGGCAAGAAACATGCTAGACTCATCCACCAAATTAGCACACTCATGTCTCTGAAGAGTCATTATCTCTATTCCTGGTTGTGCTTATGTATCTGCAAGTTAGAACCATCAAACATGCATTACATACACCCCATCCTCCAGTGCTTATCCCACATGACCAACAACCACATGTAAAACCATGGATATTTAGCTCAAGCTGTAAAGAAATACAGCTTCCTCCTCTGGCAACTGCCATTGGTAATGCATGTTTGACTTATTGTGGAATGCTTCTGGCTACATGCAAAGCTGTAGGGATTCTCTGGCAGAATTAGGAACTAACTTCAGGCACTTCTGGTGAATAAAAATTTCAATAAATATGTAGTTTTCAGAGTTTTTTTGACACAGGTCTAATAGTAAAATCTAAACCACATTTTAAAGCGCAAGTGAGTCTATCGATAACTGCCTGCGCTTCACTGGAAGAATATCCTTGTGGTTTGCACACTGCTTTGCTCTACTACCTCCTTTAGCCTTTTAAAGACTTAGCTGCAGATGAGAACAGCATTTTGGTTTACATTTCGATTTGCCTAATTCTGAATCCTCTAGAGAAGAGAGAACAGAATGGTGTGATCCAAATGCTATTTTCTGAAGCACAGGTCCAGACAGGATAATCGAAGCATTCCTTGGACACATTTACACAAAACACACAGCAACTTACAGTCACACAAAGTGAGGATTCTGCATTGAATGCAACTGTTTCCCTCTGCTAAGCTGATTTCTTGGTCAATGTAGGGATTTTAGTATTGCAGAAATGACCTATTACTCCTGTAGCTGTGTGAATTTTCTGTCTCTTCAGCCTAAACAAACCTATAGCAAACTTGTGGTAGCCTTGCCTTTTTACCAGTGATCCAGTTAACCATTTCCCTGGCCCACCACTCTTCCCATTTGGGAATTGACTATCATGCCAGCCAAAAGTGTTTGAACATGAATCTGTATGGTGACTTCTCTGACATGGTGATTTGATTCCTAGCAAAACTACTCCAGGCCTTCCCATTTGATTGTTTCAAACAAGCCCCTTGCCTCAGACACTGTCAGAGCAGAATTTACCTCCTAGCTGCCCACTTCTAGGGCTCTCTAGAGGAGCTATCCTTCTCTGCTGGGCCACAGGTCAGTAGGCTTAAACAAAAAAAATTAAGGTCTTCAGTAGTCACAGACTGAGCCACGTGCGATGCTGTGTCAATAAACCTCAAATTGGGATAATGAGTACAGAAAAAAACAATTAGAGAAAATTATTTCATGACACTAGATGAAATAAGTGTTTGGGTTTTGATGTATTACAGAGTGGAATGGAGAAGAGAGTGGTTGTCTAAAACAAGCTATTTGTTCAGCTTTGGATAATCTATCCTCAAATAGCTTGTTTCAAGCCCTAATTCTTGAGCAAGTAAATACACTTTCAACCTGACTACACTCACGGGAATTGCTTGACCATAGCTAACAGAGTTATCAACAGAAGCATTAGGAACAGAAAACTTTAAAAGCTATCAGTACGACAAATAAAAAGAAAGCCTACTTCTATCCTTTATTGGTCAAGTTGAACTAACTTCCAAATTTAAACAGCAATGATTCACGCTGCAGAAATTTAGTACACCTTTAAATAGGCATCATTGCAAGGCAATATACTTTTCTTCCTTGCTTACACATGCCATTTTTCAACTCATAGTGTTACCATCAGTGTAATGTCACTGACATCTATAACTCCCATTTTAATCACACAGGACCCCAAAATTGTATTACATGTGACACTAGAGAGAGTTGGGTGTATTCCCAATTAAACCCGAAGATTGACGAAGATGTATGTATGGCTCATTACAAAAATATATTACTCATCTAAATCTGTCATGAAATGAATAATGAACAATTCATTTGTAAGCTATGCAATAACTGCCCCTGTTCAGAGTTCGTTTCTAAATTTAGATTCTACAGCAGTTCACTTTAAAAGAAATATTAAATCAGTGATGGGATGTGGAACATTATTCTTTTAGATAAAAATAAGAGGTTGTCTGGGGATTCTAATTAGTGTAACCAACTTTAAACACTAAGAATAATTTTGTGTCCCTGTTCCACTAATTAAGAAATACCTTTAGTTGTAGCTGAACTGAAGGGTCCTATTAACTGTAACTAATAAGCCTAGGCTAGTTTTGATGACAGTTGAAACTAGATAAACATCAGAACTCTTTCTCTGCCTTAGAAAACAGTAAAGATCTACTTTCACAGTCTTGCCTCCAGCAATGCTTTACATAACTGCATTTTATAAAATGTCATCAGCTCCTTCAGTGCCTGAGGACCTACTGTGAGGGAATGCCATAGTCCTATATATGTCACACATATTCTGACTACTTACCAAAATAACAGGAACATCATTAACTTGATTGACTGCATATGGATCACAAAGGGTTAAACTGTTCTTTCCACAACTTGACCCCAAAAATCCAGTTCAAGAAGAACTTTAATTAGATTCAAATTTCCAAGTAGACTTAAGTTTTGCCTTTGGATGTGTGTTGCAGATTTTGCATAAACTTGCATTTACAATTGAACATGAAAGAGTTTTATTGTTCCTTAATATCAGTGTATGGACATTTTCTTTCTTTCTGCATACATCGACTCAAATTAAATATTCCCATTCAACAAGGAAATTGTTTCAATTCAGCCCAATTTGTTAGAAGCAGAAGTCTTAAGTTATAGTATATGTCCTAGGTACTTGACTCTCTGTTCTGGTTTTGTTAGTGAGGGGGGGCCTAAGGTGGTAGCTTCTGTAGGAAACTGCTAGAAGTCGCTCCCCTTTGTTCAGTGGACTCGGCCGGGCCTAGGGCGGACCCGCTGCTGGCCAAGGCCAAGCCAATTGGTAGCAGAATGTCCCGTGATAACGCCTCTGCGATAATGTATTTAAGTAGGGGAAAACAGGAAAAAGAGGAGGAGAAGATGTGAAGCAGCTGAGCAGGGGGCAGAGAGGGGGAGGCGTGAGCCTCATGGGCCTTGCAGGCCTCACCCTCTGGCCTCCCGCCGGGCAGCCGACTGGGCCCAACTCGGCCCGGCCCGGCTGCAAGAAGTGGAGAGGAGATGAGAAGTGAATAAGATGTAAAAAGGATCCTGAGAGACGTCTGCCAGCCTGTTGTGAGGAACGGCTGCAGACGCCAAGGTCAGTGAAGAAGGAGGGGGAGGAGTAATGCGGCTCCTGGCCAAGATTCCTCTGCAACTCGTGGTGAAGACCATGGTGGAGCAGGTTGTCCCCCTGCAGCCCATGGAGGTCCACGGAGGGGCAGAGATCCACCTGCAGCCTGTGGAGGACCCCACGCCAGAGCAGGTGAAGGCCTGAAGGAGGCTGTGGCCCGTGGAGGGCCCGCTGGGACAGCTGTTCTAGAGGGACTGCACCCCGTGGAAGAGATGACCCACGCCGGAGCAGTTTCACAAAGGGCTGTGGCCCGTGGGAGGGACCCCACGCTGGAGCAGAGGAGGAATGCGAGGAGTTCTTCCCCTGGCGATGATACAGCGGCGTAAAACAACGCGTGATGAACTGACCGCGACCCTCATTCCCTTTCCCCCCCCGTGCCGCTCGGGGTGGGAAGGTAGTAGAGATAATGTTAAGCCCGGGAAGAGGGAGGGGTGGGGGGAGGTTATCTTGTTCCCTGTCTCATTCTCCTGCTAATTTTAGAAATAAATGAATAGTTTTCCCCAAGTCGAGTCTGTTTTGCCCGTGACAGTAACTTTAAGGATTTCTCCCAGTCCTTATCTCAAACCTTGAGCTGTTTTTCTTATATCATCTCCTCCTATTCTCTTGGAGGGTGGGGGGAGCGAGAGACAGACTGCGTAGTCTGGTCCTGATCGGGGCTGAACTACGACACTCTCCAAAGCAGTAAGATTCCTAAGGATGAACCTGATGCCACTGGGTTTTGTGGGACAGATGATCAGAAATTCCCTGACAATACTAGATGCCACAGAGCAGCTCTAGCATGAGACTGCAGACATTGAGAATAAAATTGTTACTGTCCTAAGCTTCTAGGTTTCTAGTTGTAGAACAAGAGCCTTGGCAGTTTTGGAAGACCTAGCTCAAAATAGAGCTTTCAGTAGTTTTCCCTTTTTTATTTTTAAGGTTAGCTTGGATGTCCTTGCTGGGTACAGGATATAGCACATTCCAAAACATCTGACTTAGTCCTTCTAAAATAGACGTTTTCTCTGCTAGAAGAGGCATTACTTAATCCTTCTGGAAGCTAATTTTATTATAATTTAGACACAAATTTAGACACAAGTGCAAATTGGAGCAAAGTTTTAACTATAAATTGGTATTTTGGGAAAAATACATAATGATTAATTAATAATTACACTCCGGTAACACTGTGAAGACAGCTATGTAGGTAAACAGATATTATGATTCCATATTGCCAGCAGAGTGCAGAGGAAAAAGAGAAAACAGGGAAATTACATCTGAGAAAGGAGCCAGAAAAGCATATTTACATGGCCTTTCATCTCTGGCAGAAAACACGGTGATCTGGGAATTCACCTTAGCAATCTTCTCATTGGCTCACAGCCTGCCTAAAATGCACAGCAAAGTGTGGGGGGAAAAAACATACAGCTTGCACAGAAAAACATCTTGTTTCACTAAGATCTATGTATCGCCAAAGGTCAGTGACATTAAAAAAACAGGAAGATGGCCAACAGCAGTCCCTACAGCAAGTGTATCGTAAGAGTTTGAAGGTGTGTGAGCAGCAGAGAAATTCAGGAAGCACCATCTGTTTCTTTGAATTTGTATTAGGCATTTTCTAGTAACAAGCCAAATGAATCTGAAAGCCAACACAAATCATATCAACTCCACGTTTTTTTCTCCAAAAGAAAAAAATTCTACCAGGTGAGATACCTCAACCAATTGAGACTAAAATTGAGAACTATGTCAAAGAACCAAAAAAAACCAAAAAACAAAAAAAAAACCAAAAAAAAACCCAAAAAAAAACCAAAACAAAAACCACCACCCCAAAAAAAGAGCTTCTCTGATCCTGAATAATCCTCTCCAAATACAGTTCATAAAGCACAGCAAACAAAGCACATCTGCAGTCTTCTATCCAAACTGCCTCCCAAGCCAAAGTGCCTCATGAATCCAACAGATAAATGTGTGCAGAGAGCTGTTTATTCTCACTCTATTTTTTTTTCTTGATTTTTTTTTCCCCTGTAATTGAAATGAGCACACTGGTACATTAGGGGACCCAGAATGTTGCTTTCTTTAAACATCTTATATGTGAAGCTACATATCCGTTCAATAATCAAAAGTAGTCTCACTGTCTTTCACCTCACAGGGTGCAGGTCAAATCCTCTTCTGTTTCATGCTTCAAACTCATCCAAAAGTTGTGCCTGCAAAACTCCAACTTCTTTCATACTCAGTATTACTCCCACCAGCACAAAAGAGCACACAAGACCCAAGACACTGGAAAATCACATGTTGGTGACATAAAACTCAAATATTTTAAGCTATTCTTAAGTCCACAAAGAGGAACACCTGGTGAGCGCGTAGCTGCTATTGTGCATTTCCCCAGGGCTGACATACAGAGACGGCGGACACTTGGTGAGAAGAATCAGTAGTGGAAACTGCATGGCATTAGAGGGCAAAGAGATCTGCACAAAGGCCAAATGGTCTTCAGCTGCTCAACTCAGCCAGCCACTCCTGCTAATACCATTTGGTTTCCAACCTCTATTAAAATAAATTATACCCAAAAAGATTTTTTAAAGGGAGCAGGGAGGGGAGGGAATAAACAGCTCAAGCTTATGGCATGCATAGATTGACAGAGTCGCTTGTATTTAAGCTGCAACAAATATGGAAAAAAATAAACTAAGGGAGCCTAAATGAACTAAAATTAGTACTGT
Organism: Chlamydotis macqueenii; assembly: GCF_036417535.1. NCBI lineage: Eukaryota > Metazoa > Chordata > Aves > Otidiformes > Otididae > Chlamydotis > Chlamydotis macqueenii. The sequence continues at coordinate 17,709,604 of NC_141570.1, forward strand.
GTCAGAGGAGACTACGTCCATTGCCAAAAGCAAAAAAAGATTTGATGACTGATGCTACTACAGCAGTCAAAATATGAATCCCTATTCCCCACACTAAATCTTTGTTAACAAATAAACTAGTCATGTCATCAAAAGCAGAGATACCTATGCTTCCATACAGGTGGATCTACAGGGCTGAGACCAGAGAATGTTAGGTCTGAGCAGGATTCAAAACGCAGTCTTGTGTACAGTCATCAGGAAAGTGAAGTGTTACCGCTCCTCCTGGTTTCGGTGCTATGAAATCCTCAGGATTCACTGTTGCCTATTGACACCCTTTGCAATGGCCCCTGAGCAATTTTTACCCTTAAATTATGCATCCATTTCTCTTTTATTCTTTTCATTCTCTCTTTTGCTTGCTTGAGTATCACAAGACAGGAGCAAAACTTTTTCACATTGATCTTCTTTCTAGACCGTATGAACCAAACACAGGCACTAAACAATTCCTATATGAAACAACAGGCTGCTGCTTTCAGTTCCACCCTCTCCTACAAACAGACTCCTCAAAAAAGGTTAATATGCTTTTAAAGAGTAGCCTTTTTCACGTAAAAGAGGCAGCTGTGTGTTTATAGCACTGGATTGCAGTTCTTGATGCCAGCGGGTCTGCAACCAAGCTTGGTAGAAATGAAAGCCTGAAGGCTTGATCTTGAATTAACTGAAAGTTCATAGCAAAATTTCCATTAATTTAAGGAAAGCAGCCCTCTAGCTGACTTGCTCAATCCATCCATCAATACCCACCTCTCTCCCTGCTTTCTACGGTTGTATGAAGAACTCTGCAGATGGGCTACTCTGTCCCTTTCAATATCATAGTGAAATATGTAGTATAGCCTGTCTTATCCAACAGGAAGATTGGCTTAATCTGAAATTTATTCCTTAAGACAACATTATCCAAAGGAAAGCTTATTATCTTAATTGAAAAAAAAAAGATAAAAGAGAGCATAGGTGTGTTTGTAACATCTCCTATATCCCCCGAAAGACAAAATGTTACATCCAGATTAAGTGGGTTATAGCTTCTGGGCACCATTTATCTAATGTGCTACTGGAGATAATTCCCCATTCTCTGAATTGTTGTGCAGAAGTATAAATTTGATTTTCATAAAAATTCACTCTGATTGCTAAAACCATTCAAACTGTCTATGATATCAATGCTACTAAACACATTTCCCCTCCACGGCCCTCCCTTTCTTTTCTCTCTAAAATCCAAAGAGATGCTTCTATATCAACATTAAATGAATTTGTTTGCTGCCCAGAAGCCAAATTAAATGTGTTCTTTTGTACTCAGCACTCACAGAATAGGGAGAAATAAGAATAAATGAGAGCCATTAATTAAATCTCACAGGGAACCACATTGCTGCAAATGGAGAAGAAAACCTATTTTTCCCGTAACTACTATTTTATGCTAAATGCATCATAATCGCTATTCAAGACCAGATTAAGAGTTTGTTTTTCCAGTATGCACTTTCTTTTTATTTGTGATCAGACTGCAGACTAAGTCTGGCTCTTTGCATTCAAACCTAAACATGAGTTTTGTGAGTCACAGGTATCTCTGTGGTGCAAGTGTGATTGCAGAGGCCCCACCAACAAGGCTAAGCAGTCTGGTGCCTTACGAAGCTCCCAGCGCAGGCTCTCATCTAGGATACCATTGTTGGTGTCATTCTGTGCTCTTAATAATAAGGCCTTCTAAATTCTTTGCCCCACGTTCCTCTTCCCAAGTTAAGGAGGGTAGAGTCTCTACAGGTCAACAACCTGCAATTGTAGTGCAGATGCATCCTGTGCTTTGTATATCTGTGGGCACACGGCTTCGTAAACAGAGTCTAGGCCAACGGGTTTGCAAGCCTTAAAGTCTTTTCTAGGCTAGACCATAGAAAGACCCTTTCCTTGCTAAAAGCCCTTCCAGTTTAAATATGGTTTTAGTTTACCTAATTGCAAGGCTTCCCATTTCTAAGAAGTTACAAAGATGAATTTTTTTGAAATATCAAAAATGTCAGTTTTGTTTTATCATCATTTAGGTATCTGCCGCAGTGCACTTTCTCTCGCCCTGAGCTGATCAGAGACAACATCCTAAACATCTTAAAAATCATACTTTGTGTGAAACAGCCTTTTTTTTTTAATAAAGAGATAAATCCATAAAGTTCCAAGCTCCTCTTCCTGCATTTTGTTACCTTATAGATATATATGAAAGCCTTTCTAAGCTTGCAGCTCTTTTATGACATAAATTACATCAGGTCTTATAAAATAAATTCAAAATATCCTGGAAAGCACCAGGAATCACAAATTCTGAAACCACAGCCTGTGTTTAAATAGACATTTCTCAGGTTGCTTTGAGGCAGCAGAACCACTCCTGCTCCCTGTGCCAGTTAACATTTTATAATCAAACCCCCATCAAAAGCTTGGCATCGCTGTGACTCCTCCATTCATCAGACAGAAACTACAGCTCTCTGCAATGTGCGCATCCCTGCTTGGCATCACACAGGCATTACTAACAGACAGCAGTTGAAGACAATCCTTCCCCCATGGGCATGCTCAGCCCTTTTAATACTCCTAATCCCTGAAAGGCTCAAGTCAAGCTTAAATCAAATAAGAAAGGATCTTTAATAAAAGAGAGGACCCAAGATCTCCATTCTCAAATTTGAATGTAGGAAACCAGCAGAGGGAATGCAATCCTCACATGCTTGTAATCCCAGAGAAGGCCTGGCAGTGCCTGTGAATGACCCAACAGCTGCACAGATGTTATTTCTAAATTGTACTTCCCATCCAAGCGAGTAGTTAAACAGTATGATGCTATCCTCCAAAGCAAGTAAGTTTCAAAGCCAAGTTCTAACACAAACAGATGACAGCCCAAATGAGATGAAAGAAAATCTTCCAATGAACATGAAGCAGAAAGAGACCTCATAGTTTTACAGTGACGATAACTGACAGGTATAAAACAGCCTGTAACCTCTGGAAAATAATGCTCAGAAATACATGACTAGCAAAGCAAAGATACTAAATATGTGTGTATGCCCTCAGCTGTACTCATCTAAAGACAAAGCTCTCTTTCTACACACAAACAGAAAATCCTATCATGGAGTCTAACATTGTGTATATGTGTGCACATACATATATGACTGCTATATCCAATATAATCTTAAGGGTTTTCACCATAATTTAAACTATTTGTTTCTGTCCTCTCACAAGCCCAGAGCACACTTTCCTGTTTTCTATTGCCTTAGTGCTTTCTATCCAGAACTTGCTTCTAAACCTCTTATTCAGCAGCCCCGATACACTTACCCCCTCATGAATTTGTCTAATCTCTGTGAATCCATATATATTTGTCTTCACAGCTCTGTACAAGTGGTTCCATAATTTATGCTTTGCTTTACTTCAAACCTTGTGTCATTTTGTTCTCCAGTTCAAGTCACCATTTTCCGTTTTACAGGCAACTATCATTTACACACGTACACATAGTGTTTTCAAAGCCCGGTTATTCTATTCAGAATACCTTTATTTCACCCATATATGGAAGCCACTTAATCTCCCTCATCCCAGAGGGATCCCTCTCCTCTTTTCTACTTCTGTTTTGTGAGGTTATAAGAATCAGAAAGATGTGCTGTATTCCACATGTGAATGTACATCTGTGTGAATGATTCCTAAAGAGAGAAAAATGCAATTTTTTTTTTGTGTTGTTCAACTTTATATAATAATTTCTAAGACTGTATTTAGGTTTTGACTATCAAGAAGCTCAGGACTGATGTTTTCAGAGAATCACCAGTAATTCAAGATCTTTCTCTTTTATGTGTACTCCTCATCATTATGCGGGCATTGATGCATTGTTATTTTTCCACCATGCATTAAGTCCACATTTAGCCCAAGGTTTTATCACTCAGTAACTCAGAATTGTGAGATCTATGTTATAATTAGAAAACCTGTAATTCAATTACTGATAAAGGGCCATTGATTGTCTTAAATAACCCTTTCCTTCTTACAGCTACTCTGGAATAAGGAAAGGTAACCCTTTCCTTCTTACAGCTACTCTGGAATAAGGAAAGGGTTGATGATGGTATACAAGAACATACATTGATTGTCTTAAATAACCCTTTCCTTCTTACAGCTACTCTGGAATAAGGAAAGGTAACCCTTTCCTTCTTACAGCTACTCTGGAATAAGGAAAGGGTTGATGATGGTATACAAGAACAAATAACCTTCCATAGCCGTCTTCTCGAGCCGTATTCTCTACAGGTCCATTGAGTAACCTTTAAAGTCTGGCAAAGTAGTGTTTTACATGACAACATCAGTTCTGTCAATATGTAACTGGCCAAAAATAAAATCATTTCAGTCAATCACAGCTTGGAAAAATACAATACTGTATTACCTGAGCTCTCTTTTAACCAAATTATACCAATAATCTTTAATGAATATTCTGAAGCCTTTAAGCGCTGTATAATTTAACAAAAAACAGTGACTTTTCAAGAGGTCATCTAATTGTTTATAATAACACACAAAAGAAGGGAATATAACTCCACCAAATAATTACATAGGATAGGTTTCTGGGTTGGTTTTCTCTTCAAATGTGCAGAAAGAACATTCTCTGTCAAATGAAAACCACAGTAATTCCTAATAACATAAGGATTTCATGGTAATTTCCATGAATTCTGTTGAGTTTATCCCTCGTAATGTGATTCCAAGGGACCTTCCAATGTGGGATGATAACTAGTATTTTACACCAACTCTTCTCATATGTAATGATGCACAAAAACTGCATTTATCAGACAGTAATCCAAACATTCTCAAACATCACCAAAAGATCATAGGAAATGATGTTGTAATGCATTCAAATCTTCTCAGTGAAACTGCATTTTAAGCAATGTTTTATTTTTTGTTTTCTTATAAAGCGGGATTAATAGTACATTGCAGTGCAGCTCTTGAGTCACTAGCCATCTCCTGAATCGTGCATCCTACTATAGGAGCAAAGCTTTTCAAGTGTTCAGCACTGACATAACCCCAAAGCAGTTTTACCATCAGTTTGAATGGAGGTAGGATTGTTTTACTACCAGTTTGAAGGGGAGTCGCATTAGGTCAAGGGTATGTTAGGCAAAATTAAGAAACATGAGCTAGCTGCATCTGAGCACAGGAGTGCTGAAGACAGTGTGGATGCAGACCAATAAAGTCAAATTAAAGTCTTAGGTACTTAAAGTCTGATTTACTTTACTAGAATTATTTAATTCTTTTAAAATTCTCCGCATTTTTTAATCTTATTGCGTTTTAATTTTAAATATTTTAAAGTTTAAATGTTTTTCCAAGCCAAGAAAATTGCCACTTGCATGTTGAAAATGTTGAAATGAGATGCTCTCAGCAGTTGAAATCTGTTTCTTAAATCTTTTTCTGTAGAAAAAAAAATGGATCAGATCAGCCGTTTCCCACACAATTCCGGTTTTGACAAACTGGCATTTCTAGATGATGTTCTCCTAAAACATCCTGTTCAGTTCTATTTAAATACATATAAATGTAAGCAGTGAAATGATGTGATGAAGTGTATTTTATCTGAGGCTCAAATCATGAAATATTGAACATGGCTACAAGGCACCTTATTCAATAACAGCTCCAACAAAACAAACCAGACCAAACTGGTTTTTGGAGTTGTGAGGAGAGATCGCTCAGAGAAAGTACCTGTGTTGCAAACAAAATCATTTTAATGCCATTACTTCTCTCACAGAGGTGTTCAGAATATCCAACTGCTATTTCAAGTAAAAGGGAGGGTAAAATAGTGTGGTTTTAAACATGATGGTAGAAGCTCACTGCTGCCCAAATAGAGGCAATTTAGGATGGTGTTACTTACACACAGTTGGGACAATATAAACAATTATATTCATTTTTTACAGTGAATTTACTTTTTTAGACCTTATTACATGCTGCAGAAAATAGAATTCACATCCAAAAAATTGAAGTATAATAATCAGTCTTATGCTAATTGTGAATATTTTCTCCAGCATCCCATACTGGACACAGCCATAAGCTAACCATATCCATGATACTCCACTAGACTATCAATGAACACTGAATAGGCAGAAATTTTAATTCTCAAGCATTCCTTTTTTTTTTTCCAGAAATGCATAGTAGAGAACATAATTCAGCTTTGTAGACCTTCATGATACGCTGCCCTTAATAATCATGTTATGAATTCATTTATTTTACAAATTTATTTTTTATAATTATTGCCAAATGATATGATGAAAAATTGTAACAGGCCTCTGTACATTGATGAAAATATCTAAAAATGAGTAAACCAAGAAGATGACAAGGAATGTAGAGCTTAACATGTAAAATTAAAACATTAATTTAAATTCTTAATAATGTAGGTAACTTATTATGTGACTAAAACAATAGGAGATAGTTAATTGATTTACATTTTTTGCCAAAATTTTTATCTAAGATTCTCAACCATATCTCAGATAATAGACAATAAGCAGCCTTCACCACAGTCGTTACAACAATCAGTTTTAAAGAAAGCCCTGGTAAAATCTAAACGGTAGCAGCACCTGCCCAGAGACCAGCTTGCAAAAGTTTGAAACTGGCAATAAAAAATGTCTTAATATTTTGAAGATTAAAAGAAAAAGCAATCAACAAGTAAAACTCAAGCCCCATACTGTGGCCACAGTAGTACGATAACAGCCTAAAATTGAGGAGTAAATATCCAAGTACAGAAGAGACAACCCTCAAATTAATATTGAATAACAAGCTTCAGCACACCTGTTTTATCTTCTCTGTATGCAAATCGCTAAACTTCAGTCCACATGTTAGATACTAAATCAATGCAAATTCAAAACCAACCTGTGTGTCCAATTGAAGCCAACCCAGGAAATGCATCTCCTGTCTCTAGAAGATTGCCCAGAACCACAGGGAACTAGGAAGAGTCAACAGTGTCAAGACCATAGACAGAAACTCTCAGCATAGAAATAGTTGGGGAAAAAAAAAAAATCATAGAACATTCTTGCTATAAAACTAAATAAATTCCTTCTTGGTTGCTTCTACACAGCTTCACAGCAGTTGCTGGACACAGCCCACGAGTGATCTGCCCTGATCTCTCTCAGGTGACTCTTTCCCCATTCGTCTCAGACTTTAGACAACAGGAAGAAATACCAGATACAAGAGGAAGAACTGCATGTCTGAAAATTGCTATTGATTTACAATTGCAAGCAATTGATTAACATTTTTTTGAAAAGGTCACAGCAATAAGCTGAGATAGAGAGTGGCGATACACTGTATTGACCCCCTGTTTCAAGGGTGAACTCACAGGAGGGATCAGATACAAGCAGTAATTAGCCCTAAGAGCATTCAGGTAATCGAGTCTACTTGTGACAATTACAAAGACAAGAGGACAAGAATGTTACCCTGCTCCCACCCTCCTCCCCCTAAATCACAAACTGATTTTGCTGCAGTTTTGGGACCTGTAATGTCCCTGTTCTGCTTGATGTGGGTTTCTTTAATGCAGCAGCAAATATCCCCTATAAATGCACGTATTCTCTATATACCGGTGTACAATTGTACTTTTCTAGCACATGCAAAGCAGGACCTGAGAGCACAATGCAGCCGGAACACTGTCTCTAGTGAACAGAGCATCAGGAAGCAGTCTGCATTGCCATCTAACCTGATATAAACCTCGGGACACTCATTTTCATATTTGCTGTTTCTTTACTGTTGATTGTAGTGCAAATGATTAAACTCTTAAAGCATTGTTATCTGTGTGACTGGTCAGGGAAGTTGCATGACATCATTTCAGTCCACTTACTGCAGCACTTAGCTTTTGTTGCTGCATGTATGATAGGGATTCAGACTGTGGTGGTAAAATTATTAATATTTATGATCGAGAAGGTCTGGCTAAGAAGTTATCTTTACTAAAAGAAATTTCCCTTCCCCTAAAAGCTCTGTAACTGTTTCCAACAGTCTGTGACTGTTTCCAACCCCCAGCTTCTAAGCTAGGATAATACTGGCTGTGCCACTCTAGGCTCCAGCAAGAGCCATGTCTCCATACTGTCACTGTATTTACTGCTTGATTCCCTAGAATGGTGGCAGTTCGAAAGGTACTTGAGGAGTCCTTTCCCCCAGGGATGGATACCTGACTTTGTTAACATTGAAATTACTGGTTTTCCTCACCTCTTTCTTCTTTCTCTGACACAGTATATAGGTTGGGTCTGCAATCACTTGGCTGATAACCGGGCAGCAGGGGGGAGATGCTATCTGACTTTCTATCACCATGATCATAGTTAACAAAGCTCCTTCCTGACCTGTCCTGAATTGTACTTGCTTCATTACAGTTAGAGATCCCAAATTCTCCCACAAAATGTAATCACTGTTTAGAAATGGTAATGCATGCAATGTTGAAATTCATACATAAATTATTTATATCACAACTGATTGGGAAATTCACCAGCTAAACTACTCATTGTTATTATTCTGTTTGCTCTAAAATTTGTGAATTATAAACCTCTGAGAACAGATTTATTGTACTTGGGAGAGAGATCAGTGAACCAGTATCATCTTTACTTGACATGTCAAGATACTGCAAGAAGTTTATACCAATTCTTTTATGATATAGGAGTGTATATCAAGCTGAGGACCTCGGTTTAATATCACCATTAATAAATATTTTGTAAAGTGTTTACAGGTCAGGCTGAATATATGCACGTTGCAGTCTATGAGAAAGCCAGAAGTGGAAAACAGGCTATAAAATATAACAATGAAAACAATGATATTCATGAGAGGAAATAGCTGTCTGCATGCGCGATTTACTGCTTTTATTAGTTTCCATACACCTGTAAAATAAGTTTGACCTTGTTCTAGCCCTCATATTATAGTAGCTTGTGTTTGATCAATCATCCTTTTTATATGAATAATTTAGTTCTGGTAATAGCACTTTACTCTGAAAAATATAAATACAGAGACACATCCCTGCAGTTAAGTATCACAATAACCAGTATTACAAAAACAAGCTTATTTTCACCAGGTAATGTTTTCAGAATTAGCCAAAGACAACAATATATCTAAATTTAGCTTTTTTTTTTTTTCCAAACCATTTTCATAGTAAGGGCAAAAATATCCAAGCTTCAAGGAATATTTTTTTAAAGTTACTTACACATTCCTGGCACAGAGGTGAAATGAAAAGCAGAGTGATTCAGCAATATTCTAGTTTGCTGGACAGCTAGAAAACAACAAAACACAAAACCAATTTGTTTTGGATCAACCTGATTCAAGCAGCACTTGATCCAGAATAAAACATTATGTTGCTACTCATCAATTTCCTTCAACATTTACTTAAGGAAGAAGACCAAAATACATAAAAACTAAGATTCAAAATACTTAGGAGACTTTTATCATTAAAAGGAAAATCAATACAGCAAGGGATACAATCTCTCTCTTAAGAGTCTCTAAAGAACAAACCACTTCAGTTTGCTTATTCTTCCCCCCACCTTTTCATGAATACTGCCAAAGATCAGCAAAACAGTATGACATTTCAGTGGCCACTGCGTGAGTTTCTTCCTCATTCACCCACTCGGTCCCCCTTTCAAAGGAAACACCTCATCAATTGCTTTGGAAGAGCTGTGCTGTCATTCAGCAAACTACTTGGGACTAACCCCAGCCATTCTGTATGAAAATATTCAAATGTGCCTGAAAGATGTAGTTTTGCCCTTTACAGCCTTGGTCTAACAGTATCCAAGACTATTTAGCACCGCAATGAACAGGAACAGAGATGTCTGTCCATCACAAGTCTGCTTACACTCAGCCACAGGAACAGCAGCAGGGTTTAAAGTGAGCTCAGGATCCTTAGCACCCTTAAAGCAGAGGTTAGAGGCACCTGCTGAGCTCAAACTGCAACAGCAGATAGCAAGGTGGAGAATGAACATGAACAAATGCTTCAAATTAAGACAAAAAGAGGGAATGAAACAAACAGTAAATACAGAAAAAACCCGCAGTGCTTCATCTAGCCTCTGCAATGGTCAATAGACTCTTTAAATGAGTTGTTGTCTCTAATTGGCACAGCCTGCAGATACTATGGGAAATGCACCTCTAAATATATTCACCATTGATCACATTGAGGTTAAAAAAAAAAAAAAAAAGAGATCTAGTAAAGCAAAACATTCACACATGGGTTTACTTTTCTAGAAAGAAAAATGCGCAGTGTTCTTAATGTGTTTCTAACACTGTATTACCAATTACTTGCACAAAAACCCCCAAAGTATTCCTTTTACCTGCAACTCTAGAAACACAAGTACTGATTTGTTTGGGGACTGGACTAACAAACCCCAACCCACCAGGCCTCTCTGGCCCTGCGCCACAGGCCCTCCCCCAGCCCAGCACACTTCTTGGCTCCGTGTCCATTCCAGCTCCTTCACATCTCCTTCTCCCTGCCTTTCCCCTTGTTTCTCTGTAGCAGCTCTCCAGTCACACAACCTGACCTAATGGGTCTCAGTTACTCCAATGACGCTTTGTGGGTTTGTGCATGTACAGTCGAGACGGGCCGCTCTGTGCCCCGTTTTACCATTCCTGAGGTTCCCCCTGCACCACCCATTTTCAAACCTGTCCACCACTGCCTCACCTAACTGTGTCCTGTAACCTCCCTTCCACTGCTCCGTGTTTCCAGCTCTCCTCAGCAGGCAGGCAGCCAGCTAGCAACGGTGACCTTCACCCTCCCACCTCCTGCCTTTTCCAGGTGGATCCCATCAGGAGGAGACCGCACATGGGCCCCCTGCCCAGGCACCCCCAGCCCTGCCATTGACACTCACAGGGTTAAACGGCAGCTGAATAGCCCCAGAGCTGGACAAGCCCCAGCAGCCTCTCCATGGCGTGCTGGGCCCCCAACAAGCACCCACACACCCCACAGCAAGCAGGTCAGGGCCCTGCGCCCCACGGCGGGTCTCTGCCACTGCCATCCCTCGCTGCACATGTGTTACTGGGGGGTGGCTGGCTCTGAGGCCTCCACAGACAGATTTCACCCCTCAGTGGCTACTGGGCACTGAGCTGCTTCTGCAGCTGCAGATCGGCAGGAGAAGGAGCTACCTTTTGCAAGCCTCCGCCATTTTGGGATCCTCCATACAAAGCAGGGTCACGCGCCTTCCTGCGCAGTGATGGCAGTTCTGGTTCTGTCTCCCCAGGGTTTCCATGATGGTCCTGTCAGCCTCTATCCCCCCCTCGCTGCTGCCCAGCCTGACTGCCTGCTGCCTCAGCTCCCGGCTCCTCATCCAGCACAGGCCAGGGCACAGCCTGGGCCTGTCCCAGTCCACATCACCCCCGCGGGCCAAGGCCTCTGGAGTGCCGAGGTGGCTGTCCGGCCTTACAAGATCAGCCTCTTTCACTGCAAATCCGTTTAGAAGAGCTCATGACATTCTCCAACTTCTAATTTTCTGAGGTAGTTTCAGCAATTTGGCGCACATGGCATGACTGCGTTTACGAGTCAAGACTACCTGGCCAGATCTTTATCACCAGCTGCGTAAACTAACAATATATTGGTCCAGAGATTTTTATTGATACAAATCCTCCTCTGAGGTAATTTGTCTGGATCAAACTTTGCCATGTCAATTTGTAAACTTAATTAACTGTGGACTCAATAAAAGCCAAGATTAGGAACATAATGATTAATTAGATTCTTTTAGGTAATGCAATGGTTGAATTAACGAAATAAAAATAGCGGAGAAGCTGGCAAGATAACGCTCCACTGATGGATGTACGTTTTTCCTACAAAAGCAAATGCAAGAAGCATTATGCATTAGCACAGTAGAAATAACTACAGCATTAATCATCGGAAGCATTTAAGTTATACACAGCTCCTTCTTATATAAAGGCCTAGCTATTGCAATGATATCTTACCCCAGAAAGAAGGGAAGCTTCAGCCTCTCCACATGATGCCAGAATTTAAGAATTATCTTTAATCTCAGATAAAGAATCAGAGACCAGTCACACTAACCTATATTTCTGAGATGAGATATTACATAAAGATAATTCACAATTTTTTTCTCTTATATATGTGGGAGTAGTAGGCCTTTAATTAACCAGTACTCTACATCAATTCCAATTATTATTGTAATGTTTTAAAGCTGTTCTGAGATTGATTTCTTTTTTTCTGAATTGTGGTTTATATTTTTATCTATATATTTTTATAATACGTTAATATATGAACACACACAAAATTGCAATTCCAAACATTCTGATCACTGGCAGGAGCTCTGGCAATAACACAAACACTACTTGTTATAGCAGAAAGCCTAGCAGGTCTTTCCTTTCCAGAGTTTAGAATTGCACCAATGCAGATTTCTGTGAACTGATATCTGAGACATCAGTTTCTCCCATGTTCCTTTTTAAGTTAAAGCTATTTCCTCTTTCTTTTGCAAATTTTACTTTTAAAATTTTGTACTGTATCCTCTGCTTGGAAAGCATTTTAAAAGCACAGGATATTATTATGTAGTTACTAGAAGAGTCACCACACAATGGTCAGAATTTCACAGGTGTGTTAGGACAGACAGGTGTGTTTACAGAAGTCAGAAGAAACTTCTAAAGCTTAAATACTTTTGGAGGATTTAATCCAGCTATTGTATATCTTAGCATTTATAAATCAGACTACATTGGCAAACTGGATGGAGAACGTTTCTTTAGGTCTTCACTTGGTAGTAACCAAATGGATTTAGCAGTGGTCCCAACAGTCTATTCCAGTTCTGCAAAGATTTTGCAGGCATCATTATTCATTTGTCCCTCTTTTCCCTTCCACCCACTTTTTTCTCAGCTTAGACAGTTAGCTTGGACTAAAAGCCTTTTTTATATGGGTTAAATTAAACTAAGTATTTGACTCCTAGCAAAATAAGACTTCAGCCTAACTTCAGTTTTCTTAATAAAAAGTATAATATAAATCAGAAGATAAAAATGACCAATTACTTTCTACCTGTAGGGATGGCAAGTTTAATCTCCTGCATTATTTCCCTATTTCCCACCACCATTCTTTAGACTAAAAAGATTTAGAGGATGGATATTTCTCATGAGATTGATCCACAGTGGTATCTTCTTACTTTGTTGAAGGAAGTCATAGCACTTGTTTTTGTTCTAACTCAAGAACGGCATCATGTGAGTTACAGCAGGATGAATTTGGTTCCAGATGCTGGGGCTACTCATTGTCACAGACATTGTTCTTTTTACTAGCCAGTGCTGAAATTCACTGTCATTATTGTTGTAGCATAACTATGCCGAATAATTTAGTTGTGCTTAATTGTTTCCCATATGAAATTAAATCCGCAATGGTCATGATAACAGATAATAAATTATGAGACTGAATTTCATAGGTAAATGGTCAAAATGTGTGAAATGGATTGACAAAAAAAAAAAATCAAGAAAATCACCAATCTTTAAATATTAAAAATTACAGAGCTTTTTAGGAAAAAAAAAAAAGGAAAACTACATGTGCTACCTATTTTATTTTATTCTCACTACAAAAACAGAACTACAAGTGAGGCGCTGACTAACTCGACCATTTGCAATGAGTCATAATTAAATAGAGGCTGCCAGACTCAATTAACGTATCAGTTTAGTGCAGCTATTGTTCTGTCAAACTGAAGGGAGAACTGTTTTTTTTTCAGGTCCCAGGAGGTTATTGCTTCTTGCTTGCGAAAAAAAAGTGTACTGCATTTGAGTATTTCCAATTCCTGTTGCCCCTGTGTTACAGTACAGAAACAAAAGCCTAAGAACTGCAGCCTAGTAGGACTCCACACGTTAAAAAAACATGTTGGCCAAAAATTGGCGTAGTAAAACACTCACATGTCTGTCCAAAGTAAGTAGTCTCAATATATTTTAATGTCATTGGCTCTTATGGTTTAGATCTGATTAGTGGGGCTTTTGTGCGTGTGTTCTGACGTGGTGTTTGTTTGGTTTTTTTAAAAGCAACTGTGATACACAGATTAAGATTTACTTAAAGTATTAGACTAGCTCTTACAGGTGAGTAAAAGTGGATTTTATTATGTCTAAGAGGCATTGAACTGAGAATCAAATGCACTCTGTAAGCAGCCGTAGGGTTTTCTCCTCCACCCAGCACATTTCAACAAAACTTAACATCCTTTGCCAACTATGGTTCAGCCTGGCCGGCAGTTTGAACTTGCAGCAAGACAAGGGGCCACTGGGCAGACAGAACAAAAGCCCATAACTCTCCTCCCCTTAAAAAATAACAGCCTACAAAATAAGTGGGGAAGAGGATCAAAAAGCAGTCAACTGTGCAAGCGTGAGGCAACAGGAGCCAGAAGATGCCACAGCAACAGTTGTGATGAGGCTTTATTTCATTCAAAGGCAGAGCAGGGGACTGTTTTCCAGTAACCAATTTCCAGACCAGACCAGCCCTGCTCTTTCCAAAACAGAGGAGTCTACTCCTCCAGAAAACTGAAACCTACTTGTTGTCTTCAACTACAAAATACTTCCATTTTCATATATCACTTTAAAATCTACAAGCAGTTTGAGCATACTTATTCTCCTGAAATGGGGAGTAAAAAAATCCCTTGCTTTCCTAGTCTCTTTTTTATTAGAAATGTTTTACAGAAGCTCAAGTATACCACATAAAGAGACGAGGAACTGCCAAACAATCAAGTCCTAGCATATGGAGAAGACAAACTTGCACTCACAACTCACCCCACCAAGCCCTTGGTTCCATACTCAGTCAGCTTTGTGTCAAGGACAAGAGCGATATAAAGGAGGGAGCATTATCTTCTCTCCCAGGAAGGGGTGTGGCAGCACTCTAAAGGAGCAACAAACCCAGCTGCTGCCAATATTTTTATTTATTAATTTATTTTAAAGTGCAGTTGAACTCCCTTTAAGGCAGCCACCACCTGTAATTTTTAAAGTTGATAATTTAGCCATTTAGCAGCACAATTTCCATAATCAATTTCACAATGTCTATTCCAGAAGTATAATGACCAGTAATACAAACTTCAGAAGAAAGCTCCCTCACCAAATGGCTATAGGTTTTTTCCCCCTCTTTTTTTTTTTAATTTGTTTTTGTTTATTTTTAACTGGAGAAGGAGTAAGCACTGTAGCTGATGGCATTACTCTGTTTACCCCCACTGGCAAAGCAGACACTAGCATTTCAGTGCCACTTACTCTGTCGCTTTTCATTCCCATTCCTCCCAGCCATGCACACTCCCACTGCTTTCTGCCTGCCTTGTAAATAAGTATTGTGACTCTGTACATAAGTATTGTGTCTCCCAGCTAATGGTCAGGCTCCAAAGCTGACAGCCAATTAACCATCTTTTGGCGGCTCTCGGAGCGCGTGCCTCCTGCCAACATTTGAACCCAATCCATTAAAATCAGCTCTAGCTAAGCACAGATGTTTTCCTGATTGCTTTCTGCAGACACAGGAGGACAATGAACCTAGCTGCCGGCGTGCAAGTGCATCTCCCAAGCGTGCACCAGCCTCTCAATGTGAACATTAATTTAATATGGGAACAGACATTGCAAAGGTGCAATGTATTTATATTCATTATCCAAAGAATATCTGGAAAAAAACAAAAACAAACACAAAACCCACAGATAAGAATATTTTTAAAACCCTTTTAAATCATCCTACTTAGCTCGTTTATAATTTATTAAACATTAGAAACTTTCAGTACCTGGACCTCAAACACATTGGCCCTAGAGAACCTCTTAATCTCTATAATACTCCTTTATTCTCATTAAGAAACAGATAAACAAGTCAGAACATTTTGATATTACCCTGTGACAGTTGGGAAAAGATTTTTACATTAACTATTTAAATTTTATGGCACTGTCTGCAGTATTTTCTGCTTTGCTACAACAACAGAATTAAAGGACAAAGGGAAAATAATTATTTCCAGCACAACTGAATTCCAGATCGCACTTTAAGGCTGGAATATTATACACTCGTGAAAGGATAATAAAAATTCATAATAACTCAATGGAAGTATGCCCTGAAGGAATGAAACTTAGAAGACATGAATAGGTCATCTGAGGGAATTTCTTCGTGTTTGAAACTAGAGAAGTGTTGACAGCTGCAAAGGAGTAGTGACTGTGCACTTTATCCAATGATGTGTTCACATAAAATACTTAGACAGCCCTGGGGATGAGGGCCAGAAGCTGGGGCTAAGCAGCCTCAGGATGCACCTTCTTATTTTCTAACACTCCTTCTTCAGTAAGTTAACTTTGCATTCTTAGCTGTGTGGCCTTACATGTTCCCTCATCTCACTGGCCTTGCACCTAGGGCTAGCAGACTTCTTTTGGAAGCTTTAGCCTCTAAGTCTTACCTAAGCTGCATAACATTTGCAAAACAATTAGGTGCTGAGTTACATCTGGCTCAGATAACGTGAGAACACTGATATACATTCACATGTATTTTTTAATGTTACTTTTCCCTCCTCTGAGAGCACAACAACAAATAGTTTCACTGATTTTCTTTTTTTTTTTTTTTAAATATTTAGAAAATGAGAAAGCAAACCCTCTCCCTACAGTGTCCTAGCATTAGCTACCAGTAAAGGATTGGGCTAAGACCCTGCATATGCTACCCCCACACAACATACAAACATACAAAAGAGCACACACAAAAACACCATAGGAATGACTGGAAATGTGACAGCACCTACTTTTTTTTCTCCTGTTGTTTCTACTCACACACGGTGATCCACTGCCATGCTTTTACAGAATGACTATAATCAAAATCAATGAGCTTGTAACTTCTTCTGATCTCCTATAGCCATTGGTATCACTGCTAGGCAACACCACCACTAGCCAGACACACTGCGTGTGCTCCACATGTTAAAGCCTTTTTCAGATTTACAGAAATCTAGCAAATAGCTCCACCTGAGAAGACCAACTAACCAATGAACACCAAGTCATTTAAGCAAGCTACACAGTCAAAAACTGAGTCATGTAAGGGTCTTGCACTTGTTCAGATCAAGGGTCTGTTCAGCTCAGCCTCCTGTCTTCAGCAGTGGCCACAAGCAGACCTCAATGCACTTAGCAGCTTCAAGTGCTTCATTCACAGTGCCTGGTATTTATTTTAATAAAGCCATGAAATACTAAACAGTTTATAAGAATTCAGGCTGAATTTGGGCCTGACCACAATATGGAGGATGCTTTATAAAACACAAAGATGCAGCTGTTGGCAGGGCATCTATCAATTCAGTCTTATTCAATCTCTCTTAGGCCTTGGCAAGTGTACAAGAGCCCCAGCGCAAATATCTTACATGCAGCTCAGGTGTGGGTACGACACTTCTGCTCTTACTGCAGGCCTCAGCAGTCACAAGAGCTCGTGCCAAGGAAATCCACTCCATTTGATTTAATTTGCCAGAAACAAGTGCTATTTATGAGAAGTTTCTCTTCCTAGACTAAAGGAAATTTATTATAGGAATGGAGGCCAAATCCAATAAGGCCTTGCTATCCAGATCTTCCATCATGGTTCAACGTGCTGTGGAGTAATCAGTAGCATTTCCATTTTGCAGAATTTTATACATGAATTGATAAAAGGTTTTACTTCTTGCCAGACAGAGAACAAACAAGATAGCAATCTGGAAACTTATTCAAAGAAAGTTTAAAATTTAAACAATACCTGTTTTATTGCTGAGCCTTTTGTGAGCCTTTTGCTGAGCCCTGACAGATATGAGTAATTCTTAGTACGTAGTGAATTTCAAATTAAGTTTATAGTTTGAAATTATTTTTCCTGACAGTTATTGGTAACAGAGGTTCCAACAGCTTGCTAGTTAAAATGTAATTTAAGTAATACTCATATTTGAACACCAGCACTACTAATTTTGAATGCACATACTGACCAATATCAGCAAATGACTGACTACTGAGAAGTTAATGGTGCAGCATTAAGAACAGGTGCTCTTGTTCAAAAGAGTTCTCATAGTGTAAAAAGCAAAGGCTTCAGCTAAAAATAAAAGGCCCATTTTGAAGTGCAGAACACTATTGCATGTGAGGTTCATAAGGAAATCAAAAGAACAGATGTAGCTTATTGAAACAATAGAGTTCATCAGTGAATTTGTCAGAGTATATTCTCACATATCAGTAAAAGGCGTTTGCAAATGTATCCAACAAAGCAAAAAGTTACCTGTTTTTTCAATAATTTTTCAAATTTCTCCTGCCACATTTGGCAAACAATGAAATTCAAACAATAGCCTGTCTTCACATACCATATTCATTTACTTTTGCATTTGGCCCGGGTGCCATAAGAATTAAGTTATGGTATTAATCTAATATGCACCTGAGCATTTAGAATGATCAGCATTTTATCCTAATGTATTTTACTTTTAACTTGAAATCAGTTCCATTTTTCAGTGACAAACTGGGAATTTTCTGTTCAAATGGAAGCACTTCAAAATAATTTATTTTAAAGTGTGTAAACATGACATATAAGCAAATATATCTTATTCAATTTACAACAGGCTTAGTGCCAAGCCTTGCTGACAGGTATGATATGGGAGTTGTCTCTTTTTGGCCAGAAGGTTGTTAGAGGTTAGAAACAAAGAGAAAAGTGGAATTAGTTGCAGGGGAAAAAAGCAGAAGAGGTATGGTGTACTTGGAAAACTGCATGCTTGTACAATCAGTATCCCAGGGAAGCCCATGGCTGTGAAAGGATGCAGTACATTCTGGAGAGAAAAATGCACAAACTTACACAGGCAAAGGCTCTTTGGAGGTGTCAGGTATGGAGAAGTCAATAGAGAGACTTTTAGATGGGTAAAGCCCAAATGAACTGTAATGTAGAGCTTTCCTTCATTTCACTTGGTGACTTAAAAAATTCTTTGGCCTTTCTGGAAGATGGAAATTCAAATCTGAGTGCAGCATCAGGTGCCATTTACATATAGTAATAATAAAAAATATATTTCCCTTGAAGACAACACTCTTTTTCTTCCTCCTTCTTCCCAACATCTCGATAGCCAAATATAAAAAAAATCAAGTTTGAAAAAAAAAAGACAATTAAAAGCCTAGTACAGTGATTTAACACAGCCAATCTTTTTGTAATACTACAAGCAGGTAGAATTTGTTATTAGAAATAGTCACGTTTCCCCTAATCTTCACCGATTCGCAAAGCTTTGCTACATGGCCACATCAAAAAGTATCAACAGTTAAAATTATTTATATGATAATATTGACTCACACACAATTCACATTATCTTTTGATCTGAATTACTTTCATTATTATAGACCAGATGGATCATATTAAATTTTTTACACCCTCAACATCATACTGTGAAATTGTTTGCTCATCTAATTGCCATGAAATATCATATCAGCTGTAAATAGCACTTGTAAAAATATCTTAGATCTGATTTTAAAAAATCACTCTTCCTATAGAGTAGGACTGAAAGTAGATAGACCAAGATAAATCAAGAACATTCATAAGTAATTCCAGTGATTACACTAATGAGATAAAACGCTGTGGGCTTCTGGCATGTGCCAAGCCATTAGGTTACAGTGAATGGTCTACAGACACTGCAGCCTCCTGAAACACTATTGTTACAAACTAGAGTTTCACCCTGGTTTTAGGACATTGGTCACCATATCTTTAGGATATGGTTCATTATATGATTTGTGTGCAGCCTAGTGAATGCAGCGTAGGGCCAGGACTTAAATTACAGTCTCATTTCTGCTTTTTGATGCATTTGACAGGTGACCTTATGGAAGTCTTTACAACCAGTCTGCAACATGGGGACAGTGGGACTACCTGTTATAAATGAGTCTGAGATCAACTGACTGACAAGTGCTCAAAAATTACCATTGTGAGGGACACGTGGATGGGTGGATTTTGTAGTGCCAGTGTGGCATGCTGTCAAGGTACAGCATGACTAAATGTGACCTTCTGGCTGGAGGTAGACTGGGAATAGAGTCTCTGTTGTCTCATCCTGTTCACAGGATGCTGTAACTACACTTGCAGGGTGTTCACAGGAAATCTAAGCAAGAATAAGGTGCTCTTCCATTTGTAAATGTACCGTTTTCCTACTCTGCACACACGTTCTCATATTCCAGGACCACAGGGAAAATGGCCTGGAGAAAAGCTTTTGGCTTCTGGATGTTCACTTTCCTGCATGCCGGCGTCCGATATTCATGGCCTTAGAAGGCTCAGGCTCTGAACATTTGCTCTGCAGACCCAGCTTTCAACCAGCACTGGCTGCAGACGCCACTGATCCGAGCCAGGCCTGTCCACAGGCTAACCACACTCACCGTCAGAGATGGGCATTACCTCTCCTACCATGCCACAGCCAGCTAGCGTCTCAGAGGGCACCTACCGAAGCCACCATCTTCTCTGCGGAGCAAAGCCAGAGTCACTGCAGGGTACTCACATCAGTGCAAAATCCTTATGAACCAAACCTGCGCAGTACAACTCAGCCTCAGAGGTTTCAGGTCTTACCTCCATAGAAAGCAGATGGCCAGATATAATCACAGATCCACTTTCACATGCCCACATCAAAAGCACCAGTAACACCCAGCAGCTTCACCAGTTACAGTGCATCAAGGAACGGCAAACCATCAGCAGATGGTCCACCTCGAGGCCATGCTCTGCATCAGAGACAGTGCATCATCAGGAGCTGACTTAATTTGCTGTTGCAAGCGCTCAGCACCCCTGGAGAACAACCCAAGCGATTGTACAAAAAGTGCCCACAAGGAATCCTGTCAAAACAGATCAAGAAGTGCTCATGCGCAGCTCTCAAAGAGCTGGAGCACATAGCATCCCACAGCAACGGGGACACCCATCCTGTCACCTCCCAGCACCATGTGTAGGCAATTACCTGTCTGTGCAGCCTGACACGAGCTGTGGAAGTTCTCCAGAGGCGGAACGGACACACTGTTGTTATTAAAGAAATGAGGGAACTGACATATTTAAGACTCTCCTTTAAATTTTCCTCTGAAAATCCATAATAAACTAGCAAAGGATTAAGATTTGGTGATTAGCACCTGAATAATAACAAGTAATTATTTTTGAGCCAAACAAGGATAGAGTATCCTAGGTAATTTATACTGGGTAATTAATGTAATAAATACTTGAGAGTCTATCAAGTAAATAGTCCCTAAAAGTGTCATTTTAACTAGTATAATTATACCAATATCACCACCTGCGTGAACACACTTACTTTAGATGCCTTTTTTTTTTTTTTTTTTTTGCCTATCTTGAATCAATCAGCACATGGTATAATTGGACAAAGAACCAGCCCCTGTAGTGTTTCCACCCACGGACAGGTGAGCAGATGGAGGAATCCCAGCATAAGAGTTCATCTAATTTGCTATCCCCATTGGGACGCAAAGGTAATATTTCACCTTTCAGTACAGCGACAGAAAAAGAGCGCAAGCATGGACTGAGGCTTCCCATACTGCACCCCTGAAAGCAGGCTAATAAAACAGGTAAAGGCTGTTAAACCAGTGTGCCCTGCCACAGAGCTGTTGTGTACTGAATCTAGCACTGAATCAACCCAGATGTATTTCCTGTGTCCTCCAGATCAGTAGGAGCTGCTTAAGCAGCACTCTTTAATGCTCTAACAGCCAGCATGGGCAGTGACTCATCCTTCTCAATGCGTTTGGGTGCCTTGGTCAAGGAAAGGCAGCTGCAGTAATGGTGAGCTCTTGCTGACCAGCTCAGCAGGCCCAAACATTGTTATGTTTTATGGCTCTCCTCAGCCAAAATATGGCCATTTCTTAGCACATCTTGAAAAGGGAGCCACTCTCCTTACCACAGAATGAAGAGAAAATACAGCTACAGAGGATTAAGGAGTCAACTTGCATGGCCGAGGCTGGTTCTTGCACTGCAGTCAAGGATAGGCATGTCCCCAAATCACTGTGGCCTGGGACCAGCCTGGATCACATTACCTAGCTTGGTGAAATAACCGTAATCAGTGCTCTGGGCTTTGCAAAGATGCAGTATATCCCCCTGTGGTAGGACTGTGTTTATAAGTTTGAAGGTGAGAACATTTGGAAGTGGCAAGTTGTTGCATTTAATGTATTTCTTTTGATAAATTATAAAGTTGAAAGGACAGACTACATTGAAATTTCCTTAATGAAAAGCTAACTGCTCATAATATGACCTGCTTCACCAGGAGAGTCTTATGTCCTGATTAATGAGAAAGCATTAATCTAATTAGTTTTCACAGGTAAGATGAATCTTTAATCTATAATTAAATGTCTAATAAACATTTGAAGAAAGCTCTGAGAAGCAACAGAATATCTACTTGCATGTTTGACTACTAGTATCTACTGACCAACTAATCAGTTTGGATAGGTTGCCCCATGCTAGCACAGCCATACAAAATGGGGGAGAAGGCTTACGTTGTTTAGAAGCCAATCTTTGGATCAACCGCAGTTTTACACAGTTTTGTTTCACTTCTTCGACCGTCTTTGTGCCTCAGTTTTTTATCACTTCTTGGTATGATGTCTAGCTTGGAGCTCGGTTATGACTGATGGTTTGGAAGGTTTCATACATGGACTTCCATCTCTGCTTTAATAAAACACTGAGTTTGATGGGAAAATAATTCGCTAAGCCCCTTCCATCTTTCCTCAAAGACAATATAATCCTATTATTTTTTATTGCATTTTGTTGATCGATAAGAAAATTGGTGCTCCTCACAAAATTTGTCCGTACATTTGCACACTTCTCTGATTGTAAGGGTCTGGTTCAAAATTTTGCATACCTTTTTGAAAGCATAATTAGGTCTCTGATTATCTATTTTCTTCCAGGCAGGTCACAAGTGTTTATGAATCCTCACTATTACTTTCCATAAAAATACAAGAGAAAATAATTCTGCTGGCTTAGAAAATACCTTATTTTTTTTTCTCACATAAGCACAAGCTGTAATCCTCCAAGTAATTTATTTCAGTGAAAAAAAATCATACAGTAGGAAAATAATTTAATAAGCTAAACAATGAATCACTACAGCAACTCTACCAATATTCTTTTCTAACTGGTAATTAATAAATTGCTGAACATATTTCAGTTTGTTTCTGGAAGGCTCCACTACTTGCAGTCAGTAGCAGCACTATCCTTCAGGTGTTCATTGTGACACAACCAGTGGAAATGTGCTTTCTGCTCTCCTTGCTGTGCACTATGCTGTGCAGCGCTTGCCTTTCCACTCAACCTAAGTTTGATTCACAGCACTTTCTTGCCAGATGCTAAAATCCTCAGATCAAATCAAAGATGACGCCAGCAAACATAAGTCATCTTAAGAAAAAAAATTACGGTATTTTATTTTCCTCTTCAAAGGAAAGTATAAAGTAGCCTAAAGTAGGAAATATTCCTATAATTTGATGTTTTGCTTTACATAAAGTGACGGTAACTTAGCCAAAACAATAAGATAAAATGAACCATACATAAAAGCTCCGCTTAGGTTAAATGGCTTTAACCCAACAGGAGCAAGAAGCAGCAAGCTGTTTGCATTTGGGAAAGAGAGCATGAGGAATCATCTGACAGTGATGTTTCAACAATTTCACCACAAATTGTCCCAGTGTTAAATGTTAGCTGGTTTTGCAGCAAAGTGTGGAAAGTGTTCCTTAGTTAAACAGCAGATTTTTTTGTTTCTTCGTTTAGTAACAAATAAATTAGGGGAAGGCTTTTGTTTTTCATCAGCTTGACAATTGTATCACTGTTTTGCTGGAAATAAGAGCAGTTGGCATTTTCTTCATGCCAGCATATGCATGTGTGAGTTGAATTGTCTTTGAACTACAAGCAATAACAAGATACTCCTTGTGCCAGAAAGCAATTAATTACTGCACTGCAGCCAGGTTAATCTCGCGGGTGGAAGCCCCTATCGCACAGCCACGTCACAGCTGCAGCTTCTGCTCTAAGGAAAGTTATCTCTGGGGTAACTGTTTAATCACTATAAGGAGTAGCTGCCCTCTTGGAAATACACCATCTAATTTTATTAAAAAGAATGGGAAAAAATGGAAATGGAAAAAAACCATAGAAATAAAGCGTGCAATCAGAAGACTGTAAATGGATTATTTGATTTTCCTAATGTTCAAAAGGATTTAAAGGATAAGGCAACTTATCACTCTCATACAAATTACTTTTTGGCAGATTTCTCTGTCTATTAGAGACTCCAAAATCTGCTGTGGATTGGGATTTACAAGATCGGCACAAAATGAGCTTTTCCTAGAAGAGCAAAACCTACTGAGGTGCCAGAGGAAACCATTGCAAGCAGTCTCAGTGATGAGTCCCACAGGAAACGCTGCATCCTCAAGGCAGCAAGTATCATCAGGGCAGCAGTGGAAGCCTTAAAAACCCACTTCTCTTCTCACTAACAGAGTACCACATGTTGATAAACTGTCCAATTAACTATGAGGATGAAAGCCATTTGGTTTTGAAGCCTGCTAGCAAGAAGTCTTCCATAACTGCACCCAAATGTACAACTATCATCTTCTCCTACCTCTTTAGCAATGTCACTCTGGTTGCATAAACATGCCGTGCACACTGAATTTCACATCACTGATGCTGCTCAAAGCATGCCATAATATTTTCCGGCCAAATATGTATGCTACTCCAACTAATATGCATATACATGTATCTCCAGTCTGCAGTTAATGAGATGCAATTATTCACAGCTGATAAGACTCTTGTTCTAAAACCCTCTACATGAAAGCAAGAAAAATTTGAGTTGCAGGGAGACGTCTCCCTTTCATCAGCACTGTCAATTACAATTCTGACATTATGTAAGAAATAGGAGAAATTGGCTCTGATCTGGCTAAAGGTTAATAAATGCAGTGGTTCAGGGAACTGGAGCAGAAGAATACTAATGGCTCCTGCACCTGGAACGCAGCTTCCCTCTTCTTTCTAATTAGCTTCTCCCACGTCAGTGCCTTTACAATGCATTTGTGCCCGATGCATTTATGAAGCAATGTAGGTCTTTGGCTTCAATTCTCCTGTAAATATTCTGACTCCTTCTCATGAGCCAACAGGTAACAAAAGATTTGCAGCAATGCTGCATTTCTCGTGAAACCCTGTTCTCAAAAAAACATGTGAAAAAAATAAATTTAATCAAAATGCAAGAGATTTCCTGGCATTGAAGCAGTCAGGAATACTCACCGTACATTAAATTAAATGTCTGAGGGGAAAGGCAAGGGAGAGACTTGAGGAGTGATGAATCGCTCATCTCTCACAGTGCCGTCAGCAAGTGCAACAAATTAAATGCAAGACATGCACAGGATGAAACGGCTCCTTCTCCCTGTCAAAGTGTCCTCCTCTGTGTGGCCTGGGGTCCCTGCCACGCAGCATCACAGAGCTGACAGTCAGCCCTCGCACCCCTTGCAGCCGTGCGATGAACGATCTCTCCCAGACTCTGCTCACCAAGTGACACATAATCAACCACCTGCTTTTTGTAAAGTTAGTACCTCATCAGAGACTGGCAATTAAACTGGTCAGAGAAGTTCAGGCAACGTATTTGTCATGGGATGTGCCACATCATTTCCTTATTCTCATTTGGGGTCTTTAGCTTTATAAATAATGACTCCCTGGATCAGGAGTGCAAATCCAGCTCTGCTGACTGACCACCGGGTTTCGGAGACACAGCCTCCACCACCAGCTGAATATTTTGTGATTAGTGGAACATGTTCAAGGGGAGAGACATTACTGATATAACTAAAAGCGGTTAAGGTTATAAATGATGCATTAAATTAGGTACCAGATGGAAAGTCAGCAGAGAGAGCCTGGGTTTGGTAAACTGCTCGTCTCCCAGCACTGTCATAGAATCATAGAATCATAGAATGGTTAGGGTTGGAAGGGACCTTCAAAAGTCATCTAGTCCAACCCAACATCTGTCAATGTACATGGGATGGTGCCCTTCAAACCAGGCCACCCCAGGAGGCAGGAGACCTCTCTCCCTGCTTGCTGGAGCTGTCTCGCACCAGGCAGTGACTTGACCGCAGTGGGGGCTATGGCCAAGGCTAAGGCATCACCCTCCAGCCCTCCAAATTCCCACCAAAATGCCTGCACTATAGGTAGGACTGTTATTCGCTTGATCAGCTTTCATTTTCCAGGACAGGGAATCCATGCATTCAGCAATGGGAAGGGAAATTTTTTTTTTTAGACAAGACGCAGAGAGCATCAGCTGCTGCCAGAGGGAATCATATGGAGAAAACCTGCAGCAGCAGCTGGTGCAGCTGCCAGCATCCCGCGGCTGCTCACCTCTCAGACCAAAGTCTTGCTTGTCAGGACCTAGGGGCTGCCTCCTTTTGTGAACACGGCTCCTGCCAGCCCAGCAGGCTAATTCCAGAGGCAGAGGTACATAAAGCAGCAATTCGGTGAATCTCAGGCATGTCTGCTATCCCTAACACCTGGGCAGGATGTCTGAAGGTGCAGTAGTAAATAGAGTCACGGCTGAGGGAAATACAGACGTCCAGCCAGTTCCCAGACACGGGCATTAATCTACTGAGGAAACAAATATTCACCTCTACAGTAATCGCTTCCATGTTGCAGTTACGTATACATCAGCAACTGCGGGTAGGGGCTGCTTCAGGAGGAACTTCTGACTGCTGTGAGCAGTAGGTATTCTTACCCTCCAAATGGTGGTGGTAAACCTCTGGAAGGGTTTCTTTTGGCAAAGTGTGAGATATAAAGTTTTAGCTCTGTATACCTGGTGTTCCTGAGGCATTTGGCCAGGTGTTTTTACAGTTTCAAACTTGTGGCCAGTGCTACGTAGAGCCAAGCTTTACCAGTGACTTAGATCCCAGCCTCAACCAGTGACAAACCATCGGTAGCCTGCAGATGTGTTTCAAACGTGCACTAAAAATATTTTCCTTTACTTCTTAACTGCAAAAAACAAACACCTTCTGCCTATATTTACCTGATGGTGTCAGCTCATCACTTGCCTCATCCAGCAGCTGGTTTCTGCCATCTCTATACCTGAGGTCCTCAGTTGTTCCTCTGTACCTTCTTCCGGGCACATGGTGAGATACAATCACACACAAAAGTTCGCTCCTTTCTAGGAAATTAGTCACTGCTGCCCTTGACACAGATTCTTCCCTGCATCACGATGTTTAATATCAAGGAAAGATTAATTAAATTCTGTGGAACTGTGGCTCAGGTAGCTCGTTAGGGACTTGTTTGCTTCTTTTTATTTACATTTTCGCTGGTACGCATAAAGTTACATTACAGGCTGTAGCCACCCTCCCCTTCTTGCATTCAGCAGATCAACTTAGATGCTTCCAATGCAAGGTAATTAGCCCAAGTAACACTCTCTTCCTCCGGGAGTGACTTTTTCCATGACGTACCCCCTGCCAAAGGAAACCAGAAGCCCCCTGAGCTCCAAGGAGGGCCAAGCTGAGAAATCCCACTTGGAGGCACACATTCACTCTACAGAGTCAGTATGGCATGCATCCCTCTGAGTGAGAAATCCCACCTCTCCATTGTGGGAGGTGGTGAAGAATTACACATACCACAACATAAATGTTTTAGAAGCCACAAACTCTGGAGACACTTTTTCATCTTTTTCATGCAGCTGGCTGCAGTCACTGGCATTGGGTCTCTGTGTAATACCACAGTGTCATTCAGGCTGAGATAAAAATGAGGACCCAAGGCTTACAGCTGTGCCTCCCCCATGGCCACCTGATGACACCCATCACTGTCCTCAAGAGCCTCCCTTGGCCACCCCACTCCTTGGGCTACTCCAGCATGCACAGGTGTGTTGCTGAGCAGTGACCTGAGCAACTATAACTGACTGAGGTGAGAAACAGCTGAGGAAAAAGTTAATGTGAGGAAATACTTCCTTTTTAGCCTCAGTACAGCCTGTCTGGTTCATGCCAGAGTGCTTCTGCACATGGGCAGCTCAAACAGAAAATCTCCTCAGTCAAAACACGGCAGAAATACAGCTGTTCAATCATGAGTGTGACAGACCCGCTACACTGCTCTTACAAACTTGATTGAATGTCTCATGGCCCTTCAAGCTTTTCCCACAACTTGAGATCCAATGGCAGATGCATTTTCCATCCGACGGCCCAGATGACAGGCCACAGCCCCAGACATGACCCTTTGCATGAACAGCTCTCCGCCTCATACGTGCAGCGTGAAGGAGTGCAGGGGAAAGCTTGGCTGAAAGAAATAAGCAGTTTTATCTAGTTTTTGTTTCCTTTGTGAAGCCCATCAGCTGCATACCCAGTTCTCTGATTGCCTGCACAAGTGCTTGTGTCAGAACAGCAGGAGCTGAACTTCTCCCGATCACAGGGGAGCCTCTTCTCATGCTGCTGCTCCTCATCAGGGTCACCTGAACACATGTTGCAGTTCCCCCAGGTCTAACCACACATTGCCTACCCTATTGTCTTCACTTTTTCTGAATGCTATCCTCCCAGTTTCTCCCATATCTTCTGGTTTGGACATTACGACCTTCTACAGGGGTATATGACTCCTTCCCTCTTCAGATGCTTCATGTGTCTTTTCCCATGCACTCAGACCAGACTCCCCAAGCTGGTCCCATCAGCTCTTGTCACAGCCAGCTGGACAAACTCCAAAGATGTGTTCTGAGTCCCAGCACCGTCTGGAAGGTTTCAACTGAGCAAGCCTGGCCATAGGGCAAGTGCTGGAAAGAAGGATCAAAAGGAGTGCTTTCATCAAGCAGGAATTCTTACCAACTTGCATTTTGGTGGATGGGTTTATGTTATCTAAAATAACTGAGCAGATGGTTTTCAATATGAGAAATTCATCAAACCTACCTTGTGATATACAGGGAGAACAGATGAATGAGAGCAAGAAACATTATGTAGAGAAACAAAAATAAAGTCCATAATGCCAGAGAACTACAGAAGAATGTGTTTCCAGGATGGGATATTAATGGAGAGTTGCTATGAAAAATGATTACAAGCTAGTAAAACACACAGGCTGTGCAGAACTGATGTTATCAGGTTCAATTTCATTTCAGTCATTCAAGGTACTGAATCAAAGTTATTATAAAAAACAGTCAATGGTCTCAATAGTTTTACCTGCCTGCATGTTTATTGTCAGGCTTTTCAGATAAGGCAAGAATAGTGAGCAGCTCGTGTTAAAATACAAGGTTATGAGCACATTTTTCATAGGTTATAAAAACTGTATTTGCCAAGCTTCATGTTGCTACATTGCAAGGGAAGGAAAGTAGAGAGTGTAAATCCATTTGCAGCTGCACTGTATTCCAAAAGTAATCATGCAGGGAAGCACAAGGATTTTAAAACATCTGCTACATGGTACACTCAACAGATAAGACATCCACACCGGAGAAAGATTTTCAAAGTTTTCCAGCCTGACATAGCAGTCAGTGGAGTCGATGGCATCCTCCATGCCTGCCTGTGCAATACACGCTTTTTTCTTATGGTGCACACACCGGCCGAACATAAAACCTGACAGTGCCTTTCATACTCACCACTTGCAGCCTACTGTCTGACCTGGAACTTTTTGTTCCCTGTGCAACCTGTCCTATTTTCTTTTTTCCCAAGATCTGAATGCAGTGTTAGAAG
The DNA here is from genome assembly GCF_036417535.1 of Chlamydotis macqueenii. Classification (NCBI taxonomy): domain Eukaryota; kingdom Metazoa; phylum Chordata; class Aves; order Otidiformes; family Otididae; genus Chlamydotis; species Chlamydotis macqueenii. The sequence goes on from NC_141570.1 coordinate 17,739,046, forward strand.
AAAGAAAGTAGTTCATTGTTCACAGCTTAACTGAGTTATTTCTGCACCAGCACCTGTGTAGACAGTTTCTCTCATAGGTATGAAAGGACATAACATCAAGGATGACTGAATAGAAACCGATCCCTCTGATGCTCCACCACAACTAGGACAAACCTGGTGCCAACAAAACAATGAGAGGTGAGGCTGGAATTCAGTGTCACATCACCTGTGGACAAACCTCGAGGTGCTCCTGCCATCCCCATGAGCCAATGTTTCACAAGGTCCTCATTTCATTAGTTGTTGTTGGAGATTTATCATGGAAGAAATACATATTTGAAGATGGTTGACAACATTTTCAAACCACTTAAAGGGCCATGGCATACTTGAAGACAACATTGCCACTGCATACGTACGACTCCTAAAAACTTAGGATACATCACAGTGTGTATTCCCAGGAGGAGGTAAGGTATCACAGGAGAAAGAGTACTGGAGAAAGTGAAAAAAAAAAAAAAAAAAGAACAACTGAAAGAAAAATTAAGTTTCCTTATTCTAAAACTTGGGGTTTTTTTTCAAAAGAAAACCACCTAATTTTGCTGAGAGCTAAAATTGCTGACTAAGAATTTGCCACACATGTCTCTTTCTTCTCCTCTCTACATTTGAGGACAGGAGGGTTTGAAACAACTTACTCAGGCCTCATAATATTTTACTTTAAATTATCTTTCACAGAGCTGGAAAAGTTGAAGAGAATTTCTAAAATTTGTTAGGCTGCACAAAACTAGCTTAATTAATGTAATGAAACTTCAAAGTAGACAATTTATTCCATCTGTAGCAATCAAAATGTAAATAAATACAAGAATTCAAATCATTCAGCCAAATATTTGGGGGCATTGTATCACTTTTGGGAAGTGTAACGCTTGCACCAGTGCACCAGGGAATGGAAAACTGGCTCACTCACAGGCAGGAGATCCGTCTGGATCAGATGGCAGCACTATTGAATTAGATGGTGCGTAGCAGGACGGCGTTACACCTCCTAGCGTTCAGACCTTGAATAGGTATTGCTGTTGTATAACATGTCCTGCTGCATCTCTTAGTCAAAATACAATAATTTTATTCAGCAGTTGGAAGTATTTAACAGTGTAAGAGGGGCTTTCTTCTGCTAGCTGTGTGGCTGAATACTGACTATTTTCCTTATTAAATGGAGAAATTTGAGTGGGGCACTGCCAGGTTAGATGCTGCACTAGTAGCATCTGCCATGTAGCTGCTCCATCCCACCCTCAACACTGTCACGCTACGACCGCTCCTCTTTCTGCACTGGGAAACAAGTCTCAGTAGAAAATACAAACCCTTACTCACAGCTTCAGTGCTTCTGAACCAGAGTTTCTCCAAGGGAATTTTTTTTCCCTTTGAAACAGCCATTCGATACTTTCTTTTCTGAGAATGGATGGACAGCTTGGATCAACCTATTGAGTTACCCAGTGATACTCGTTCCTCTGGCTCCTCTCTCTCACCTGCCAGCTCAACAAAGGGCTCCATGAAAAGATGCATTGGGTTTTTCAGCACAGGCTGTGCAGGGAAGGCAATTGAAAGACATCACAGTATTAAAATAGGACTGTTGCCATCTTACGTCCATAAAGAGATCTTTAGTTTGATTGGTGGCCCATTAAAATGCAAGTCCTTAATGAAGATGTAGCTCTGGCACAAAGATCGCTTTTGGAATATGAATCAACTCGACTGATTAAATCTCTGAAACCATTATTACAGGACTTTTCTTTTTATAACCTATCTCATTAAAAAAATATTTGGATCCCTCTTGTTATAGTTAGCTCAAATTCTCTCATTAAGTCTTCTTTTATGGTCGTTTTTCTCATGCTGAAGCTCTCAAGGGGAAACAAACGTGTTTTCTCCAAAGAGCTTTTCCTTTGTGTCCCTTGTAAGCAGGATGCAGTCAAAAAAGGAAACACTTTCGTATTCATAAGTCCCTGAGGACACTTCAACAAGTTCACAGGGGTCTAATGTACTGCAAATGTCATAAGCGTGGTCTGCTGAAAATATCATGTGGAAAAGTCTTTAAGCAAAAATAATCTAACAACATAACTTATATGAGTTTAAAAGAAAATGAAGTTTCTCTATAAGATCAGGACAAACAGTCCAACAAAGGTCAAAAAGACCAGCATTCTCCATGTGTTGCTCTTGGTTTCAGGTTTGCTCTGCTTTGTGACGCCTCTGTGTGCATTAGGCTTCTGCTGACAAATGGTCAGATACAGTGCAGTTACACCAATAGCCTTCAAGGCAGGATAAAAATTAGTAATTGAGTGGTGTTAACTATTTTATTGCTGCAAAGTCAGTCAGCCTCTGCCACAACTGGAAACTTCTTACTTTAGTGTCTGCCTATGAGAAAGTGTCTCTGTCTATGAGAAAGTGGCAAGAGATATTAACTCCAGCAAAGACCTTACTTGCGAACTGGAGAGGAGCTGGAGGGAAACCAAAGAGATGAAGTGATTCACAAGATTCCATAGCATGGTAATGCTGAGGCCAGCATTAGAAAGTAGTCTTTGACACTCCCAGTTCAGCAATCTGATTTGCTTCCAACCAAAAATAAATCAGGACTTTCATAAACTCCTACTGTCAGGAAGGCACGAGATTTTACGTCTCCATCTAGGACGTGCTAGCAGCATACAAATTGGCCAGCTATCCCTGGCGCTATCGGAGTCTGTTCAACACACACAGGCAATGTTCCTCTGGCCTTACTGACCACTGAGCCATCTATCCCCCTGAAAGTCATTCATATGATTGCTGCTAAAATCAGCAAATAAGGGTCTGTGTCGGGAGCATCGCATTCACATGAGAGGGAATTTGAGAAGCTGTTTCTTTAAAATATTCACAGACACACACAGATATGTTTTCACACACAGAGAACCAGTCACTAAAAGATCATCAGCCCTGACTTGATCTCGGTAACAGTCACGTTTCCAGACTGCTCGAGCCCTGCACTGCCTGATAAAGACCGAGAATGCAGGACCAGCTTTTCCCCAGGTTAGACCAGTATGATGAAGCCAGTGGGAACACTTCGCAATTAGGAGGACTGAAGCATTCCCAAGTCGTAATTGGTCTTTGTGCACATCAACGCAGCCGTTCGTGCACGGGCTGCATGCTCACTGGGGTGACAGACTGCAGTTCACTCTCAGTTAATTTCTACTTAATTCATTGTGAGTTGCCCACGTGTAAATAACTATATCTCAACTTCTTATCTAAAATCACGGGATTTTGCTGTTAGAGCACTGAGGCAAATGTGGTACACCATTACAATCCAAAGCTGTAGCCCACAGACAGCAAGAGGGTACAAGTATCACACTGCGGATAACCTCTCATCCTGCCTTCCCTCTCAGCCTCAGGAAGAAGTGATGTTTCCATAGAAGTGTGCAGAACCAGCTGGGGAGTACACGGATGTGAGCAATGAGCTGGCAACTCCGGTTCAGATGCTCTCCAATCTACCCATCCACTGCTCTGAGAAATATGTAAAAATACCGTGATCAAGTAGGGCTGGCTTCACCATTGACTTCATTTCTCCCTGTAAGACTGGTTCTGTTGCCTGTGTACAGCTCCCCAGAGAGGTAAACTTGTGATTTTTTTAGACTGCACTGTGAAGGAATTGAAGATGTGCCATTTTTCTCAAGGCATCAATATTTAATACCTTTCTTGATAACCTAAACTGTGAGTTTCTCATTCTCTGACTTCAAAGCATTTTAGTGGTCTAACCCAGCACATCACATTACATAATCAACCTTTTTTTTTATGCTGAACATTAACTCAGAAAGTCCTCAGCACATGGAGTGCAATACAAAACGTGTAGGCATTCAGGCCATAGAAGTATCTAAAGCTATCCAGTATTCCTCAAAACACGCAACTCCTAGCCCTGATCTGTAGATGACCTGCAATTTCTTTGCTATTCCAAGTTGTATTGATTTGATGGAGATCTAAAATGACCTATCAGACTCAAATATTAAGGAGAAAATGTTAGTGTTTAGAAATGCCAGAAAATAAATATACATAAGGAGAAATAATTTAAGCTATCCAAATGTTTTGAGTGCAAAAATAACGTCTGAAAAAAAGAAGGTTATGGATGTCATTATGCTCTGAATGCTGAAATCATCTTCTCATTGCAGTGTAGCAGTGCAGAAATAAATGAAATGTTAGTTTTTATAAAGACAGAAATAGAAAAGAACATGGAGATGACAATGCCTTTAACTAACACATGGAAATCTGCTGACCGTGCAGGTTTGGTTCAAGGTGCAGCTCACACTTCCATGATGTTCTAGCAGGGACAGAAATGGAGAAAACTGTTAGGAGTAGACAGAGGGAATGGGAAATGAGAAGGAAGGTGATAATATCAGAGCTGTTTAGTTCAGAGAAGAGATATGTGAAAGCAAACAGGAGTACAACTATCGTTAAGGTCACATTGGGAGCTCCCATTTGCTAAGATAATAGTGCATGGAACTATTAGCATGGAAAGGAACAGCAGTGGATTTAAAGCTGAGCAAAACAGGACCCAGTTAGCATTCTGGCATTTCTATGTAGGGTAAAAATCTAAATGCAGTAATAATTTGAGATTTGATTTTTCATTATAAAGAAATTATTTTCTTGGTGGTTAAGACCTACTGCGAGCTGTCCTTGCAGGTGACAGGCATGTTCAAAGCGATTTGTGCCATTTTTTTTCAGTATGCTTGGAGTTTTCTGGTCCTATTTGAAAGTTTCTCCCATAGCAAAAACCCTCAGCATCATCCCCACCCCTATTTTTAAACAGAAGCTCTTCACACACACTTACATATGAAATAAAAAAGGGTAACGGGAATTAACATGCACTGCAGCTTTCAGAGCCCATTTTCGGAAACACTTGCTGTGGCCAAATTGATGCAACAGCAGTTTTGTTCTCAGAGGAAAATCAAAGTTATTCTAGTCATCCGCATTCCTACTGCTTTTATCCTCTCCAAGGTACAGGAATGGTTCCTCTTTTATAACTGCAGTAAAGGAACTCGGAGGCATTCCAGCTACCAGGAGAATTACACAATTTGCCTCATTTCTCTTGCTGGGAAAGAGGAGGGTAAAATCAGCGTTGTGATACTGTGATACCACTGCAGAAGCTTTTTTTTTTCATACGGCAACCCTCTCAACTGATAAAACTATGCTGTCTTGGAAATTGGGTGTAAAACCTGCCCAAGGTCTCTGTCTTACCTAACCAGAGAGAAATGCCTGTTATGGTTCCTACTCGACTTGCTTTTCCCTGTGCAGGATGGAGGGAGCGAGCTGCTCGTAACCGAGGCTCTGAAGTGCCAAACATCATCAGCCCCCAAATCAGTGGAACCACACACTTATGTAACGAGAGAGCCTTAGACTTTCACACCTAGTTAACACCGTATTTTTTCTCTCTAGAGTCCAGTGCTCAGATTTTCTGCTCTTTGTATCTTTCACAGCTCTTTCCATACAGCATGAAATGTTACTGCCCTGACCCCCACCATGCTGCATGTGTGGTCTCTGAAAAGGCTCGGTGATCTCACTGGACATGTCAGGTCTAACCAGCAGGCTAAGGGCCACTCTACAAAGAGAGGAAGAAAACACCAGACCTCCTATTTTTGCAGCACAAAGTGGTTTTTGAGGATTATTGCTGTTAAATTACACCTGGAGCTGCATGGATACCACTGGAAAATGTCTTTGACCTTGCAGTAACCTTGTGTAAACTATGTTAAACTCTATTATCTTCTATATTACCACCCCTGTTGCCTACTGTAACGCTAAGAAACCTTAGTGCATTAAAATAGTTATTGCCGTAGTTAAGGAACAATCACCACCTACATTATAAACAAGATTATTTTTAATAGGTAAGATTTGAGAATACCAATTTGAACAGAATGCAGTCAGCCTCTGCAACGATCATTCCCTGCAAGCTAACTGGTGGCAAATAAATAAATGGTCAATAAATTACCCTCACAGAAAGCTGTTTAGGGAACATCTAGAAAGAAATGCGGAAACCAATGCAGAGACCTTCAGCAAGTGGAATGTCTTCAGTGAAAAGAAGGTCCCAGTTACAGGCTGTGCTCTACGTGGGAGATGCTGAAGTCGCCTGCCAAGTGAGAGAACAGCAGCGGTGGCAAAGGATCACATGATAGATCAGATGCAATTTGTGGAGGCCATTAATTGGGATTTTTTACTGTGACAAATCTACAAAGGGGAGCCAATGCTGTTTGTAAACTGTTGGGAGAAGTAGAGAGACCAGTGGCTCGTGTGATCAATAGGAGAAACTCACCACGACAAGCGGGGCGGACGGTGTTTCTGTGATAGAGACGAGCAGACTTCAGCAGCTGGCCTTGAAACAGGTGGTTTTGCATCCAAATTACAGGAAGTCACTTGTGTTCATACCAGGTGAATTGCTCAGTTTGCCATGAGCGCTGCTGGCAGTGCTATGTACAATATGTCAAACTTAAAAAGCTTTCATTTCCCAGTCACCACTTAAATGTTATTTTTTTTTAGTAAGCAAAGTCTTAGAGAACTGATAGTTGCCATAGACACATCAGCAAAGACTCAAAAGAACGATCTGGGAGAATGTGACTATCTTTGAACCAGATCCCAAAGGGAATAAAAGCTGAAGTCGGGCTGACTCACAGACGCACAGAGAGAAATCAGCCACGCTGACAGGAGCAGCCTGGATGCAAACACCAGGCCAGCTCTGCAGCTGGAAGACGGGAGTCACAATGGTGCTTTCAGAGCAAGCAACACGGGCTCTGTCCTGCATCACTCATTTCCTAGAAACTCCAGTTTCTTTCACGTGACTGAAGGACTTGAATTGGGCCTTTGGTGGACGTCACTGCAGGTGAACCAAAGCCATTCAGATCACCACGTGTTTCTGTGCAGAACAGATTAGCCTGTCCTTTGTGTAAAGATTTGGGACCAGATAAGGATTCAATAACCTGGGCACACTTCATTTTATTTCATGAAATGGGGATGTTTAGATAAAAATAGAGCAGGGGCCATTTAAAAGGGCTTTCTAGCAGAGGACAATAAGCCCAGCAGTCTATACTCATTAAAAACCTCATTAAGGAAAGAACTCTAATTTTATGTCTCTCATATTATCTGTGTAGTCATGTTTATCTTGGGAACAAATAGATGGGACTGTTCTGCTGCGAGACATCTGTGAGCAACCTTTCACCTCATGTCTATTATTTTTATATTCAGCACACATCAAAATTATGCTTTGGATTTATAGAATGACTTTCATCCCACTGCATCGAAGAACATTATTCTAATTGCCAAGGGTTTGTTTATGCCCATTTTGTGGAATAAAGAAAGACTTTCATTAGCTGATGGGACATCCTGGAAAATGGGGTCCTATAGAACCACTTTAGGAGCACCGTATGAACTTTGCTGCTTTAGCTGTCCTGGCCAGGCAAACGGTCAAATGTTAGAAAATATTTTAATTGCTCCGCTAAAACCTGTATTTGATTCAAGTCTTAATTAACCAGAACATTAAACATGCTTGCTGATATGTAAGTCATAGAAGATGTGAAGCATCACCGCCATTTTCTCACGCTCTGGTTTGCTGTCCCCCATCCTCACCTGATCAGCCCCCAAGAGCGCTGCCCCAGACGGAGCAGCGTCAGCTCTCCAGCTCTTCTCAGGGATGGCATTGCTCTTGGTGGGACACCTCCTCCTCCTTTGGCTGAATGCTGCCTTCACAAGCACCCAAAGAGCTCTTGCATTTCTGCAGCCAAGATCACTTCTTCATGCAGACCCACTGTTTTGTGCATCTGATTTATTTCAGAAAAAAAAAATGGTGCCACAGGTTAACGGGCATCCTTAACTTAGCTCCTACCGCTCCCTCTGCCGAGGGAGTATCGGTCAAAGCAGACTTCTCACACTGAATGAATTTTTTGTAAGTTAATTGTCTCTGTCCTTTTAATGAATTAAATTAAACTGGGAACATCAAGCATACACTGTCAGCTTTAGCTTCAGGCATCTTCACCTTTAGATAATTTCTAACAGCAAATGATGGCTCAAAACATGTGGCTGTTAACACCTTTCAAATCAAATCAGCTACTAATGAAAACACAAAGGTAAGCCTTATTCATAGATGATGCTTCATCTTGTACCATTTAACAAGGAACACAGACAAGAGCGATACCATTGTTCATTTTCATATCAATTGGCAGAAATTATCTTTATTAGAAAAATGAATTTTTCATATATTTACAATTTTTACATCATGTTATACTTGGCACATGTGTTTTTCCCAAATAGGTATATACATTTCAGTACACACAGACATTCGAGTCCCCCATTCCCTTAATGTTTTTCTACATATTTAACAAAAATGAAGAACACAATACAATTTGTAAGACAACCATAATAATTATATATTTCTCTATCATAAAAAGTTTGAAGCAAACAATTTTTTTAGATATGTTTCAAAATATTTATACAGTATTAGCACTCAGTCATGCACTGGGTTAAAATGTGGTCGGTGAGACAGTACGCGTAACACGGGAGAGAAGTGTGTGACTCCCAGCTCCTCAAGCTGCAATGTGTGCTACCGAGCAGGTCCCACCACCCAGGGTTTCAAAACCAGGGACCGGTGGGTGCAGGGCTGGCCAGGTGTATGCCTGTCTCTGAAAAACGACAGTTAAAGCTGCGCGTGTACAGACACTTGCATGGTAAAATCCCTTTCAGTTTGCTAAACCTATCTAATAAAACAGGCAGTAATTGGAATGTCAAAACTGGTTCTTAATTATTCTGTTTTTCCCCAAATCCTTTATTTTGAAGAATCTGTTAGACTGTGAATTTTGTCATTAAATTCTGGATTCTTTTAAAAATTAATCATTTTATGCTTGATTCCATTTCACCAATATTCTTTTATTTCTACTCTAACATCCTGATTTATTTCCCCAGGTGTTAAGAGGTCTTCAAACCTCTACTGTTCTGGGCTAGCAATTGGAAATTTATGACTTTCCCTTTGGTTTGAAATATTACACTCTTGAGAGCGTTACAGTAAATTGTACTAGTAAATAACAGAGGTGATAGGCTTTTTAGTTTACTGTGTATGGAATCAAATGGTTCCAAGATTTCTAGTAAGATGTTATTTATAGAATGCAAACTTCTACGACTGTCATGTACATCAGTGCTCTGTGTAACCTGTACAAATTGGTACACTTGGAGTTTGTCCACCCATTGGAACAAGAATACTTTTCCAAGTGTACTAATAACTAATTTTCTTTCTGAACAAAATCCTAAGTTAACATTGTGAATTCTTATTTTCTAAAGATAAAAATGAAACTAAACCAAACTCTTAGGATGACAACTGAAGATCCAATATTTATTTTCAGTTACATCTCATTTTTCAGAGTTCAACTGCAAATAACTTCTAATCAAACTCAGAATAGCAATACATTACTTGAAGCTGTTAATAAATTGTTGTAGAGTCTTTGTCACAATGCTGAATTTTTGTCTTGCCCCTCATTCTCCCCCAAAACTTTATACATATACATATATATAAAGCTTATACGTAGCTTATATATATATACATGTATGTATACAAAGGCTAACAAAGACAACACACTAAATTTACATTATTCAAGTAAAAATACTTTTTGAACTGTAATTTGAGATTCAAAAATATTTCTGATGGTTTTTGTTTAGCAGCACAGAAATATTAGTGTTTCATCTAAGTCAGCAAAAATCTTTAAACAGGATGAAAGGAAGCATGAAATGCCCTTCAGGTTTAGTGTCAATTTGGATCTGATTCAAATTAACATTATTGACTCACAGGTGAAGTGCTTCTGAGAGAATCTGAAATGTATGGATGCAAATTTTGCATAAAAATGGCATACTTGGTTAAGAATCAGGTAGGAGTTTGCCTAACACGTTGATAAATTCTGTTTGTACCTCCTGGTTCCAACCGGGAAGACAGAAGAGACTCTGTGCATGTGCATGTGGGTGTGAGGTGTGAAGACAGAGAGATCAAGCTGTTCTTCATCAGTGCAAAATGGACGCTCTGAAATGAATAAGACTGTTTCAAAATATTATAGCTGATATAAAGTATAAAATGTAAACAGTTCTTATTTAAAATTGCACTAGTTTCCTTCCTACCTGCACACCATTTTACATGATGCAACTTCCATACCTTTGCAACATGATTTGGTTTTTTTTAATTCTGAGCATGAACTGCACTAAGGATCTGCTCTCCCATCACTCACTCACACGTCCCTATTTAAGTCAAAAGGTGTTTTGCCTGCGCTTGGAATCCAGACCGAGGCCAGGTAAAAACAAGTTAACTAGAAATTTTATTCTTGCAGATGAAGGACTTGGAATCAAGTGCCTCTCCAAGACACACTTGCAATGAACTGTAGACAAAATTTGACCCTACAGAATTTTCTGTTTCTAGGTTAAGGTGGAAAAAATAATAACTATCCAATTCTCCCTTTGAAAAAAAGCCCAGGAGTTACTTCAAACCAATTATTCCAATATACTTTCTGTATAAACTATTCTGTTTTGGTTAGAGCACTGTAAATTCAGAAAAGAAGCCGAATGCCACAATCATCTCTTGGTCAAAATCTCCACATCATCAGTAACAGCAAGCTCAAAAGCCTCTGCGTGGAGAAAAGTGATTCTGACTTAAACACCACTACTAAATATTGCCTCTGTGTGCAAAACCGAATTTGAAGACTGCCTAGTCTGCATGGAAGAATACACGGGCAGCCACTGGTACACACAGCAGCTGATCTGTCCTGGGAATTTTTGGTTTTTAGGTGTGCTTCCTCAGCTACTGTAATTATTGTTTTTAATGACCAAGGGTGGGTTGCATAAGCTGACACAGAGTTTTAAAGTCAGTCACCAGGCCATTAGATCCTCTCTGGCCACGAATTTTCACAACAGTACAAGAAGACATCCTTTTCCTATGGCTTTGTTATTTATAATGAGCATCATTTCCAGCTCTTTCGGACTCTCTTGTGTCCTAGCACAATGCCACCGTCATCCCAGCAACTCTTTCAGCCTCTTCTCTGATAGGTATCCAACACTACAATGAATGCCCTTAGAGGCTTTGTGGGTCTAGGAGGTTTGGAAAGGAGAGAAGAGAATGACTTTAAATAAAGCACTGCTGAAATGTGCCCCATGGCTTTGGGAGATTGCTCACGCATGACTAGGCTGGAAAGTGTATGTACGCACGCATGTGTATACTGTATATATATTTAGGTTAACAATTTTAAACTATTAATAAACAGCTTCTTATGGTATTTGGTAATTAAAATATCAGGCTTGTATCATTCAAAATAGTGCAACCTACATAGCAATATACAGGAAAATTACACACATTGTTCCCATTACCATTAATATGCTTGTGCATATCAGGATGACAGGATACCCATTTTCATAGGATTAACCTTTTGCATATTTAATTGTATTCTTTGGCCCATTTTCCTGTGAAACCTCGTATGACAACATAAAGACTTTGGCTTTAAAATAAAAGAAATTTCAGTTTTTCCAGTGACTTTCAGAAACTTAATAGAATTCAAATAACTTCAGTTAAAAATTATTATTTTCTCCAGAAACCACACACCCCACATCCTGTCACAGACCACCTGCTAGTGCAGATAACTGTGAACCTCCGATTTAATTTTTTTTCACTTTTGAAGATCATTTACGCTTCAAATATTGCATAACACATCCTCCAAATTTTTTCTTGACTCCTCTAATCTTGTCCCAACAGTGAACAAGAAAGGTCTCCTTCCCCATTAGCATGGGAAGGCACAGCAACCTCATGAGGGCCATCGACTGCATCACTGTGAGTCCAAATACAGGGTTTGCAACGTGAAACAGAAGCCAAATATGTATTTCCAAAAGGGTTTTGCCATTAAACACCATTATTAAATGGGATCAATAAAAAATATCAGACTAAAGAATCCTGTAGTAATGATTTAACACAAATCTCCTCAAAACAGCTATTATGTACTGCAATGCACAAAACAAATTGTAAAAAATGTATTCTCATAATGCATTTGCTGAGAAAAATGTATCATCTCTTCTAATAGTACTAGAAGTGCAAAACAAGACATTCTCCATTAAAATTTCATGTCACTGTAATATTACCATTTGCCCAGTTAAAGCTTAGTACCATTTCTGAAAAGTGAGGAAACCTTCATCAAATCTCAGGCAAAGCATCATCTCACTTGGAACTTTACAGTGCACTGAATAAGTATCACAATATTTATTGGTATTTATTTTCACAGTTTTATAACGTGCACATAGAAATATAATTCTTTAAATATATTAGTGAAAACAAATACTAATACAAAAGGGAAAGGACAAAACATCTAGGAGTATAACTGCTTATCACCACTACTTTTTAAGAGTTGGAGAATCAAAATCATCTCTCTTAAATATGTAATACTATATTTAGTGTGGTTATCTACTAATAAAGGTATTGCATGACAACGTTACAGCATGGTTATATTCTCTACTAATTTAGCGTTGTTTTCAATACAGGTAAAGAATTAAGCAAAAGGAGTAAAAAGTGTCATTTAAGTGCAAAACAACGAAAACCTGGTAAATAGTGAGGTAACTTAATTTTACTTATATTATTTCTGGTTCTTAAAATATAGATATGACAAAATCATCACAAAATCAGCAGTGGATTCTTACAGCTCTTTAGACTGGCATTCATTTCAAAAACAATTTCAGCCACAGCAGATCTGTTCTGCAGTATGAAACAAAAAAAGCTCATGAACCTGCGAGAGGAACGAAGTGCATTTCCACTGCACTGCAGGGCGACGCACACTTGTAATCCTGACTTCTACAGTTGCAGGACATGGGAAGAGCACGTATTTTTAGAAAACATACTCTGTACATACATTGTGAGAAGCAGAGGAAAAAAAAAAAAAAAGTAAAAGCTTGACTGAGGTGAAATAATGAGGAGCTTATTTACAGAGTGCAGTAACCCCCTCAGCCCAGCGGAGAAGCAAGGCAGGGTTTCTGCTCCCGTCTGACAGGCAACAGACACCAGAACGTGAACAACCACCTCTCCATCCCACAAACACCGCTGCTACACCGCCATGAAGGTGAAGATGGGATTCATTCTGCAATGAAAGCCGAGCATCAACAAGGATTTTACACTACGTACAATGTGTGCACATGGGACAGGGGAGTCGAATGATCAGAGCAACGTAAGAGACGTGATGGCCTGGAGCCCACTGCCATGTAACTCAACCACAGCTGCACTGGCCTCCACAAATAAATACACATCTGTGCTTAAATTGTGCTCCCTCCTCATGACAGTAAATACTAACATATTGCTAATACATTTAAATAAGACACTACAGGGGAGTTTGTGTAGGAAAGGGCTCATATCATAAAACTCATACTTTAAAAGGCCTTTGTCCTCTTTCAGTAGTTCCTTCAGCACTGTTATCCTTTGAAGGCTCACCTCTTAGTAGGAAGGAAGTTTAGATTAAAAAAAAATATAACATTGGTAGAAAAAACAACTTAAGTGTATCACCAGAAAACTGTTTTTACATTGGAAATCAGATTGCCCTATACAGGAAAGATATCTACTTTAAAAGGACTTTTAAGCTAAGACAGGACTAGAGCTGGGAAAGGGAGTTTAGCACGGGGATGTATGACACTCCGTCTTGAAAGAAGCACACGATGTGACGATTAACAACACAATCTAGCCAAGCCACAGGATGGTTACTGCTCTATATTAACTAAGAGAGGATTTTGGTTTTGCTAGGTTTTATATATCAAACATCTTAAATGCAATGTAAAACAACAAAAAGATTCACCTCTTGAATTCTTCCTAAATCCCAGCTGACTCTTAAACCCTTACATTACCTCAATTCCTTTTCTACATTGATGAACCCAGCAAGGGAAGGAATAGTGCCACAATCTTCCCCATCACTAAGATACATATGCTACACTGCAGAAATATGAAAACAGCAAGTTGTTCTACAAGGAATAGATCCTGACACTTTTACTGCGTGCTGGATAGTCATGTGGTATAAAAAAAAAATGATGAGACTGACTCGGCTGGGAGCACTGCAACCTGCACAAATGCCTGATGCTACCTTCGTAACTGCTTGCCTGAGCACAGGAACCTATAGGCACCTGTAAGGCTTCACTGGGTACTCACTTGCAGATTTAACGAGCAGATTTTTGAGGCTGGGGATAAGTAGACCATTACTTTTCTAACCCCACCTGAGATGTCTATGTTAGGAGCCTATACTTTCTAAAAGGTCAAGAGAGAGTGGTAAAATCTTTCAGGACACATCACACATAACTGCTTCCAGCCCTTCAGTGCTGAACTGCCATCCGGAGGGAGCTTCCGCTCTCTCTCCCCACTGGCAACAGAAAGAGCTTCGCCTTCTAGCACAGAAACCCAACACTATGCAGCTCCAGCTCTGGCTACCTTTGAAACTGTGTTAAAATATTTATTTTCACTAGGAAAAAAAAAAAAAAAACACCAAAGTAAACCACTCCTGATTTCCCTTGTGAGCCTTATTGCAGTTCTTAAGTGTTCCTAAAAGATGATAGAGAAAGAGACAGGGTTTTATGAGATGCTGCCAAAACACGGTGAGCTGGCAGTGACTTGGTTTCTGCTTGTCCACAGCACTCTTTTTCCTAACCGAGCTTCTGAGATAGCAGACTAATGAATTCTGAGCAAAAGCTGCAAAAACATTAAATGAAATTTTCCAGAAACACAAAACCTCTTAATTTTCCTTAATTTTATCTTATATATTAAAATATCTTATTTCCATGCGTTTAAGTTAGTGGGTGGCTACACTGCTCTAAGAAATACAAGCAGAACACAAAATCCATTTCAAAGGAAAAAGGAAAATTTACTGTGGTGAAAAGGGAAAGACAAAAAACATGAAGAAATTATACAATGTCTTTAAAAGAGGAAAAAAGCAAGAGGCAGGTATGTCTATGTAGCTGTTTTTACCTCCATGTACCTACTCCATTCCCCAGCAATTCAATATCCTGCCTCCACAAAAGTTGTCATCCAGGAGCAGTGTAACACTACAGGACATGCTACCAAGAATGGCCCATATCATTTACAGCCTGATTCAGTTCCAGCTGGAGTCACGGGAAATCTTGGTGATAAGAATGACCAACAAACTGCTAGAGCTGTAATCAGGAAAATGTAACAAGTCACCAGCACCATCCAGAAAGGTACAGAAAGGATGGCCACTTATGCAGGAAGATTCCTTTCTCCTCTTCAAGAATAGCAGCAGCTAGAGTGAGAGAGAGGGAAATACAGAAAGTCTTGATCTCAGTTTAATTGAAAGTCAGTGCAAATATATCAACAAAGCTCAGGCAATATTCTGAACTGCACGCGCTCTACGGCTGAGCCTCACAAGCTGTTGAAGATTTTTCTTCAACTTCTCAGCTGCTTCTTCGTTACACCTACACATCTGCAACCACACCAGCTACTTGCCTACAATCCTACACTTTAGCCTTTTCTTTCCCCCTTTATTCACCCATATTATATGCCAAAATAATAATAAAAAAAACCAAATGCATGCAGATTCTTATTCCCTCTACTTTCAGTATCTAGGGGTTTTTTTTTTGTTTTTTTTTTTTTCTCCTTTAAGGCAGCATCTTTTATTTCCATGTGAACGACTGCTGTGCAACATTATCAAGTCTTCCCTCTGTCTCTTTGTTTTGGTTTAGGGGAGGTGGTTGTATTGCATATTTGCAGCTAATAATAATAACAATAAATCTCTACAGTCACCAGAAATCTGCTCAAAATCAGAAAAAGCAAACACTGCAATATGTTCCTTTAGAGCTAATTTGCTTCTACATTTCGCAGAAGGATAAATCCACCTGGGTTTAGGATGTTTACATTTGGATCTCAACAGCTTACTTAGAAAAATATTGTAAATGGGAATTTTTCTTTCCCACAACTTCACACACACACAGTACTTGTCTATATATTGAATTATGTGTGTCTAGTTAGACAGAGATGATGATACAAAAGACTTGGAGCAATCAGCAAATATTTTGAGAGCTTTAAGATGATGTGAAAGACAAGAGCCACCACTGAGGTTTACAATTCACTTGGTAAAATCCTCAGTGACTTGCATGGCAGTTTTTAGTATGATATTAACAAATACCATATCTGCTGAAACCAGGTAGTTCAAAATACTTAAGATTTTACTTAATATATTATGATTTCGATTGGAAATTAAAATTTGCCTGAAATATTTGTATTAAACTCATTACAACAATATTTATGTCTTTAGTGCATTTGCTTTCCTGTTGACCTAAGACAAATAGTATCCCTATGTCTTTGGGAAAAGGTTTTGGTTAAAGAGCAATGCTCATCCCATAAACAACCTAGCCTTGCTTAGCTCATACAGCTATTCCTAAGAAATGTGAATCTCTCTAAGGGCAGGGAAGGATCTTCTGTTTATACAGATGGCATCTAGTGAGGGACCAGAAAGCATACACCATGTGAATCATGACCAATAATTGTGAGGAAATGTTGAATATTCAAAACACATATGCTCTGGACAGCCTACAGATACCCATAGATATGCTTTCTGAACATCCTGATAATAAAGTATACTGGGATTTTTGGAAGCTGGAAAGGGACTTGTAAGCCCAAATCTCATTACATTTCATTCCTTCAAAAATATCATCTCTCACCATCAGGAAGATACAAATACATTTGTAAATACCAAGAACTCATTCTGGGACTGTCTGGTAGTTAAAGTCAGCTTAAATCTGTTCAATAAAAAAATTGTAAACGAAACTCAATAAGCCGTATTTTGTCTCTCCCTATGCATCTTTTCTGTTATCTCCCATTTGGAACTCTGCTCTACAGTATGCTATTCCAAACTAAACAGCTTGCATACTGTACCTCTGGCATGCAGATACTGCAATTACAGCTGACAGGCATGATTCTATTGAAAAGCGTTTCAGTTTAGAGAAAAGTTAGGGCAATATTCACATTTTCCAATTCACAGTGCTAATGGTTTCCCTGCTCACTGTCCTTCAGTGAAATGTAAGAAATAATGCTTGAATAATCTAAACTTCCTCTTAACAAAAAACCTACAGCAGTTCTCAGAGTAACAGCAGAATGGGAGAGCACCACTTGTTGAATGCTTCAGTATTTAAATATATTAGCAATTATATTTACTTCTTTAATTTAAATTACATTTACAGCTGTACACTCTACTCATGAAAGGCTTCCTCTTTTCCCTTCCACTCTCCCTTATGGTTAAAACCTAGTGGGTTGGTTTTTGTTGGTTTGGTTTTTTTTTTTTTTCAGTGGAAGTGAGGAGAGGTGCATAGCAGACATTTTATTTGTGACATAATCTGACTGATCTTCACTAGTAGTCATATAACAATGCATCCCTGTTATGTGAATATCTTTGTATCCCAGTAAGAGATAACGACACCATTCCTTAGCTATGTGTGCATATATTCCATCTGTATAACAGACTTGATTGGAGAGGTTAAAAAAATGGTCTGATGTTCAACAAATATGCACAATATTCTGGAAGGAAAAAGTGCTTCAAAAGGTGTTAATCCTTCCCTGTGTATGCAAATAAATGGCATTGCGCTCCGCACGGATTACGCTTGATGTATGGCTGTTGGTGTCTGATACTGTATTAACAGCTTTAATACTATTAACATACAATTAATTAGGTGTCACTAATACACTACGAACAAAGAGCTACAGTGGGTTGGGATTTTGTTGGGGAAGTGAAGGAATAAAAGAAATACTATACAGCCCTGAGTAATCACCAGTAAGGGGCAAATGCAAACTTACGTACACATTAGGCCTCAAGGTTACTAATAAAGTCCACAGCTCCACAGTAAGTGCCATATAGTGATATCTAAAAATATATACTCTGGATTAGGCAGCTGTGAAATTTTTGACAAGATGACTGCAGACTTTGCAATGAACTTAGTTTGTAATGGCAAGTGCAGGTGAAATATAAGAAAAGCATTTGTACATTAACATTAACCAGTATCCAAGGGGCTTCCTTTTGGTACACAGCAGTTCACATGTTTGGGCCTACAGTCCTTTCATTTATTTTCTGTCAGTCTAGAATGAACGTACTAATTTTGTGCTAACACACTGTATTTTATTTACTAAAGTCCCAGGGTTTAGGGTTTTTTAACTATTATTTGGCTTTGAAAACTATTATGAAACTAAAATATATTTTTGAAAGTCTAGCTTTCTGTTCTGTTTTAGAGTCTTACTTTTGTGCCTGCGCAAATGCATTCCTAATTCTTTTTGTCTGTGTCATAGTACATGCATACCATATTGCTTATCCAGTACTAGGAAATCATTAAACATTTCTAAGGACAAAAGTACATTGAATGATACTTAGCAACATAAATTAGAAATGGTAAAATAATTTGATACAAAACAGCATAGTTGCCAACATATATTGGGGCTATTTCAGTATAGCTTGCCATTTATATATAAACCATACATAAATGGCTATTTTTTATCCTTCTCAACAAGACAGATCTTAAAGGGATGGTTAAGAGCATACTAGTTCACCTATTCATGTACAAAAGTACACTGGGAAAGGGAGAGGTTTACATACAATTTACCATAGCAGAGTACCGTTAAAGGACAAATCCTCCCTCTAAGATGGTGGCAACTATTTTTTTCCCTATAGATGAAGTGTTCATGGAAAATTTAAACATCTGATTCAATGCTAGGCATTTTCTTATACACACGTCTATTGCTACAGGAATTTAAAACCCTTGGAGTTGAGTACAAGCTATTCCTATTTGCAACATAAGGCAAAACATGCTCTGAAATGTACATGTCATTATGGATCCGACCATCCCTGGAACAGTATGATGCAGTAGATTTTATGGATGACCTTAAATAATTATCATGTCTTCCTCTTGTTGGTAATGAATATTTATAAAGATCAGCTGGGCTTCGCCTAAGAGATAAGTGCTGGTCATCACCATACGAGTGCAGAAAGGGATTATCATCTGAGTGAACAGGATACAGGGACTTGCTCCGCTTACTGTCCTCTAGAGCACGAGTTAAAGTCGAGGCCTTGTTGCTCAACAGTTTGCTTGAGGGAACACTAAACATGCTTGCATATGGACTACTTTGTAGAAATTTCTCTCTTTCTTTCAAGCTTATACTACGAGAAGGTCTTCCAATATCAATTTCCCTGGACTTATCGGCGATATTATCAAAAGAATGTTGCCTGCTAATCCTCAACTTATTTTTTTTATGATATTGCAGAGCATTATTTTGTGACCAACTATGGTCATATATTTCTTCAGGAAGTGATAAGTTCGTTGTATCCTGCAGCATCTGATCTTCTTCAATATCATAGAGGTTCCCCACCCGCAAGCACGCGTCACATTTATAGGGAGACCTGCTCAAATAGTGTCCCGCATAAGTGGGCACATTGGAAAGACAGCTCCTGCAGTGGGTGGAATTCTGCCTGTATCTATCGTTCATGTCAACCAGGGAAGCATTTTTATCTTTCAACGTGTAGTGCTTTGCATAAAGTTTATACTGGTCATTGTTTGGAAGACTGTCTTCATTATGCAAGGGAGTCCTGTTAGCATGTTCTGCTTTCCTGTAGTTGTCATTGTGATCTTGATAAACATCAGGAAACTCTATAGTTTCTGGAAGGACAATGTTTTCGATGTACTGAGGTGTGTCCAAGCGGAATCCTGGCTCCTTGTCAGCATCAATCGTGTAGATTTTATCCCGTGGAGAGCTCTGTTTGGTTTTCAGATATGTCAGTTCCACTTCACTACAGTCTTTTGGGTATTTTGATGCTACTGTCCTTTTTTTGAAATTGTCCTTGGTTTTGTGGTGCTTGTTGTTGTTTTCAGGTTCCATATGGCAAGTAGCTCGGCTTGATGTCTCCGATACATCTGAATGGACAATTTCTTCAGGAAGATATCTTTGGCTTTTCACTGAAAGCTGCCTGTTTTCATCTGACCCGTCTTCTCTCTGGGAACCTTGGCTCTGACGTACAGATTCCTGACGTAATGATTCGACAGATTTCCTCCAAAGCTGCCTGGGTCTGGAGTTCATTTTGGCTTCTGTTGTTACTGCAACCTCTACTGTATTTGGATTAGACTCATTCAGCGTAAGAGGATGCTGACCTTGGAAAACATAGTTGTTAAGATTGTCTTTGTGTCGATTGCCAGGAAGTGTTTGCAGTTCACTCATGTTGTCACCAAAAAAGTTGTCCTTTGTCTGAAAGGGTCTGTTATCAGAAAATACCAAGTTTCCCTTATCCATGACCATATCCATAATCAAGGAACCCCTCTGAATAAAATCAGCTGTTCTTTTGGGGGAGTTAATTCTTGAAGGATTGATATTGGTCATATTTTTCGCTGTTCGCAGTAGTTTTAACATGTTGGTTTGGGAATTGGTCAAAGTAAAGTCAGGAGACTTCTTTTTTTCTTCAATGTGTACTCCATGAATGCAGCTGTAGATACCCTGTAATATGAGTAATACAAAACAAATTAAATCACTAGGTGTAAATTTTAAGTACTTCCATTCTTTTTTTTTTTATTAACAATAAAGAACAATTAAACATTGCTTATCTAATGACTGGAAAGATTATAAGTACTTGTCTATTCTTTTAACATTTCCTTACATTGATAGGGGAGAATAATTTCTGCCATATCTGTCAGCACTCTAAATGAGAAAAATTGCCAGTATTTTACAAACCAATAGTCTTTGTTGGCCTCCAATGCTTATTCCAGAAAACAAGATTAGAGTGTACCCCAAAAGGCTTCCTAGTTCCATCACAAAATGTAACTAATCTTCAGTAATGGAAACTCCATTCAGCCTGCAGACAGGATATTTTCTTGGAGGTCAAGGTTTTCACTTTCACTGAAATAAAAAGGCTTCTAGTCATGGTATTTTCACTTTTCTGTTTCCCATCCTAGTACCTACGAAAAAATCCCAGCTTTTTCTAAAGCCTGAACTTGAGTTCATTTTGAGCAAAAGGCTGAAGCCCACCTTTTCATTCTGACTTTTTCAGTCACTCCTGTGAGCTCAATTGACATTTCTGACCCTGTGAACCTGTAATTCTCAGAAATCTGCCTTTGAAATAAGTACTTATTTTTCCCTGCATTGGTTAGAAGAATTTCATATGTAAAAGGCCAAAAGTATAAAGTTCAAATGTAAAATGTGGAGGTTAAAGTGTATATGCTTTTGCAGACAATGCCCAACGGGGTAGGGCAGAGTATTTTTAATGTAGTTCCAATACACTCCAATTCACTCAACAGAGTAACTTCAGTACATTTTAAAGCAATTAGGCATTTTTGTATAATTCTAGTTTATCCTCAGCTATATTAAAAAACAGCAAAATCAATTACCTCATGAAAGCACTGTGTGTTCAAAAAAAAAAAAAGACAAAACCAACTCATTTGTCAAAAATATAAGAACAAGCATATATTTCCCTTATTTTACAACAAGTATCACTTATTAGATATGTAAATCCACTTTGGGTTTGCTAAAGTTACCATTAAAACCTGTCTTAGTGTCTAACTAAAGGAAGATGACGCTTGTGTTTGACCTCTTCTCATACTTTATTCAAGTTTGCGATCAAGAAAAGCTTATAAAAATACTCCAGTATATTTTTATCACTTAAAATCCACTTGTTTAAGAAATACAGAAAACTGAGAGCTAATGTCTGTCATCAATTTAGTATTTATTTTGTTTGGATTTTTTGGTGAATATTAATCCTGTATCTGAGCAGCTCTACAATTTCTTCATAAAAATTTCCCCTAAATGTATTAGTTTGCAGCATTTGATTACTGATTATCCTAGCATATGACAATTCATACCCTAGAATAAAATCCAGAGGAGAAAAGAGAACATCCTAAGTCCATTGACTACTCTAGAGCATCACACTGATGCTCTAACATGTACTTCAAATATCCAAGCTGAAATAAAAGGAAAGATAATGTTTTAGAGAGGCATCACTTATTCTGTCTGTTGCCTGAAGGGGGAAAAATGTAAAAAAAAAAAAAAAAAACAAAAAAAAAACAAAAAAACAAAAAAAACCCAAAAATTAATTAAAAAGTAATACTAACCCTGCTGATTGAGAACAACAGTCCTGGCCTATCTGAGCAGACTCCCGTGAAGCAGAATCTAAGTTTCCAGTAGAATAAGTGCTCCCAGACAAAGGTTATTAAACTGAGTGCCATGGCTGCTGCAAGCATGTAAAACACTCCTGCCATGTTGTCAATGTCCAGCTGGCTGCTCATGACTTCGTTCTTCTCGTTGTGGCAAATACCAGTCAGCCACAGGGTTTCTAGCTCTTCCATTTCCCCTAGGGAGAGCAAGCAGTCAAACCAGTTAGAATGCAAAAATTACTGCTCACAATATTCAAAAGCCTTTGCAAGTTTAAAAATACAGCACCATTTAATGCTTCATTTGTGGAGCACTTTAGTCTTATCTAATAAGGATTTGCAAGTACAGCAGATTTCAACTCACAGCACCCTAGTTTCAGATATCCTCAGATTTCATAAATTATGTGGGAAGCCGGTTGCTCTAGAAAGCAGGATCTGTGATTTGGGTAAAACTTTCTTCTGCTTGCTGTCATTAGTACCACTTGGAGCGTGGAGGGTTCCCATCCCAGGGGATTCCTCTGCCCCATCCACGAGAGCTGCGTTTGGTGCACACTCAGACCCAGAAAGCTCCTCCCGTCTCGGTCCAACAGATGCCATGGGTCCTGCTGCTGTGGGCAGGTCCAGCCGGTCAGTAAGCCCGTGTGTGCACTCCAGAGGTGCCGATGTACACACAACCCCCCTCCAGACAGCAGTGCCATTAGCAGCACCCACATACCACTCACATACACAAATAATCCGGCCTGATTCTCCTCCTCCTGCCCAGCTGAGGAGGACTGAAGTTTGCTAGTGAACACATACACCATCACTCATGAGATTCACAAACACACCACTATACACAGACCTCTCACACTGGGCTAAGTCTGTGCAATACCTCTGCCCAGACCCTAAACACCCCTTACCCAGCCACTGGCTTGGACCTCGGGTCTTTCCAGAAGTCCCCTGACAATTCACATCTGCCCCCACACTCATAAGCACTGAACGGAAAACAAGATCACATCAAAACCAGCTAGGAATCTAGTTTAGTAAAGAGATGGGACCAGCTGTAGTGGTCAGACACAGGGCTCAGTCAGACGAGCATCCTGTTACACAACCAGGCTCTCTTACATCCCCTCCTCTCCATTTTCCTACGCTTCTTCCTCCCTGATGGACTCTGACCCCTCCCTTTAGCCCTTCCCTTAAACATCACAAAACAAATTTCACGTGTTCTCACACTGCCTTAAAATATGACATAAGAAGTTTGTTCTTTCCTGTGAGACCCATGATAACCTTATTTCCCCTTTTTGTATAAGTTGCAACATTCTGGCAGAACCTCTACTGACATATCTGGTCTCTGCTATTGTCTTTGGCATCTCTTGATCCCTAGGGTTTGGGTAGGTAGGGATATGATTTATTAGTGTTTTTGTCTCTTGCTTTATTTTTTGTTGAATAGCCACTAACGAGATAACCTCTTGAACAATCTTAGAATCCAGGTATCTACACACCCTTTACATCCACATATCCCTTCCATAACAAATTTTTACTCCAGCCTCCCAGCCCAAGATGATGGGTTTTTAATTTTAAAAGATAGAACATCCAAACAACAAACATTAAATGTCAAGTTTAAAAATTCAGCAGGAGCAGTAGCAGCCAGGTCCTGCAGTTGGCCGCCCTAGACGCTGCACCGGGCCGTCACTGCAGTAGCCATTAGTCACATTTCCTCTCATTGCTGGCTGCGTTTCAGTAATAGGTAAATTGATTCAGAGATGCAGTTTTCAACCAATTTCTGATCTAAAGACATTTTAGAAAGAAAAGACATTATTTATAAAATCTTTATGGTTTTCTTCCCAGTAATACTTTTTTTTTTTAATGGCAAAGCAATGATAATCACCAACACTGGATGTAAACTCACCCAAAGCATTATTTCTGCAGGTTAGAGTAACACTACATTGGAAATGGAAAGTTTGACGCGCTTTACCTGTACAGCACATGCAGCAAGTAGGACAAACAGCTCTATATGATGCAGCGTTAAGAAAGTCTATTGCATTTTGTACACCACCTGTTTTCTATAGAAACGGTGTCTATAGTGTCACTTAATGCTTGGATACTTGCAGGAACACAGTATGCCCCTTTTCCTATTTAAGTTTCTTTTTTATTATTTTTATTGTAATAGTGGTATCTTTCAAATACAGTTATCCTGGCTTTCTGTCTCTCCATTGTCTGTTTTCCCCCAGAGACCCAGGTGATACAGTAACTGCACACCCTTCCTGCGTCACATACTCCCAGCCCTCTCTCTGACGGTGCCCTGGACCCTTCCCCCTGCTCCCTCCTGGCCCTCTGGACCATCCAGCCTTTCTTCTTACAGTCTCCTCTGGCCTTTCGCTGCCTCCTCAGCAGCAGCAGAAAAACAAATGGCATTACCACACATCTGAAACAGAGCATTCCTGGTTTCTGGTTCTGACCATGCCACATCCTTACTGCCGTGAAAACACTTCACTTACTTAGAGCTAAGGAAGCAGATCCGCTCTCTCCTTCTGTTGTGTATTCTTAGTCTTAAAATCTGTATTTCACCAATGAGATTTGGCCTCAGATGAAGGACGCCATCACTTAGCAGTGGTTGCAAGAAACTGTAATTGTTCCTGCCAAGACTGATTTTGATATTGAATGATATTATTAATTTTCAAATGTTTTGTGTTGTTCTTACTGAAAAGCATTGCATGTGCATACATGCTTTTTTTCACTCTTGTGGATGTGGTCAGCTGAGTAATTCTATTACTATTTTTAATGACATAAACTCAGTGTTTCTAGAAGATACAGCAGGCAATACAGTGGTTCAGAAAGGGAAGCGCCGAGTCAGGTGGCTTGGTGTATCTCCCAGTTTAGGTTATGGCTTCAATTTACAAAAAAAATTACAGTGCTCAATCTTCAAAATACCTAAGAGCATCCCCAAAGAAGAAAGTAAATCCTAATAAATCTTTAAAGTCTTCTGATCCAGGACACAGGGACAATAAATTATTAATTGTAACAGTATAGATATCGCACACTGTCACTACATAGATCATTGGGGTTCATTATTTCATTTCAATATCTTAGCACATTTGGATTTCTTTTGTTCTGCTAAACCTCAGTGGACTGTTCCTCTCGTCTCTCTTTCAAGTCCTCCCCAAGGTCTATGAATAAAACTCACAGAGGCTATAGAACAGAAAGAACTCAAGCCCAAAGAGAGCAATATTTCTGGTTTGTGCATTGGTAGCCGGAGCTCTGACAATCAGCCCTCATTACTTCCCACAGGAAAATTCACATCTCCCAAGATTGTCAAACTTCAGTTTGATTTGACTGCTGTGCCCTTTTACAATTCATAACAAAACTCACAAAGGAATTTAAACCTCTCTTTTATTTCTGTTTCCTGTGTGTTTCCTTCCCTCTGGCATGAACATCTAAAGTAACTATTGATAATCCGCTAACCTTTCCAAAAACGTCACTACAGAAACACACCAAGCTTGTTTTGAGTGGAGATAAATGACGATGCCCTGGCAAGCTGCAAAGAAAAAAAAGCATGCCAGAGTCTCGCAGATCCCGCTGTTGCAATATCCCTTCCATTACATGACAGTGACAGAAATCACTGTTAATTAATACCCAGAAGTAACTCACAATTTTCTAGATCACAAGGCACTATGAGTCATTGGTTTGTCATAGTTATGAAATGATATTATCTGGGAATGGACAGATTAGACTGGTAATTCTGGTCTATATGTATAAATCAGTTACCATCTACAGTTTATATTTATATACATGTGTGTATACACACAGAAACAGACAGACAAAACAGTTACTAATTTAATTGTAATAACATTTCAGCAGAGCTGACCCTATAAAACTGGCAAAAATGCCCAATCTATTTATTGCTCTTCCTGCTCATTACTTTTTTACCTAAGATACTTGCAGAAGGTATAATGTTTCATATTTAACCTTTTTTATAATTTGAATTTCAAATTAAAATACATGTGGTTTTACAATGCATTAGGATATTATTTTTATTACAAAAACCTCAGGTATGAGGAATTTTTTTAACTGAGGTGTCAATTCATTTCTAATAAAAATCAGTCATTTCCAAACTTGGCCTGGAGTTGGAATTCAAAACATTGAACTTTGAGGCTAGTTAAACTTTCATGCGGGGGGGAAAAAAAAAAAAAAAAAAAAAAAGTATAAAAGAATCAAGTTCTTTTGCAGGAATGTTGTCTTTCAAATCCTTTTGGTGGTCTAACTTGTGAGGTGGATGCATAGGGTGATGACACCTATAGCAACACACTACTAGGCACTGGAAAGGCCAGAATTTTGTAACTATTAGGCATTGGAGAGTTCAGTCATCTCCACGCGTGTGTAATTTTAATTAGCAAGTAAGAGCTCAAAAATTTTCCATAAAAAGACCTTGGAAATCTAAGTCAGCAACCTCAGTATATATAAATGCCAGACCTCAATGAACCAAGGGTTAATGGGGTTCAAGTCTGCATCTAATACGGGCAGTCTCAAGTTACTTACAATTAGTAATCAGACTTATTTTAAGGCTTTTTGTTTTCACTTCAGATACTTACCAAAAGGAATGTAAAGCCACAATCATTTTCTACATGCATCCATGTGTGGATGAGATTAACTATTAAATGAATAGTCACAGATTTCAGCACAGTACACCATGACACTAGCACAAGATTAGAAAATGAACAGTTCTAATACATTTGATAAAAAAAAAAAATAGGGTTTATTTTCTGTTTAATATGGTCACAGTATATTTAACCTGCAAAATTTACAAATAACTGTATGGTGTCTACATTAAGATATTTTAAAAATTCCTACAGTGCTGTATCATAAAAAGTTTGCCTCATTTATAGTGTAAGATATACACTATAAGGTATAAGCGAGTATTTTAAAGATCCATATTTCAGGCAGTGTTGAGCCTCTACACTATTCACCCAAAACACAGTATGGTCTTCTCCAATAAAACGCAGAATTCCAGCTCTCTCAGAGGTAATTCAGGACTATTTACACGATGTTTTCAGGTTACAGCACAAACAGTACTCAGATCCCTTTGTGTTTCGCTTGGGTTTTTTCCTGTCAAGAAGCCATTAAATAAAAGTTACCAGGGGGAAGAATAAGCAGCTACATACAAACAATGATTACAGTCAAAGCATTGACTGAGTGGAAAAGGAAACAGAAATGGTCCTTGTGAAGAATTTACTATTTACTTCTGTTTCACTTATCTACATTCTCCGCAGGAAGAGTTATTCTATCCGATGAGTAATTACATTAATTTTACAAGATTTGTAATTGGAAAATCAACTTTTTAGATTTGATTCTGTTATTATCCTTCAAATGATCAAAGTAAATTGCTAAATAATTTGCTTTAATATTTCTATAAGCACTGAAGTCTATAATTCACTGAGTTCTTATTTTTCTTCTTTGAAAGACAGATGTTTTCTGCCCTACTTTAACAATGTAGGTTAAAGCCATAATTTCCTGGGGATAATAACTGATCGTTCACAGGCTGCCTCAACTACTTCCTTACCCCTACTCTGGAGGGGTATTTTCATCAAGTTCTTACCTTAATTTTAACCTATTTAATTATTCTCACACATGAAGGAAGAAGAAATCTATTTGATATGTCCCTTCTGGATCCAGGAAAAGAGTGCCAGCCTGTACCTTCACCTTATTGCAAACCAAAACTTGGCATTGAGGTGCCAACAGAACATAAGAGAAACAGCAAACTAAAACAAGCTGAGGAAAAAATAATCTAATGGGAGTTTTTCTGGCAGTGGCATTTCTAAAATGGACTATTGCTCTCTTGAGCGTGGGTGAGGGATTGGGTTTACACAGCAAGATCCATTGCACAAAGGCACTTGGAACCACCTGAGCTGTGGAAACCCCCAGTGCTGGACACGCCTGCACCGGTGCCAGGTCCCGCAGCAGGCGTATCAGGCAACTGCATGGCAGGTCACCCTCCTCTGCCTCCAAAAAATATTGCCTGGCATGAGAGCTGTCTGGAAAAATTAATTCTCCCCTACACTGTGTTGCTTTACACACTGCAACCATCCTTAAGCGTGGTCTGCACATTCTGCAGGAGAAGCAAGGAAGAGATGCTTTGTCCAAGCAGAGGAAGCCAAGCTGCAGCCCATCTTTGTTGTTTTATTGGTTAAGTACAACAGACTTCTAGTGTCAGCACATCCCCTAGGACTTGCATAAGGTGCAGGGCAGGAGGAGGACACTCCAGTAGGAGATCACAGCGCATGTGACAGAGCAGAAGGTGCACGAAGAAGCAGGCTGGTATTGATGGTATAAGGGGTGGTGACTCTTGCGCAAAGCGCTAACCTGAGGTTCAGCCTGAGGAGCCAGCATGCAAGTAAAGAAAACTGACATAAAACAATTATAGATCTGGAATAAAAGGGTTAAATATGTGCTTTCACATTGGTCAGATGTAGGGCATCATCTTCAAAAGACTGTGGCTGTGCTAGAAGAATCATCTGCTTCTTCAGACTGGACAAACAGCAGTTGCCAAATTTAGGGACAGACTTTCACACTTACTCTGCTGAGAACTCTCACAAAGTGATGGAGGAGGAAGGTGCACCCCATCACTTGGAGACACTAACATAAGAGGGTCTTTACCCTGAATGGAGGACTCAGAAGCCACATGGGTTGATGTGTGTTTGGCTCAATGAGCTCATGAATTTCCATATGACCTAGTTAGATGACCCACACAGCACATTTCAGAGAACAGATTACATAAAAGTACAGCAACTGTTTGAATTCAGTCTGGATCTCCCAAAACAGTATCTCTTACTCTTATTTTCTGAGTTATTTCCCCCTGTAAAAATAACAAGAGGAACACAGATGAGTGACAGCAATAAACTTATTGTGAGCTAATGACTGCACTCTGCATGTCCCCATTAGTTAAGGATGAATTAACAGAACTGCTAAGCACGACTTTCAGCATTACAGTCCCTCTAACTCTTGTTCAGCTACACAAACACCCTCCACTTATACGCTCACACTCTCCAGTCACATTTGTTCCACCCACTGCTTAAGGAGGCCACTAAATATATAAACAGAAAATCACTGAGATTGTGGGTGTATTCTGCCTGAGCAGCATGCACTGAAAATATGTCCTTATAATCACATCCGTATTTCCTTCTTGGTCTTTAACGGTCCCTGTGAGTCACACTGCTCCACTTCCTTATAATCTCAACAGCGATTTGGAAGGCTTATGCTAAAATATGAAAAAATAGCGAAGAGCTTTCCTCTTCCAAATGTAAGGGGGCAAATCTTATTTCCACAGTTACCTATTACCCCTAAGGAGTGGGAAGCAATTAGCCACCCAGGAAAATATCTCTTCGTGTACTAAGCCATCCTAAGAGCACACAAAGATTAACCAGAACAGAAACTTATTAGGAAGGGGAATAACAGACTCTTTCTGGACACGCAAATCGAAACCAGTTTTCTTCTTTACATCTCTGCCTCCAATTGCTTTAAAGGTTGCAGCTTTAAGGGCTAAGGTCTTAACACAGTGATACATACCATCTGCCCCTCTTCTCCTGGAGACCTCTTCCCAGGCCTTCATTTGAACTGAGCCCATGACCTCCAGGCACACAATAGGTTACAAATACCTCACATGCAGTAGATGTTTGACCTGGTCAGCTGGCTGGTGTTCTCCTACTGCTTCCCAGACTTGTCCTCTTTACCCAGCATTTTCTGTTCCCTGCTTCCATCCATTTCTGCTGTCATGCATCTGTTATCCCTCTGTTCTGCTGCATCCCCCATAGCTAAAGGCTCCTTACTGGCTTCCTCTCCATCCTGTGCACACTCTGAAGCCCTCTTACTCTCTTAATCCCAAAGCAGCTTTGTCATTTGCAGTTTAATAATGTCATTCGCTCATAAAAACAAAAACAAAAAAAAAAGACAGAAAGAAAAATAAATTCTCCTCATCTACTAGGCACCAGTGATTCTGCCCCAAAGCTCAAAGACATGGTGCTATAGGTTTCAAAAGCAATGTCTTTCAAACTACTTTGCAGGATATTTTTAGAAAAGTACCACTCTGCTTTAAATGGCACCATCCAGCCCAAGCCAGAGGAGTATTAGCAATACCTGGGCCTTCAGACAGCTGGCCAAAAGTTCTTGCTATGGAAGGCTGGAGGAACACGAGTGCCTTCGCAAATGTTGCAGCTATAGACTTGCTAAATTATGCAGGCTGTGTGCCTGAGCCTTTACTGCACTTATCAAATGGCAAGCTAGCACAAAAAAAAAGCAGTTGACAGCTGCTAGGGTAACATGCTGGATTGCGGGTATGTCAGCCTGCCCAGCTGCTCTTTACAGAGGTTTATAAAAGAGATCAAAGTGTGTATCATGCAATTCTTCAGTGCACAACAGTTCTGTTCTGCCACATTCCTGTGGCTGTGGGCAGAAGATCCCAAAAAATGATGGTGCTGCTTCTTAGCAGCTGTATCACTTTGGTTGCTTTTGAACTGCTGAGTGCTTCTGTTTCTCAACAGAAGAATGAGAAATAGTCTTCTGTGTCTCAGTAGAAATATTTTTATTTCTCTGTCAAAAAACAATGGAAGTTTTGACTAGTGACCACAGTAAGCCAAAAAAAAAAAAAAGCACAAACACCGCTGCACGTTAGAGAATTACCCTGATCAACTACTTTAAACAAAACTGCAGATGCTATTCATGAACTGGAAGTTTTTGCAGATAATGTGATGTACAGATAAGATGTGCAAAGCCAGAAATTCACTATTACTATGCTTCACTCATATCCTTTATACAAGAAAAAGCAACCCCTAACTTTTTATATTGAAAAGATTCAGTGTTCCAAAGCAATTAATCTTATACTAACAAATGCATATTAATCTCAGCTTCCTATGAACCGGGCTATGTATATGAACCTGTACAGATCAAGTGTCTCAATCTTTGAGACAACTGAGTGGCTATTCTTTTAATTCCTCAGCAACTCCTTCCCACCTTCCTTCCCTCTCTTTTCCTCTTCGTTAGAGTAACAAATATGCCATCTTGTAGACAGTTTCCTTCCACTGAGACTTCAGAGCTGCTTTCACAATGTCATTGTTAATTGTCAGTATAATTTGTCCACCCAGTAGAACTATCCTCAGGATCACAACACTACTCCTGTAGATACATATAAACTATCCAGTCTAAGCTTAAAGTTATCCCTAACACATAGCTACATCCCTCTGTATTTACCTGATTTTTTTTTTTTTCTCAGTACCAGCAAGATAAAAAAGAGGGTTCAAAGCCATTGACTTGAATGCAGAAAAAAGCACTGTGCTTTGGAAAGTATGAAAAGATGTTCATGCATGAACAAGTCATTAATACTTCAGTTGGATGTTTTACATCAGCAAAGAAGAGAGAAAGGGTTCACTGTGCAAAAATTTCATTTCAATGTGTAAGTGAACTGTCTTGGACAGGAGAGTGAGATAGAAGAAGCAAGAGAAGAATCAAATGAAAAAAATCACAGGAGAAAGACATATGCAGAGCAAGCTGAAAGCTCTAAAATGCATTTCAAAAGGCTGTACCAGTACTGTATAAACGTAAGAGACAAGATAGTGGGTTTTTGTAGGTGCAATCAGATATACTTTTAAACTAATTACTTGGTCTTATCCAAATATCTAGTATAATCCAAAAGGTTCTCTCCCCTTGTTAACATAATATTCAAATCATTAAATTGTGTTTGTTCAACTCATTACAATTTTTTTTTCTTACAGTTATGAAACTCATTAGATTTATAATCATTCATGAAAATTATTCCATACTGTGATTAATGTTGTATTACATATACTGAATAATAATTCAATACGACCATGCACTTTGCTGTTTTATAGGCTTAGTCTTAGGGAATGATAAATTCTGCAGAGGTTATACATGTGAGAAGTATTTCTGCCTTCATTGGTGTTTGCCTTTTTACTTAAACCACCTCATTCAGGCTCCACTGAGGCCTTCCCAGGAGTATCATCTTAAGATAAAACTTTTCCCCTAACCATACTTGCTTTTAGTCTAGATAACTTCAAGAGATTTTTAGTGACACAGCAAAAATGATGTCGGTCTGAACTCTAGGTTCAGCCCTTCTAATTCCCTAAAACAGAGTTACGTAAGTTCGTAGCTCAAAAGACTGCTCACGTAGATTACAAAATCAGGTCAATGCTAGTTCTAGGCAATCACTCTTTACATTTAATTTCTGAGCGTTTTGTTCCAGTTCACCTGCAATATACTTTATAAATCAGTAGGAGAAATTTCTACCTCAATATCATTCTTAGCGTTTTTTTCGGTTGTTCTTTTTTTCCTCCCCATTTGTTTGGTTGTTTGTTGTTTTTTTATTTTTTCCTGAAAATTATCATCTAGACCTGTGACACAATGAAGTGAGACAAGGTAGCAAACATTCCTGGGTCTAAAGGAAACATACCTACAATCATTCCTACCCATCATATATGTCCAACTGCTATTCTCTTTAACAGTGCCCAGACCATTTTCTCAATAAATATAGGCATCCTTTACAAGAGAAAATGAACATTTTAGTGTTCATCAGTTGTCCAGAGTACCTTCTAAAGGTATTGAAAAAAAACACTGAAAACATGCCATAAATACGTTCACAGTCCCCATGGTTTGTGCATTCAAAACTTTTGCTTATCTTCTGAAGTAATATCTGAGCAACATGAACATGGGAGCAGACATTTTATGACAAGGTTTCATTCACCTGTGTGCCATCTGTATCTTCTGTAATTCTATAACTTATTTATATAGAAGGTTTAATACCTAGCTTCATAGACAATCCATTTGTATTATTTTCAGCTACTAAAAATGGGTTAAAGATATAAGCATTCAGATGCTATATAAATCCACAGGTTAAAATGTAAATATATGCTAAGATTTTCCCTTCTTTCCTCCCATCCATTTTGTTTTCTCACTGATACTCGAAGTGATGCATAAAAATGCAGTACCTTTAGTATTTTGATGAGATTTTTCTTGAATAACTTCAAATACTTTCCCTTCTATTTCATTTATTTTCTTGCCCTGTGATTTCATTTCTTTTTGTTGGATGAGAAGTATCAAAAATGATGAAACAGTAAGCATGAAGAAAGTGGAAAGTGAAAAGAATTAACAACTCCGCGATGCTCTGGCAACATCTAGAGGGGTTAGCCCACAACTGAGAAAGACACCTCAGATCCTCCTTCAGGCTACAGAAGCATTTTCTTCTTTAGTATGGGCCAAATAATCCAACTTCTCTGATTCAACTTCCCCATCTAAAAATGGGTCAGAATTACAGCACCAAACACTTCTTAACAATATTACACAAATAGAAAAATATTCCATGCACAAAATATTCACAAATAGAAAAATAAACCAAAGATTTTAGCCAATTAATTGCAATTGTTTATAACAAGAATATGTAATTGCTTCAAACCTAGCTATTATGGGTCATATATTTATTCCTTAGCAGATGTAAAGTAATATTTCTTCCATAAGCCTCTCTAAATAGAACAGATCAATAACGATGACACTAGTATCTCTATATATAAAAATGCATCAGTCATGATGATTACATGTCTTCCAGTCACTTAGTATTATAATAGGAAAAAAAAAAAATCCATGTGCTGGAAGACTAACACTCACTGTCTCCAGTATGAAAATCAATGTCTTGATTCTTATGAAACAGGAGCCCACTATGCTAAGGTCCTGCACTTTGCCATTTAAACTGCTCTATTATACAGAAATTTGCCATTCTTAGTCTCAATGACATGCTATCAGTGACCTTAAGTGCATATTTATTTTTTCACAAAGCCCTCTTTTTCACTGACAGAGAAATGCAAAGTTAACACATGTATCTATGAAAAAAAATACATCCAAATGATCATGTTACACACACCACATTCCAATCTGGACTAAAGGATTTTAGTCAGTCATAATATAAAATTTTTTGAACCACCATAATTTTATTCACATGCACACATGAAAGGCATGATGTTTCACTGTGGCACAGAAACACTTCTACAATCAAAACGTAGCTCAAGCCTTATGTAGCGAATGAGTTATTATTACTGTCTACAAATATATCAAGTACGTGCATTAAGTTTTCTTCTTCTGCAGGGCAGAAGTGCCAAGAGGACCTACAATTCTTCTATTTTTGTGTTAGAATGAAAAATTGCTGTTTGAAATCCAATAAAAGCCTACTTCAATTCCATAAACATTCTTTTACCACAAGGTTAAATTAATCCATCCTAGATTAGGGATCACTCACACCAGTTCAGACCTGAGCTAAACATTTCTAAATAGCAAAACCGTCATGCTGAAAGATACCTTATCTACCAAGTAAAAACTCCTGAGAAATTGCTCAAAGGCAAAAAAAAAAAAAAAAAAAAAAAAAATACATTTAGAAATGTTCTATAACATTGAGTCCACTGTTGCTTTGTGATGTATACAAAACCACTTTCTGAAAATAGATGCAAATGTCCTTCGTGGTGAGGTGAGTTAGGAGAAGAGAATTCCTGTCTCAGCACTGAACTCATTTGTTTTGCATTTTCTTGGGTTTTTTAAAGACTAAGAGAAAATAGTAAAAGGCTCAGAGCTACTAAAGCTAAATTAACTGTGCATACATAGAGAAAAAGAAAGGACAAAAGAATGTCCCTACCATCTCCAACAAACTGAAGGAGGGCTAGATCAATTTGTCTCTTCCAAGGTGATCCTTTCTGAAGAGCTATTCCGTAGCCCGTAGTGGCAAAGATGTATCCACTCCCTATTGTGACAAGTTTGCAGCCTTCATCTCTTCCAGCCTTGTAATTCAGCACTGCTGCATCATAGATGAAAGCATCCAACTTCCTGAAATAAAAGAAAATATTTTACAAACCAAATCATTAGGGACAGCTGTTGTCAGACTTCCTTTGTCCTTGATGTTAGGACCCTGTTGAATATCAGATGGATTCTTTGATATCATTAATTACATATCCTGCTCTGCTGTATCTAAAATTAACAAAAGGCATCTATTTTAGTGAGGGGAAAGTAGGACACAGTTTTGCATTTCTATTTTAAGGGATGCTGTTAGAAAGTACTGAGCAGGAGAAACCAAGCTACAAAATGTCTTGCCCTGTTATCTTTGTATCTTTGCTCTCAAAATGGAGAATAAATATCTTGAGATGCAAAATTATCTCCAAAAAGAACCCAAATTACAATAGGGAATTTAGAGTTGAAACAATAACCAATTCACTTATTTAAAATACTGAATGAAAATGTGATTTCATCAGTTTCCCATACACACTCTTATTTTCTGTCTCTTTCCAAAAATAAACAATGAAGGTGGAGGTCAAGTTCTTCCTAAGACAGAGGAAAGTACTGGAGCATATCTGATACAGTTATTTAAACCCTGTTTCAAAATTATAGAAAATAATAATTATGATTTGCAGTTCCAAACATATTATTTGTGTGCCTGGAGCACAGAAGGAATAAAAAGTTCTTGTGGAAAATTTCAAACCTTTCAGCCCACCCACCTAAAAATATAAGAATGGGATAGCCCCGTTCTCTAAGGTATACAGGGAACACAACAAAACAGAAGAAAACAAAATCAGTAAGGAAAGGAAAAGAGGCAGTCTCCTTCAGGGATAATTTTTAAGCAAGAGTTAGAAGCGACAGGTGCGTGGACATTTCACAAATGAAGCCAGCAAAAGTGCATATACAAGAAGACGAGGCCATGTGGAAGGACAGCAGTACTTGCCAGCAGTAGACCTCAAAGACAAGATATTCTTAGACCTGCAGAAATTCATATGCAATCTTCAAAAGGAAAAAGATAAAACTTAAGCTTATTTTGTATTTTTGCCCTCATCTGCATCCAAAACCTTTAATTTATTATTTCTACCACTTACACAAGACTAGCAGACTGCAGATGCAATAGGAAAAAACTATCATCTCAGCCCAAACCCCACCTAAATGATGCACTAAACCAAAGTGATTATGGCCCCCAGTAACACACTCTCCCTTTTCAACATCTTTGCACATCCCATAGGAGTCAGAGGAATGGGGTGGACACAGCTACACAATCAGCTTCACATGTTGGCGTAGGAGGAGTCTTCACCCTGCCACCCTGGCTGCACTGCAGCTCCCAGGCACTGCTGGCCCTGCCTGCTGGCCTTTGAAGAACCACAACGCATTACTATGGAGCACTGCTGAAATCTTCTGACGGGATGCCAATGACAGAGGCTGGCAAAATGCTGCTCATAAACAGCTGGGATCTGTCTTCATGGAAAGGGAATTATAAAAATAAATTAATTGTGGCCGAAAGAGATACAAGAGCATCAACTTCAATTATATTATATAATTATGTACCAGTTGTGAATTCTGTTGCTGTTGAAGTTTTGGAATCACACTTGCCACTAGCTAAAATCAATTTATGTTGATAAAGCTTTTCATTTTTATCCACAGAGCAGAGCAAGACCTAGGCATATCAAATTTTGTCTACTGACAGAAAAGAAAGTACTTTCATGCACAACATAATTCAATGTTTGTTCTTAAATAATCAATCAACATATTCATACAGAATCCTAGCGTTTGCAGAACACTAGATCGGATAGCAAAAATGTGGCACTAAAAATACCCCTATCCGTCTGACATTAAATCAAAAGAAATACCAGGAGAAAGCGAGGTTGTTGGATTTTGTTTGCTGTCATGAAAAAGTGAAGTTCCTGTCACTGCTTACTGTACTTTATTGCTTCCCTTCAAGGATACTTATGCCAACAGTCACCACTCAAATCAGCAAATTGGAATTTAGTGAGTAGCTAATTTAGAGAACGTACAGGTGGCTCATGCGACCATTAAATGAAATAGCTGGGCTCTCCTTTCCTTTGTTTTTCCACCCTTCCCTAAAACTCAGTTGCTGCAATCCTCAGCTTAAAAGTCAGCTTAGTTCCATCAATGCTAAAAGTCTGACTCTCTCCTTCCTTTAAATGGGTAATTTAACATGGAGAAAACAATTGCTAAATATCTGGTAGGTCACGTGTCACAGATTCCACCCAGAAATAAGATATGGATGGCTACCTAACACTGAGGGTAAGCAAACTGGAAATAGCCAAGAGGCTATTGGGGTATTGCTTAGCCTGCAGTCTTCAACACAAGGCCAGACAGTCTTCTAAGTGACATGCTCCCATTCAGCACTTTGGAGACAATCTTTGGTTTGTGTAGGGAGAAAGAACAAAAATCCACATCCTTTGGGCAGGCACACAAGGGGAAAAAAGAAAACCGCCTGCCATACCCTCAAGATATTTGTAACATTTCTGATCTACAGCAGACAATTACTGTAACATACAATCCAACCTCACGCTTTTAGATCGCTGCGGTTATCTGTGGGGCAGGAAGGATACTTCCCCTCTCAGTGGATGCCTTTGGCTCAGGCAAGGGATTGGAAGGTAACACTCCTCCCTGTAGGTACTGACACTGCTGCACCAAGCAGATCTAAGTTAAAACACACTCTAGAATTTGTAATCTGTTTATTCTGGGATTTATAATTTCACAATGTAAGCATATAAAACACATGCTGGTAAACACAGAAAACAGAGTCAGCTCTTCTTCTGTCAAAATAGACTCAGTCAGAAAGACAGAGGGAAAAGGTAACTGCTAAAGACTCAGGGCAAAAGCCTTGTGAACCTCTGAGAAAACATGCTCTTCATATGCAGCTTGCCTCCTTTCTTAACGAGCAGTGTAGTAAAACCTTGGGACAGAAAGACAAGGCACAGTCACAGTTTCTCTCACTCACTGCGGACCCCCTCCCTGGTATCCCACAGAGACTGGCATCAACTGCGGTGAGCACACACAGGGAAAGCAGGTTCTGAAGATGCAGAAGGCTTTGCTTTTGAAGGTTTGCTCTGTACTACTTCATAAGGTCACAATAAATTTAATTCAGCAAATTGACTTAAAAACATGAGGTACTTATTTGGCAGATGCTGAGTGCTGAAAGGTTCTGTTGTCACTTGCTGCCCAGTGTCTGAAATGAAAATCAAAAAGTTGTTTGCCCTGAAAAACTCTTGCTGTCTATAAATACAAACTCACACTCAGAAAATATTTTCTCCATTTCCAACATAAATCTTATAACCTCTCAAGGCTTAATTATCTCTTCACCGTGTGCTCATTATGGAAGTACTATTTCTTGCAAAGCAAAGCTTCAGAACATGATGTGCCCCTGGAACGTAGGCAGGGAGTAACAGGCCACGAAGAAAGCTCTCAGATATTAGGGCAACCAACTCTTCCATCACTGGGAGGTGAATTTCCTGACACTCTGAATTTTTAAGAACTTTCAGACAGCTTTAAACATTCCTCAGTAAGATTTTCCAAAAACTGAGAGAGTAAAACCTGGGCAAGTCTGAAAATTTGATCCTTTCCTAGTTGTTTGCAAAGACGGCAGTGAGTGTCAGCTCCAGAAGAAGGCAAAGCTGGCATTTGCACAGGCCAGCAGGCTGCTGGGGCTGCAGAGGACTTTGCTTCCTGCTATGTCCATGAGAGGAAAGGCACATCTGCTGTTTTGCTTGGCACTGATGGAAAAGCCAGGCTGTACATACAGTGGTGACTGCTGGACGCTGTAGCCCATCCTTGTTTTGTCGTTCTCAAGGCAGGACTGGCAAGCCTGGATCTGTGCTCCAGAGCATCCTTTTGCTCTCTCTTCTTTTTCTACAGACAGACTCACAAGTCCCAGGGTCTTTGTTTTTGTGGCAGCAAAATTCAACTGTGCTACGGAGCTGAGAAGCTTTGTATCAGTCTGAGCGCTAACCACTCTGCTAAGTTACACATTTTCTGTAAAACAGCGTAACACGCTGAGTACAGCACCCCACAACACGGAAGGCTCATAGCCTCCTGCAAACCTGAGTTATGTAAAAATGAATCAACTAACTTGTCATTTCAGTGCAGCCACTTCAGGGGGCAAAAAGCTTTGTCACATTGTGTAGGCTTAAATAAACTGCTAAGAATTATTAGAAAGATGAAAGAGAACTATAGAAACTGGAATGCAGCAAGAAACAAGATTTATAACTGCCATGAGCCAGCCAAGCGCACCAGGCATCTTCAATGAATGCAGAGGAGCAGGACTACAGTGTTATGAGTCATCTGAGCAACTAGCACCTTTGTAAACTTCCTCAGAACTGCTGCAACAATCCTGGGCAGGAGAGAAAATAAACATTTTGGAATATTTATGTGAGAGAGACTACAAAGCGAAATCTCCTTCATTACCTGGCAAGCACAAAGAGGAAAGGGGGTGCGGAGAATTAGAGCTCACACAGCATAGAACATCAGGTGTTATAAAATTACTAATTGGAACAGTTCTAAAAAAACCCAAAAGAGCATTATTGAATGTAATCATTTGAAGTGGGAGATCTGTGAAAAACAAATGCGGACAGTCTTGTATCTATATATTTATGAGTCACCAAGAAGTATAAGATTTGAAAAATCAGAATAGTTATTGCAAAAGCCCATTCTGTAAAGTGTGGCTGTACACATGCAAAAATGCCTGTGTAAAGAAAATAAAAGTTAGAGGAAAAGGTACAGAAGTCATTTCAGACAAACTGAAAACACTTCCCCATATTTTTCCCTATCTCTATTATTGGTACATACTTTTCACCACATTCCTATGATGAATATTGAAAAGCAGGATTAGGAAAATGTCCCTTCATCAGTCATAGCCTCTTCCCAACAACAGAGCGATAGCCCATTTGGAAAATGGTACTTTGCTTCCTTAACCAACTACATGATTCTGCAGTGATTTTTTTTTCTTGATGGAAAGAAGAGGGAAAAATCTAAAAAGGCAATCTGCTCGGTAGTTCTGGAGACCCCAGCAGTAATCCAGCACCTTAGAAATCAATCCCTCTCAATTACTGTATGTCCTGCTGTGACCTGTGTCGTAGTATTTAGAAAGTGAGCGGGATGTGTTAATGCAGTCCTGCTTATTCACATTCTTCTATTTTACTGTCAAGCTCTGGAGTCTATGGAACACATAATCTTGTGTTTCCATTGAGAAACCGGAGCATAACTGAAGTCACTTGCCAGTTTTCAGTTACTGCAGTAAATCCAAACATACAATATCTACAGCAGAATTAATTTCTTTCTAAAGTGGGTATCGTTCGGTGCAGTGTTCATCTGTCAGATCCAGGACATTAACTTTAGAATCATTTTTTCTCTTTCTCTTTTCTATATGTTTTCTAACACCCTAAATATGTTCTTTTCACAGCCAGGCAAAAGCTGCTTATTATTAGTAACACATATTTGACTTACACAAAACCAGAATGCATGTAATAGATGAAGTGCACCATCATAGCAATTAGCTTGCATTACATTTTGCTGCAAACAGCTGTATCTCAATGACTTTTCTACATTATTTTTTATAAAGAGTACCTTTGAACCCAAATATGCACATTCTGAGGCTTGTTCTGAAAAATTAAAGGTCGTTTACATATTTAAGAATAATTATCCATTATAAATTATATAAATTCTATTCTGAGGAAAGTTAATTAAATCCAAGCTATTTTTGAAATTTCTCTAAGTGACTTAAAAAAAAAAATTATTCCTCAAATTTGGTTGCAAATAAATGCAAATGATTCTACAAAATTATTACATAGTAAGTGTCATAACTATTTACTAAGGCTCCAGTCATGTCTTTTGAAAGCACAGTATCTGAAATTACTGTCTTCTTACAAATATCAGACTGCAGTCAGTGAATCCTCAAACAGTATGTAGAACACTACCTTTACCCTCCCCCTCATCATCAGGAACAATTTTACCTATTAAAGTTTTGTCTCCTAAACATTATTTTCAAAACATTCTGAAAAAAAATACTACTTTTCAACTTTTTTGCTTTTAAAAGTAAAACACATTGTCTGCAGAACAGATACCTTAACACGACTCTTAAGTAGTATTTATAATTCGATTTTAGACAAAAAAAACTGGTATCCACTTAAGGCTGGATTAAACATATGCATATATTTTAGAGACCATCAATACCATTGCTGAGAAGGCAGCAAGTGCAAAAATAGCAGCTCCAAAAGATGATTTACATTACAGATTCACAGATGTACTACAAATTTAATAATTTACATTTTATCCGTTCTTTATCCGCAGAAGGGATAAAAGAAAGTATGTCAGGAGTTCACGGCGAGAGACACAATGTCATTTGTGTGTGTCTCAAGCTATGTCCAGGGGCTCTAGTGCCAAAAGGTCACTGGAATGACACAGCAATCACAGGGAGGGAAGGCTGCTCTGAAGGATGAAGCTTCAATGGAAGTGCTCTAAAGTGACACTTTGATATTGCTGGAGTAAGAGAACCAGATATTTAACCTTTAGCATGAAGGACTGATGATTTTTTTCTACCCAGTTTAGACTAAAATGCATTTCAGGTTATCTGATGGCACTTCATCACCAGCAGTGACTTTATCTTGTAGCACATACTCAAATAGCTCCACGCAAATCTTAAGTTCACATACAGTGGATGAATTTCTTGACATCAACAATTCATTAGGGGGAAATTTAATGACCACCTCCTCTGCAACAATGCAGGTTAGCAGAGTTTAACCCAGTTAAATGATGAACTCATTAGCAGGGAATGAGCTTTCAAATTTTCTCCCAGCTCAAACTATCCTCACTTCAATCTTCACACAGAAAACACAGACACAAAATGTGAAAGAGAAAGCTCTGACAGACATTAACACCATCATGAGAGATTGTGGAGGCCTCACCTCACCTGTCAGGGCAATCTCAGGCTGCCAGAAAAGCCGCTGTGAATCCTCCTGAATCACTTGGCTGTGGTCACCTGAATAGGCACGTTCGCCCCCTCACTCACAGGAGCTCCCATTCACCATCCCTCTGTCCACCCACCTTCCCAGTCCCTGAGACATTTCCCTTAGCAACAAAATAATGGAAAATCTAGTGTGCCTTTATGATTAATTTATGCAATGGAATAGTGTCCCACTTCAAGTCTCAGAAGCCAAGCAATGAAGTATTTGCAAAGCGTCAGTTTATCAAAACATAAAATTTGAAGAGTTGAGTAGGGGGAATATATTTTTAGATTAAAGGTTTTGTCCCAGTTACAATAGCATAATGAAGGATAAATTCAGCACATTTCACCAAGCACCTGATCTCATCTTCAAATCAAATGAATACTGAAACTTAGAATAGCTTCTTCTCAAAAGAAGAGGGGTTAGATGGGATATAGCTACTTTCACCTGTCCATTTTAGTTCCAGGTATTTTAAAATATTTAACAACATTAGATAAATAACTACATTACCTAAAAAATTGTAATATAGACACAGGAGATAATATTTAAAAAAAATAAATCAGAAGAGCACTCAGGTACTGAGTAAAGGAATTAAACATAAATTACTATATTTTCTTTCTTAGAGGCAAGTTGCTATGGATCAGCTAAATGGGAGAGATAGGCTATTTTCTTAAAAAAAAAAAAAAAAAAAAAAACACCACAAAAAAACCACCAAACATAAAAACCAACCAACCAAGCAAAACACAAAAGTGCAGCTTCCCCAGACACTTCAATAAATGCCTCCTCAAGTCCCAATAACCTTCTAAATGCCAATATTAGTATTTGCCTGTTCTTCAAAGCCTGTAAGAACCAATCTCCCCTAGAAAGTCCCCTAGAACAGCACATTAGGTTCTACACAGTCCGTTATTTATTTAGACTTTTCAATACATGTGTAAGAAATACAAGAATGTAAGAATAACTGCGTTTCCTGAAAGGACAGTAAGGGATGGGGAAACAGGGATTAGCCATCAGAAAAACTGGTGCCAGAAAATCCTGGCAGAAATGGAAAAGCCACAGGACGTCTTTATCTCTGTGCTGCCAGCTGGGTGGCACTTTGTAGTCCAAACCCTTCA
This sequence comes from Chlamydotis macqueenii, assembly GCF_036417535.1. Lineage (NCBI taxonomy): Eukaryota > Metazoa > Chordata > Aves > Otidiformes > Otididae > Chlamydotis > Chlamydotis macqueenii. Next base: position 17,782,034 of record NC_141570.1, read on the forward strand.
CTCTGCTCACTTTACCAGCAAGAGCAGGAAAGCTATGCTGATTCAAACACACATTTCTTTTAAGCTATTAGATTTCAGAATTGATACTTCAGTGAACAAATCCTCGGAAGAACGCTCCTAGATGGAACAGCAAATTGCAAATATTTTCGTATCTCTGCAGTTTTTTGGCACAATAGCAGTTGCCCAGTTGCAACCCAGCTTTCCAATTCCTAGGTTGGGTGACTACACTTGTAACATCAATTGAAAATCATTCCCCTCAGAGTTAACACCAAAGTGAATATTAGAACAAACACTGAAATAAACATAAGAGTGAAGTCCAAAAAAAAAACCATCATCATGTAAATTGAAATTAAGCTACCCCAGCCATCTGATGTCAAACTCAATGAAGCTACTGATCGTGAAAGCTGCCTGAACCCAGCCAACCAGGAGAGAAAATACTGAATGGGCCAAACTGTTTTGCAGAAATTTTTGAGGGTTTTTTTAGAGAATTTTGGGAAGAAAACTGTTATTCACATTATTAGCTCCTTCAGATGGTTTTAAGCAAAGTGTATTTGTACAATAATTTAGTACTTACTGTCAAAATTGATAGCGATAAATAGACATTCTGGGGCATAGCAAACATCTTGCTCTCCCAGGGAGTTTTGGATCTTTGTTCAATGTTCTTTGACTTCAACTCTCCACGGAGGTATATATGCTTAGGAATACCTGTACATGGGCTGTAGATCCTCACTGCCTGATAATCATAGAATGGTTTGGGTTGGAAGGGACCTTTAAAGGCCACCCAGTCCAACCCCCCTGCAAGGAGCAGGGACATCTCCAACCAGAGCAGGTTGCTCAGAGCCCTGTCCAACCTGGCCTTGAAGGTTGCCAGGGATGGGGTGTCCACCAGCTTTCTGGGCAACCTGTGCCACTGTTCTACCACCCTCAGCGTAAAAAAGTTTTTCCCTTATATCCAGTCTGTATCTACCTCCCCCCTATTTTAAAACCATTACCCCTAATCCTATCACAACAGGCCCTGCTGAAGAGTTTCTCCCTGTCTTTCCTACAAGCTCCCTTTAGGTACTGGAAGGCTACCATAAGGTTTCCCCGGAGCCTTCTCTTCTCCAGGCTGAACAACCCCACCTCCAACTCTCTCGGCCTGGGTTATTGCCTCATATAATCTATGACACAAACAAAAAATAGATGCTTAAGGAGGAATAAAAAAAAAACAGGCATGTACAGATGCTATTGTCCCTGAATACATCTTCTTGGCTTCCAATGAATGGATATTTAATGAGCTACAGGCTGTATTAAGCTCCATCATGTTTAATAGCTGCCACATTATTCACCTTCTACCAGTTCCTTCAGTTTTTTTCTGAGCTTGTTTTAATTTTGGTATTAACAACACCTGATCTCCAGAATGTAACTATGCCAATTTGACTCCACAAATGCAATATTTTATCAATCATTACTGAACTTTGTGAAGGTCTGGTGTCAAACTGGGAAAAGAGAGAAAGAGACACAGAGAGAGGAGAAAGTGAAGAGGAGAGACCTACTGATGCTTACTTTTACTTAAACAACAACAAAAAATCCTAAGTGGTCTACAGTGTGGTGATTGTTTCAACTTGTCAGCACTAAAGAGTACTACAGAACAATAAATTCTGAAAGTATTTTACATCTCTATTTCCACTCTGGATATAAGGCATAAAGTATGCAGGCATAAAATGTGATACTCCCAAAAGTTGCCTCAACTCATCAGTGCTTCAGGTGTGATCTAGCTCTGGTTCAAGTTTCATTTGACTGAGAAAATTAAAGTTCAGTTCAGTTTTTTTTTAAGGAGTTGCCATGGTTCTATCTCACAGCTCTATTGATTTTTTTTTATTTTGTCTTTCAGACCAGCTGCAGAAATGGATGCTTCTAAGCATCAGCCTCCAAAATGTCCAAAAGTTATATCCAGAAAAATGGTCTAGAGTGGGTGCCTTTGTATGGAAGCAGAGCAATCCAGGAGCTAGTTAAATCAGTCTCTAAGACATTTTATATTCTTGACCATTAGTTAAAGGTACCATTAACAGTGAACTATCTGAAATATGAATTTCTCATCTTATATCGCAAATTCACACTTTGGATTTATCACCTCCTTAAAGGAATGATCACCTAGTAAAAACACCTTACAGGGTCTGACCAAAAAAAAAAAAAAACAAAAAACTTTTAAATTAATATCTCATAGATCTGATGAAAATATGTCAGAAATATTTCTCCTTAATTAAACAACATTTAGTGATACAAATTGGATTCATCACTCAGTACTTTCCTGTAAAAAAAAAAAAAGGCTAATTCCTATCTTAGATTATAAGTTTTGTTGTAAGAACAGCAGATGCAGACTCATGAAAATATTTTTCCAATCACATATTAATAAACAAATTTCAGATAGTAGTTTAAACTGGTGAATTTTGAGTATCCCAAAAGATCTCTAAGTCTTTCACACTTTGAAAGAGAAGAACATCATTGCCTCTTCATTAAGATCAGTGTGTATTTCAACTATAGGCTGCTGTTTCAGTGACATCTTAAAAATGTCATTGGAGCAAGGATCATCCATCCAAAAACCCATTATTTCAGCTGCTGTATTTGATTTTTTAATCCTGTTTTTGAAGCTCATGCTCATGAAAAAAAACAGAAAACTCAAGCAGGCTCAGAATAGAGATCTTTGATGAGTAGGCCATGAGAAAGTGGGAAAACATCATGTTCTTAGCATGATAGCTGGATAGCTGGATTTCATACGTTATTTTAAAATTCAGTTGCATAAAGCAGTGCTTGTGCTCAATCTGTCTTCAGCACAGTTTCTCTCTTCACATATCATACCAGGCATCCAGGAGGGTTGTAAGCAATGAATTATTATAGACTACAGATATCTAATGCTGCCCTGCTGACCTTTCCCTTTCTCCCTGAAACACACTTCAGTCAACCATCTTTGGCAATTTCATAAAAATTTGGTAAAAGAATTGCTGTATGTAGTGTAACATTAGGAGTCTAACAAAAGAGTGAATATTCTCAATTACAAATACTGTAAAATGTTGTCAATCAGGAACAGTAAAAAAATATTGAGCTACTAGATTAAAAGCTTAAAAATTTATGTCTGCTGAACAGTTCTTTAAGTTCTAGTTGCAAGCTGTTATTATCTGCCCACAAGAATGATGAAGAATTTGTGCTTTTTATGCAAAATTAAAGTACATAATTTTTCTCTCAAACAGGTAATTTCTCTCATAGCTTTCCCTCCTCTTTTTAGGTGAAAAGTTATGAACCACTGAAAGAATAAAGACTAGAAAGTTTTTCCTTTGATGAAAGTGTTGGTGACATTTTTTCTGTAAAAATAAATTTAAAATACTGCAAAAAAAAAAATTGAATTGTTTTTGCATCCAAGCAGAGGTGTCAGCTGGCTGCCTAAAAGACAAGTTTGGTTTGTTTTTCACTTTAGGCACACCACCACTTTAATTGACAGACCTAATTAACAGAAGGACCTGCTGGGCACAATCTGACTTGTGTTCCAGCTGACAGGAACGGAGATGTTTGCCTCCTGGCCATGCCTGTGCCACGCTGCAGAAGCTGCCAGCACAGCCTCTGACCAGTGAGTATCTGTGCAGCAAATAACAGGGTGTGCAAAGCTGTGAACGGGACGCAATTTATAAGCATTGTACGCACAACAAAAATCCAATTCAGGCCACTAAACTTAGAGACGGAGGGTATAAAGGGCATCAGAGCCTTCTAGGGTCTTTTCTTGCACTTCCTCTGCTTAGTACCATTGGATTATAAAAAATACGTAACAATCATATTGTTGTTTTCACATGGGAGACTGTGCTTGCAGGGAGGAAATAACTTCTCATGCCATCCACACTGTTCGGTTAGATACTTTCAGGTGTTTCTTCTAGCATTATTATTTGTCATTCAGAAATGACAAAGGAGGAGTAGAATCATCACACGTTCCTATCAAAGCAACCAGCAGCTCAGGACACGCCTGCAGGCCCATAGCATCTTCTCAGGGGACAGCTCAAGTCCTATAATCCCCTGCATCTGAGGCCAGGCCTGGCAAGGCTCCGGCAGTGCAGAAATGCTATCACCACCGCATTCTTTCCAAGCGGCTTCATATTTCCACCAGCATGCCAGAGAGGACTAAGGAATAAGGTACTAAACTTGATGTATATAAACTACCAGCATAGCAATCTTTAACAGGAAGACAGATGGAGTCCCAAGTAAACTTTAGCATCAAATCCCTGAATATGCAGTCACAGCTGTGGCTGTAAATAAAAACTGAAATCCGCTCACGACAGCGAGAGGGTCTGCAGCTGTACAACAAGGGGCTGCTTGCCTGTGGAACACAAGGGATTCATTACTGCCCTTTCCTTGAGACAAGCTATGTTCTCAGCTTTTCTGCAGTGAAACTGAAATAAAGTCCTCACATCAATATGCTGCCATAACACAGCATCAGTTAGACAATCTCTTGTCTTGAAACAAGATATACACAGCGTGATACTCAGCTGCAGTCCTCATATCCAGGAAAATTAAGTGAAGAAAAGATTAGATGGATTCACCAGTGATGGGCAACAGACAAGTGAAAGCTTCCCAGTTTATCTCTATAGTAAGAAGATACTCTCCCAATTAAATTTTCTGATTTTAGCCACTAGCAGTTAAACCCCTGACAATATTCCAGTGTAGATGTGTTGGGGCAAAGTTGAGAACATGAAATAGATTTCCAGTTTATTGCCCTTGCATTTTCTTCTCTTGACAACTTTACAGCAGCAGAACGCTTGTACATGGAGAAGCACTACATGCAAACTCAACAGCTATGAGCTGGTACAGCCTACGCCAGAGAATTGCAACAGGGAAGGTTGTTTAGCTGGCAAAAAGATAGCATTCTTTAACCTCTTCTGGAAAAATATAGCAAGGCAGACAGAAGCAAACAAACCCAACAGCCATTGTAAACATAACATAGTAATTAGCTACTTCCTATTTGAAGACCTGTTCTCTCTTCAAGAGGGAAAATCAATAGGATCCGTCTCTCTGGTACAGAGGATTCTAGAAATGTAGATTAATTAAACATAGTATAGACAGAAATGCTTGCGATGCATTTTCAGAGCTTTATTTGCCCAATAAATGTCTAAAGAACACAGAAGAGCCACCACAGCTCTAACAGAGCTGGACTTCACCCACCAGGAATACATTAGCTCACGTCTTACAGACTTTGCTCTTCTAAAGGGTGCTCAGGAAAATAACTGCCATTTCTGCTTTCATTAAGGAACAAAAAACCTCTGGAGAATTCCTGATCTGCTCATTCCTGCCTACAGAGCAATCTGAAGCTCTGCAGGTAGCACAGCACATGTGGTTCAGCTGATCTCTTCTATGCATGAAACTTAGGGAAAACCACCAGTACATTTTTTGACAAGCTTGTAAGATTGTGATAACTTTCAGTACTGAAGTGCATTGAAGCAGCTACAATACTTTGCAATTTTGAAAATATTAAGTAGTGCTTCAATAATAAGATGCATGAATTTTGCTTCCTTTTAACAAGCCTGGTTGCAAACGGATATCTTTAATTAATAAATGGAGTACAGAAAGTTCTGCTGTTTGTTCAAGTGGTGTTTCAGCAGCTGAGAACTGCATCTGTGAATCTCAGAAATAAGATACGACTGAAAGAGATAGATATTACTGAGATTTTACAGATTTTTAATATTTTCAGAAAGAAAGGTTGATTTCTTAACAATCAAAGGGAAAAAGCCAATATAGCTGATAAATTTGCCTTCACCGTTGATAGCAACAAACCTTTCATTGAGTAAGCTGCAATGAAGCCCACCATGGGGATTCACTTGAAGGAGTAGGTATAATGTCAATACCAATCTAAAGCAAAAATTTTGATTTGCAGCGTTTCCCAGTTCATTCCTTTCTAGAGTGATTGTAAACATTTTTTATGATAATTGAACACGATAGGTCCAATCTTACTGCTGTTGTACTGTAGTTGTTTGTTCTAATTAAAAAACCCCAAATGCAGATGCTTTCCTTGTAAGTTAATTTTTGAAACGCTCTTAGCTTCACCACTCAAAGATGAAAACACAAAGGGGCTGGGTATTTTGTTCAAGGCTTCATGGATACAAATGTGTGCATGCTCATCTCTGCATGTACAGCAATACTCCAACAAAAGACCTATCTAACCCATACACCAGACCAAAAAATAAAAGCAGGAACATGATTTATTTTGTACACATTCCTACTCATATTTCTGCCCTTGAGGTTTTTCCTGACCATGTCAGTGACTGGACTCAAGCAGCTGATTTTTCACTTCTTGTGAAAAAGTAAGATTAAAAAAAACACAGTTTGTTTTTAAATTTGTTTTCAGAATAAGGAAAGGGACATCTCCAACAACAAAAAAAAAGATAAATCAGAGAAATCTGTGGATCTGAAGCTTTATGTTTGTCTCCTTCCTGCTCTCTCCTTCCAGTTCAACTCAATAACGTTATGTATTAAACACAATGGTCTCAAAGATCAAGATATTTCCAATACATCCCAAGAGGCTAACGCTACTTAAAGCTGATCTAAAGACTTAAGAGTTTGAGACAGAACAAAACCAGACTGAACTGTGACAAGAGACTACCTGATAGTTTGATTCTATTAAGAGCAGATGTGTACCATTATTCACACTAAGTATTGCCTGATCGCTGGTATTTTTTCCTCCACCTTAAAATTAGAATCAAACACTCTACATAAGGAATTAAGGGGGACAAAATCTTATGTCTTCAATTAAATAAAAGTGGCTTTAAAAGTGGGATTTGAAATACATATAGATTATACAAACCTTCTTCAGGAATAACACAGGTACTATTTATTTTAACTCACAGCAGCAGTATCAACCAGACAATCTTTGCAAGTCCTTACCAGGTCTATGGTCTATGACTCTACAATTACTACGTAGTTCATCTTCAAAAAGCTGTGCAGAACCAGCAAGCTTTACAACATATATGTAACAATTTATGTAAGAAAAATTGCTTGTTGTATCCTACCAATGATGAGGATGAAAAAAAGAAAAAAAAAGATAGAAGTATAGGAATAGCTTAGACAAGAGATAAAGTTGAAAATAGACAAAATAGTTGTAATAAGGTAAGCAGAACACAAACACACTGAAGGGGAAAACAGAAATTCTATATTTGCTCGAAAGTAGAGGCAGTTTGAGGAAAGAGAGACAGGTCATCCTCCAAAGAGCAGTAGCAACATAGGGTCCATGGGGCAAGATGTATTAAAAATCATGGGATCAAGTGAAATAGGGAAAGTGAAAGCTTGATCAAGTCTAGATAAAGATGAAAGGGCAAACTTTACATGGGAGAGAGAAACAATCTGGTCAAATAATTCATGAGGGAGAAAGGAAGAAGATACAGTGCAGGTATATAAAAAAATGAGGAAACATTTATACTGAGGAACAGAACAGAAAATTTTATAGATGTGAAAAATTATGTTTTTGAAGAATATGAGTCTGGAGAAAAAGAAAGAGGCAAGCAATTGCAATATACTACCAAATATCTATTTCTACACTCCTCTCTATGAAGAATGCAAGTTATTACAGTCCCATATTATACAGTATCATCTCTTTAATTCAGGACAGTTTTCGCCCCAGAGATCTCTGAAGTGGCAGCCATGGGAATTGCCATCACATCCTCCCCAAAGGTCTTGGCAAAAAGGAAAATCTGGGTGGGCTCAAGGTGCAAGTGACAGGTGAGGATGACAGGGCCTGATCAGTTTGGTTACCTAAGGGGAATTATCTTTCCAGAGAGAAACCACTTTGAAGCAAAAAGAAGGTACAATTGCGCAGCCTGATCTGTAACCAAGTTTACTGCCCACAATTACCACATGGATTGGGTCTTTGCACAGGTCTTGCTCTGTAGAAACTCTGTAAGCCCACTTGACATGACTCTCCTGCTGGAATGTCCAAACCTGTGATATGAGCAAACACAAAGTGACACTTCTATTGTGGGAAACTTTGGAGGCTGATGGCATGCTGCTTAATCCTTCTGTAGGTGCCATCAGACAAACTACTAAGGAGCACAGCTGTGTGCAGCAGTTACTTAGACTGATCCAGAAAACACTGCACATGGCAGCTTATCTGCACCATCTGCTAGAGAAATGTCAGTCAAGGGGAGCAGGGTAGACACATGGGGTGTCCACACTGAGAAATCACTTAGAAGAGGAAAGAAACTCCATTAGGGAAAAAAAAAAAAATCTGTAAAAAATGAATAGCTTATGCTGTCAAAAGGACTAAAGCTTTTGAGGAAGAGCAGCAGCTGGCACAAGAGCAGGCAACTTCAGTATTAGTGAATGTCCTGAACTCCCCTGCAGCCAGGTAGCCCTCCCCTTTTCATGCTTAAAGTGTCTGACAGGTGGCCTGATTTCAAAGCCAATAGTGTTTTTTTTTCAGAGCTTTCAGTAGCACAAACGCTTAGTGAAAAGTACAAGAAATATATATCCCCTAAATAAAACCCTCTGCCTCCGCGGGTCCTGAGGGAACCGGCACATGAAGTTGCCAAGCCACTGTCCATCATATTTGAGAAGTTGTGGCAGTCTGGTGAGATTCTCAATGACCTTCAGCAGATTTGCCAACAACACCAAGCTGTGTGGTGCTGTTAACACACTGGAAGGGAGGGATGGCATCCAGAGGGACCTTGACAGGCTGGAGATGTGGGCCCGTGCAAACCTCACGAAGTTCAACCAGGCCAAGTGCAAGGTCCTGCACCTGGGTCGGGGCAATCCCAGACACAAATATAGGCTGGGCAGAGAATGGATTGAGAGCAGCCCTGAGGAGAAGGACTTGGGTGTGATGGTGGACGAAAAGCTCAACGTGAGCTGACAATGTGCACTCACAGCCCAGAAAGCCAACCATATCCTGTGCTGCATCAAGAGGAGCATGGCCAGCAGGTCGAGGGAGGTGATTCTGCCCCTCTACTCTGCTCTGGTGAGACCCCACCAGCAGTACTGCATCCAGCTCTGGAGCCCCCAACATGAAAAGGACATGGACCTGTTGGAGGGAGTCCAGAGGAGGCCACGAAGATGATCAGAGAATGTCATTTTGAAAAATGCCTTGAGAAAGGCAGAGGGAGTCCAGACAGCAACACAGATCCAGCAGAGAAGGAAACATTAGGAAGGATAACTTTTTAAAGAAGGGAACCTGCACTCTAAGGAAAGATTTGGGGTGTTCAAGGTTTTTTTTTGTATAAGAAATATGTTAGAATTCCTTATATGTTTGGGAGAAGAAGAGTAAAAATTGAAAGGACAAGCAGTTCTCAAAAAAGGACCAAAAGCAACAGCTGAATTTAGTATAAGAAGAGATGTGTCCTGTATTCACCATAAATAATAGCAGGCAAGGTGTGCCTTGAAACAGCCCCTAGAGCAGATGTACTTAAATACACTATGGGTAACTTAGCTTTCTCATTTCAAAACAAAACAAACCTAAACAAACTATATTGATAAATTATGATCCTTGTAATCCAGTATTATTAACAAAAATACACACGCTCTTATCAAGTCTATATGTTTAGAAAAGGTTACTAGAGCTAACACATTCCTTTTCACCCAAATGAATACTGATAGAAGTAGTGAGTAACTTCCCTACCTTTTGAGGATTAAGAATGAAAATTCAGTCTCTTTTGTCCAACCAGGCAGAATTGGATAGAAAAGGATGGATGGCACTCTAAATCTCAGATCTTAAGGAAGAAGGACAATAATATTTGCCAGAATATTTACCAAGATTGCCAGAAGCAGGATTAGATAGTACACTTGAGACTTCTCATCTCAACAGATTTTATGGACATCAAAGTCAACACTTCAGACGTCACAGTAAATGTACAGGGCCATGCTAATTAGAGGAGGGAAGAAAATGTAAGACTGGACCTAAAAGCATACCAAATGGATGGGAGGTTGAAAAGAAATAACAAGTAGTTGCACAGTGGCCGGACAAACAAACAGTCAGAAATTCACCCTGTGAAAGCACAATCCTGTGAGAGTTCTGCAAAAGTAATGAGGGACTGTACAAAACATCATGGCCCGTGTTGAGTCTCCACCCAAATCCAGGTCCATGTGTATCATCTCTCTTTAAATCTGAGAAATACTAATTCTGCGCTTTGAATCTATTTCACATAGAACATTGAAGCTTCCATGCAACTTCAAAACAGTCATACAAATTACAGGCAATGCACTACACAGCAGTACACAGCATGCCTGACATCAGTCTGCTCAGTATCACAGTAAGTACAGATCAATATTTCTCAGTTTCTGCAAAGTCTACAGTATTCTTTATAACTAATGGAAAAAGCTTACCCAGTTTTCAAGCTGACCAAGGCATCTTCAACTCCTTTCTGATTATACTTTGTCATGTAAAGGTGCATATCAGGGTAGTTGTTTCTGATATTCCTCTCTGTGCTTCCATTTGGGACTGTTCCAAATCGAAAAGGAGGTGAATAATCATAGGGCCTTTGAAACTAGAGTGAAAAGGGAAAAGCAAAGTGTTTCAGGCATTCAAAACGTGAAGAAGGGCAATTTTAGGTTGAAAAAAAAACAGAAGTTGTATAAGCTGCCTCAAATTTCTTCTAGGCAAATGCTGTGGGTTAATTCAGCTCTATTACACCAGAAACTGTGTCTTCACACTGGCTGAACTTAGAGAAACATTTACATCCGAAGTCAAAACAGCTCAGTTTTGCCACTCTGATTTGACTTTCTCCCATGCATTGTAACACAGCAGGACCACAGAAACCAGAGCAGAGAGATTCTGACAGATGCTCCTCATCTGCCACTATCTCCCTAGAGAACTGAAAATACAGGCAGACACACTGCTAAACAGCCATCAGAAGAAAACAGAATTTTGTTGGCAGCCATTTCACACCTTCGTCTCAGCTGAGACACTGTGGGTCCCCATATGAAGAAGGCAAAGGGGTCATTTGCGTTACATGATGCGGAGCCTAACACGCTGCTCCGAAGGGCATAGGGAAGCGCAGGGAGGGACAGGCTGAAGGCTGGCTTTCCATCCATCACCATGATTCAAGGGCAATAAAAGTTCCTGGATCTTCCTCAGGGGCTCAGCAGCTACATCACTTGACATGAAGAGTGCTTCTGGAGCTCTCACATCTATAATCCTAGTCCCTATGTATTCCTACAATTTAAAACTACAAACCATTTGCTTGATGACATATAGGTTTACTCTACAATTCTGTCCTCTATATCACTATTGCACCAGCACAAACAACTCCATTCATGGAACACAAATATTCATCTGCAAAGGAATAGCAATAGCTCCGATCACACTCAGGCTTCAGATTTTGAAATCATTCCAATAATCTCACATAAACATTTGCTAACAGATCTGAAAATTTTATGTGTGCCTTTTCAATATCTCCCTTTAAATACCAAGTGACACTTTAGGATTAAGTTAAAATGTTTCTTTAAGAAATAAATTTAAAAGGCCACTCAAATTAGAGCAACTATTGGCTAATCAGGAAATTCAGTTGAGCATTGATGAAAGCAGTCACCCATTAATTCCAGGGTAAAATGCACTCTGTTTTTGCTGCTGAAGTTAGAAGAGCAATCTGTATACCCTGTGCTGCAGGAGACAGCTAATATTTATACAGCTGCTGCTTCCTTTGGGCTACATATGTAATACTTCTCTGTTTAAAGTTTGGTGTCAGGGCATCAAGAATTCCCAAGATTCGTGCCAATTTGCAAAGAGAATACAAATAGGTTTATAAAAAACCTGGGAGTTATTTTCTATTCCATCAAACCTTGACTGTGAAATTATTGCTGCAGCAATATTTTCATGTTACAGAACTACAATTAAATGCTTCATTTTAATTAAGCATATTTTGACAAAGCATAAAAGAATGAACTCTATTTTTCTCTGCTCGTTTAGCTAACAGATGTCCTACTTTTCTCATTTTCCCTTTTCACAGCTTAACTGTTTAAATTATTACTTTGCTACTACTTTACACATACTAATTGACCCATGCACTAAAATTACATCGTATACCAGTCATTGTTCTCAGTCTCTATTTGCTATCTCCTTTTTGTGTTTATTATGCAACTCAGAGACAAACCCTGCACTTAAATATATGTCCAGAGATTCTACTGATATAGATGTAACTTGCTATTAACTTTATTTAAATCTACAGATAATTAATCCCTGAAGCAGTGAGATGTCTTCCAATATCTCCTAATGTCTGTATCAAATTTTCCAATCAACATAGCTGGAAAAAAAATATTAAAGAAACAATGCTGATTTCAGGACCTGAAAAATTGCTGCTGCTCATACAGCTGACATTTTTTGGAAATTCAGCTGTGGTGAGTATTCTGCAAGCTTAATTCCTAATCCTGGGCTATGGCAGGGGAATTGATGGAACAGGAAGATTATGGTGGAATGTCCTGGTAATTGAGAAATGGAGTTTGGCTCTGAATATTCTCACTTTTCAAGAACATTCCTATGAGTTTAAGTTGTTGGGAGCAGTTTCCTTCCATAGGAATGGCTGAAGGAATTGAGGTATCTGTCCCAAATTGAACATTCATGGAACACAAAAATATTTCTGCAGAAGAGCAAAGATTAAGAAAAAGTACTAGTTCAATCAAAGATCACAGGGATAACAAGCAGATGAATAGTTCCATACACCATCCACAGACTGGAATTGCTTGCCATAAGACACCCAACCAACGAATTTTAACAGTCAGGAGATCATTTTTTTGAAACAATTGTCTGCTACTACTGCCTGCTCACAGACTACTTGTAAAGAAAGAAAGAGTTTAAAATCTTTTTACTAACAGTGCACTCATATCTAAGTTGCATAAAGTTCTCATCAATAATTTTAAACTTATATTCTGTGAACTGCCATGTCCTGGAGAAGCATATAGGCTCTGTGATTGCAGCAAAGATCTATGTGGCAGGCATGAGACAAGAAAAAAAAAAAAAGAATCGAGTCTCCACATGCACTCATTTTCCCTGAAGCCCCATGATGAGAAATAAAATATATCATGTCTGCTAGGAAGGAATTTTTTTTCCTAGACATTTTCTGAAATGCTATTTTTAAAAAAAAAATCATTAATAAAATCCTTAAATTGAGTGCTTGAATCCTAATTGCGGAGAGATCTACTGTTATCCAGAAGACTAACCAAGTCGTTCACGTTTCCCCATGCTGTGCCAGCTGCTAGAACTGTGGCACACGGCAACAAAACTGCAATCTTTCACTTTTATTTTTTTATCTATATGCTTTCATAAAACTGACAGTTTAATTAAATCAGTAATGTGATCTTTCACAAATATTAAATATTTACTTAATCTGAAGACTTGCATGCTTGGCTGAAAAGGCTGGTATTCAGAGCAGTTGATGTTACTGTTCTGGAGTATGTTAAGGAATTGTGGAAAACATGACTAAAATAGTATAAAATAGTAAATATTCTCCCTCTGCTAACACAGATTTTTAACAGGAATTATGGCTGGTTTGGACTGATAGAAAAACACCCATATTTGAACTCTCTCCTTTCTTGTTTTACCATATGGAAAACACTGACAATTTGATTTCTGATCTTGGAAAAATATAGCTATTAGTAATTCAAGACTATTATTATAATCATCAGTTTCTGAAATGCAGTCGATATCTATGCCTGCCAGCCCTCAAAAAGCACTGTAAAGGTCTAATATTGAAGTGGAGAGATGGACTGGGGTACGAGGATCACTACTGCCCCATCATCCATGCTGCCTGCTGACCTCAGCCTGCCCTCTTTTCACACAGACACATCTCTAAGTACCTACAGAACCTGTGACATCTCACTGGACAAAAGCATAAAGCCAAGGTTACAAGAATACTGTGAATCTTGCAAAAACTTGAAGAGAATCCCCTAGACCACAAGCATGTGGAGCATCTCTTAAAATGTGACTGTGTGGAGGAACCACAGCAGATAAATGCTTTGCAGGACCATTCTGTCCACTGCTATCTACTCTCCCTTAGTAATTTTGTCTCTTCTTCATTACATGAAAAAGGCATAAACAGTCTCAAAAGTAACAAGTGTTACAAATGCCAGCTTTGCTGGGTACTTTTGAACTCATTTTCTGTACCTTTTGACGAACACAAAGCTTTTAAAAATCTTTTACATACACAAGAATGTCAAAATATAATTTTCTTCTCATTTTCTGAATCATTTGAGTTTATGAACACCCACCCTTAGTAACTCCAGTACATACTGTGCCATGTATTTCTGGGTGACACATAGATGACATGGCATTCAGAAATTCATTAGCAACATTATGAAGGTTGAGGAAACTATCAAGAGGTCTTACAAGGAAGGAGGGTAAATAGCACGTTGTCATACGTTCGGCAAACCTGGTGAACCAGAAACTAGAGCATAACGCATTTCCTGAACGGGAAGATACTGAACGCTGAGGGTCAGGGATGGCTGCTCAGAAAGAAAAGCATTTTTTCCTAGCTTCTCTTCTCTACAGACTAATCACATATGGAGCTGAATTGAGAAACCCCAGTAACTCTAATTGGAAATACTTTATTCATTGACAATACAGCACTGACAGAAGAGCTTGACTCTTCAGTTGTGGCAGCAGGAAAAAAGGAGAAAAGGGAAGAACAGTAAACTGATTTACCAGCCCATAAGATTGTTTCAAAAATGTATTGAACGACTAGATATTACTTATTTAAAATTAGTTTTATCCATATTTCTGTCCCTTCTCACTGCTCTTTGCCTATTACCACTTTGCTTGCAGCAGGGCTCAGAGTTCTCTACTGAATAACAGTAAAATTGTTGCAAATTCCTGCAGTGTTCTACTACTAACAACGTTGCGGAAAAAAAAAAAAAGGTAAAGAGGAGAGAAAAATAATTTAACATTAATCAGATTATATTCCCAAAAGTTATCCTTAACTATTTGAATATTTAAAATCTGAGAACCATCAGGATTATGGACGAGGTAAAAATCTGTGTACAACAAGAAGAATGTTTTGAAATAGATGACTGCTTTTCTGGACTTCTGGCTTGTTTAATTTAATCAGAAAAGGCACGGCTCCTCTGATTTATCTCTATATGCTTGGGGCAAAATTTGAAGAACTGTAAAATGAAAACAGAGGTGGCAGATCAAACAAATGATCAGCAGACCACACAAAACCAGATGGTATCTCTGATTCAAGTATTTTTCTATTTTTATTTTGCTTTTTCTGGAAATAAAATTCTACTTAGCAGAGAGAATAGAAAAAATGACAAAAATAAGGAAGTTATTGTCCAAAAGCTACAGAACAAATACTGACATTTTTCAGGCCCACAGGTGAGAATGGCAAACAGCCAGCAAAGAGAGGAAGATAAGGGTGCAGTGGCAGCCCCAAATGCTGGTGGTGTGCCAGGCGCAAACCAAATCCTGCCAACACCGAGACTTCCCAGGGAAACACTCTGTACTTTCTCACAAAGAGGAGAAAGACATTTCTCAAATCTTTTTTTTTATCCTCAAGAGAAGAATACCTTTTATCTGCCTCTTACTAAAAATATTATCTTAAAATAGAGGTATATTTAACAGTCCTCATGCTCTTTCAAAGGTTTCACGACAACACAACTTGAAAATTACTATCATTTTTTGTTTCTTTTCATCTGCCTTTCCTCTAGCCCTCCTTGCAATTCATGCTTTGATACTTCAGCAGATAAATCAAAGGCTGGTCATAAAAAGCAGTTAAAACAAAAAACAGACACAAGGCTATCCGAGCCATTGCCTTCTTTTGAATAATAATTTCCTTTATTTTCTGTCCTTTGAAAAAAATCCCTTGTGAAGTTCTCCCCTGTGCTATACTCTATTTAAATATTACTTCTTCATGTCAATATTTACTCTCACTTTAAAACAACTGGGCACAAATTTGAAAACAGCATGTCCTTCATGTATTTTGTCCATATCCATCACAACAATAATTTTGCAAATGGCCTTCAATCCCTCCACGCAATGCCACTACTACAAAGCAGTCACATAAATGAAGTGAACAAATTAGTAATTGCTAGGTTTTTTATTTATAAGACTATTAATTAAAATTCACAAGTACAGACATCTGGGAAGTATTCTTTCAGTAGAAGAAAGCTCAGTCAAGCTAGAACAATACGAACACAAACCCCCAAATTTTCTTATCTGTTTATTTTTCCTATTGACTGTTGCCATATCATACAAGCAAAACATTCAAACATCCAGACAGTATGTATTACTTTTTATTGTTTCTCTTTGCTTATTTAATCAAACAGGAACTGATTTCCTTTACAAAATAAAGGTACTTTTCAATTAATGCAGTTGCTTTTGAAAAGGTAACTCCAAGCCTTTGAAAACAGTCTGATACTTTCATGCTTTGGGCCTTAGGTTTATTAGTAAAGGGTCCCAATTGGAATGAAGTCATCCAGTTTTAGCTTATTATCTTGCTCAGAGTTTTTTTTAGCACAGAGTACAAATTTGTAGAAGGATTATGAAGAATGGACACTGACCTCTTTTGAGCTGAAGACCTACCTTTTTATCACTCAGTCCAGTCACTTGGTCAACAAATTCCTCTTGAATCATAAATGCAGCTAAGTTGGCAGTATAACTAGCCAGGAAAATGACAGCAAAGAAAGCCCAAACTGACACCATGATTTTACTTGTCGTCCCTTTGGGGTTTTGCACAGGCACAGAGTTGTTGAATACCAAGCCCCAGAGTAACCAGACTGCCTTTCCAATGGTAAAGGATGGTCCATGGGGATCTGTAATTGCAGAGAGCAGTTATTTTAGTTGCAATTAAATTAAACTTTGGCAAGATACCCTACATAGTAACAACAAATTACTCACAAAGACATGGTTAAAAATATTTCAATACATATTCACTGTACTCCCAATGGAATCAGAAGATTTACCATAGGTACTCTCTATTGTAATTACATTAATTTCCATATTGTAAAAAATAATTCAATATTTTTCTATGTGGCGTTTAGTTCAAAAGTTTTAAAATGAAAATGGAAAGCATAGGTTTGGAGAAGCATACTGGTAGGTATCTTGCAGTGAAGCACATGCCACAGTATTGCCCCTTTCAGTCTTCTGTGCCAGCAGACATGTAAAATGGAAAATTGTGGGTTTAAGTCTTAATGATTCAATTCTAGTGCTTTTCTCACCGAAATTATTTTATCATCTCCAGTCTTCCAGTGTCATGCTTTCTGAACTTTATGTAAGCATATTTAAGATGCACCTACTTTTAAGCAACTTTGCACTCAGAGGATCAATCAGTAAGTCAATGCAAAGGAGCTACTTGTGTAGACACACAGCTTGGAGTGAACCAGACCCTGGCTACTTCACATGTTCAAAGTCACGTTCATGGCTTCAAGCCTGTCCTAGCTAATCCATTTTGTAATTTTTGTTAATCCTATTTTCAGTCAGCTTTTAATTCATCCCAAAGGAAGAAGTGGTCAGCACGATGCCCTTATGCCCACATAGTGGCAGAGGTGGATTAGCAACGCTCTTATCCTCTTTAAAAGCCTTATTTGTAGAGCCCTGTGGGAATAAAGGGAAGTTTGTTCTTACCCGGCTATAGGTAAGTACAGTGCAGTCATCACATACTGCTCGTCATCTAGACTGCCTTTATCCTCAATGGAGAGAAACAGGTACTCCTCTGGCTGTGACTCATTTGACCTTTTATAAGTATCTATTTTTAGATTAAATGTCAAAAATTATGCAGACACCTGTAATATTACCTCCTTCCCTGCCTTGTCCCTTTATTCAAGGCAATCCACACTGTGAATTCAGATGTAGTTACTAATTTAATTACAATTTATTTTAATAATAATTTAATTATTATTAAAAGAATAAAGCCCAGAGTGAGTATACTCAGTGCATGTTCTCATTTCAGTAGAAATGCTCTCTAATACAGTGCAAATTTTTCACAATGCAATCAAGCACAACATCTTACATTATCCCCTTTCTATTCTGCAGCAGTGCTAAGAAGATAGAGTGCAGTAAAATAAACACAATGGAGCTGACTTTTGGTTTCTGAAACTGCCTTCTAGAGCTGTTTAAGATTGAGCTGATACAGGGATAATACGTATTTTCTGAGTAACAATGATAAGAATATATACCAAGAAAGGATAGGACAAGGGGTAATGGCTTTAAACTGGAAGAGGGTAGATTTAGATTAGATATGAGGAATAAATTCTTCACTATGAGAGTGGTGAGGCCCTGCCACAGGTTGCCCAGAGAGGTGGTGGATGCCCCATCCCTGGAAACACTCAAGGCCAGGCTGGACGGGGCTCTGAGCAGCCTGATCTGGTTGGAGATGTCCCTGCTCCTTGCACGGAGGGGTTGGACTAGATGGCTTTTAAAGGTCCCAAACCATTTTATGATTCTGTGATTCTATGAAAGCAGTCTAAAGTTCTGTTTCTGCTACTGGAGATTGTATTACTATTGAGTTTCATCCTGCCAAAATTGCCTAGGGAAAGGAGTAATCTACATAAAGATTCCCATTTATTTTAAGCTTCCCATGTTTCAAATGAACAGCAGCTGGATTGTGGCAAGTCTCCAGAGCTAAGACAGGATGGTCTAGTGCCATAATATGGCTTTGTAGGTGTTAAGTATGCTAAATTATTATTTAGCACAATTCTGGCACATGAGGTGGCACAGAAAAGAACAGCCTAGCCCCTAGATTCCCCGTGTCCATATTCACCTTTGATTTCCCCTTCCTAAACACAGCGTTTATTTTGGATAGAGGTTATACATTTACCATCATACTGAAATGATAACATCATTTGAGTATTACAATAATCCCCTTCTTCAGGGAACAGTCAATCATAATCTAGAAAAAATATTATCTTGTAATAGTCTCCAGAACTCTATTCACCAGGTTGGAAGACCTCTTTTTATAAAATGAAGCAAGTATGATTTAGAAATTAAAAACAGGCTACATTCTCAACTGTAAGTAAAGAAAGAGAAGGATGAGGGCACCACAATACATGGAATCCTCATTCGCAGGTCAAAGTGCTAATAATATTCAACCGCAGCTTCCACTGAGAAAGGCAACCTCTGTACTAAATTTGTTATGCTGGTATATTTTGAAAATGAGGTTTCTATAACCAGGGATGCTACATAGAAAGAAGTAATGCCCTTCTGCCAATGGCCTCTTTTCAAGGCTGAGCTCATTAGACTTTTTATAGGGACTATATAAAACCACATACAAAGTAACTGCTAGTTATCCAGATTATCCACAAAACCACATCAGTTTAGATCAATTTATCTGAACTAACCATGAATTCATAAGAGTCAAGAGTCTGTAGAATTTATTCCAATGGTTTTTTAAGCTGACACTCTAGAACTGACACAGTATACTAACCAAACACTGCCTGAATACGACTCTCTCTGATTCCACTTACCCTTGTATATGTCTTTATTCCAATGAATTAGAATACAAATATGAACTTATAAGCCCTCCCATATAAGAAACCATATTTTAAATGAAGAGCAAACAGTTTCATAGTCACTTTTACTGCTTTATTCCTATATTATATTTATTTTAAAAGACAAAGGGCAAAGAATGGGAAATATATGATGGTTTTTATAGCTTTAGGGTTGTGTAAAATGCAAAGCTTACCTCTGCCTTGTGCTAAGTTCCTGTTATATCCCACAGGACTGAAGTACTCAAATATAAAGACAGCCATGGCAGACACAATGAGAAGCATAACAAACATCATCACCCAGACAGAAGCACTAAAAGGCTCTGCAGCAAAACAGACAAGAGAAAACAGAAACACAGTTGATTAAACCAGTCACAGCACAAGAATTCTAATGTCTTCAGCTAGGCAACCCCTTTAAATTAGCTTTTACCAAGCAAAATGCTAGTAAATAACTAAGTAGCAATAGATAAAGAACCGCTGTTGGTATATACACAAAATTAATACAGGCAAAATCTTAAATGTCAGTTGCAGTTTAAAACCAAAGGTGCACACTTTTCATCAACAAAGGCTTCACTGACACCGAGTGAAAAATAATTGATTTGACTTGCTGCTTATTCAGTCTACAATCAGGTAGCCCATTTCTATTTATCCTATCTTATATGCATTTATCAACAGAACGGTCCAACAATTAAGACTGTTTCTGCAGAGCAAAAATAATCAAGCCTATGTTTAATACATTTGGTAATTCAGTGAAGTAGACTTCTCTCTTGTTTTCAATCCAACAAAATGCGTTAGGGAAAACAGCATTCAAACTAATTTTTTTTATTTCAGAATTTTTTTCTCTCTGTTTTCACTGTCATCTCCTGCAATTAAGATGTTTTTACCAATTGCAAACACATCCTTTTGAAAGACTCATTCTCATCTGGGAAAACTTCTGAAATAAAAATTTTTTATGGAAAACTAAATGTTAGTTTGAAGGACAGAAAAAAAAAAACCATGATTAAGTGAAAAAAGTAGGCTGGAATAGAAAAATTAAAATACTTTCAAATACCAGACTAAGGACCAAATTTCTGAACAAACTGGATATGGTAATGGTATGTGATAACAAAGTTCTTAAATATCATCTTGCCCAATCACAAATCCTCTGTCATTTCAGGAGTGGCTGTGGTAGCTGTCATGGTATAAAGATATATGCAAGAAAAGTTTTGTATGGCAAAGTCATATCTCTTTATCAGATAAGCTGCTTTAGAGGCATTTTATATCCTAATTTCGGTAGATAATACAAATGTGAGTGTGCTCTGAAGTGTGAGAAAAAAAAATCTTAGTATACTAAATTAGGACAGACTCAGGAAGCACTTGAAATGACAAAAAAAAAAAATAGTATGCTCCAGTGCTTTGCCTGGTTCAAAAGCCCAAGATGTTCCTCCATCCTAACTTCTTCATTCTTTGAATTTAAATTAAGATTTCAATCACTGAAAATTCTTCCATCACTGCAGGCAACAACTACGAGTGGGAGTTGAGGTATGCTAAGCCCAATCGCCCAATCTGAACTAAAAGGGCAAAGCAGGGAAATTTTAAGCCAAACTGTTCTCTTTCTGGTATTAAGATAAGGTTAAGGAATGGGGGAGTTTATTTTATTTTATTTTAAATTATTTTATTTTTAAGAGAGGTCATGAAGTTCTCTCAATTACTGTAATTATTTGTTTGGAAAAGAATAGTAAGTTAGCAAAATAACAGAACCCTTAAATGGCAGAGAAAGATCCATTCAGATGCAGACAGGTAAAGGACATTATGTAGCCAAAACCAGTTAATAACAAATATTCTATAAATTTACATATTAACTGAATTAAATTGGAATTCACATCAAACTATCATACCATTTTGACAGCATTCTTACAGAAGAAAGTCTGATAAAACTCTTTTGAAAAGCAACAGCATAGAAACAGCAATGGTAATTTGTCAAAATCTAAATAAGGCAAAGGGCAAAACAAGCCAACATGAAAGACTGAGCACTAAACAACAGTTTAAGCAGAACACTCTTTAATAATGTAAGCAGTCTGGTAATGAGGTGGAGGATTAAAGAAGTAATACGAAAACAAAAAGCTATTTAGAATAGCAAGCAGTGAGACTGAACAAGAACAAAATCAAATTAATAACGAAGTCGATCTTCCTGTCATTTTAGAGATCAAATTACACACTCAGCACCGTTCTTTGATTCTCAAAGGACAGAAAGAGAACTTCCCTCAGGTAGGCAGCAGGCTTTATGAGAATTTTCAATAAAGCTATGATACAGCAGAAACATACTAATATATGGCTTGTCAGTGTACATTTCAAATGATTGGCAATGGAGAATATTGAGCAATGAAAAAGATGTGTCACTCCACTAACTTCCAGTTTTACCTCCCACCACCAAACCCAATACTTAAACAATGCAGAGGGACATAGATTTCCTATTGCACCAATGCCTCCAAAACAGAAAGCTGACCTAACCTATGAACTCTCTCCCTCTTAAAAATACAAGAATTTGGATTTCAGGTTTCCCTTATTTTGTTTGTTCCTTTAAATAAAGTTGAATCAAATCTCTACAGAATCTTTAAAAAAATTATTTGTGGATCTAATCTATACAAATTTTAGTATTACATGAAAATATTTTAATGTGGATAACATTCTCATTTGAAGGAGACACTCACATCAGAGTCAGAACACAGCAGACAATAAGGAAGAGGCTGCCAGCCCATTAGTTACTTAAATCTCTTGGACACAACCCCTGAAGGGAAAATCGAGTTCGGACAAAGTCCTGTACTTGTCTACATTCATAGTAACAAATCACAAAACCAGATATTTAAGTGCTATTTAAAAAAAAATTGTATTTGACAGATTTTTTAAAAATCTTTTTTAAAAATTATGTAAGATTACTCTATTCTGAGACTTTCACTTAATGGAAACAAAATCAGTCTGTGAATGAATTCAGTTATCCACCTGATAGTATTTTGCATGGCAAAGCATTTTACTACTCTGCACACCTCGTCGAAATACAGTCAATTCCAGTAAAGTGGCCGTTTCACCTATGTCTTAAAAAACAGAACATACCTCTGAGAGCACAGACTTGATTTACTAGTCCAGTAAATCAGATTTCTGCAAAAGTAATGCTGCTCTATAGAGCTTTATAAGAAGGAGTTATTTTTATTTTTGAATTATATGTATGTCCAACTAAACCAATAATATTAAATGCATTTTAGAAATCTAATAACTATATTGTTGTGAAAAATGCAAAAGCAGCCTCTCATTTGATGGCAGCTGTAAGTAGGTTTTTAAGAGGCAAGCAGAGTTCATAGTAAAAATCAACTGCACTTCCAGCACATTTAGAAAACACCCTAGTACTTTCAAATGATAATTTTAACATGCTGCAACTGCAATTTTAGAAATTAATTAACTTTACAAGTCAATGACTTACAGAAATGAAAAGACATCATCTGAATATTTTCATTAGAAGTACAGTCTCTTATAATTTCATTTAAAAGTCATTCATTCATTAAACAAAAATATAAACCACCAACAAAATCTGTTTAGGTATCACTGTGTTTGGAGAGTTATTTGATAACTTACTGTGTTATATTACTTGCATCATCTCTGTAATGTGCCGTTATGGAACAAATATAAGACATAATCTCTGTGGCTGAATAATGATTCTCCTGCAAGAAAACCCAATTATTTGCCCACTTGTAGCTGCTACTACACCAATGATCTGCTCCTCAATGGCTACAAGAGATTTCAGTGGAAGTGAAAAACTCACACTATGCAATCAAAAAAGAAACCACTAAATCAATGATGCAAAACTGGCATCAATGTTGACGCAATGGACTTAAACATACTAAACTATTCCATACTGATTTTTTTTTTCCAATTTCACTTAAACTATTTTAGTGTTACTAGCATTATTTTGCTGTGCAAAATCTCTTCAAAAATACTGTGCCCAAATATACTATCAGGAACACAACAGCATTCTGGGCACTTTTGATCCATCTCATAGCTCATTCAGCTTCAGGTAAATTCAGGCTAACCACTAAATACAGAAGCAAACAGTAAGCACTAAAAGAGGGAAATAATGAAAGGAGAAATGAACAATTGAAACAAGAAGCAAATAAGGAAAAAAGACCAGAGTCTTTGTTTCTTTATATCCTTTCTGTCCAGCCTATCATTTCTTTGCTGTACCTCCACTGTTCAGCTGCATCAATGGAGAAAACAACCAGCAGCTCTCCAGTGCAATAGTATGGTGTTCTGAAGCCAGAGGTAACATCAAATTAGCTGTCAGAACTCTCCTCATCATGAGGAAGTCTCTTTTTCTTAGCTACTCTACAAGGAGTTTTAAAATTATTTTATGAATGTGAATGTTTAAAAGAGATTAAATAATTCATAATGGGCTAAACAAGCATAAATTACTTTGTAAAGAAGCACTTTTTTTGGGACGCAATTTTCCCAACTGAAGATTTTGGGGGATTACTTTTCATATTGTAATCACTGTCATTGGTTGTCACTTACTGCATCTGAAACCAACAGCATTGTCTTTATGTGCTAATGATCACGTTAATCAGCATATCAACATGGTACAAACCTCCTAATGTAAAATTCAAAACTAGACAGAAACATGTCAATGCACTATATAGCTTAACGAACAATGAAACCTACGCAACTCTATAGAAATGCAATTAAATTATCTGGGTGTGTTAGAGAATCATACCTAGAAAAGCAGATGGTGAAACTGTGCCATTGCTCCGTGACACCATGACACTAATCCCAGTCTCAACAAATGGCACTGAAAAGTCAACCACTTCAGAGCGCTCTTCATTAATAGTGAGAGACCCCACAGCCATAACTGCACGATGATATACCACCTGATCCACAAAGAGAAGACACCACCAACATTACTCAGTAGAGAATACCTCATTTCTCTAAAAGAATTAAAACCAAACATTGCTAAGTTCTTACTTAGGAGCTCTTTTACCTAACAGAACTTACTTCACCAATCATTCCATTCCACACATTATTGACTTTTTTGCCATGTTTCCCATTAGTCACCAAATACAGGTCATATGTGAACTTGACAGTTTTAGACAACTTCTTCAAGATATCGATGCAGAATCCTTTGCAGCATTTCTTTACGTTAGCTCCCTCATTAGTTGAGTTGCTGAAAACAGAGAAGAGAGAGATAAACATTTCTACTGGGAAAAACAGAACAACTGCAACAGCAAGATTCAGCATATTGGGAGACAATATTTTTTATGCTTGCAAGTGACCATGTTTTGCTGAATCAATGGAGAAATATTCCACAGGATGCTTTATATGGTGTTTGTAGCTCTTACTAACTATAATGCAGTTGCTTGACGAGAGACAGACAGAAGATAATAGTAGATCTTGTATGACATGCTTTCTGCTGCAGTATCCAGTCTACTGCACTTCTCCATCAAGACATACAGTCTCCTCTTACTAATCTCTCTCTTAGGCTTAGATTAAACATTTATTACTTTTGCTCTCAAGTCATAAGACTACATGTCATTCAGTAATTGGAGAACTTTCTAACATGTAAGATATATAAAGGCATAGCAGTTCACCGTACTGAAAATGGATGCTGCACTTTTTATGCACTTTGAGAATCTGGATTTCAGGCTGCCTTTGAGCGCAAAGACGAGGACATTCCCTGTATTTTTTTTCTGAAATGTTCATTTCACAGCCTCTAGAAGTTTTTAGTACAAACACCTTCAGAAGTCAAGGCAATATTTTACAGTCTTTGAAAGAATTCAAAATTAAAATAAAACTAGTTTAGAACTTGACTAAGTACAGTTATGTAAAATAAATGTTTCTATGGACTTCAGGAAGCATGTGCACAAGCATGTATCAGTCTCTGGAAATCTTCAGAAACATGCATTATATTTCCTAACATCTGCTCAGTAAAAAAAATGTTGTTATTATAATTCAGTTCATAAATATGGAGATTGAAGCACAGATTGGGTGAAACAACACTGATAAATACACAATGAGAAATTTTCCACTGATTTCTAATGACCACTTCTAAGTTCTAGAACAATCAAAGCAGGGGACTTTTCTCCAGGTAATTTGTCACAGTGGTATTTTATTCTGGAGAAGTTTATCCTGCACCAAATTGCAGCATAAACACACATTTTCAATAGGAGACACTCTCAGATTGTTAAAGAGTAATTAAAACGGGCATATTTCAACATAACTGGAAACAATTCAAAGAGGACTCATTAAAACAACACTATATTAGAAGGCAATCTTCTTTCATGTGACTGAAAAGGGTTAACTGTAGTTGACTTTGCATTTACTACAAACTTACTATCTTGTCATTAATTCAATGTGACTTACATGTATACAACCAGAACCTTTCAACTTATTAAGAAGGAAGATGTGCGAACAAGAGTATACCATGTGGGAAAGGGAAAAAGAAAGAAGAAATAAAATACAGAAGGAAAAAGATAGGAAGCAAGAGGAAAAGAACAGCAAAGTATCCAAAAACAATTAGACAATGAAAGAAGCAAAGGAAAGAATTAATGAGAGAATAGTGGAATTTACTTTTGCACTCAGGGGAAAAAACAATAAAATAAAAAAAAAAGAATGCTTTGTATTTACTTACTTAATTTTGACAAATTTACGACATGGCACAGTGTTTTTTTGGCAACTTTCCATCAAAGGATCCACGTCCTCAACAATGACAAAGGGAGCCTCCTCCAGGGTGACAATACTCAAATGATTATCATCTGGGTCGCTGTCTGCAAAAGAGCTGTACCTCGGCCAGACTGAGTACTTCAGGCTCAGTGAGTTGTTCTCCCATTTCCCCACCTGAAAGGCCGAGATACACAGGCTGCTGATGTCTGCTTGCTTGCTTTTGACAAATGAGATGTGGATAAGTGCTGGGATACACGTACAGGAAATTAAACGTCAAAGACAGTTGTCTTGGGTTTTTATTACCAAAATGACTTTAGAACGTTTTAGTAATTGCATTAAGTTAGAAAACACAGTGTGGCAAAGACAAATAAGGTAACATTATTTTAGAGATAACAGCTTTTTAAAGACTGGATGACATCAGTTAAACTATCTATCACCTGGCTATAGCTGCACTGAAATTTGACTTGCATCATTTCCATTTGGGTGAGAACAGCAACCAGACCCTCCATTTGTAATCAAGACCAACTTGCAGTAATAAGAAAACAGTTCTCAAAGAAAAAAAAAAAAAGAAAAAGGAAACTAACCTTCCCCACACATATACATCAGACTGATAACCAACTTATGATATCATTTCTGTATCTTCTCAAAATAGAAGACTCCTCTTATAGTTTGAAAAGCCACTAGGGTTCCATCGCACTTGAGCCAGGTCAAACCACATTTCTAGTGAAAACAAGTTCAATTGTGTATGACTTAGTTCTTATTAGAAATAACATATTTTATTCTGCTTTAGTCAATCTCAGTTTTTAAGGGAGATTAAGAAAGCATACCCCACTTTACAGTAAAATTGTCTATTTACTAATATAAATTATCCCTTCTAAATTAACCTACATTTCTTTCCACTTCCAGAACACCAGAAAGGGGCATACAATTTAGATATTTTGAAAACTCTAGCATTTTCTTCCTCAGATTGTGTTTAACAACTTTGTATCCATAAATCTAATTGCATGTTTTATCTGAGTAATTATGATAGATAATATAAATGAGCTAGCAATCCACAAAATGTTTAACCTAATGCATTTCAATAACTCTTCAGCTGCTTACGCTAAACAAATTATAACATAATCATGAGACTGCTAAATATTTCTTTTGCAAGAAAAACAGTGGGGATTAACAGTACAATGAGAGACTCGGGTCCTAAAAAAAAAAAAAAAAAACTGTAAAAAAAATTGTCACCCACCATCTGTCTTTGAAAGACTTTAAAATGAATCACAAAAATTCCCAAAGAACATGATTTGTATCCATTCCTATTTAGGGAAGCATATAAGCACATGCCCTTTGCAGTTTCCTTTCCATTGTGTTTGTAAGTCAAGATGTTTTGCTGAACTTCAATGTAGGAGGCAGAAATGCCAACTCTCTATACACTTAAACTAGGAAATTCAAAACATCTCAAGGAAATTAGGAATTCACAATTAAATCAATGGGATCTGGGCACAGGATTTATACGTGCAGTTCTAATCTTAAATTTAACCAAAATACAATGCTTTAAGCCTTTGCGAGAAAAACTATTTCATACAACAAATCTATTTAACTTTACTTGAGAGAGTTATATTTCAAAAATAGTTTAATCAAGTTATGGTATATAATTGCATTCACAGCAGAGCCCGTGCTGGTTTACGTTAACTTACACAGTGTCACTCACATTTATGCCCTAAGTGCAATTGATAGTATCCCATTTTTACAGGGTGAAGAGTTGAAATGACACAGAAAAGCTGTAGAATAAGAAAAACTTAAACATGAGCAGGTTCCTGTCTTAATGAAGAGAATTTATGACGAGAACTTTTCAGAAGATAATTTCCAGTATTTCAAACACACTTCTTGAGCTGTCTCATTTTTGTGAAGACAGTAATGCTGAGCAAATGCAAAATCTAACTCATCTTGCTTTATAGCAAGATTATGTATTACTTTTTTTTTCATCATGCTTTTCCACTTAGAAGGAAGAGCTACTCTGGCAAGTTTTAAGTCGTTAACTAGAAAGCATAAATTGAGTTATTGAGCAACAACAGGCAGCTGCAGAACAAGGCACAAGAGCAAAATCCTTCCTCCAGAAGCAGCACCTGCTGTATAGATTCTGCTGCAAACCTTTGTGACGTTTCACGTTTCTGTTCGTGTTTCACAATGGCAATCTAAATTTAAATGACACATTCATATCCTATTAATAGGGAGTGGTTTACAGTCCTGGGTGGTTTGAAGCCATCCATTTAAAGACTTTGAAATTTTCAAAGTTTGCTGCACAATCTCCTATGGGGCAGGCAAAGGCACCACTCTTCCCTTGTGGCTGCTCCTTACGCTGACGGGAAGGCCCCAGTATGGCGGCCAGGAGAGCTCACAGGAAAACACAGTACCCAGAGAGGTTATAAACAAACAGGAGGAGAGAGAAAAGCTACTACCTCCTGTCGCCTCATTTTTCAATAGGGAATTGGTAATTAGCACTCACCAAATCCTCAGTGGTTGGTACAGTTTTGGTACTGGGAAATGTCCCAAATTCTATGTAGCACAAGAGTTCAAACTCAGGCCTGAGAAGCCATTTTATGAGTTGATTATGTCATTAGAAAGGAAAAGAGCTAAACAAATTGACAGGCCCTTCCTCCGCCTCCCAGTGAGGGAGGACTTTTGGTCACCCTCAGCACTCAGTGAAGATCTCGCAGCTCTCCAGAAACATCCAGATGGCCACACCTTGACCTCCAGAGAGGAAAAGCTGCCCTGAAAGTCTTCCCATTCTTTAATCTCCTCTCTAATACTGGCTGTAAAGAGCAGGACCAAGGCACACTTCAGCACCGCTTTCCATGGTGGCTGCAATTCCTTTACAGCAGCAGAGAGGACAGAATCATCCTCCTTGGGACTACAGGGTTTAAGAAATACTGCACAATAATTTGTGCAATTCAAACAATTCAGTACAGTAAAGGTCAAAAGGAAAGGCCTTTAGGCTAAGCAAAAGCTCACTGATACAGAAAGAATATGCAATTTTTACTTAACAGTAAGTGTCAGGAGAGGCATATTTACAGGAAGACTAAATACACAAAGCAACAAGGATGGAACAAAGGAAATGACAACCAGGCAGCTGTTAAAGAGCATGCTGTTTCTGCTATGGGCAAAGATAATATATCATGTTAGGCCTCAGAGCCACTGACAAAAGATAGACCAGCAAATGGATGATTAGATCATGCAATTTCATCTGTTCTAGTTAAAATACATGCGTTTCTTCACAACTTTTAGGGAATGTCTAAAAGATCCTTCAGCTGTCATGACTCCCGCTCAGAAACCAATTGAGATTTCAAAAAACACTACCCTGTACCATCTCAGCGACTTTTTATTATCACAGTACTCTGACAAAAAGCTCTGTCAGAAATCTGGCCGAGCGGTAGGTTTTTCAGTTCTTGTCCAGCGACGTTTCAGCTATACCATGAGATATGATAGCTGTCTTTTCTCGGCTACATGATGGTGGATGTCAGTAGCCAGATGGAGCTCTCTGTGAAGACCTTGGTTCATTTACTCCAGGCAGGAAGCACACACCCTCTGCCCACTCATTCCTACTTAGATACAAATGTGTACAACCTCACACAGAGCTTGTAAATCTGGCCTATGCTAGTTAACCAGAGAAAAATCAAGTTCTACATTAAATCCTGCATTAACGGGATTTAGTATAAACCTGAACATAAGTAATGGTTCTTGCAGTGGCGTTTAACTAGCAGTTGTGCCCTGTAGTACCTGTTACTCTTGCTTCTTGTAAAAATTCATTGGCTACAAAAACGTAGGACACTTATATCTCACAAATTCTCCCAGAATACAGACCCCCACGGTAATTTTATCAGCATCTATCTGTAAGCACCAGTAAAAATTGTTTTTACCCTGGAACTTATCTTTACAAATGGAATACACTTATCTTTAAATGCTGTACAGTCCTCCCTACCTTACTTAACATATATTATATGCACAGCTAATTAAATCATCTAAATTTTGCCTCTGTTAATTATATTCTAGTATATTATTTTAATATTGGATTGATTTGTTTTATTTCCACATTAAAAAAAAAAAAGAAAAAGACTGGCAGACTGTGAAGTTTGCAAGGCAGTGAAGTTAATGGGCCGGGTGAGAGACACCCAGGTCCCACCCCGCTGAGAGGAGCTTCATGGGGGAGCTACAGCTGGTGCTGCTGGACCTCTGAGGACTTTTCAGCACTAGCACAGCATTCCTGTGGCACTTTGGTGATAGCAAAGTGGGCAAATTTATCAAGTTTCACTGAAACAAGTATATTAAGCTTGTCTTTCTAAAAATCTCTTGCCTGAGAACAGCAGTCCCTTTGCCTGTCAAGATTAGCAGCAAGAATATGAATGTTTGATGTCAGAAATTTGAGTAGCTGCTTTAGGATCTGTCAAAATATCTTCCTGGATGCCTGCTGAACATGCCCAAAAGTTATTTTCAGACTTCTAACTATTACCATCCGACCAGCTTTTTTCAGAATCTGATATAGGACAAATCCCTCAGTCAAACCCATTTACATGTGAAGTTACCACTTCAAAGTTTTGATACTGAGTCATTTGTAAAGGAAAAGGAACTTATTTTCCTAGGGCTAAGATGTATGGCTCTTCAACTATGGTTGAACGGATTTTCTAGAACTTCAAGCCTCAAGTTAAGTATGTCAATTTTGAGACCAAGGGAAAATTGTATTTAAGTAAAAGCAGATTATTATACTAAAACAAAACAAAACCGAGTTCTAATATTAAGTCTTGTATTTTCAGGAGAATACTGCATAAAAACACCTTCACATAAACCACAATTACTCTTTCATACATAAATAATAAAGTAGCTTCTTGCAATTTCTATGTACATTAATTACATTACAAGGATTAGCAGGCTGTTGCATTGTCAGTTTTTCACATGAGTAAATAATTTAATTAGATTCTAGGATTTGATATTTTCAATATAGGATTGAAGATATTAAATAAGACTTCAATAAAACAATTCTGTGATACTCATCGCAATACTGTAATTGGAAGTAAAAGTTTGCACCTGTCTGGAAACTCAGAGCAGGAAATGTTAGATCCCAGATGAGTAACTTTGACAGGTCTGAAATTGAGCAAAACAGCACAAGGAGAAAGGAACAAGGAGAAAGAAATTTGCTAAGAGATATGGGGTGAGAAATGCAACTTGGAAAGAATGTTGAGATGACACTAGAGCTGTTCAAATAGGCCAGGGAGTGGGCAAGAGCCTCCTCATGTCTCGAAACCAGAGGAACTGCCCCATTATTTCTGAAGCGGCCAGTGACGCTCTGCTGATGTAAATGTGGGGTGCTCCGAGACAGCCGAGAGCTACACCCGGCTTGCCAGGATAATTGATTAGTCAGTTTATTTGTCTTCATCCACAGAGGCAGGGATCAGCTTGTGGTCAGAAAAATAATTCTGGTGGTGACAGCCTGTTCTTGGCTGCCTTTCACTTCTCCCCTCTGACATAATTAAAGCTGGCCCCCTTCCCACAGTCCTACGCTAGACAAGCAGACAGGAAAGCTGCAGCAAGGGGCAGGCTGTCTCTACCGAAGTTACTTGCCCAGCCTGCTACCATAGAAGGGCTCTAAAACACAGGAGCAGCTAGAAGTAGATGCATACTTTTTTTTTTCTTGGCAGGAGTCTCCCTTCAGTCCCTCTTTTTTTCCTCCTAGAAGGCCCTCAAACACAACAATCAGCAGGAAGGATGGAAAACTGCACAGACAACATAAGCATCATCCTACAGAGAGTCTTGTTGCCCAGCGTAGCAGGTGGAGTGTGCACTGCTGCCGTACATCACGCACAGTTTGATACACCAAAACTTGCACCAAATCTTCCATTGTCTGATAGGGAGTCACTTGAAGGTTAAAACAGGCTCAAGCAATTTCTTGGAAATAATGTCGGTTCATATGTCCAGCATTTCTTCGCTGCTGTTAGCTCATTTTTCAAAAACATCAAACCTATCCCCTCTTGTGCTTTGAACGCTCTCTTTAGAGAAGTTTCAAGGTACAAAGTGTATTAAATTATTATAACATAAGCATTGTTGGCTGCCTCTCTAACCATTTTCTCATTTGGTGCCTTATACTAAAATTCCCCAAGTAGTACAATATTTTTTCCAGAACATTATATATGATTTGCAGACTGTTGAAGAATTTTAAAATAGAATAAGAAATTTTCATAATGGTTACCGAGCAAAAGATTCCTCCAACGACTCAGTTTGACACATTTGGATGGGATTAAATTTGTCCCGAGAATTAAATTTGCATCAAAGGAACATAAAGAAATGCATAGCATAATCTAGGCCTACTCTCCATGTTTTTGCATGAAGAGCATATTTACTTAGATGTCCTTCTGTAATTCTTATTTTGTCCTTATTACTCAACATCATGAAGAGTCTTGGAGTTTCATAAACTGGAGCTTTAAGTTGATATTATGGGATCCTAACACTATAAGAGAAAGCCTTCATAGATTTCAGCAACAATTTAGATAATGTAGGATCATGCCTTATGAATTTAAAATCAACTTGCTGGATGGCACAGATGTATTTTTTCCTATATTCCCATATATAGGTCCCGTGTTTTTAAAACATGGGACCAGAGATAACCTGCAAAACTCAGAGCCAAAACAATCACAGGCTGAGGTGGGAGATTTAAAGAAAAAAATGCTTATGATAAATGTTTTCTTTTATTACTCACATATATGATTAATTAACCCTGATATTAAGACACTTTTCCTTTTACTTTATGGGGATCACTTGCCTACCAGGAGAAGATTCTGAGTTTTTTAAAGCAAAAGTTATAAGGATTATCCTCCAATTCATCAGGAATTTCACATGTTAAGAAGAAAGAAAGAAAGGGGAGGGAAAAAAAAAAAAAGAAAAAAAGCATGTACTTTTACTCTAAAATTTGTCAAATAACACAAAATTAACAAATGAAAGGACTAGAGTTGTCAAGATGTATAAATCCATCCAAATTTCCAAATGTAAGTTTTTACAGCCCAAGTTTCTGGAAATTTTTCAGTCATCCATTTTATTTTACTAAATTGTAAGAAATGTAAGGTGTGTTTCACAGAAATCTTCTGAAATCCATGTGGCTTATCTTCACTGATATGTTATTTTCCCTGATAAAACTCCTTAGATCTACTCAGAAAAAAGGTAAAATTATCTTTTCTGAACTCTTGTGACAAACCTGCTACAGCAGAATATCATCATTGACATCTGTGATGTCTACTTGCCATTAACAGAGTTCTACCAAGTCTCTCCTATCTGCTCTCACGTCTTTACCCAGCGGGAATGCTCACCTTTTCCCATTCGCGATCGTTGTTCAGTACAATCACCACCAGCCTGGGGTGTGCTTGATAACCATCTGCTGTGAAGGACAAATCTTTACCTTCCCAAGTCACATTCATCATAAACCTAGAAGGCAAGGAAAAAAAGTTCATGGAAAAATTAATGAGCTGTCCGGCAGTTAATGAGCAAGCTAGATCAGTCATCAGAATCGCCGATGAAACACATGCACTAAACCCTGTTAATGCTGTGGAAAGGCTACATCTGCAGCGTGGGGAGTCTGAGCATCTCAAGGCAGTCCACAGCAGAAGATAAAGCAAAATATTGTTTACATATGATTTTTAATGCGGACATCATTTTCAAAGCAGTTTCCACATTATGTATGACCCATACACACCATGAATAATCTTTCTGGCACTTTGCACAACCTCACCTGTTTTTCAGGACCATTTTAAACGTGTCTGCATCAGCTCTGTATGTAAGATTATGGTACTGTCTTACTGGAATGATACTTAGAGGTAAGTGCATCTACTTTGGCTTCACCTGTTCAGACCCCCAAGAGTCCTGTCAGCCCTTCCTGACACTGCAGCTGTACACAGTGTCTTTGTGACACTGATGCCTTCAGCCAACAGCAGACATGAAAACTTTGAGGGGGTTGATAATATTTCAGTTCAGTAATTTCAAAAAGGAGAAAGATATATGTTTCAAACTTGTTTGTATTTAGGTTAATTTTCAATAGTTTTCAAAAGAAATATATATTAATTAGCACTTTAAATAGAAAAAAAATAGAGGCATTCAGAATAAAATGTACAGGAAGAAATAGGATTTTTTAAATTTTGTTGAAAATGTCTGTTCAATTCCAAATTCCCTGCCTTTAGACTTACCAGTTTGGGCACTGAATTAATAAAATTGTTTAGTTAACCACAGGCTCCTTGTTCAGGTACAAAGGAGAAGACTTATTCAGCTGAAAATTCTTGTACGAATTTATGTCAACAGAAGGAAATTACGCAGTGCTACAAGAGGTACCACAGTACCGTTGCTTGCTTTCTCTGCTCTCCTGTATTGCCACGCTTACCTGCACGTTCTGAGGACAGACAGAACACTGTTTTTTACAAGCAATCCTGTCATTAGCAATGATTCCATCAGCTCTACAGAGTCTGACCCGCTCTGACCTGGACTGTGCCATCAGGGGACAGTTATAAGAGTCTTATAGCTTTTCTAGCCATAGATTTGCCCCTGAAGCTCTTAAATTCCTTATTGAATTTACACCAGTTTTAATATAGTCTACCTACTTTTTCCATTTCCTGATTAGTATGCATAGTTTTTTATTTCTAACTGTTGCTTTCCCATTCACCATCGAAACATGTACCCTCTTTTCCAAAACATTGTCTTTTCATGGATTCAGAAATGCTGGCATTCTGGCCATCTAATGAACTTGACTTTCCTCAAAAATAATTTTCTCTCAAAATTTTCCACAGATTTATAACATAAATCCGTATTTATATCCATTTCCACATATCTTCAGTGTTTCACAGTGAGAACAGCTTGTTTCCACTGCTCCAGGGTCAGAAAGAGTGATGAGAAATTGCACTTCTTATGTAAAGTGCAAATACAGGGAACTTATCGCCAAGAGTCTGAACTATCACAGCACACAGGTCAAGCTCCCTGAACTGTGATATTGAAAAAATTCTGTAATTTTATACATTACCTGAAATTCCACCACGTAAGAAAATCAGGCATGAAAGGGAAGAGAGTTAAAGGCTGGTATTGGCATTGGTGTTCTCTGGTCATGTTGAAAAAAATCTAAACCCCAGACTGTCAGTGTGAGCCTGACAAGGCTATCCTGTGAGTGAGAAGTTAAACTGCAATTCCAAATCTTGGAGATCCCATGGCACTTCCAGAAGATAATGCACCCTCCATGGGATCCCATATCCATGGTCTGAAGTTAACTGTATTGAACTGCACTGAATTCTCAGTGTAGTTCATTGAAAGGAATTCAGTCCAAGCTTTCATCTAGGTGCTTTCCTTGGGGAATCCAAGTCAACACCAATATCATTCCATCCCACAGACAGATGTATTTTGAAGGGTGTTAAAAGTTACTGTAACTATTCTTCATACCTTGCTCTGTAATGTTCTACCCACAAAAAACCTGATACTGGTTTACATGTTTGTTTGTTTTGTAGCAGTAGCACGGTCTCCTGGTGAATCTGACAGACAAAATTCTTCAGCTCCACATTCAAAGAAGGCGGCTTTGTATCGACATAGCTGCCTGCAAATCCCAACAGCAGAAGCACACTAAATAAAAGTATATAAACCCAGAAGAAGTAATGGCACTGTAGCCGTAACAGTTAATAATTAAATGTGCACTGCCCTAAACAGCCATATTAGCATTGTTCAGCACTGCTTTGACAGCAATTTGTAAATTCACCCATCGTAATAACTCATATTTTGTGACAGATTTTCGGAGTGAAAATTTTCCCCTTGGCAGAACTTTGCTCCTCAGTTGAACTAATTTCCCATATATTACATTTTTCATCCAGCACTGAAAGAGCTTGCTTGGGAATAAAAAGCTTGTTTGCCACCTTGAGAGGAAGTGGCAAACCACCAAAGAGAATTTGCTTGTGCATACATGTAAGAAATCAGCATCGTGTTAGCTCACTGCTGAAAATCAAATGTATTGTGACCCAAGGAATAAAATACCCAGGAAGTCACCGCAAGGGGAAAACAACGACATACTGTGAAACCTGCACTACTTGTATTCATACTTCTGCACCCTCTCTCACAGGTTCCCTCCCAATTCATACACGCGAATAACAGCCCCCACAATGAACACATCGTCTTATAGGGCCACGTAGAATAAATTTCAATAAAACTGAAATACGAGCATTTTGTCTCCTCCTAAGGGCTGGACCACAAACATGCACGCTGTACTACATCAGGTTTTGTGTCCAGTCGGGTTTTTAATTCCATAGCCGTTGGTGATTGGACTTGAGTTGAACCCTTCTTTCACATAGTCTGTTAGGATTACTACCCCAGATTTCAAACACCGCTCATCATATTTTGGTATTAATCTGCAAATACTCTAGCCTAGAAGCTAGTCAAGAGCCATCACAAGATGCAGTGCTGTAGCTGCAGTGATGCTCAAGTGTTCCAAAAAGAAAGATAAACTATAAATCTAAAAAGAAAAAACTGGACTCAGCGTATATTTTTAAACTGTGTGAATTTACCAGCTATTTATCAGTGAAACACACTGCAAGTTAAAAAAAAAAAGTCCCTAATCTGTAAAAGTCTCTTAGAATTGTATTGTCTGAGTCATTTACAAAGGTATCAGCAAGTGACGCAGATTGAGCTATCCTAGTTTCTCAAATTGCAGCAATAAAAAAGAACTTCAAAGATTCTTGCTTTCCCAAGCACACTTTTCTGTACAAAATTCATCAGCTGCCTGTGCTCTTCAGAAACCAATCCTACAATCTACATTCCCTTTTGAATTGTCATTTTTCCTTCACAAAAGACGGAAGTCCTGCTCCCCTTTTACTGACCAAGATCCTAAACTGCTTGTCTCTACAAAAAACAACCGTGTGCTTTTCCGTTTCTGGTAAGGATGAATGAGGAAAAGAAAGTATTTATATGATACATTATTTTTACAGAGTTTTAAGTGTGTCCGAGATCAATTCTGTGCAAGATGTCTTTGGCTTCTGAATTGGTCAAAATATATTTCTTAAGTAGTTTTGAAATTGCATATTCCTGTTCTCAACTAAATGAGGTGCTTCGTTATTTGAGCTCGTTACTTTAAGGGGGCAATTCAGCATACACCTTGGATTAGTAGTTAATCTTCTTTTACACCTCAGTAATGCTGTAGCCTTTGCAAAGACGTGATAGCAGCAGGCCTTGTGATGGTATTATGACACTAAAGTCTAAATTAACTTTTGCAAACTGAAGTTTGTGTGTTAGATTGCCCAGGTGATACATGTATGAAAAATGGGATTTGGGGGGGCAGAAGCTAAGCCATTCTCACATTGAATCCAGAACAGGTTTTTATCATGTGAAGAACCAAGCTTGTACTACATATTTCAAAATACTTTTAAACATTTATACAATTCTTTTTTGCTTGTCACCTTCCCCAACAAAACCGAAAAGAGAACTGTTGAAACCCCGCAGCAGAACACTGTTCCCATTTTGTTTACAGCGAGCCTTTGAAGCACCTAGGTGACAAACTGCTCTCGAGGCTTCCAACTTAATTTTTGTAGACTCAGAAAGATGAAGCAATTCAGGTAAAGCTTCAGATTAATGCCAAAACTGTGCAATATTTACCCATCTCAAAATTCTGACTAACCAGAAAAACAAAACATATTTGAATAAGGAGGGTAAATCCTGTAAATTATGATAACACAACTTCATTGACTCTAATTTCCATTAATAAATGGGGGAAAACTTTGCCAAAAGAATCAGACCTCAATTTTTAGAAGACCGTTTGCTAGGTAGCTGTGTAACTGAACGCAATTAGTAACAAAAGCTGCTTTTCCTACAGAAAGGATCCTTTGGTTTCTCCCTTGCCAAGGTTTAAGCCGACTTCTCCACTAACCTCTTTTCATGACATTACAGTATTTAGCAATAAATAAATTGCTAGATTTCAGCAGGGGAACCATGCTGAATTCCCAGAGTTCCCTTTAAAGCCTTCACTCTGGCGGGTGCAAGTGTAATTGCCGGAGAAACTGCTCCAAGCGCCAGCCCGGCAAAGCACGGGGGGGGCAGCCGGGAGGGGCGGTGGGGTGCAGGGCAGGGCCGGCCGGGGACCGCAGGATGGAGGGGCTGCACATTGTACGGGAATTCTGCTTTTGGAAACCCAACAGGTTGGCAAACATCCTCACAGCAAACATCCCATGATTTTAAAAGCAAATTCAGAGACAGGAAGTGCAGACTGTCTCAGACACCCTTTCTTTTGGTTGCTCTGATATTTGCTCCTTCCTTTTTTCTTTCATAATGATAATTTTATACAGATTCAGACTTTTAAAAGGAGAAATTCAGGACTTGTCAGGTTCCGGAACAGAGCAAGCTCTGTGATAACAGAGTGGTTTATAATTACTGTGAAATCCACCTAGTATCCAGCTCCCAAGAGATCCACCAGCTGGGAAAAATATAATGGGTAAGGCAGAGGCATTAATGAAAACATATAACTCCTGAGCTACCTCCAAAGAAGAGAACTAAGTCACTAGACCTGTAAAATACAGCACACAGCCTGATGGCTGCAGGGAGCAGAAAGCCCACGGGCCTCCTCGCTGCCATGAGTTCAGGCCCACGTTTCCTGCCCGCGTCCTGCAGCCCAGATCAGATCAGATAATCAAACTTGATGAATTCCTCAGGTACCATCACTGGGGATTATCATTTTTATTTAGTGCCTTCTTCACCATGGGGCACTGTTTCAAATCTGTGACAACCGCAGGCGATGAAGAAAAACAGCAGAGACTTAGGGAAATACAGGTTTCATAAAAGAAACTCTCCCCCTCCTCTCCCAAAGAAGGAATTTCCCAACTGAGCTTTAAAGCAGATGCAATGCCTCACAACCAATGTGTCATCTGGTGATTTTTCTCTTTCTCCACTAGTATGAACGAACTATTTTAATAATCTAGGCAGCCAGCCTGTCTCGGCTTGGAATTCACCCAAAACCATACCTAAAAAAGCAGGAGTGAATCCAAATTCTGTCTTTTCTTCTTTATCTTGTTGAGGCTCTGAACTGCTGGACTTTCTTATTATGATTCTACTGTGAAATCTGAAAGATACTTATCAATAGAAACCCCAAGACAAATTCTTTGTCATTATGAAACATATTTCCTAAAAATATCTCTAAAATTAAATCAAGAAATGTTGAATGTAGAATATATAGCGTGTGGTCTGAAGCATGTATAGAAACAAGTCTGAAATAAATTACTATTAAACAAGGTAGCAATGCATTTTTCAAACAGTGAAGCTTTTTTAAAGGCAATTTTATATATTAGGCTATGTAGAATTTTTTTTTTCCTAAATTCAAATCCTTTGCAGTTATGCAGAGCGCCTCTTTTTCCTCTTTGTGCTTTCTCTTCCACTTCCCCCAGCCCTTGAACTCCTGAATATAACTCCGCGATGATACCCTGTTTTGGAGCTGCATCTCCCTAGGCCTTGAGCCAGCATGGATGAATAAAATGTTGGGAATAATATGCTCAGTGACTGTGAAAAAGGAATGGCATGCCAACTACTTGTACCTCCTGCCAGCTGCTCCTTAAAGCATTACTTGCCACTAGGTCTGGAAAAGTCATTTTGCCCCAGTTCTGCAAGACAAGTGACAAAACTCTTGGGGAGCCCTTCTGCAAAGGGGGCAAGGGGAGGGAGCAGAATTAGAAAGGGCCGAGCTCCCTGGAAGGGTGCCGCAGGCTGGTGTAGCTAAACACCAGAAGGTTTAGTGAGTTAATGTTATTATTAGCAATAACATTTCATGAAAAGCACTCATATGGTTACATTTTGAATAAGCAAATCTAGCAGCATACAAAACCTGAAACTTCTTCAAGCTTTAAAGTTACCAAAAATGAGGTACTACATTGAAAATATACTCAAATTAGCTGTTTCCCTCCACAATACATCAGCAATGTATATGACTACTAAAACTTGAGTTACAGTCTTAGATCATCACCCTGCACGCAATGCACTCCTGTGAGCACACAGTGGCTCCCATAAAACCACAGCAGGATCACAAAATGGGAAAGACAAACAAAATATCCTGGAGAGTCTTAGGTGAAAGCAAATAATGTTTGGTTTTCTGCACAGTGTGTATGCTGCTAGTGGAAAAGCATTTTGATTCATATATAATTAGTTAAATAATGATACATCTTTAATCATACAATAAAGCAGATCATACTTATTTTTCCCAAGTCTTTTGACAGAATTTAAATGAAAAAATCCTCTGTAAATTGGTTGTTGATCAGTATGCAGGTGTCGTAGCCCCAATAACTGACAACCAATACAACAAGCACGTATAAACAAATTTGTTTCAAGCAAAAAAAAAAAAAAAAGTCAGATCTGTTATTATCTCAACCCTTCGAGCCCCACCTTTCGGGCGCCAAAATAACTGTCGTAGTTCAGCCCCAACGGGGACCAGACTACGCAGTCTCTCTCTCACTCCCCCCACCCTCCAAGAGAACAGGAGGAGATTTGACAAACAAAAGAAAACCAGAAAAAAAACCAAACATGCGGGTTGAGATTGAACAAAAAGTAAATTTAACAGTAATGACAGAAGAAAACAAGAGAGTGATGGAACACAAATACAGTACAATAGCTCACAACAGATCTCCACATTCAGTCTCTTCCAACTAGGAGGGGCCTCCCTTCAGCACCCTCCTCACTTACATACTGAGCATGATGTCAGATGGGATGGAATAGCCCTTTGGCTAATTTGGGTAAATTAACCCCAGCTGTTAGCTAATTAGTTAACTATCCCAGCCATAGGGGCTACCAGCTTCAGTTCTCCACCCAGCTCAGGTAAATATTAACTCTATCCTGGCCAGAACCAGGACAGCAGGAAAAGATTAACCAGATTTGCTGGATTATTCATCAAACCATTGTAGCCATTTAATCTCTAATTTTGCTGAAAAGAGGAAAACGTATCTGTCATTGCTAAACGCTGGAATCAAGATACTAAACTTGATGAATGAATATCAGGACTAGAGAGACAGCAGACCCTTGCCCTCTGACGAAGCCGCTGCCCCGCAGGCATGCTGTAAGCTAACAGCAGCGCAAGGACAAGAAAATGAAACGGGGGGTTGTCCATGGAACGACAACATTGGGTAGCACATTTCTAAACACTGTTCCCATCAAGTCCCCAAGTTTTAACATAGGGTGAGTCAGGGCAGGATCAACTAATGCATTTGTACGCGGCCCTTTGGACTTCCCATGGCTCCTGCTCTCCGGCTCAGGGATGGCGAGTAAAGGAAGCTGTGCCTGGGAGGGGTATGGAGCGCCAGCCTGCCCAGAGCAGTTTGGGCAGCTTTCTAGCCCCACACCTTCACTATCAAAAACAAGAGGAGTCTCTAAATGCTGCATATTATTTGGTTGTACTTGGAAACTGAATGTAAGTAAACTAAATGTGAACACCACGTGGTGCACACCTACCTATGAATAGACGCATCTTTGCTTTTCAGGATAATGACAACAGAGCAACAGCTTTGTCATCCCATCCATCCCTGGATGGCTAAGAGTGGTTGGAAACATTGCTGTGAAATGTATCGCCCAGGGTTATGACTTTTGCACACAATATGAGTACTCTTCTAAACAACACAGAAGCATTTCTATTTACAAAGCAGCAGCATTTTCCATGACGACTGGCAGACTTATTTTGTTTTGCTGTTTGTTTGCTTACATGTTTTCCTTTTTTGAGAGAGAGCAAGCATTTGTTCAACTGACATTGCATTAATGAGCTGCTAATTCTATTTATCCTGCTGCGCTAGTGCCAGTATTTCACACAACAGTGTTTTTCTGCCTTGGGAGAATCTGGGTCCTACATAGATGGTAAAAGATTATTTGAATCAAATATATATATGTATAGTTTTTTAATGCATTGAAAATCACCCCTGTATTTTATTTTAAAACCTTTATTCATGGAGAAAAACTAGATTTCCCACATGTATCAGAAATGAACATTGATCAAATCATTCCAAAATCTAAAGCAAACCTGATTTTTTCCTGGGTCTAGAAAACCAATAAAAGCATCTTAGAATAGCAGTGACAGGGAACGGATAAATTGTGTGCTTCAAAACATATATATCTTCAAATCAATTTAATAGTCAAAGGATTTGAGAAAGAGGGAGGAGTAGCTTTCACTTCATGGCACAGAATACACAGAACTTCTTCATAAATGGAGATGAAAATTGCTATCTAAATGTGGGAAGTTGCACATAAAGCATTACCAACCTCCATTTACGAGCAAATTAGCTATTACGGCATACACTTAGAATACTATACTGGGTTTAAAGCTGAATTAGACTGTCACTACAATAGATGGAGTTTAAAAATCCTGGGGTTTTCCTCCATTCTTGAGTTTAGTTTTTCTCAAGCATCACCTTACAGAGCCTCTTCTCTCCTTTCCACTGAGTTCTCTGCTCCTGAGCTCGCAAGCAGTGTCCCTTCGTACAACCCTACTTCTCCAGCATTGATTTCCAGCACGAACAGGGAGGCACAGTATAGCAGATCCCCAGGCCCGTAAAGTGTTTACAGTTGCTTCATCCTTTTTCACTGTGAGGATGCTCCAGAATCCTTTGTTCAAGTTAGCTCCGTAATGTAGCATCATGTACACTTATCTTGCAGTTTAAAATACAAAGCAGCACTATCTGTGGCCTGAAATATTACACTTCAGTGTAATCTGAAGATTACACTTCAGAACAAAACCTCAATTTAGGCATTGATTTGCCATGTAAGGAATAAACCTAGAATTTAGTGATGAGGGTAAGAAAGTACAATGACTTTATGTAATTCACCTTGGCATGAAGAGACTGGTCAGCTCCCAGAGACTGCTCAGCACTGCTAACTGCTTGTATGTACCTGCTCCTCCTGCACATTACATGTTACAAGAACAGTCTTGGGGAGTTATTACATAAAAAGGACTGTTTAAAGTTTATTCACTTTAGTGTAATTCTGACATTTGTTAATTTTAAAAAGCCTGCTTCTTGTTCTTGTGCTGTTGGATAAACTCAAAGAATCTCCAGTACAGAAAATATATTCTCACTTTATAGGTCAGTGTTTCACATCGGGAAGTGACTGTACGAACCACAGCGCACTACAATACAACTTCGCCTATTAACAATTTCTGTGTACATCATGCCCTGCACACTGCAGAATCTCCTGGTGAAGCCTAACCTCACTGCCCTATTCCTGTAGTCATTCAGATTTAATGAGGAAAAAAAAAGATTGTTTGAAGACAGACAGCTTATGCTGAATACTGAATACCTAATTCAAATCTACACTGGTGTATTACCAAAACAATGGGGTAGGAGACCTTTTCCAAACACGTTCAAATTTTTGTGGCTTTTCCAACTAAACCAGAGTATTTTAAACACCAATACTTTTGATGACAGAATACAATTTAAATTTCACAGAAACTGGAGTTAAAATATTAATAGTGGACTTCTTTGTACAGGTCCCACTGTTAAGGCACAGAACTTGGTTAACGGGATGCCGTTAGCTATCAGTTTTACCCCGCATTGTCAGCACATACATTAAGAAGAACCACACCAGGATCACATAATGGGTGCGGGTAAGACGGTCATCCTGGCAGTGCCTTCCAGCTGCTCTGTCCTGACAGAGTGAGCGCGTGATGGCTTTCCCAGAGCCATGCTGGACCAGAGAGCCACCCCA
Organism: Chlamydotis macqueenii; assembly: GCF_036417535.1. Taxonomy (NCBI): domain Eukaryota; kingdom Metazoa; phylum Chordata; class Aves; order Otidiformes; family Otididae; genus Chlamydotis; species Chlamydotis macqueenii. The sequence goes on from NC_141570.1 coordinate 17,825,822, forward strand.
GTGCTGCCTCCTGTCACTCCCCAGGGACAAGTGGGGCAGCAGGAAAAGAATCACAGATTTTATGCAACACCTCTGGTAAATTTGTACAGTTTTAGAGGCAGAGGCTTAGAAATAAGAAAGGGGAGACCAAAAAAAAGTGGAAGTGTCATACTAAAGGCAAGTCCTCTCTAAGGAGAGCTGTGCAAGTTTCTGAACTTAAGTCACACGGTTTACGAAATGCATGTATGAAATGTTAAAATCCATTTACTTGGCAGTATTTGGCTTTTAAGACAGCTTCTGAAGAATCCCATGCACAAAAATGCCATTTTCATGGAAAACAACTGTTCCAGGACATCATATGGCAATAAACCCCCAATCCAAATATGCACGTGTATCTCAGAAGATTTAAAATGCTCCACAATCTCAGATATGACATCAGCACTGACTTCCCTTCCTGTGCCAATTCCATCCTGCTTTTCTGCAGAAAGCGCTTCGTCTGCAATAACTGGTCAGAACAAATTTCATAAATACTGCTTAGTAGCTTCCATATGAGATATTGTAAAGAGCTATTAAAAAAACATGTAAGATTCCCTTTAGTTCCTCTCACAAATCAGATAAGGAAATATATTACTGTGTAGCATGTATCATGCAACATTTTGGATAGAAGTAATCAGGAGTACCACATCTAAAAGGGATAATTAAAAGGAAGGGAGAAAAAAAAAAAAAAAAAAAGGAAAAGGAAAGAAGATCAAAGAATCTTGATTTAAACGTTAGCAGTTCCCAGACGACAAACTGTTCTGAGAAAACATCCATACCAGTTTGGATTACTGCAGATTAATTTTTACAGTTTTTCTAGTACAGGTGACAAAAATAAAATCCTCATGAGCAGAAGTGACAGATTTCAGTTATTAGGTGCTAAAAGTTGCCTAACTAATCTAATACTTCTATAATTTCCAGGGACACCTCTTTAACGCTGCACATCTCCTGTCTTCTAAAATATTACCAGGTTCAGGCACAGCTTCTAGAGCATTTTGGCAATTTTACCTCAGAGTTAAAGTATGCAAAGGCATGATTTTATTAACTCATCTTCATACCATCTAAGACCAATTTCTGTCACCATCTACATCAGACCCAGAGCAGTGTTTACTCTCCACAGCACATAACATGATTTCCATGTGCATCGTTATCAGTACAGCAAGTCCTACTCACATTCCCTTGGAACACTGGGAAACCATCACTTAAAAAGGGCATGATGGGATTAACAAAAAAACAATATTCTCCTTCAAGAAACATATAATGGCAACAGAATGGAAAATTACCAAGATTACGTAGGGAAAAAAAACCCAAACCAATAACTCTTACTTGTGCAAGGTCTGTGATGGCCGGTCATTTTTCTCCAGTTGCCCATAGCAGCTAGTTTTTGCTTCAGGAATGAAGGAGTATTTTTCCAGCATGGCTGATGCAGCGGTGGCAATAATCCCGAGGCCATCCCGTACCCGAGCTTCTAAACTGTAGTCCCATTCATCATAAGATGCTGAAATGAGTCCTGAAGGAAACTCCTTGGGAGTGATTTCTGTGTTACCACTAACCAGGCTGGGAACTATCCAAAAGAAATCATAGCCAGTAAGGCCCAGGGAACGAGCCTCATCCAGTATGTAGACGGCTTCATCCTTGGAACAATATAGCAGGATGACGGATGAATGAATTTTCTTCAGCTGAATTTGGGTCTTGGCATCTCCAAAGGCAGTATCGAGTATGATGACATTCTGCATGTCCCAGCCCACAAAACTATTTTCCACTGTGGTCTTAATGACGTTGATGAAGTCTCGATATCCAGGGAAGGTGGTGGTCACCAGAGAGAACACGTGCCAGTCATAATCCTGCATGATCTTCAGCATGACGATGGCTTCTTGCTGGATGGAAGCCCCAAACTGGAAGAATGTGGACATCACATCCTAAAATACCAAGCACAGTTGAAAGATTACTAATTTTGTACAAGTCTGAAGGGAATAGAATCTCTACTTTTTCTGCTATCTCTGATGTACCATGGCTACCAAACTTTTATTGCATTCATATAATTTGGCTTATCATATTCATATCATTAATAAGCAACACTAAAGCTAATTAAAATATTTGCCAAAAAGTGACAGATTTACACAGGAAATTTCTGAGTGTTTGATCACTTGAAAACAACAACTCAAATGAGTACTTACTGAGGAAGCTCCCTAGAGAGAGCCATCCACTGTTAAACAACTCATCTCCAGTAGGTAGCTTTAGATTCTTCAAACTTATTATGGACACAATCCAATAAATTCATATCAATTTTTAGTTACAATGGAAATAAATTGCAATGCACGTGCTGTATATATATGAAGAAGCTCTGTACTTCCAGACCTAATGTCTGAGAGATACTTCATTTCTACAGGTCAATTAACTTGGTGGAAGCCTTCAAGTAGATTTATCATCCCCAGATACCGAGTTCACCACTGTTAATGGGCTCACCACTGATCGTGCTCCATTCAGAGCACATGGCCCATTGATGCCTGGTGTGGAATTAACAGGATGGGACTCCAGGGGCAACCAGCAAGCTGATGGTGACCTTGTTAGAGGACTGAAAGGGAAGTGAAGTCAAACAGTGGCCTCACAGTCTGTAACTGGAAGAACTGACACATCTGTGCTGTTAGTTTCCTGTGAGATTTGTTTCTAATATTTGTCTTAGGCTTGTACAGATTCATAACATTTTATACAGCATAAGGGCAGGTGCCTCTTACGTTAACATCTACCGGAGATAGGCAACAAAATATGTTTTGTTGGCACTAAATTTACAAACATTTTAATTTATCTATTTTTGCCAAGTTGCTGTAAAATCTAGATTTATTTTTGAATTTTACATTCTAGATTTATATCACAGTTATTACAGTACCAAACTATATACAGTAAGTTATATAATTCTTTATTTTCATTTTTTTCTGTGTTTATCCTTGACCAGTAGCGGCAACTTATGTTCATTCTTTTCAGATACAGAAAGCATGAACGCCTGTTGAAAGAAAAGCTTGTGATTTAAAAATAAGATCTTAACCATGCAAGATTTCCTATGTAGCCTTTACAGGAAAGTGACACATGGTGCTTTTAATTTAATGAGTTTTATGAATGTGCTTGTGAACTGCTATCTTATTTTACACTTGCAGGGAACAGAAAAAGATTAATTGACTTGGGCATCATCGCAAGGTGGTGTTAAACATACATTATTAGTGAGAACGGTAACTCGGCTCTACAAGTTCTGTATTTTAGCTACAGAAATCTACTCAGAGCAAACTGAGTGCATGTATTTTTTTTTCATAGAAGATGAGGAGTGTTATTACTTTCCAAGAGTTAAGAAAGTGACACCAGGATTTTATAGAGCCTGACAGCAATACAAATCTTATGACTTGTGTCAGACCATGACGACTGATATCGAAGGTATAGCATACACACCACTGGTGGTAGTCATCAAATCATGGCCATGGCTTTTCGATACCTCAAAGGTGCCATTCTGAATGCCAGCACCAGATTTGCAGTGGTTTGGGGTTAATTACAGATGTTACAAAACATATTTTGGAGAAGAACTGAATTAGCAAGATTTGATTGCCAAATGCTCTAGGAGCTATTGCTGGTGACTCACACCGTATGCTTAAAAATAAACAAACAGGCAAACAAGGTTTTCATCTTGGGACACTCATAGCTAAAGAAACTCGGCACGTAGAATATCTGCTCAGAGTCAGCATTACGGATTTACTGTTAACCAAGTAAATTAGATATCTAGAGACAATGCCATGAATCCAAGTCTGATGTAGCTTCCTAATTGAACATTAAAAAAATATTGTAACATAAAGGCTTCAGTTTTCTTCTCCAGCTCTTATCCTAGTTTTCATTTGTGATTATGCTAAATGATAGTAAAAATAGATAAAATAATTTGCAATAAATTAAATACATTATTTCCATCCTATCCTTTCACCCTACCCCATTTCTATATATGCTTTAAACTACTAATGCAGTTGAATAATTTTTTCAAACAGCACAGACACCTTGGTACTTCCTGCACTACAAGGAACTTCTCCAATAAGGCAACTGAAGAGGAAGTCTTTGAGGGCAAAACCAATGCACATGGACATTTCCACGTGTGACCTTTCTAACCAGTAAATACAGATTTTTAACCTGGAGCAGTTTTTGTCATTTTCCTTTTGCAAATATTTTTTAGAAAAATAGTTTATGAGAGCAGTTTTGATGAAACATTTTTGTAAAGTTCACACCCATATTACCTGAATCTTATTCACATAAATGTGAATGGGAACTTTAGTCAAAATCAGGCAATTAATCAATTTCTGAAGAGAATGATGAAAAATATTGTAGTTATATGGTGGAAATAAGTTTGGGTTCAGGAAAAGCGGAGATATAAACATCACAAGCGAGATTCTCATTGAAGAAATTCTGTGTAGCTCCATTGACTTCATGTGATGCTTTTATAGAGCTGAACATCTGATTGTATTCTTTACAATGAATTTGAAACAGATGGAAGATTGCAAGTAAATTGCAGCCTTAGGAACTTCAGCACATATTTAAGTTGCTGTAAGGAGAATATTCAAGGACATATTATCCACTAAGTTTTGGGACAAAAAAAAAAAAGGAAGGTTTAGTGAAGAAACAGCAAATAAATAAATAAAACTTATAAAGGATTCAACAATTGTATCCTTAAATGTCTACAGAACTGCTCATTTGGGGTTTTTAAAGCTTCATATTCTTACCGAAGAGCATTATTAATCCTTTGCTTTTTACAGACTTAGAATTTTGTTACATATATAGAATTTGAGTTCTACTTTTCTATATGCAAAACCAAACTAAAGTGATGTTTGTAAAAAAAAAAAATTTTTCAGTTATTTTCATTTAACTGTCATCTTGTCATCTATCAAGTCATCCATTTAAGTCATTGCTGCAGTAGGAATACAGGTGTAATACCAGAGGTGCTTTAAATGCACATCAGAAACATGTTCTTTTTCTTTCCTCATGGCCCCATTTATTGAGATTATTGGTGGAGGGATGCAAGGAAGCTGTACCACTTATCCAATACAAGAAACTTTTATACAAAGGAATTCCACAGATTAATCTCAAAGCATGAAAATCCAAAGATGTTACACTGATATGAGCAAAAATTTAGATAGTAGTTGTGGAAATAACTAAATAATGCTTTAGTTGAATTTTTTCTTTTTGCTTCTTAGCTGGATTCTACCACAGCCATGTAAATAAAAAACAGTCACGAAAAGAGAAGGAAAAGAACAAATGAAAACTTTTTGGTTTTTTTTTTTTTTTTTTTTTTTTGCCTTGCACATGAATATCCAGCAAAACATCTCCCCATATGTTTCACAGAAGGAATTTATCTTTCAATTGCTACTTGTTTAATATTATTCTTGAATTTTGTATATGTCAGTACAGAAGGGCACTTCAGCGTTCCCATGCTTGCACACAAAGCAGAGCAGCTCTCTGCTACTGTCATTTCCTAGATTAGTATATTACAGTAAGTTGCTTTTTAAATAGTGCACTGAGTCCATAAATCTGTGCCTGTTGTCAGAATTGCACATTTCCTTCCCCAATTCCACAAGTGACAGGAATATTTCTCTTGAAACCTCTTCCTCAGCTACTTTCATGCCATCTTAGTTTCCTAGCTCCAGCGTTTCCATGATATCAGCAGCGCACGTTCACAGCTGCTGCAACAGCTGAAGTAAGCCCTGACAGGAGTTTATGCCTACTAGGGAAAAAGCTGCAATAGCTGGTTAGTTAAAGAAAGAAACATTTATTATCTAAAATAGTATACCTTTTGTTAAATGAAAATGAAATGCTAAACCAGAAAAAAAAAATAGGGGTCAACATAAGACCAAAGCAATTTTCCACTTGAAAGACTTGTCAAGGGCAGTTGCTTCACTGGTAAAACAATATTATGACAGGAAGCAAAACCCAATATGAAATATGGTTTAAAAAGCAATCCAGAGGATGATTTTATTCAACTAGAAACAAGATTATTATGACAGGACTACAAGCAGGACTCAAGTTATCTTAATTACTTTGTTCTTACTCTATCTTCCACAGACATCCAGCAAAAAAAAAAAAAAATTTCTTGTATTTTACACCACTGTAACTTAGCTATTCCATTTTTATAACAGATTTAAGGCATGTGGTACTAGGTCTGCATACAGAGTGCAAGCTGTTTCCTGTTTAACGAATTATAGTAGTTATTTGGCATTTTTATGAAGATTGGAAAAACTGAAAGGCAGAGATTAGTTATGAATTTAAGCTGAATAATTTAGCATCACATCAAAAATACACAGAATGAAATTATTTGTACCGATCTCAAATGTAGACAAATAATGTACCTTGCAGTGTGTTACCTTGGCACCATTTTTCTTGGATTATTTGAAATGATTTAATGATCCCCAGGTACACGTGAAATGAATCATGTTCAGCTGTCGTGAATATCTTGGTTTCAGCCATAGGGTCTCCCTTTGTGGTACTGTACAGACTCATGCAAAACTTTCTGTAAATGCAAACACTGAAGTGGAGTAGCTGAAAGGAAAACCTTTCCTCCCAAGATACCCTGCACATTTCTAAACTCTTAAGTTATTAAATTCCTGCCTCTATTCATTAACAGTATATAACATGCAATTCCCAATGCAAACATCTCACTGAGGCGCCCAGGGAAAAAAACTCCCCCATTATCACCATGGGAGCAATTTAAGGGAAATTACACAAAATTATGTACTTTCAGGCAAAGCAGAGCAACATGTGAGGGTGGAAATAATTTACTAATTATTACAAACAGGAGAAAAGACTTGCTTCCCAAGGACCTGTCACCTCTCTGGCCTCACACATGGCAAAAACATGGACGACCTCCACCCACAGGTTTCTCTGCTGATGCCAGCCCCCTCTTTGGGAGCTGCACTCCTGCCCTCCTACACAGGCTACAGAGCTGCCAGGCCCCAGGTATGCGCCACCAATCACCATTGCCCCGTGTGGGACCCCCCAGCTGCCATTTCCCTGAGTCAAGCTCAGTTGCAGCAAGGCCTGTGCTCAGCCCCAGCAGACACTGACTTGTTCCTTGTCCTCGACCTGGAGCCCAACTCATCCACCCATCCTTGTCCAGCAAGGCCTGGACCCCCGTGCCAGCCCCCCCGAGGCACAGGCTGAGCTGACCGGGAGAGAGAGGGCAGCAGGGTCTGTGGATGAGGGCCGGCGGGCTCCTGCAGCCCCCACGCGGTGGATTTTAAGCTCTCCAAATCTGCCCACATAGACCTGTGAATGTGTCTCACCATGTGTCGCAGAAGACTAAGGCCTTCTAGCAGAGCTCAAAAAGGGATGGAAATTTTCTTACTCTGTAATTTAACTGGTGCAAATGCAGAGCCACAAAATGTATAAAGGTCAACAAAAAGGACAAACTGCAGCCTTATTTTTTATTTTAAAGGTTTGCTCTGGGAAAGGAACACTCAAGCTAGAAAAGGGCAGTAGCAAACAAGGGAATACATTATGGCTTTCCAAAATCTGACATGTCTCTTTTATTATTTCAAGGAATAAATATCAGAGAAACAGGATTTTGAAAGGTTAGCACCAGTTTAATCAAGCATGTTCTTTCCCATTTCCAGAGGGGGCCTGCAGGGATTCATTTTGCAGAGTCTTCTCTGTATTTTCAGGTCATGGTTTTATCCTAAGAATTTTGCTAGTTAACAGATAGGGAGTTTTGTTTTGTTTTCCTTCAATATATCCATTTAATTTTATACTACCCACTTGGATTATCTGGGCCTGCTACAAGAGTTGAACTTTGTCACTATTTTTCCATACCAGAAGAGCAAATAAACAAATACAGAGGAATGAGAACAGAGTTTCCACATATCACCGCAGTGTCCACTGGGTTTTGAGCCTTTACATTCTTCAAACAATACAGTGTCATGTCTAATGAATTAAAGTAACTCAATTTGTCATCACAGTGAAATAACATAACTTAATTATGGAAGTTTAGCACAGAGCTCATGAGCCATTCCCTGGGCTGGAGCACACCGTCTGGGTTTTCAACACATCTGTGTTTCCATTCATGGATTTTTCAAATACTGGAAATTGTGGTGTCTCAATCTGAGCTTCTGTTCAACCAGGACAGGCAAGTGAAAAATTATTTCAAAGGCTAAAATGACATCAACAAGCCTGTGACTGAACTTGATAAAATTCTGAAAAGATTTGTGTGAACCAGCAAGGATTTTTGTGTGGTCACTTGGTGAAAGGTTTATTCACAAGATGTCTCCTTTCTAGATAAATTTCAATTTCCACTGTTAGAGAAATGTCTTACACTGTGAATATTTCAATGAGAAAGGGAAAAATTGTGGTTCTACAAAAAGGCAGTGTGGAGCTGGCTGTACCATAGCTATTTGGTTGAGAAACTGCTATTGTACAACTTTGGGGATGAAAGAAAATCCCAAGGTGTAAGAGGAAGTAGAGTACTGATGCCTGCAAGGAAGATCAGAGAGAATAAAGAGTATTTTCAGACAAATGATATTTCCTTTGTATATTGAAACATTTCTTGAATATAAATCGGTAACCCTAACCCATACAGGATCATGAGGCACTGTACGTCAGTGTAAAGCATTATCCTAAGATATTTCTCCTTTATGGAGAAGATAAGATTTGTACAAAAGTTTCTAATTTCCTGAAAGTATTTTACCATGAAAAAAAAATTGAAAAAGGTGTGTGACAATATATCAATCAGTTAGCCAGAAGGACAGATGTTATGCCATAGATTATAGCTGAGTATCATTTCTCTTCTGCCCCTTTGTCATGACTGCAGATAAATGTTTTGTCATTTTTTAAATTTAGGTGTCTGATTTTCTCATAGTTTCTACAGCCAGTGTCCTTCTGCTTTATTCATGTAACTGGTCAGCACTAAACTGATGCAAGTAGAGAGCCCCAAAAGACTTCATTTTCCATGGAAAAGTGACTTTAAATTAGCCACGCAGCACATCTTTCACCTCAAGGAACACCTGAGTTCACATGGAGAGCTCTTGAGTCTTTCCTTTCAGTGAAAACTCTTCAAACAGTTGTTATGAATGATTGGAGAGCAATCAGGAAAGTTAATGATTTTTCAAAGACAGAGAAGGCAATTGCTGTGAAGATAGTCCAGTGATACTGGTGAAAGTAACTGGCTTTCTGCTGTATGGAAACACTCATCTACCAACAATTCATATTTGGTACATCACAACAAAGTGGTGAAAGCGTTAGGAGAAAATGTGGTCTTGTTCCTTCCCTCCTCTGGCAAGGTGAGAAAGTTCAGAACAAACTGATGATGATCAATTCTGTACATGTTACGTACTTCTATAAGAAAAACAAACAATGAAACAAGGCTGTCAAATGAGGTAGAAAGAAACTCAAACCCAAACCATTCTTTTCCTACAAGACTTTAAAAATGTGCTTGTTGGAAGGAGGAAAGCCTAGACTTATTTTCAGAAACACAAAAATTCATGTTTCAGAATAATAGAAAGCTTTTCACCAGGTAAAAGACATAAAAAGCATTAAGAGAGCATCAGAGAGCTTGTGAATTAGTGTCGTGAAAGGACCAAAAACAACATGCTGGGCTATGTTGAATTTCTGATCTTCCTCAAGTTTCAGTTTGTGAGTACAGAGAGTTATCTATCAAATCAATTAGTCCATTTACTTTGAGCCAAATCTGTTTTGCTTTCAATAAGAAGTGAGGCTTGTAATATCTATTTTTTAAGTTTTCAGCAAATAAAATTTCATTCTAATAGTTTAGTCTTATAGATTTTACTGTCCAAAAGGGTTATGACATTAGTCTTTCAAAAGTGCAATGGTCACATTTTATCTGATTAACAGCTTTTTACAGCACCAGCCTAATTCTTTTTTTTTTTTAAATCAGTCATCCAAATCAATTTTGCTCTACCCCAACCATAAGTTAAACATGCACACAAATTACTGTAAGCCATCCACAGAATCTGTCAGAATCCAATTTACTTGACATCTTTTTGGGTACTTGCTAAATTAAAGTACATAGATTTTTTAAAAATGGTAACATTTTAGCTAAGCACAATTTCATGTCCTTACATTACTATTGTGGTGGAATTGGAAAAAAAAAAAAAAAAAAAAAAGGTAAGTTGTTTGAATAGCTTATGGAAATTTTCAAGAATCAGTGCTATGTAATAATTCACCCCTGAGACAAGTTTTCATTCCAGCTGTTTGTATCTAACACACTAACCATTTCATCTAACTATAAGATGACATACAGAGTAATCTAGATACGTATCATATACTCTCATCCTATAGGAAAAGTGGTTCAGAACAAGGATTTAGAGTGGTTGAACACAAGTATGATTCTCTGTTCAAATTTTCTATCTTATCTAGTACAAACATTGCACAAGAAAATTCTGCATAACAAATTGCTTACAGCTCATGCATCAACAAAATTTGCAAAAGGATTTTCATACAGTTTTTGCCATTAGGAGTTTTAAAACCAACAGCATCAAAAATTATTAATCCTGTAAACAGAATCAAAACTTAACTTACCCATAATAATATTTAAATATGCTATGGTGAAGAATCCAGCATTAAATCCAGAATCACTATCAATTTATCATTTAATAGCAGCTGAATCAAGCCAAATAGGCTCTTACTTATTGTATGTATTGCCTGTGTGCATAAATACCGTACACTATATAGAAAGACAGGCATAAATAAATATCAGTAAAATAGCCTCAAGACATCATCTCCTTATCTGAAAATATTTGGTCTCAGTTGAATGCTAAAACACTTCTCACTGGTGTTGATGATGAGTAGTCAGAAAGCCATTAACTAAGTCATTTCCATACATCGACACTTAACAAGTAAAAATGAAGGCAACAAACAACCTCCCCCTCCATCCCCTTTCAACAAATGATGAGTATAAAATATTATGCAAATAAAAGAAATATAAAACAAATTTAATTTTTTACTGTGTGATTGTAACTATGTGCTTCTCCTCTACAAGTCAGGACTCTTGGACTAGTCTGCTTCAGCAGCATTGGACTGGAGAGAGACATCCAACAGCAAGAGGGTAGAGCTGGGGAGGACAAACAGCCGGAGGGGAAGGACATTTTTGAAGAGGAAGGCTAAACAGAGTACAAGGAGCCATTTAGAGCAGCTTTCCATGGCAACAGAGATTTGTGGGATATATTTAACTAGCAGAGGAAGATGATAAGATAAGAGATTCAAAGTTCTTCGTCTCTTCAAGAAGACACATGCATTTTGGTTCCCCAGATAGTCTGGGTGCTAAACAGAAAGAAGCGCAAACCTGACTCACCTGCCTTTGGAAGGCAAAGTCACAAAAACATCATAACTTATCCAAAGCATGCATGCTGCTTTTAAACTCTTCTAGAAGGAAACATTTCAAAATACTCAGTATGCTCCTCTGCTCTGACATGCAATCAGTAGATCTGAAGAAGAGAGGGTACTCAAGGGAAACACCATTTATGTTTATGATTTATATTCTCCTCCTTAGGCATCATCTTTGGCCTCTGGGCAAAGCTGCAGCTGCTCTTCTGTTATGCTAATGGCAATTACATGCTTTCTCAAAGTGAGTGATCAGCCCATCAGTCTAGCAGTGAATATCCTTTTCCATTGTACATTTAATAGAAGCAGGTCAGAAGCAAATTCAGTTACAAAATTTCTGATACCTATGATCTATTATCAGTACTTGCATATCACTCTAGCTCACGATGAGAGGGTGGCCAACTGCACATCTTAGAATGAATGCCACTGATAAGAACAAAGCCCAAAGTACACCAGCAATGGATAATATTTCACTGGTATTCATTGCAGAGACTTTGAATAATCACAGCTGAAATCACAAAACAAAATACATTTGTGATAAAGTAGTTGCAAAGTCTCCAGTACTCAGAGCTACTGCGGAGCTACAGCTACTCAGACCATATGTGGAATGGGGAAGAATGTGGAATTCTGCTGTAGACAGATACAACAGTTTTGCAATATCAATGTGCTCACCAGATGAGGACACGAGCATTGAATGTTGCATTCTGTGATGGATGCATGGTAAGGTATATAACAGAGACACGCAGACAAAAAACTCTGTTTCACCTACTTTTTTTGACTCTACCCCCACTGTTCCACAACTTTGACTTAAATGTACATTTTATTTTTGGCATTCTGTTTAAGGAGGCATCGACTTATTTATTTGTAAGAATATCACACATCAAGAGATTTGCCAAGCATTATTCCCATGAGCAAATAATACTCTGGGTAGAAAAGTTTTGCCAACATATATTCAAATTACTGAGGTTTTTACATGTGCAGTAAAACTCTCTCTTCTGTGAATTAGCTTAGCTCAAGTTACTTTTCCTTAGTTAAGTAGAGGCAAAATATCTTTAAGCATGGTTCTGATTTACAGTAAATATCAGAAGGAAAACATAACTTCAAAAAAGGAAGTGTTCAAAATGTTAAGTTTATTTCCTTACAAGGCATAGTAATTCTTTCTAGAAATTATTATAGATTTGACAGTCATACTAGATACAGTAAGTACGGCACTGCTATAGCAAATTGAGTATCTCATTTCTAGCTATAAAAAAAACCATGTTTGTACAATGTTCAGTGCAGTGTGAAGAGGACTGAAGCCATCTTCCTCAACTCGCACAATATCTTCATACTTTGAAGAGAGAAGCATAACCCTTGTACTGAATACAAATAAGTAGCAAAACATGTTATTTGGGTTGGTATTTTTAATACCAGAAATTTTTATTAGTTGCATTTGACAACACTATGCATATAGCTACTTCCTAGATAGGTACAACACCACACAAATCCATTACTTTTATGGATTCCTATATAAATATAAAAATAAACTTCAGAGGTTTTCTAACCTAGGTAGAAAACATGATAGATTTTTAACTAACTTCTTCAAGTATCCGTAATGCAACTAATTTATAAGTACCTTCACATCTACTAAATTCAATGAGAGCTCAGGGTGCTCAGCAGCCCCAAAGGTGGGTATGCTCCTGCTGAAAGGAGCATCTGCACAGACCTGAGAGTTGGGCCAGTTTTAACATTTATGCTACTGAATGTGTCCTCAGAAAAAGTGTTTAAGTATTCAGTTAACGGAAATATATTGTCTACCAATATGAAGTGGGGCTACTTGCTCATTTTCATTAATGGAACTGCTGGTCAAAGGGATTTAGATGCCAATCCTTTGGGTTCCTTAAAAAAAAAAAAAAAAAAGCCTTTTGTGTAAGAAAGCTACCAAACAAAACACCCATTCTTACAAGTTAAGTGCCTTCAGTTCCACGTATAAAAGATGAGTGCTCATTAAATTCAGGGACCTTACATAACAAAGCTTGTTAAGAAAGTTGCAACTGCAGCTTAGATTTCAGTGTAATAGGCAGAAGGGACTGTGCTTTGCCTGAAAGAGAGTATCTTGATTTGTCTCCTTTTGTGTCCCCTTGTGCCAGACCCTAGAATAACAATTTTAAGTTTACAGACTACATGATTGCTCTTCTTTTGCAGGCCCTTTATAAATAACCCAGGGACTTTCCGGTGTCCAAAATTCAGTCTGAAAAATACTGAGACCTGACAGCAGCATCCTAGACATTTCTATCTGATACATGCCATTCACAGCGGGTGTAGTATTTTACTATAATTAAACATCATATTAAAATAAGTATTTTAGGATTGATCCTCAAATTTGCCACAGCTTACTGTGACATGATGTACTACCAAAAGGGAAAAGAAAAAGCCAGGACCTGATTCTTTGCAATATACTCCACCAAAACTCCTGGAATATGGGTGAAATGTGGAAGGACAGAGGAATACTTCACTGCACAGCTCTCACTAGGCAGTTCCGGCACGCCTTTCCATGAGCCATAATTCTCTGTATAAAAGTAACACAACTTCGAGTTCACCAGATGATAATATTTCATGTTACATTAACAGATAATTAAAAGAAGATTCATAATGACACTGAACCGAATCTCCCCTTTTTGTGCAAGGGGGATGGATCTGTGGAGCAAGCAGGGATTGTTCTGTGTTCAGAGGCAGATACAGTCCATGGAGGAAGGTGTCGATTTTTCAAATCCCTACTAAATAAGGCGGTTTCCCTGTACAGTGTGTACAGAAAAATTGAGAAAGAAAAATGAGAAGTAGAAATGATGCCATATTGCTTGATGTGCTCCTTTCCACACAAAGTAGAATTGCTCCCCATATGAAGTTCTTCAGGAGATGGGTACCTGGCTAGGAGGAAGTTAACATAAGACTTATTATTATTCTCAGTGGACAGACATTTGTTGCTACAAATTGCAACAGTCTGTGAAGTTAATTAGAAGGCTCAGAGAAACAAGCAGAAATAAGCTCATGTAGAGAAAAGTTCAATTCTGATCCTCCCTAATTTCTCTGAAGTAAACTTGATTGCTGAAGATCAGGACAAGAGCAGGTATAAGAACAAAAGTGTCACTATAAAACACGCAAAGAACAAATGACCCTGTTTATAATAGCAAACACACGATGCAGGGAATAGGTCAACATTCCCCAGCGTTCATCTTTTTTTCTCTACTAAGCTTTTCATGCACAAGGCAGCCTGGCACAGACTTCAAAATCACTGGCAAGGAATTCAGAATGACTGAGCTACGGCAAAGGACCTTGGATAACAGGAGTAGTGGTGAGAAGCAAAATCCTGTCCCTGGAAGAGGGAGCAGTTCCTCAGCACAAGCCTGGACAAGAAGGGTGGATGTTCAAAAGCACCACAAAAGAGGAAATGTTGGGTGTGCAAGCACCTACTAACCCATGGACTTAGCTTCATGCTCCCAACAGACACTTTGCTGGGCATCCCAGGAGCAAAAATTTAATCTACAACACTGCCTCTGAAAGCCGTTTCTGGCAACAGCTCAGCTATTTCCAACACACCCTATACGAGTTCTGCTGTCCAGAGCCAAACATTCAGCATGTTGGAGACACCATTAGAAATAGATGAATACTGCAAAACAAATTAACTCCCTCATGGGTAGCAGCAGATCCTTCTTTCACTATTTGTGGATCATGTATTGTTAATAAATATTTGGACAACCACTGGTTCTTGATAAAAAAATATTAAGTATGAAAGTTTTACCCAATTTTAAATGAAATTACTTCATTTGAAAACACAAACACAAAATCCTCTGTCACTTGAGTTCCTACTGTCTTTCAAAAAAAAAAATATAAAAAAGCATAGAGGAGAAGTAATACAATGTGACAGGTGACTGGACACAAATCACAGTTAAGGAACGTCATTTAGAAAAGCCCATTTTCTTAATCATCCTTATTATTAAACAAATACTAAGAATAATATGATTTTAAATAAAATTAGTGAGGGTCAGTAAAAGTTTAATTCACTAAATTACAGCAGCAATTATCCATTATTCTTAGCGATGTAGCCTAGCCAGCCATAATTTATCACTTCAGACTGTATTTGCACAATGACTGGATCATAAAAAGGCATTTTCAAAACAGCTGCAATTGAACAGCTATCAATTTGCAAAGATACGACAAGTTTCCTTTGTCATAAGAAGTACAGACTTAGAATAAGCAAGTATAATGGATTTCCTTGTAAATCTCCCCTTTATTTATCCCTGTAATATGTAGAATAATTAAGCACAAGCCATGTTACAATGCCACACCTCATGAAATGTCTTGAAGCCACCCATACAGAAATAGATTCTAGTCTCCTCTTTCAAGTGACCATAGGTCTGGTCCAGAGGTGGATTTACTACTACACGTGGATGATCATGTGTTGCTACGGATACCTGTGATAGAGGATAAAACTATACTCATTTTATCTCAGTGTATCAAATGATAACACATAGTCTGATTGTGGAATAAAAATTAAATATGAAAAAATTCTAACTTGTAAAATATACTATGTATAGAATTATGTATACTGAAAGACTTCTGCGCACTGAGTGCTTCATCCCTCTCCAGGAGATCAAGAAGCACGTTTTTCCATTGTTTTTTTTTTTTTTTTTGCCCAGCCAATCTCATAAAGGAGTTAAATTTATTATTATACAGTCACTCCATAGAAACAAGACACACTAAAATTTTTTGCCTACTATGAAAATATCAAGCAGCTTGTGGTGATCAGTTAAAATATTCCATTTGGGTTTTTTCTATGAAAAATTTTTTTTCTTACCTCACTTAAACCCCCAAGAACGAACAGATTTTATGGAGTATTCATGAGCAAAATTCAACGCAAAGCACAGAATTAAGCATAAATAAAAATAACATAATTAAAATAATATACAGATGCTCAGTGCTATGGCAGAAATAAGCATATATGGAAAAGTATTATCTGCTCATAAGGAAGGACTCAAATTATTACTTGAAAATGAGACTACTAAATCAAAATGAGAGCTCAACTGAGCAATGATATTTGTATATACACTGGTGCATTTGGAAATTAAATGGATGCCTAAGAGATACTCTCACTAACTCATTCATATAAATTGGTATACAATGAGCAGAAGAATTTGAGAAGGCAGCGCTAAAATGATTGTAGTTTCTTCAGCAAACAAGCAGAGGAGATACAAACAGGGCCTGACTGCTAACACCACTCTCTGGGAAGACTTTGCCACCTCTTCGGTTTTTCTAGAGAACCAGATAAATGCACACAGGTGCATTATGAAGCCCACAGCTAGGTGCATATTCCTACTCATGAATATGAAGTAATTTCGCAAACTGTTTTAACATTTTTACAGTTTCTTAACATCTTTAACAGAGACCTCTTCCCACCTCCACCAAGCAGCAGCAGAGGAATGCGTTTATATGAAAACAGGAGCACCTTTATTTACTGCAAAGCTTAGGATTAATTCTTGCCCAGTTCAGAAAGATGTGGCATGTGCACTTACGCTCTCCAGGATCTCCAGACAGACTCAGGGTATTTGATGAATAAGAGGAGAAAAGTTTAGTTAGTGAATATGATTCAGTTAGCTATACACTCATAAACCAGTTTCCTTTATTCCCTTCACCACACAAATCAAAGAAGTTAACCTCTTATGCTCATCACTTGGTTTTCAGAGCCCTGTCTCTGCACACAGACTAGCATGTGGTCCCAGACTCACCAAGAGCTCCATGTACATTTTTTTGAAAGGGGGTATTGAACAATTTCTATGTATGGGAGTACTATAAAAAATTGGGGAGGGGAGGGATGGAGATGGACAGATGACAAATTCAAATCATTAGAAGTAAGCCATGATCTTTAAATAGCTACTGTGAGAAGCCATCGCAGTCACACAACTCCAAATTTATAGCTAACTGTAGGACATCCCTGTTGAATAGAACTTTCTACAAATTATGCTATTTTTGTATTATTTGAACTACTGTTACTTTCTCAGCAAGGTATGTGAAGACCACTAGGTCTTCAGAACAAGTATTTAACTTCTAATCAAAGTTTGGGAGAGCATACTGCCCCAAGACCTTCTCATTAACACATTTTGCCATTGCACAAGTTCTGTACTCCGAGATCTACAGACTGGGAAATCTTGTAAATCACGAGAACAGGTAGCTCGGCACACTTTGCTCAGATTTCTCAGGCCAATGAATGATAATCAATTTTAAAGCCAGCTGTGTTTAAAATTATTTAACTGATGTGTCCCATCCCCTCCTTCTTATTGACCTCTAATTTGTTACTCCCATTGGCAGCCGTCATCCTCATGGTGCAGCTGGAAGAAAGATTCACATGAATTCTCCTTGGTTGCTTTTGTGCAAGATCAGTCAGGTTGTCTTGAACAGGCTCTTGTGTCTCATTCATCTTAAAAATGGCCAGCTCTGCTTTGAAGATGATGAAGAGTGCGCAGTGATTTTCAGTGCTGCCAGAGCAGTAACCTGGACAAAGAGGGATGATACCGAACACTGCAGGGACTGGAGCAAGGGATGCAGATTGGAGTGAAATAGCTTATTTCTGCAATTATCTGATCATAGACTTAGTCTCCTATTATTGAAATGCATTAAACTAAGTAACATCTCTAAAGTTTAGGTTAGATTCAGAGATTGTACTGACATTAGAAAAACCCACTAGTGATCAGAATCTCACTGACATTTGTAATGATACAAATTACTAACTGCAAAGTAAAGATTATATCACAGTCTAATTCAAAAAAATCACATCAGGCTACCTCAAAATCACATGTCTGCATATTTAAACTCTCAGGATTTATATTTTCTATCTCTGAGCTGTAGCATCTTGGGACTATTTGGAAATATTAAAGATACTCTAACACTTTGCATTTATTTAATGCAGTTTTTGCAGGTAATGTATTACACATCAGCTGTTCAGCTTCATTCTATTTTGCACTCTTAAGGTGATGACATCAACAAATAATTATTTTATTTTTGGGTTCCCGTCCAGCCTATAGATATGTCATCCTCTTTTCATATTCTGAATAGATAGTTCAGACGGTCTGTGAACCGTATTTCTGATTTCTAAGACAGTATTTCTAATTTTGGTTATGCAGACCAGCGCAGGAAGTGCCTTTGGGGGGGGGATTTTTTTGGTTGTGGGTTTGTTGTTTTTTCTTTTTGAAAATATTTTTGCATACAGATATGAAAATTTGGACATTTAAGAACAAATACTAATGATGCAACCAATTAATCAATAAAACAAACTGAACATGCTGGGCAAACTACATGAAGAGAATAAGCCAAAAGAATAACAAATGTAATTGCCATCGAAACAGCTCACAAAACACACACAGCTTCCAAACGTGCCCTGGTGATGGCTGTGACATAAGGTCATGACAGTTCATTAGGCAT
The DNA here is from genome assembly GCF_036417535.1 of Chlamydotis macqueenii. Lineage (NCBI taxonomy): Eukaryota > Metazoa > Chordata > Aves > Otidiformes > Otididae > Chlamydotis > Chlamydotis macqueenii. The sequence goes on from NC_141570.1 coordinate 17,844,635, forward strand.
GATTAGCATACTTCCCTCCTGCAGAACAGAAAGCTTACCCCTATCCAATTAATTTGAGGGTTAGGAGTAAGTGACACCAGATGACTGGAGTTATAGATTAAAAGTAAAGACTATAGCTACAAGAACTTCTGGAATAATCTGTTCCTCCACCAAATTCTACCTTCTAAATAGTCATAAGGCTGTTCAGTTCCCTGCAGGATACTCTCAGCCTTTTCCAAGTCACATCATTATACATATCTAAGTACAGCTACATCCAACGTTTGGAGACCATGTAATAAAAATTCATTTCAAAACAAATTTGTGGACTCTATTTGTTACATAATATAAAAACTGTATGAACAATAAGACATATAATTATACAATGCACAGAAAGAATTCCTATAGGAATATAGCCAAAAATACCCATATGTTTATATACACACAACAATATATACCCCTGTCATACTGCCTCCATCATACTAAGTGGTGCCTTAATAGCTGATGAGTGATTTGAAGAAACTATGAAACCACTGCAGAACCAAAGACGTTTACTGCTTCAGTCATTAAAAGTGTAAGTATCAGACTATATTTTAATCAAGTGAGTTTTATAATGCCAAAACTATTTCAGTTATTTTCCAGTAGAGGGTAAGAACAGTGATTTCTAGTTCACTTATTACCAGAAGAACATTACCTATAATTTACCCATCAGCCAAATTAAGCGCTAGAATAGCAATACTAATCTAAATGGATGTTTTGAAGACATGTGATGAAGGTAAGCAGTGATAAAGCATTTTGTTGCTTGCTTCTTGGTTTTTTTTTTTCGGAACCTAGGTCACGCTCTCAGCTCTGTATTCCCTCTCCAATGCAGGACAAATCCCATTCACGTCCCAGTTCCCTTTCCACAATCCTGCTGCCTTCCAAGTTTCTTTCCAGATCACACCTCGGACTTGCCAAGGCCATTTAAAGTTAATGAAGGTGGACTGGCTGAAATTTTCTTCAGGCTACAATTCTTCCACAGTACTTTCATCCCTGTCTCTCATGTCAGTAATATTCTATGTACTGACAGAAATTTAACTTAGATTTACTACGCTTGCACATAGGGAGACTGATGAAATAGTACAGAAAGGAGTAGCAAATTTCATAACCCATCATGCAGATCAAGAATACAAATACACACAGAAGGAAAGAATACAGGGATGTTCTTTCCTTTAGCACTGGTAAGAAATTAAAGACTGCATCAATTTACAGAATAATATTTCTAGTAGTTTTCCAGAAGGAAAATCCTAAAACAGTCAAGGTCTGATCCAAAATCCCAAACAGTTCTACAACTGGTCAACAACCTGTAAAATCTGCACTTCTAATAATGATAGGAAAGCAAATATCCATCTTATCTGTTACCAATTACGCAAGCCCTTTCCATAATATTTTAACCTAAATGATTTTTTAATTTCTAGATTGATTAGGGATTCCAGCAGAGTCATTATCATGTTAGGAGCATGTTTCTGCAAAACACAGAGGTATTTTTCTGATGATCAGTACCCCACATTCATCAACTAATGATCTCAGAGGTGTTCAACTCTTCAAACTTGTCTCAGGAAAAAATGATCCAGAAGACCGGAGAGTATCATCAGAAGAAGGCAGGGGTGGCAGTGGGGACTCCTGGAGTTTAATGGCAGGATTATCCCAGAACTGGCATATGTTCATAACAGATTCCAAACAAAATCCAAACACATTCTAAAGTTTCTTGACTAGGAAATGCCATATTATGATTCATTTATTGAATTAGACTAGGGACATCCACTTTTTTTTTTTTTTTTTTTTTCAGATTTGACAAACACATTTGAAAATTTGTAAACTTGTATATATAAACTAATAAGCAGAAAAACCCCACTTTTTCTTCATCTGTGCAGATCTGACATGCCCTGTTTTCCATACACGACAAATCTCAGATTAGAAGAATCTGACATTGCAAATTTAAATTTAAAGTCTCATATTGTGAGTGCTTAGGTGGTTGAAACCCAGGAATAGAAAGCATTTACTTTTGCTAAAGGAAAGCAAGTATCTGTAACAAAAATGGTGCAAACCTTTTCCAGAAGACTTAAGAAAAAGGTGAATCCTTAATTTCCAGATCTGTGAGGGACCCCTTTAAAATCTCCTAGCATGATGTTGTCTCGAGTGAGGAACCTTGCTGTTTCATGGAAGGCATTTCCTTCTGTCATTAAAAGGCTATTATAGAAATCACTTTTGGGCTTTTTACAAATAATGAAGAGAAAATTAAATTCCTCCTCCTTTAAATGAGTTGTTTTAATTAGAAGTGGAAGAGAGACATTGCTCCCAAGTGACCTGTAGCGCAAGGATCCTCATTTGAGACAAACAAAAATGTCATTTGCAGCAAGAAAAGCCCATTTGTGGGTGTTGAACCCCACATGTGCTGAGCCATAATGATGATTTCTGGAGAGTTCACAGCTAATTTACAGACTTTCCATAAACATAGCATTATAGCGTTTGAATGATTCCTAAACATAGAGGAATTTATCCCAACACGTCTGACTGTAATTATCCTGTTGAAGGAAAGCAAAGCAGAGTAATCACATCTTAGAAAAGTGACTCCTGGGAAAATAGTGCACAAACCATTCCTATTTCTGTCTTCTCTTTGAAAGCTATTTCAAATTTTTGTTACTTAATACATTTTTCAAAAATCTCTACTTATTACAATAAATCCTTGCTTTAAGTTTGGGGTGGCAGCTCATAGCATAGGGAAAGGTCTAGCTAAGCACATCCACCTTAGCAATCAGCCTGAACCAGACTCCACATCACCCAGTAAATCCTGCGATCACTTTTGCTTGGCCAAAAATGGCACATGTTAAGTTATCGATTTTTTGTAGGTTAAGATAAGACGTCTGACTGGAATCACTAATTTTTTAGTAAATAGGAAACCTTCATTTCTGTATTAGGAAAGCAGCACTGATTAGATGGCAGTGATTATAAACTGGCTCAGTCAGAGATGCAGTGCTTGTTGCAGATACATGGAAAACCCTTGTCTCAGAATTTATTACACCAGGCCGTCTGGATCAGCCTGCTCCCATGCTTGCCAGGCTGTCTAACAGATCAAAAAGCAAGAGAAAAGACAAAGCAAGTTCTCAGTTAAAGACAAGAGTCCTGTAACTCCCATCCTACTCACTAACCAGGTATTTAAACCCAGAATGCGTATGTCTAAGCTGCACAAGACAGTGCTTTGACTGAAAGGCAGGTAAGGGAGGGAGTACAAAGCACACCAGGACTCAGTCTGCCTCCTCACCTCGAGAGCAGGACTCTCCCATGTGGCACATAACCTCTCACCTTCAGAGATAACCCAGTTGTGCTCACTACCACGGTGCTCTGGGCAGCATCAGCCTTAGCATAGCTCCAGTGAAGACAATGCAGAGAACCACAGCCCACATTTCACAGATTCATTTCATTTAAAATGTAAACCAAAGGAGCAAAGAGATTATTTAGATCTTCTCTCCTCCTTTCAAGTTCACCACTAATTCTTGCTATTTTCAATTTATAAAAATAAACGTGTTGGCAGATCTAAATCATATATTGAAAAATTTGACTCTCAGTTTTTACAAGGACTAAATAGTAGGTAGCTACATTTCAACTTCAGATTCTATTTAAATTAAAAAAAATTAAGTTCTCAGCAATTTCAGTGTCAGTCAGATTTGCAACTGGTTTACCACTAAGAAAAATATATAATTTTTTCATAAACATGCAGTTTTAAAACTTAGGTTATTCATTTCTATTTTTATATATATAATTATTTAGTACTTTAGTATACTACTAAACAAAAAGTAATAATAATGTATTATTTATTATAGAATTACTACTATTAATAGAAGCAATTAGTGTGATTTACTACCTTTGCTATGCAGTGAATTTTTAACTATAGTGCCACTGTATCATCACACCTTTGATTTGGCTGCCCAATAATTCAATACAACTGCAGTTCAAGTTGACATGTCAAGTGAAAAGAAACACAAACACTCAACGCTTAAGTCATCACCAGGTCTGCAGGTGAAATGGAATGGATCTCTTGCTAAGAAAAGCTTTTAATTTTGTTTGTTTGCTAGCATCCTACTCTTTGGTCATTGCCCGCTTTAGTTCTCTGCTGCTTTCCATTGCAGTGAAAAATATAGAAATAGAAAAAAAAAAAGTTTCAGAGTTTGTTGGTTGGTTTTGTGTTTGGTTGTTGGGGTTTTTTTTCCTCTCAGTTTATTTTTTTGGGGTGTCAGTCTCTTTTCCCAAGTAACAAGTGACAGGATGACAGCAAACAGCCTCAAGTTGCACCAGGGGAGGTTTAGACTGGATATTAGGAAAAATTTCTTCACTGGAGGGGTTTTCAGGCATTGGAACAGGCTGCCCAGGGAAGCGGTTGAGTCACCATCCCTGGAGGTATTTAAAAGACACATGGATGTGGCACTTAGAGACGTGGTTTAGCAGTGGTTTGGCAGTGTTATGTTTATGGTTGGACTCAAGGGTCTTTTCCAACCTAAATGATTCTATGATTCTATGTATTCATATAATGTTTATCCTGGTAAATAAAAAAATGTTGCCACTTAGCAAAGCATGTTCAACAAGGAAAACATGATTTTAAGAATGCACCAGTCTTCAAAACTGTGACCAACAAACTGGACTCTCCAATTAACATTCAAGATTCTTTACATTGGCTTGAAAAATGAAATGGAAACAGGCACATAAAAACAATTACGTTGCATCAAACTTTCATTGTGAGCACATATGCAGATGCATCTTTTTTCAAATCCAGTTGGAGAGTTATCAATTTACCCCATTTTCACATGTTGGAAACCACTATTCCATAATACTCTCTCCATTTCTCTCTCAGGGTCCCAATGATGGTACTCAACCAGACTTTTCCACTAATAGTCCACTAGCAAAAACTGCCTACTTCAAAGCACACATTCTGCACTTACATCCATAATCCTTCCCTGTATACAAGCATTCTTTGTGAAAAAAAAATTCTAATGACAGAGGATAGGTTTTAAAAACAGGTAGTGTCCTTTTATAACTCTCAAACCTTCAATGATAGTCCTAAAGAATAGTGCCTCTGCAAACATTTTTTATGACTGCATAAATTAATTTGGCAAGGTCTGTAAAACAGCCTAAAAATCCATCTTAGCATTTCAGAAGACACCTACATATTTATCTGTGCTTTTGCAAAACACTACATCAATGCTGAACAGTGCAAGATTTTAATATGATATTAGTTTAACCTAGCATTGCTCTAATCAATAAATAAAATTAGAATAATTTACTCTCCCATGACTAAATGCTGAATTTAGCAGTTTTTCCAGATACACAGCCAGATGAGACCAGAGATTTAATTTCATTAGGAGTGCTTTTTGCTGTGCTCTTCTAAAACTAAATCTAACTCTTCCATTAATAAATCCAGTCATTAAAATTGCTTTGTAACTCTAGATAGCAGCGTTAGAGCCAAACTGTCCCTCAGTAACAGGTTAAGAGGAAACAGATCATACTCACTTTCAGTTTCACAAAATACCATCCAAAATAATAAACATGTAAATAAAGAATTCAAAGCATTATTGACTTAAAGTGTTAAGGGAAATGTCACACTGGCCTCACTTGGCTATGATGGCCCTTGAAAGAATCCTATTATCTTTGGGTCCACAATACGTTAAATTGCCATCAGCACGCAGCATCACCAGGATCGGCCATGGCTTTGACAGGCCAAGTGAATATGTGCCACCATTTTCAGCATGGAAAGTTTTCCTCGAAAATAAGATGTTGGCTGTCACTTGACACAGCAGGGAGACAAATCTGTCAAAGAAACCATCCATCCTTATCTTTTTCCTTTGATACTTCTAACTGTGCTTTGCACTGCTAAAAGCTTTAAATTCTTTCTCCTTTAGGAAAATAGAGTATCTTACAAGAACAAAACATTATTTGGTTTAATTCACTCTACAAGAGTGAAGTTCCTCTGAAAGCTAAACGCTGTTCCCAAGGCTAGATACACTGCAGGAGAAAAATGTCCTATGGGCTCAATCTCAAATTCCTGAAAACATTTAGGTAGGTGCCCAGTTCAGTTAAGTTCAAAGGGAGATCAGAGCCCAAATGCTTTGGGATGCATGCCTTAATATATTCCTAATACATATGGTATTTTCAAAAAGTGCTCTCTGTTTAATAATTGTCGGTATTCCTCTGAGAGAAATACCTCAGTTATCTAGCTTCATCTACTTGTATCATTTCAATAAAGCCAACAAAATATAACAACTGTGAAAGCTTGTATATCCTATGGATTACACTGCAGCATTCAGGGAATTAAGCATATAAAGCCTACATTCTTTGGTGAATCCCACAGCTGGCTGCTTTTGTGATGGAGACAGCATTTCTGAAAGTTGTCAAATGGCAACAGCAGAGCCTTAAGGTCCTTAGAAACTTCAGAAGAGGGACTGCTATAAGGAGAACCACTATCTGTAGACTTTGCTTTGGACCTCTCTGCCCCTTTCTTTACTCTCACCCTCTGATAAGCGTAGCTCCACGGATCATGACATCCATGAGTGGCAACTGACACTGTCTATTGCCATTGATCTTGTACTAGATGTATGCTAGATGCTTGACATGATTAATTATGGGTGGTTTTGTACTGCCCCAAGGAACTTCCAAAACAATTTTAGCTATAACAGAATGGGGCTACAAAATAAGAAAGTACAAGCTTCAAAATTACAGCAATCGTAAGCTGAAACAATTAATCGGTGTGTATCGAGAGCAAACAACATTCATGTGTTATGCAGGTATCTCCAAAGACCACCAAAAATCCAATCACCTTAGTTCATCATTGTCAACTTAAGTGAAAGTCAGACCATCTGTAAGGAGGGATGGATGTAAAGAAGAACAGACAACTGATGAACCAAAACCTACCTCTACCGAGGAAACCGACAGTATGGTGTTTTGATGTCAAGACTGAATTTGTATTAAATCCTTCTCTATTAAAACAAGTGGCAAATAGCATTTCTTGCTCTTATGGGACTAGAATAAACCTAAGAGCCATTCACAGGAAGAAATGTTTTAGCAGAAGGTTGGAATTAAGCCAGAGGCAGGGCATAGTCTCTTCCCAGGAGTTAGCAAAGCTCCTACTGAATAAAAGATTGAGTCATGGCTGTACTGACCAAATCCCTATCATTTCCTTGTGCTATCGGTCTGATGAGTGAGAGAATAGAAATCCAGCATTCCCCATATTATGCAAGGAGTTTCGCCAACTCCTTTAATTTCATTGTAATTACTGTTTTAAACACTGAAAATGTATCCTCGTCACTGCAAAAGCTATCTTGTTCAGTAGATACTGTCCTAAAGCAAATCCTCACTCAATAGCCTTTCTAAGGCACATGTAAGCCTCCTATTATGAAAGTCAGAATTCTTTCCTGGACATGACTCCTCTTCTGAGATTGTTATAAACACTTTAAAGCCCAGGACAGTTGTATGCAAACTCCTCACAAATGAGAATTAGTAGTTGCCAAGCAACTTTCAAAAGACTACCAGAAAAATTGTACAGAAAAAAATAATCAACAATGTGTACAAAAAGCACGGGAGTTTGTGGGGAAGTAGAAGAAAAAAAAAAAGGAAGAGAGAGGAGGGACACTAAGTTTTCAAGTTTACCTTAATTATCTGCTGCCACAAAATATAGTCCTGTAAGCAAACCACAGCTCAACAGCCATCTCAACATTTGGATTTTTTGCCAACAAACAGTAATCACAAGCTTCTGAACTTTAATAGCAATTCATGATTTGGAAAACAATTTTTTAGTCACCTCAGCTACCACTGCCACCGATCTGTATCCTAAACACATACTGAGATCTCTCACAGTCCATCCCATCAATCAATTCTTAACACCTGTATTTCTGGCCTCATCCTCCTCCCCCACTCTCTGCGCTGACTAAACCCTAGGGAAGACCTGGAATAAACCTAAACAAAAATTCCCTGTATAAGTTCAGAAATAACTAACGACAGCACCTTCTTATAGAGGTTTCTACACCCTCCTTGGATGTCACTCAAGTTTAAACTACGCATATAGGCATTTCTCACCAGCAGCCAAATCCACCACTGTTACTGCCCTGTGGCCTCAGCATTACTGAGACAAACATAAGTACACTGTAACGCACAATCCATTCATTGGTATGCTAAAGTGGTTTTAGAATGAAAGACATCATTTTGTAAGACAAGGCAAAGGAAAGGGAGATTCAAAATGTGACAAACTGATTTCTCACTAAGAATCTTACTAAAATTTATTCCAAATACAAACAAGTAATTTCTCTTGCAAGAAAATAAGAAAAAAAGTTTTCTCCTGTTCAAAGAAAGGAAATGCTTGAAACATCAATTAAAACCTAAATTTTAGAATCATAGAATCACATGGTTGGATGGGACCTATAAGATCATCATCACCGTCTTCCCACTACCATTGCTGCCACAGCTACTAAACCATATCCTGTAGCTTCTCATCAAGCCGCCTCTTGAACACTGCCAGGGACGGAGACTCCACCACCTCCCTGGGCAGGCCGTTCCAGTGCCTGACCACTCTTTGAGAGAAAAAGTTTTTCCTCAAGTCCAATCTAAACCTCCTCTGGTACAACTTGTGGCCATTTCCTCGGGTCCTGCTTGTTGCCTGGAAGAAGAGGCCAAACCCCTTTTCATCACAACCTGCCTTCAGGAAGCTATAGAGTGCAATGAGGTCTCCCCTGAGCCTCCTCTTCTTCAGACTAAACAATCCCAACTCTCTCAGCCGCTCCTCATAAGACTTGTCCTCCAGACCCCTCACCAGCTTTGTTGCCCTTCTCTGGACACGTTCCAGGGCTTCAATGTCTTTCTTGTAGTGAGGGGCCCAAAACTGAACACAATACTCAAGGTGCGGCCTCACCAGCGCCGAATACAGGGGGATGATTACCTCCCTGCTCCTGCTGGCCACACTATTTCTAATGCAGGCCAGGATGCCGTTGGCCCTCTTGGCCACCTGGGCACACTGTCGGCTCATGTTCAGCTGAGCATCAACCAACACCCCCAGGTCCCTTTCCTCTTCACAGTCCTCCAGCCACTCAGCTCCGAGCCTATAGCGCTGCATGGGGTTATTGTGGCCAAAGTGCAGGACCCGACACTTGGCCTTGTTGAACCTCATGCCATTCAGCTCAGCCCAGCGATCCAGCCCATCCAGATCCCTCTGAAGGGCCTCCCTACCCTCAGGCAGATCAACACCGCCACCCAACTTGGTGTCATCTGCAAACTTACTGAGGGTACACTCAATCCCCTCGTCTAGGTCATCAATAAAGATATTGAACAAGATGGGCCCAAGTACCGACCCCTGGGGGACACCACTTGTAACAGGCTGCCAGCTGGACTTGACTCCATTAACCACCACCCGCTGGGCACGGCCCCCTAGCCAATTCTTTATCCAAAGAAGGGTATACCTACCCAGTCCACAGGCAGCCAGTTTCCCTAGGAGAATACTGTGAGAGACCGTGTCAAAGGCCTTGCTGAAGTCCAGGTAGACCACATCAACAGCCTTTCCTTCATCCACCAGTCTGGTCACCCAGTCGTAAAAGGAAATGAGGTTGGTCAAGCACGACCTGCCTTTCGTGAACCCGTGCTGGCTGCATTTTAAGATGCAAAGGTTATCTTTCAATTTCAAGTCGCTGGATACACACATTTCTGAGCATATGCAAAGACTCGTTGGAAGACAGAGAATACACATCACTGACTAAACAGCCAGGATCATAAAGCAGACCTTTAAACTACACCCTTTCCAGCCAGGCAAAACAATTCCTTCGGAAGCAATATAAACAACTTGAAGTTTTTATTATCTCGTTCCAATCCCCTGGACCCTTAAAGATGAAAGAGATACCAAAGAGTGGATCATCCGTGTGTCCTCTTTTCTTGGATTTTCTAATCCTTTTTGCTAAGCACATTCTGAAACTCGAGCCCATATCACACAAAACTAATGCACTTGCTAACACTGCAACGGAGGCATATTTCCTCACGCCCACTTGTCACCATTAAAGCAGCATATGGTTGAGGGGGAAATCACTTTGAACCTGCCCCTTAAGGGCTTCTGCCCTAAGCAGGAGATAATATATGGCTGAGAACAGTCTGATGCAGGAGCACTGTCGTAGTTCAGCCCCGATCGGACCAGACTACGCAGTCTCTCTCTCACTCCCCCCACCCTCCGAGAGAACAGGGAGAGAAAATATAAGGAAAAACGGCTCGAGGTTTGAGATAAGGACAGGGAGAAATCCTTAAAGTTACCATCACGGGCAAAACAGACTCGACGTAGGGAAAACTATTCATTTATTACTACAAACAGCAGGATAATGAGACAGAGAACAAGATAACCTCCCCCCACCCCTCCCTCTTCCCAAGCTTAACATTATCTCTACTACCTTCCCCCCCCCGAGCGGCACAGGGGGGAAGAGGGAATGGGGGTTGCAGTCAGTTCATCATATGTTGTTTTATGCCGCTGCTTCATGGTCGGGGGAAGAACTCCTCACATTCCTCCCCTGCTCCAGCGTGGGGTCCCTCCCACGGGCCACAGTCCTTCGTGGAACTGCTCCGGCGTGGGTCATCTCTTCCACGGGTGCAGTCTCTCCAGAACAGCTGTCCCAGCGGGCCCTCCACGGGCCACAGCTGCCTTCAGGCATCCACCTCCCCCGGTGCGGGGTCCTTCACAGGCTCCAAGTGGATCTCTGCTCCTCCGTGGACCTCCATGGGCTGCAGGGGGACAACCTGCTCCACCATGGTCGTCACCACAGGCTGCAGGGGAATCTTGGCCAGGAGCCGCATTACTCCTCCCCCTCCTTCTGAACTGACCTTGGTGTCTGCAGCCGTTCCTCACAACAGGCTGGTAGGTGTCTCTCAGGATCTTTTTTACATCTTATTCACTTCTCATCTCCTCTCCACTTCCTGCAGCTGGGCTGGACTGAGTCGGGCCCAGTCGGCTGCCTGGCGAGAGGCCAGAGGGTGAGGCCTGCAAGGCCCATGAGGCCTGCGCCTCCCCCTCTGCGCCTCTGCCCCCGCTCAGCTTCTTCACATCTTCTCTTCTCTCTCTTTTTTTTCTGTTTTCCCATTCTTAAATACGTTATCGCAGAGGCGTCATCACGAGACATTCTGCTACCAATCGGCTCGGCCTTGGCCAGCAGTGGGTCCGCCCTAGGCCCGGCCAAGTCCCCTGAACAAAGGGGAGCGACTTCTAGCAGTTTCCTACAGAAGCTACCACCTTAGGCCCCCCCTACTAAACAAAACCACAACAAGCACTCAAGAGCAGCATGGCAGAAGAACATTACCTGAACAAACTTCGCAGCCAGTCACCCCATCTTTGCCCAACTTTTATTAGTGCTGAAATTTAACAGATTCTGAGGGTATATGGTAACATTAATCTAGATAATTTGTATTTTCACAAGGCAGTACACAAGGTGGGTAATATTTCATGATACTTACGGGAGGACCAAATGTTAAAATCTCAAAGTTCTCGGTCCTTGGGGGTGCAGCTGTTTCCAAGCTGCAGTGTGTAACACAAAGAGGAGATTCTGCTCCCTCAGCAGAAACTGGAGAGCTTAAATCCAAGTAGCACAAATCAAATACAGTACCAAATCTTATTTCTTTTCCCTAGCAAGAACTGAAGAATCCAGGCAGTACATTACCAGCTACCTAGGTCTAAAAGGCTATGCTGGCTGCCAGCACTTCTTGACCTGTTTCTTCATAACTTGCCAGAAAAGGAGAAACAGTATGATGCATATAATTTACTGCCATGCAGAGTACGAATGTTTGCTGACAGCACAAGGGATAAATTTTCCCTGTATTCTTCATTTCAAGATCTTAAGTTGGATTATCCTCAGTAAGATAAACTGTGCATACATAGAGCATTTGTGATTATAAATAGTCTTAAATGGACCATTTTGCAGTGGAACAAAAAGTTGATACTACAAGTTCCACAAAATCAATCTCATTTTCCCAGTGTCTGTCTTTCTAAATTCTGCTTAGAGCAGATGTGTTTATCCTGCTTTTTTCGCCTCTGACGTACTAGTTTATGCAAGAAGGAAAAATGTCAGACCTTTAAAGAGAAGTACAGCCTTGGCAGCTATCTAGATGGAGGAGATCAATGAGAACCTGATGAAACAGTAAAGCCATGTAAGGTCACAAGCCATCCGATCTCTGAAGTCACAGTGCTTTGAGCAGGTGATTGGACCAGACAACCTCCAGAGGCACTTACAAAGCTGAATTTTTCTTTGATTGTTCAATCTACATATTAATCTCCCCAATGACTAATGAACCATTTGTGATTAATAGAATTTTGTTAAACTTAGAGGCTTATATACAAATGTCTTGAGCCATCATGGTATTCTGTTTCGAAGTATTGCAATATCGCCCTATTTTGACACCTGCTGCAGTTTTATATTTACGTTACTGAAGAGCGGTAGCTAACTGCAGTGTGCTTACACAGAACCATTCAGAGGATGGCACAAGAAAAATCAATTCTTAATCAGCTTCAGAAAAACTTCCTAAGTAGTCATGGCAGTTACATCAGAATTTCAAATTATTTTAACAAAGTGAGCGTATATCAGCAAGAAGTGGTGCACCATCTATAACTCCTATGAGTTGAGCTAGTTTGTCAACTTAAATTTGTGGGCATACACCTTTTCAGGGCATAGAAATTTAAATTAAAATTATGGCAGCATGTAAGCTGTCTGCAGAAAGTTCCTGTCACTGAGGTGACACACAAGCCTCCACGGCTCAGAGAGGGCTGGTGCTCCTGTCTCATTTCCCAGTGATACAGCAATCATCTGCAATGCCAACACAGAACAAAGCCCCAAAGATGACGAGTCCCTATAGACAAAAGCTATTATATTTGGCTGAAAAATACTAGATTTCCTCATGCAGTTTTTAGAGGTATGTGCCCCTACGGCTTCCAAAGCTTTTCATTCTTCCAGCGTTGGTCCCAGTTAGTTTTGAGGCATGATCAGGAGAATTACTTTAAAAGTCTAGCATTATAATAAAAATGGTTGCTGAACTCCTCAGGACAGCAATGAAATGCACAGACACTTCCTAATTATTGAATGACATTGAACCCACAGTTCATCTAGCCTCTTCTTGTACAAGTGAATGAATTCACTGACAGTTGCATTCTCATCCAACGTTACCCAACCCTCCCAGTAAGTTAAGGCAGAGTTCTGAAAAGCTTCTGGAGGAGAAAAACTTGTGTTCATGTTGATCATGAAACAAGTTCATGCCATACCCAGGAAATACCTATATGGGCACAATTTTCCACAGTCATTGCCTTCTGAAATTCATTCACACTTTGGAAAGAGGCCAAGTATCACATAGTCATTACAAGGTTGTTTTAAAAGCTAGATCAGTTCCTTGATCTGGTTCACGGCACAACCGTACAAACATTGTGCTGCCACAACAGATGTCTGGGGGAAGGTGAGAAAACAGGCACGCTTCATGTTGTATTGCTATCAAAAACAACTTACCATGAAGCCACAGCATCCATATACAGACAACATACAAATAAATCCAAGATTAAGTCATTTGAAAAATTTAAAACACCCAACAGACACAAAGAAGCAAAACAAAAGTTCTCCAATATCTTCCATTTTCTGTAAAGTCTTTCTTGTTCAATGATAGTAAACTGACAAAGTTAAGAAGATTCCAAATATTAGCTTAAATGAAAGGAAACCACACTACAAAAAAAAAAAAAAATAGGGAGTCCAAATGCTATCCTACCATTACAGTCAAAAGGAAAAGCACTGCCCTGGGCATGCTACCAAAAAATTTGACAACACTGCACGTAAGAAGTGACTTTACTACAAATCTGTTATATAACACTGATATTAAGCAGGGTTCCTTCTAGTCTAAGATTGGACCAAAGAATGTACTATTTTTGTTCTGTAAAAGACATGTCTGTCTAAAGCCCAGAAAAGGCCACTGGTACCTAGCAGGCTTTTTCTGGCAAACATAGTCCTTTCTTGAATTTATCCCTACTGGGACTAAATTACATACTTTGGAAGGAAACAAACCTAGATTCTCACATTTTCAGTGAAGGAGTATCCATCTCAGTCCATCTGTCACATTAGTAAAATCTTCCAATAATTAATCACTTCTGAGTTAAAAAACTTTATTACCTTCTGTAATTTTAAGCTCAAATATGTTTCATTCCAAATCTTTGTTACTCAACTGAAGAAAAGTCTCTGCTGTCCATTTAATTATGCATTGTGGTCAAGACATCAGCTCACTTTATCTCAGCAAATAAAATAATATTTTTTAATTTATTGCTGAGGCAATGTTTCCAATTTTTATAAGTCTCCTCATGGTTCTTGTGGGGGAGAAAGGTGTTGATTGATTGCTTTTTTTTCCTCAACAGATTTCCTCATTGCTATCACCAGAACTGGACAGTCAGTTCTTATAGCAGTTACCCTTGGCCAGAAACAGCTTCACTATTCCTCCTCAGAACTCCCCCACCAGTAAAAAGATTGGTTTTGTTCTTTCACCCATAACACTGGAGTTTCTAGTGGATAATCAGCAAATGTACTCTTAAGAGTAAAAGAGTCACTGTTCTGAACATGGGCCCATAATGTAGTTCTAGATGTCAGCTAGTCCCAAGCCTGCTAGAAGTACTTGTACTGAACATGGATTTCCATTTGGAATTATTTTTTGTTGTGGATGTCTAAGATTTCAAGGTTGTTGGTCGACTGAATGTATGACTGCTGGGCACTGTGTAACTTTTCTAAAAAACTCATCTAGCAGAAGCAAATTCAAGGTCTTGCAGAAATATATTTAATCAATACTATTAGTTTTAATCTCATTACAAATTAAAAGTAGCTTATTTTTCACTTTAATTGACACTAATTATCTTACTTTCCTAATTTTCTATTAATCAACTCACATGCTATTTTATTTATTTATAAGGCTGAGGCAAGAAACCCCCAGGTTATTCTCTTTGCCCTCTCTGGTACATATTTAGTGCTCCACAGTTTATTTTAAAAATGAAACAATAGAAACCCCTTAGCTTTAACATTACAGAGAATTCCTTGCCCCCTTCTTGGGTGTCAGACGCGTGGAGCTAGTGGTTTTTAAATGTCTTTTTAGTAACGGTTATGTAGCTTGTGAATTGCTTTTGGTAAGTATTTCACTATCATTATATGAATGAGTTCACCTGATCATTTTTCAAAATTAGAGCAAAAATTTCTGAATGCTTCTGCCATTTCTCATTAAGTTTGCATGGCCCCAGTTTCAGAGGAGTGTCTCTAAAATATAATTGTGTTTATAACCTAATTCTTTTGATTATACTAAGATAGATTTATATAGGAGATGGATTTTTATCAGTTTCTGTGCAATTACGCAAAAAGTAGGGCTAACCACCCTGTATAATAATCTCAAATACAAGTTTCAGTGGATACAAGCTACTGAAAAGCATCTAGCTTCCTGCTGTCAACATGCCACAGTTCACAGGGTGCAGGAGCACCTCAGGGAATGGTTTAGCTGCTGTGGATTTTCCCAGCATCAAAACACTTTGCTGACATACTCCTTTCCCTCAAAAGTGTATACATATAATGGTAAATATACTGTTAATCATCTATGGCTTAAAACTGCTATTACTAGACTATCGACTAGAAGAGAGGAAAAAATATTCTGGAGGGGAACAAAGAAATACAGCCCTCTTATCCGACTTACCTACAATGACAAGTAAAAAAAAAAAAAAGAAAAAAAATCTAGAGGCATTAGCTCAAGCAGAAGGTTCAGTAGAAATTACTTGCTCCTTAACTTAAAATATAAACTGTTGTACTTTTATTTTAATCTCTGGAACGGTTAAATGCCCAAACTTGAAATATAGAAATGAAATACAGATTAATCTCTTGGAAGCAAAGTCCACCAAATTATCTTTACCCAGAAGCAACCAATTGCACCCAATACATGCATTGGTCATACGAAAAACTAAGAAGGATTTTCACTTATAAAACTTAGATGTACTTTAATTGCACTAACATCATCCTCATGACTACAGTCCTACCTCCTATGTAAACTATTTCACTATGTAAAAACAATCCCGTACTTAGGCAAACATAGCACAGGAGTTTTGGACTGTAAGATGGCAGGAAATCTTCATTGGTCTCCTTTGCTTCAGTTATATATAATTGGGCATTATGATAGATTCAGACAGTGAAAATACTTTTCAGTTATCAAACTTCATGCCCTTATTTAATTATTCTGTACTCTCAAGTATAAAATGCATTATTTACACAAAGTGCTTTCTATTCTTTATTGATAATTTCCCAATTGTACTGACTGACTATAGCTTTGCACCATGAAAGCTTCTGTTTTTAACTTCTTATCTATTTTCTGCAAAACAGATGTAAGTTACAAGTAACCACTAAGGAATAAACATCTCTTGAAAAGTGTGTGTTTGATTTCTAATGATAGAAGACTCTAAAAGCATTCTGCACCTTCTTAACTGTAATTACCACAGCAATTGTAAGGGGAAATCAAAATCAGCTACTGAAGGCAGGAGGAATAAGCATAGTAGAGTCCCTGCCTGGAGGACTTTATCAAGGAGTAGCAGGAAAGTTTCTGAAATAGTTTTACTCACCTGACACTCATGCTAGTTAGGGTCTGTTCTCAGTATGGCACTGCACTATGTAGACATGCCCAGAAAAAAAAGCTGGTCCTAGACTAATAAAATAAACATTGAAAACATACAGATGAGTGGGAAACCCTTTTCTCATCCCACCAAAAACTTCAGAGGAAGAAAAATCCCAATTTAAGATTAGTTTTTCATCCCAATTTTAAAATTCTAGAACACTCAACTGAAAAATTAGTGCATTTAAACACAAGTGCTCTGTTTTCACAATTGTCACACATTCCATTTTTACATAACTAATATTCATAACAGTTATTTAAACTGAAAAATGTTTATGTAGAAAGTACATAAACGGTCTGTCCAGGTTTTTCTGAAACTTTCATAACTGCCTCAGGAAGTCTGTTGAAAGAAAGCACTGTTCGCTATCCCAGCTTACAGCATTTCCGCACTATCAGCGCAGAGATCGATTTTGCCATTTTCTATGCCATTCTTGGAGGACAGAAGGTGGAGAGAAACTGCTATCACGTCCCTTCTTTGTGATTTTTCATAGCCTCTACTTACACTTGCCATATTGCTTTTGCTACTGCTTTATCATGTTTGAGACATGAAGTACAAATAACTTCTTTATTTTGCCCAAATAGACATTCATTTTTGAACCATTACTGACCAAGGAGCAGGAAGTCTCCCACTTCTTCAGAAAATGTCTTGAATTTCCATCTTTTGTTTCTCTTCCTCCTATCCTTTCAGCACCTTTGTCCGTCAATAAAGCCTTTATACAGTACATGAAGTGTTTAATCTTTCATGATTTCAGGAGTTGCAAGTGATTCATTCAGACCTGACCTGAGGATTCTTGCTGTTCTTGTATTGTGTGGTGCACCAATAATATAAACCCATTCTTGTGTTTGGGTTTTCCATCCTCAGCTATTACTACTCACAACTGATATATCTCAAAAGAAAAAGCAGACCTTTTTTTTCCTAATAAAGAAAATTCACCAAAGCTTCTAATCTTAAGAAGTCGTCTTGGTGCAGAGTACTGCGCAGTTCTTGTACAGCAGCCTGTGAGCCAAGTTCTGCTAATTACACATTTAATTGTCTCCAGAAAGACTGATAGCAATTTCTTCACTAAAAAAGAAAGTTGGCTGCATACTGTAATAAAAGATACCTGAAAGTGTTACTGCAATTAAAAAGTCTTGGAGATGCCAAAAAGATCCTGTTGTAGCAAGTATCCAATATACAGTAATTGGACATTGACTTTCAAACTCCTTAATATATAAAACAAGAATAACGGGACTGAGAGAGAAATTGCATCAAACTCATTCAAGTTTAAAATGAAGAAAAAAAAAAAAAATCCCTTTTAGTCAACTTGTAAACTATTAAAAAGTTCTTGGAAAAAAAAAAAACCAAACAAACAAACCAAACGGTCCAACGCTCTGAAACAACACCCGCTCCTACAAACCCAGATGCAGACCAGATATGATTTCTTAGGCAAATTATCAGAACGGGCCTTTGACATTCATCTCGTGTTTTCCTCTTTTCTGCTGGGCCATTTTTGCACTAAGACATGCCCCTCTCTCAGCCATCCATCTTCCTGTGACTGCAGGTGATGAAGACATGAGTGCTTTCACCGTACAACATGAGGGACACCTGGACAGGACCCACCAGCTGACTGCATTCAGGCTCCACATCAGTGGTTGGTACGCAGCAGCGGCAAATGCACAGAACCACGCCTGGGTGAAAACAGGTTACTAAACCAGATTTATTTCCTTGCCATTCAGCGTCTTCAGTTAGCAAATACAGTTCACTTAGTTAAATTTGATAAGAATATCTCTGGGCATTCACTATCCTTATTTATTGCTTGTCTCCCCCTACCAGCAAATGCCGGCTTATTTATACTGAGACCCTGATAAAATCTGTGCAACACCTGTCATGCTGGAGTCTGCCCCAGTGCCGCCTCAGCAGAAGAGTCTGATGTGACTTGATATAAAAATCTCACTTTCTACTCTGCTACTAAAAACTGCCGTGCTGGTTAGAGAATTGCCCAGCCAACACAGACTGCTTGCAAACAGTAGATCCCCAAAGAGCCATATTTTTTAACCATGCCGGATGGCTCCTTCCAGCAGTCGCCATCAAATCTGACAGCAGCAGAAGTTCCCATCCCTCTGTTATGCAGGCCTCCCTTTTAATAAAGCTCAGTTTGAGAGCCCATCCTCAACACAGACACACCAGGCCTCCAGCATCTGTAGCTGTTGCCACACCAAAAAGTTCATTTATAGTAGCTATATTGTATTTGCAGACTCCCAAATGTTCATGATTTTTACATCAGTAACACTCTTAAGACTGTTTTGACTGTATTGCATTTTTCAGCAGAGAATGAAATAAAGGAAGCAGAAAAGTGAAATTAAAAGAATTCCTTTCAGCATTGTACATAAAAACACAAATTAAATAAAGACAACTCCTAAGAGTCAGGAAGGAAAAGTCAGCATTAATCTGAGGCACAGAAGGCTTAAATAAATGACTAACACAACCTTACAAAATTCCATACTCATAACAGTACTAGGAGCCCAGCTCTGCTCATCTTCCGCATACTGATCCAACTCCTTGAGAAACCATCCACTTTGCAATATTTAAATTATTTGTAATGACTCTGAGTTTCTTTTTCCTAAGCTCATTAGTTTTCTGTTCATATCCCTGCTCCCCAGGAGAAATATAATTTAGAGCTAGGATTTCAAACAAATGGAACAATATGCTAAAAAAATAAGATGACCAAAAAAGAGAATTATGACTAAAAGAGAAAAATCACATTAATGACTGCTGCATAGGCCTGGGGCCCAGCAGATCTGTTTCTTCTCCCAGTTTTCTGTCCCATCACATTCCCATCTCATCACATTAATAACTTCAAATTAACAGCTTCCACATAAATTGCTTCTAAGAGCCAGATTACCTGATTCTTTCCTGCTGAGATCTCCACCTAGAAATGCATCAAATGCAAGTGATGACTTAGTACCAAGGAGAACTAGCAGTTGTGGCAGCTGCTAGGCCAACACACACCAGGACTAGAGCTCGGGGGGAAAGTTTTAACTATGCCATCATGAACTGCAGCGTGCTGTCTTCTCAAAACCGGAGAGACTACGTGAAATTTTATAGAATTTAGCTGTTGCAAAACAGAAATAGACCTCCCTGTTCAGGCATTTTCAGAAGCACCGGGCAAAAGGTTCAAAATTAAGATTGGACCACAACAGGCAGTGATTACAGCTGCTTTTTCTCCAGGATTCCTGCAATTTAAGGGGTTTGATCACCAGCATCAATGTTTGTGTAAATTATAATCTTGGACTGCTGATTAATAGGGCATACTCCTCAAAGACTTTTAGAGTGGGGTTTTCAATTATTATTAATTATTTTCTCAAAAGGAGGCAGTGCTGCAATCGTTGTTTTACTACAGTCACAGTTACTGGTATGGTCATGGGGAATGTCAGTTCTCATTCTCCCCAGGCAATGCTGTGGGCAGGCCTGAACTGAGACATGCAAATCCAAACAAAAATACCTACTGAGCACAAACAGACCAAATTACTTTGTCAGTGCTACAAAACCATTCTGGGTATTTAATAAAGCTTTTTAAGAAAAAAAGGCACCCTAGGACCAACGTCTTTGCATTCAAAATTGATGAGCTCTATTAATCTACCAAGTATGTATCTGTAGTGGATCTTACACAGCTCCCTCAAGGCAAGGGCATTTTAAAGCCAATTACATAGAAACCACCACATTCACTGCACCCCATGCTCAGCTGAGGATGCTGCTTCCATCCTTAATTACTGAGTCTTTTCCATTAGCATGCTACCAAACTTTTTCAAGTTCCATGGAAATATACAAACTGATATGAATTAACAAATCAGCAGGTACTCCTTGATTTTATACATCTGCCTATCAAAAATGCAATAGTACTGATTTAGCTGATGAGCAGAAAAAGTTTTCCAATATTTAAAACACATTTCCTCTGACATGCACAGCTTTCTAAAAATACATTTTAAAATGCCATTCTATGGCTGACATGTCATATGAGGTTTCTGCTCTCTGTGTAAGTTTATTTGAACTGCTGAGTAAAACCTCAGCATCATTTCAGACAGTAGCATCAAACACTTTCCCAGGAAAATGAATCAAACAGGTGTTAATAATACCTACATAAAAACCTAAAAACCACATCTTGCATATTAAAGATGTGAAATAGCTATTAGCCATTATGGAAGGAGAACATAAAAATAGATACTTATTATTTAATAGATGAGGATGAGGGAACTTTCATTATTTTAAAGACACAGCTGGAACTCAAGTTAGTTTCTTCTCTACAGCCAGGGAACGTGTCAAAGTACCAGCCTAGTTTCAAAGAGCAGGCACATAAGATGATATACAGATTCTTTTTCTAGCCTCCTTCTAGGTGATCATATGTGAATGAGCAGGTGCTCTCTGGAGTAATCTCATTAATTTTGCTCAGGCCAAACAATAGCACTTTACAGTTAACAGAACAGCCATCCAAGCACTAAGTAATTTATTTGCCTTAAAACCCTGCACCATGTAAAGATTTCAACCAGTTTAAGCTTCTCTTGTGCTATTAATATTTAAAGTACTTCACATTTTTTCAGTAGGTAACAACATCTTAAGTGCTGGTGTCAACTGCAAGATATCCACTACTTCTACAAAAGAATTAATATATGCAAAAAAAAAATGCATGTATAGTAATTAAAGCTATATTGAACTCGCATAGCTAAAAATACAGGAAAATGGAATTAAAACAGCATTAATTCAGCTGCTTTGCACACAGTTCCATATTCATTTTTTCTAGATTGAACATGTAGGTAAGCTCATTAGTGTTTTGTGACAATTTCACAGAGAATTTTCACTTAGACTCTAAAGAATGGACCATTTTGCTATGGATCATAGGGCTTCACAAGCAAAACACCCATGAGAAGAAATTTTGCCTGTCTGAAATCAGTCCTCATGTGACCAAACTAGATCTCATGGCATTTTTACTACTTCCAGACACTCACTGGCTCACTCAAAGGAAAAAGTCACAGCTCCCTAGCACATATTATAGGTGAGAAAAAAGTGCTAAACAGCTTACCAAGCAGCATCAGGCTAATTAGCATCATATCAGCTCTAATTGGAAGCAATTCAGCAGTTTCAGCTTTGTAATAAAAGTCTTTTCAGGACTCGCTGACGTGAAAGGCTAATACTGACATCAAGAAGTGTATGGTTATCTAGCTCTCAAATCCCAGAAGAAAGCTGTATAGACAATGTTCACTGGAGAGTGGTCTGGAATCACCAGCAAGAGATAATCCAGCCATCGTGGTGTTATTTCCTCCATGTTACTTTATTCAAACATGCAGTGGCAAGCACACAGAACTAAATCATCTGTGTTACTCGGAGGGCCCAGAACAAGAGCAGAACCTCAGCTCCTTCAGTGCTCGAAGGTCTTCTGTTCTCTCCAAGTTACTTCACGCAATGTGCAATCTAGGACACATCAACTCAACTGTCCATTTTCTTAAAGTAATATCCATCAAAATTTTAATTCTTTTAATAAAGATATAATTAATGCTTGCATTCGTCGAGTCATTGCAACCCTGACCTACTTCTCTGCACTGCTACAAGTAATGAGAACCTGATCAGTTTGACAAACTAATTAAAGACAAGTTCTGATGACAGAATCTTTGTCTTGACTATGGGCATCAAGGATGTAGCCAAAATAAGCAAAGAAAAATGACACTCCTTTAAAACTAAATGAACTTTAGTAGCCTCTTACTGCATATCTTCTACTTGTTACTGTTGTACAGCTAAATACAAAGGGATGGAGAAAACTAACAACTTAAAATGCTCAACGTGGTCAACTTATTAAATGGTATTAAATTATCCCTTTCTTGCTATCAGATACAATCTTTAGAGGATTTGTTCTAAAGGACACATGAAAGACTGAGACCTTCACTTAAAACCATACGAAATCCTTCCATTTACTGTGCTGTGGTATAAACACGTCAATGCCTACCTTCCTAAATCAGGCTACCTGTCCTTGCTTCCACCCTCTATAGGCTTCCTTTTTGGTTCTTACTTGGTCCATGAGCTCCTTGTTCATCCATGCAGGCCTCTGGGCGTTTTTGCCTAGCTTCCTCTTTGTTAGGATGCATCACTCCTGAGCTTGGAGGAGGTGATTCTTGAACATTGACCAGCTTTTTTGGGCTCCTCTTCCCTGCAGGGCTTTATGTCACCTCATTTTGCCCAGCAGATCCCTGAAGAGGCGAAAGTCTGCTCTCCTGAAGTTCAGAGTAGAGATCTTGCTGCATGCCCTCCTTGCTGCCCCTAAGGATCTTGAATTCCACCATCTCATTGTCACTGCAGCCAAAGCTGCCCTTGAGCTCCATATTCCCCACCAGCCCCTCCTTATTGGTGAAATCAAGGTCCAGCATAGAACCTCTCCTTGTTTGTTTCTCTGTCACTTGGAGAAGGAAGTAATCATCCACGCATTCCAGGAACCTCCTGGATTGCTTATGTCCTGCTCTGTTGTCCCTCCAACAGATACCAGCGTGGTTAAAGTCCCCCAGAAAGACCATACATACAGCTTGCAACAGTGAGGCTGCTTCTATCTGTCTGCAGAGGGTCTCGTCCACATGGTCCTTCTGGTCACGTGGCCTGTAGCAGACTCTCACTACAATGTCACCTGCCCTCCCTTTAATCCTGACCCATAAGCTCTCAGTCAGCTCCTCATCCATCCCCAGGTCGAGCTCCATGCACTCCAGCTGGTCATTGGCATAGAGGGCTACATGCCCTCCTCATCTCCCCTGCCTGTCCTTCCTAAAGAGCCTGTATCCCTCCATCCCAACTTCCAGTCATAGGAGCCATCCCACCACGTCTCCCTGATGCCAGTAAGATCATAGCCCTGCAGGTGTGCACCTGTCTCTAACTCCTCAAGACATATTTTCATGCATTATTTTATATTGAAAGAAGCTGTGTAGTTTGAGAAATGGCAGTGTCTAGCTCTTTCTGGCATAAAGAGCTAGACACTGTGCTGTGACAGAAGAATGATGAGTCACAGGTTAAAATTCAGCTTTTCTCTTGTACCTATTTCCCTATCAAGTCCATAATTTTCCAGTTTATTTCAGAAACAGAAACAAACTGATGGACAAAACCTTTGCTTCTGTCATGGTATTCACATGCCCTGCGACAGCCCAGTACTCCACTGGGGTGTCAACAGCCCTTCGCTGTCACACTTACCCGTGGGAAATGTGTCACACTGAGTGACACATCACAGAGTCCAAATTTTCTTCCCCCTCTCCAATCTCCATCATTCCACAGGGGCCTTAATTATCTACATTAACTGTCTTGTTCCCTATTTGATAGCTATTTTAAGCTGTATTTCAAGAATAAGGAATGACTTAAAAGACTGAGAATTGAGCTGAAAATCTAGATCTAAATTCTAATGCTCTGTCACTTACAGCAATGCACCTTGGTCTCTACTGCAGCCTATTAAATCACTGTGATGGTAAAATATCTAAAGTAATAACAAAGCATATGATGTAAAACATGGTCAGAGTAGAACGATTAGAAAGGAAATATGAAAAAAAGAAATCATGCAAGTCCATTTCAGGAGAGGCAAACTATGAAACCATGAAAGCTGGACTGCCCCACAGAACAAGAGTGACTGACAGCTGCTGCATGTTCCTCATCCTGCAGCGGGCAAGCATCACCACAGTGAAACACTTTTGGCTTTCATGTCTAATACTGATACAGCACTAAGGAAACAATGGCAGAAAGCTATTACTGCCTAAATAACTTACTACTAATAATGATTAAATCATTGGTCATTTTAGGAAATCCCACCCTAATTGATGTAAGTAATTAGCTCTGCTAATATTAGAGGGTTCTTTCGCCTTAAAGTCATGCAAGGTATGCAGAGGGAGCATCACTTACTTGAACAAGGCCCGTGCTCTCTAGAATCATTCCAAGATTATCTTCCTCTTCCCTGTTGTTTGTCTCCTATGACCTTAAAATACTTCAGCCACACTATAAAAACTGTCTTAGAAAAAGGCAATCGCTAGCTCACTGGATAAAAAATAAAACACCTTTGATGATGACCAGTTAAACTAGAACTTTCCACTTGAAAAATCTGAAGGTCTCAATGCACTTCCAAGCACCTAATCCCTTGGGCTGAATGAACAGCTCTCGCTATGAGATACAAGGTCCAAAATGGAATGACCCCAGAGGTACTATTATTACAGAAATCTTAGAAGGCAGCCCTGTGGGTCAGACTTCAGGAGAATACATAGGGCTGGATGAAAAAAACATGGCCTTTTAATGCTTCTTCTGTATCTGTACAGCATACCAAGAGGACTTCACTATGCTGAGTTCGTTATGCTAGCTCATTTTTAAGCTGATAAATCCAGCTTCCAACATACTCAAAAACTTACTCAGGTTAACATCCAGTCTCAGAGGAAAAGGCCAGGAGTGCCAGTGTTCTGCACCAACATACATGTGATCACCTAGAAAATCTTTGCTCTCCAAGCCAGGAAGGCTTATGCAAACTAAAACGAACACAACAGACTAACAAAAAATAGGGCTTATTATAATGAATAAAACATTTCTGATTTTCACATGTAAAAATTAAAAGGTTAATATGACAATAGGCAATGGAAGTTCATTTATTTTTTGATTGTGCATTTGTGTCACTTTGACTGTACATAAAAAGTTCTTCCCTAATTCATATGGCTTTTTAGTAGTTTGCATAATGCAGGAACTAACAGCAGAAACTAAGTAGAGTCTATAATATGACTTCATTGCAGTTGATAGAAATGGAACAGCAAATGAAGTATCCTTCTAGTATCTGCTCTGAACTGGAAGATATTATGACTTACCAAATTATGTTAGCTCTAATTTGGCCAAAAAAAAAAAAGTCACTATAAGTTACATCTTTCCTCAAAATTACTGTCAGAAAGTCCATGTCGGCATCAAAGCAGTACTAGGATGAAATCCTAAGTCCTGTTTTATTATTAATACAGCTTCATTAACACCTTTTGTAATAGTGATTTCTACCTATCTGAAGAGGTTTTTCATTTCTAATCTCTGTACATCACTGCTACTCAGTCCATTCTGTAGTGCTGTGGCAGAGCAGCTGCAACTACATTGATTTTACCTTCATATCTATATTCTCTCTCATTGACTGAAAAGTCATCAAAATAAGTTTATGCTTATTTGAAGATAATATCTAGGCTGCCTCACTTGTAAACGAAGGTATAAGCAGCAGCCCTGAAGAGAAGGACTTGGGAGTGCTGGTGGATGAGAAGCTCAACACGAGCCGGCAATGCGCCCTTGCAGCCCAGAAGGCCAACCGCATCCTGGGCTGCATCAAGAGGAGCGTGGCCAGCAGGTCGAGGGAGGTGATTCTCCCCCTCTACTCTGCCCTGGTGAGACCCCACCTGGAGTACTGTGTCCAGTTCTGGAGCCCCCAACACAAGAAGGACATGGACCAGTTGGAGAAGGTCCAGAGGAGGGCCACAAAGATGATAAAAGGGCTGGAGCACCTCTCTTATGAGGACAGGCTGAGAGAGTTGGGGCTGTTCAGCCTGGAGAAGAGGAGGCTCCGGGGAGACCTGATAGCGGTCTTCCAGTACCTCAAGGGGGCCTACAAGAAAGATGGGGAAAGGCTGTTTAGTAGGGCCTGTTGCAATAGGACGAGGGGGAATGGTTTTAAAATAGAGGGGGGTAGATTTAGATGAGAAATTAGGGATTTTTTACTATGCGAGTTATAGAACACTGGAACAGGTTGCCCAGAAAGGTGGTGGAGGCCCCATCTCTGGAAACGTTCAAGGCCAGGCTGGATGAGGCTCTGAGCAACCTGATCTCGTTGGGGACGTCCCTGCTTCTTGCAGGGGGGTTGGACTAGATGACCTTTAAAGGTCCCTTCCAACCCTAACCATTCTATGATTCTATGTTAATACGCTAGAAAGCCAAGAACATTCCTACTTCATTCTCAGGGAGTCTCACACTGTAAGCGTTCTCATCAGTGATTAAAGTATTAAAGCTTATATTGCAACAACAATTACTACTTTCTGGTTTTCTGGCAGTCTTCTGACTCTTCTATCTAGGGTTTCAAAGCAATTGACCACTACAAATACATCAATTCTCAATACCCTGCAAGGTAAGAAGTATCTTCAGGGGCAAAAGCAATGTACTGAGCAACATGCAGTCGTGTTCAAAACTGGCCTAACGTCCAGACTGCAGACCTGCTGTGGTTTTGGCGTGGCATACAGTCCATGCTTCTCAGTATCAAAGACTTCTATTTCTCAATTCATGCACTGAAAATCAGAAATGACTGAGGAAAACAAACTAATTACAAATGCATGTAAGATTTTACAGCCATGTGACAATTTTTTAATCATAAAACTCTGACCACTTTCCTACCTCCAACCCCATTAAGCGTTACTTTATTTGCATTCTCAACTCTGACACTTTAGACCAAGTAAAATGGCCAAGGCACAATAATTAAGATTCTCCCTTGAAAATAAAATTGTGTGAATATAAGCAGTTGCAAATTTTGAAGCTTGAGACTAGAAAAAAAAGAAATTAGCTTAATCTTTTCAGCATTTGTATTTTTTCCAACACACACGTAAGGGTGCGACTTTTTGGAGTTACAAGCATCCAAAAGAACAGATGCAGCTATAGTTTTTGATAATCCCACTAAGTTTAGAAATAATATTAAGAACACAGTAGTGTTCTGATGATCCAAAAAACATCAAACACTATCACCATGGTTCCCTACCCTATACACAGAAACAAATGACACCCAGCAAGAAGAATGCAACTGTTTCTTACGAACAGATGACAGGAAAATTGACTAATTCCAGTCTGCTGTTCATCACTGCCACCACTAAATGCTGGATGCCCCACTGATGTTACAGCCAAGGGGAATCCTGAGTCTCGATTTCAAGATGAATGAAAAAGCTAATATGACAGATATAAGAAGACATCTCTCAGTGTCATGTAACTTAAAGCGTCATGCACCTTTTAAGTAAATATTTATTTAATAAGTCAATATATTTTAAGCAACTTCCTTTAAAACCTGACTTTCCTTATGCCCTTACAAAAATCCTGTGGTTGCTTATGAAAGACCAGCACAGATAGAAGCTCGGGTTCAACAAGGAGTGAGGAAACTAGAATTACTGCAAGGACCTATCATTTCTGTGTACATGATCTGTAGCTTCTGAGTTAGTATGCAACGTTACTAAATAACTTCTCTCTCTCTTCCTAATAAAGCTTATTTGATCCTTAGCAAGAAAAAGGTCTCAATCAAGGTTGGGGAACAGCATCTTGAAGATGTAGGCTTTTTGAATGACTTTCACTATTGCTTACCAAAAAATAGGACATGTGAGTACCTGAAAACACTAGGCAAAAAAGAATTCAGCAGGAGTATGCAGAACAATAATGATGTCTGTGATCATACTGTATGTAGAGCTACTTAAGGAGTTTAAGTCAGAAAATCTTTCATAATATATCTAAGCAAATAAGAGGACCAACAAATGATCTAGTTCATGGCTGCTTCCAGTCTCAAAACCAAAAATACTCACGTACAGTTTGGAAAAAAAAAAAAAAAGTGTCCCACTAAAAGTGGAAGTTGTAAATTATCAAAAAACTTCTCCCTACACTAAGTATAGCATTGAAATGAACCGTAAGTCACTGGACTATGAAGGCACTTCAATTTATTATGTAAGCAAAATGCCAAGTGCTACTTCTGAATATGTATAAAAAAGCTACTGAGAAAATGCCTTCAATTAACCACTCTTTTCTGCTTTTCATCTGAGAGCAAAAGCAAGTAAGGCCTCATCAATGCTGCCACCTACAGAGCACTTCTCCACATCAAAATAATTTTTTTTTTAATTAATTTAAAACCTTGAGATTTTGCTTTGCCTGATAATAAACTGCTTGGAAACCAAACGTACACCACCTCAATTTCCACTTGCAGCAGTCCAAAACAGAATTACAGAATTATATTCTATGAATTTTTGTTTTTTTCCACGGGCGGGGCGGGATAACAATGATTTTCAAACAATTTCAGAGACAGTCACATCCACTGTACGCTGCTGTGGCTAATGTCACCTGCAGTAATAATGCACTATTCACTTAGGCAGCTTACAGGGAATATCAAAATCAAGAACAGTGAAAGTTTCACACAGCAACAGCTGAACTAAAACTAAGAAAAGCCTTCAGTGTATCCAGAAACATTTTCACCTTTCTTTTGCTTCTCCACAAAAAAAAGTCAATAAATACATGAGTAAAATAAGTAATTCATTCCGATAAATACATTCTATCTCAAAATCGAACATTTTCTATTTCATCTAGCACTACAACTGCTTCATGTCACAATTTCCCACTTTCAGAAGGTACAAGCAAATCTCTACACAGAAAAAGCTACATGAGAAATATGTATGACAAAAATAATATACAAATACAAATGAAAGTAGATAAAGTGATCTCCACAGCAACATTTTGTCTTGCTTTACAACAGGAATAATCTATATGATGTGAAAGGGCGTTTTGAATTATATTTACTACAAACTCAGGCAGCTTTCCTTAATATAAATAAATCTCATTCTAGAAGGCATAATAACGGTGAAAACGTGGCTTTGCCTTGACTTCTGTCAGCTCCTCTATAAAGAGCAGGTTTCACTGTTAAAGGCCATGTTTCAGCCCCAAATACTCTAAATCCCATTCAGTGTGTTCTCTTCTGTAATCACAAAACACGCTCCAGCTAGGAAATGAAGTCAGAATTGTTCGTGCACGTCCAGTGCTAAACCTTTAAGTAAATATGCAGTGCCATGTTAGCTCTACAGCCCCTGAAATGTTGTTTGATCTGGCAGAGAGCATTGGCCCTGCTCCAATACCTCACCAGTCCACGACCAACATGGTAACTGAATGCAGAAAGGATTCATTTTCTGCTGAGTGTGGCGTTCCTGGTAAAGTGTATTTGGCTATTCCAGCTGCACACATTGCCAGGACAGGTTGAAAACCAGGAAAGAAAATGAAGCCTTTGCCATAAAGCATTTCTGAATGCTGCTGGGAGAACACAACCACAAGAACTCGGTGCTGCCAGAGCTGTTTCCACAGTTTCTGCTCCCTCCACAGCACAGCCAACTGTCCTCTCCCACTGACAGCTCCTGCCTAGGGGCTCCCCTCGGAAAAATGGCCCTGCTTTTCCAAGCCTTCACCTGGTTCACAGCCCTTCCCAGACCAACCACCTCCTGCACCTTCACCATGAGGGACACTCATATTCAAGACGTAACATGATTCATCCTGATGCCTGTTCACAGAATCACACAGGATCTGCCAAAAATTTCAGCTGAATCCTGGGCACCATGCCAGCTCCTCACCAACACTGTATGTTTTAATTCCAGCAAGTTCATATTCTCCTGCTGACTGGCATCTTAAGCAGACGATGATCTGATAGCTAATAGTGATCATTACTTGTAAGTGTACTTACAGAATTCATTGCATACGTGGTAAGGCCCTAATTTTCCACAGAGAGCACCAACCCATTCTGGGAGGGGAGTCAGCAGGGTGCTGCAGTGGGCACACATACCTTCGAAACTAAAAAAGTTTATGAAAATGTTAGCAAAGCATATTAGGTGAACCCAGCAAGCAGGTGCATGATCTTCACAGTGGGTTTATAGGCACACATACGCCCTCTCACAGTGGCCAGCATTTCCAGTAAATGACATTCATGTGTAAAACTTGTCAATAAAAAGGGTGGCGTTAACAGCTGTATACTTTCAAAGCTCATGCTCAATAATTCACAAAATTCAGCCACTGGGCAGTAATGTTTCAGTCACTTTTGTACAGCAATAAGATGTTAGCATAGATCAGAGATCCCAGGTCCACACACACATAATGCCGCTGTCACACATGCTGAGCCCCTGGACATTGATATCTTCCTGCTGTTTCTAGCAAAAATAAAACGTACAATATCTGCCAGGTGAATTTTTCTACCATTTGGCTGTAGCATCGTATACCTGAGGCCATGCAAAAGACGCTTCTGCAGAGCATGGTGCAGGTACAAATGACCACCCACCCAGCTGATGTGCAGGGATGTACTTCCACTGTACCGCAACACTGAACAGGCTCTGAACGGATTTTACCAACTTGCCCATTTTACAGGAAACGTGAAGGGAGAAACCCAAGATACTAAAGGTCCTTTCGACCTTCGTTTCTAGCTCATTCCCCTGCATTCATGATATACCATGCAATGGAAGGATGTAACAACACAAGCAACCGTGGAGCACAGAAAATGTTCTCCCTTGTGCAGGTATCAGGAACCATGCAGAAAACAGTCGGCCAGCTGAAATGAGCAGACACGTGTTTGCTTTATATATGAAGTTTTGCAGAAATCATAGTTTGGAGAGAAGTTGTTTCTGTTCTAACTTCATATGAATTTCAAATACTTTGTTTATTTTTAAGATGACAGTTATCTAGAAGCCAAAGATTTAGACAGCCTATCTTGAGCCCGAAAATACAAAATCTGTTGAAGGCAAAACTGGCTAGGCCAGCTCTGAAGTTACCAGCACAGAGGATGTGCTTTAATTAGAAGGTTTTCACCAGCAGATTCTTGTAGACAGCAAGTACCTGCCTAAAAAAAAAAAAAAAAAAAAAGATATAAGAAGAAAGGCTGCCAAAACTTTTCAACAGACATGCAGACATCGCATGGATGAAAGGGGCAAATGTTTTTAAAAGGTCATGGCAAATAAGTTTGCTGCTAATTGTGTAATCAAACATAGTTACATATGAAACAGGAATTGGTAGAAGAAATCTCTAGGTAAGAATTTAATCCACCTTTTCTTATTGGCCTTAATTCAGCTTTTCCTTGTGTTTTTACATACTTGCCTCTCTGCACAAATGTTACAAATGAGAATGTCTAGTGAAAGCCATTCAGGTATTATTTTATATATTCAACCCAATGAGCAGGTTTTCCCTTTTCTTATATTCTCCACTACAAGAGCACAACAAAATGAGAACTCTAACTATACAAACCACTGGTAGAAGTACGCCAGCCCTTATCATATCCATTTGTTCAATTTTACTGCAAAGGATGACCTTTGGCAGTTCATTCCTCAGAGCATCACAGAGCAAACACCAACTCCTTCACGCAAATATATGTGCAACCTTTCTTAACCTTTAAAAGGTTTTGAGCACAGGAATTGAAACAGTTACTAACAATATTACAACATAAAGTCAACTCATTTTGCTCCATGTGTATGCCAGAATGTAATTGTGACGGAAGCTGCAAAGCAGAGCTTTTTGCCGAAGGTCTGGAACAGAAGAACCACCCAACAGCTCCAGATATCTATTGTCTGGAGTGAAAGTTACTTCTGATCCACTTACTGAGCATTAGCTTTATTTCCAATGACATTTTGGGTGCACTAGTCAATGCAGGATCCAGGAACAGAAAACATAATAAAAAATAATTAAAATGTATTATTACATATTTCCAAAATCCCAAATCTATATGGAATATACATAACATCAAAGAACCTGCTACATCTCAAGCAGTTAGCAAAAACATGCATGTAATTCTTTTTGAAAATAAATTTAAATGCTCTTTTTTTTTTCCAGGAAACTGAGTATCAGCATCAAGTAATGAGTGAGTTCCCTGACACCGCTGAACTGCCATCTGCCTGTGGAGATAAAGTCTACACAGGGATGGCTAATGCACCAACACACAAGGAGGTGAGCATCCAACATCACAAGGCGCTCCGTTCCCTCGACACGCATGGGATGCCAGGTGCAGAACAGCCTCTGTAGCTCCCTGGGTAACACCATGACTGCTTTCATGGGAAGCTGGCTACTTAATGCCATTTGAGGCTGACTGCTGGATTCAGTGTGACATCCAGTACAAAACTTCTATAATTACTCAGTCATAACCAAATACCTGCAATAACATCACTGCATTATGACGACTGCTTTCCCTCTCACTTCTGATACTGAAACTTTTCCTTGGAGCTGAACGTATCTCAGTTCTCCTGTGAGATCACTGCCCACCAATTCAGTAAGACCAAATCCTTCTCACTTTTTTTTGTAAACTTCTTCAAGGTCTCCACACAACCAGGCACCTAAGCAAATACTCAGTTTAGGATCACTGCCCACATGGAAAGAAGCAGACACGTTTGTTTCACTGCAGTGAGTCAACAGTCTTTGCATCCTTGAGATCTATCAAACTAACACTTGCCTCACAGTTTGATCCCAGTAGCAATCACTGAATCATCACTTCTCCAAGTCATTGTCACATTCATGTTGCCCACTTCCCCAAAGAATATAAAAATACACTTGCCAGTATCCAGCCACGTTTCAACAAATCTTTTTTTATGTTAGATGGTATCAATGCACTAGCCTTTTATTTAAATAGATGCGCTATTAATAGGTTTTCTGATCAGAAAATAGTTTGAGGGGTCTTAGATGAAACACTAACAAAAAATACCTATTTGATCTACTCTGCAACTCCTTAAATATTAGTGAGAATTCATTTTAAGAGATAAAGGAAATAACCAAATAAAATGTGACATCTTCTATAAGCAACCTCTTAATTTTTTACCTTATAAAGTGATCCCTGTATGCTGTTAGAGCCAACATAAGCTCAGACTACTGACCAGTCTTTGCCTGCTTTCATCTGCCAGACCAATGAAACTCATTTATCTTAATTGTATATTTTTGCATCTTTGTGCTATAACAAAAATGGATTTAATTTCATGCAGAATTTATATGTTTTTGCAAGTTCAGCAACAAAATACAGTTTGCATTCAGGGAAATGTTTAAGTATTTCAGCATGAAGCTGCACCTATAGAAGACTTAAAGACTTTCAAGTTTGGGCCATGACTTGCCTCTGCCTCTCGGGTATCTTTACTTCCACAAGGTTGCACACTTCATTGCAGGGTTGACTGAGCAAAGGCTTGTGAAGTTGTCCCTTGGGTGCTCCCTCATCTCTGATCACGTCTGTCTAATCATTTCTTTTTTCTGAGATAACCATGTTCTCTATCTTTCTGTCATAAGGAGAAAAAAAACAAGCAACCAAAAAAAAAACCCCAACTTTGAAGGTTATTAGAAGTGGTTTATAATTAATAACTGAGTATTCACCCCAACATTTGCTCACTTAATGAAAAAATCACCTTAATTTTTGTATTAGCTTTTAAGAAACTTTCAACATTTCCCCTTTATGTGAATTCATTGAAAATAAAAGATTTAATGGTATTTTTCTTTACATAATGGTAATACACCATACAGTTATATAGCACATTTAGTTTGTATAATAGCTCTTCTGCATTTTTATCTGCACAGTTGTTTCTACAGATTTTTAATTTGTCTCAGAAAATACGCGAATGAACTGAGAGCAAGCAGAAAAACAACTCCAGTACAACACTAGGTTTGAAATAAGATCTCCCAGTTCACCAAAAAGGGATACTAATATCCTCTGACCTTTATACAGTATTTTTCAACACAGAGACCATATTCTTTTCTAGAATTTCCCAGACAAGCTTGTAGCTGTGTTACACGGGTTACCCATCTGGACAGGAAATCTAACACATCGGAACATGATTAATTTTCTGTATAGGAACAGGTCATCTGCACTATTCAGTGGATATACCAAGAATTTCCAGGTGGCCTGGGCAAACATCCCAGATGCTCCAATTCTAGCAATATAAGATTTATGGATTGAAAAAAGACATTGAAAACCTGTACGAACAGTAGCCCTAATTATGGGCATTTTAAAAGAGTCTCTATTAAAGCAGAAATTTTTCTACTGTTAAATGTTTAATCATTATTTATTCCTGTTACAAACTGACAAGTTTGTTTTACAAACATGCCACGGATTTTTGGAGGAGCACGACAAAGCTCTATGAATTCTTCTTACTACTTTAATACTACTACTCTTCTCCTGTAATAATTTCAATGTATTTTGATTTTTGGCAATGGTATTTTTTGTGTTCCATCAGATTCATATTGCCAATTTCAAGCTAATAATCCACAAATCTACGCCCAACATTTGCAGTTATAAGCCATTTTTAAAGCCATCAGAAAACTGTTCCCTGATAGCTGGACCTGGCTGATAGGTGGTAAAAACCTCATGATCCACAATATTGATCTGTGAGAAGCGGACACTAAATGAAACAGACTTCTTGGCTCAGAATGATTACTGAACAACAGATCCAGCAAGTAATGATCTGCTGCAGAAGCTGGGAATAACTTGGACTCCTACAGTTGCGGTTATACACAATAGCTGAACGACTTGCTCGTGTTCACCTAGGAGGAAAACTCCAATCAGT
This sequence comes from Chlamydotis macqueenii, assembly GCF_036417535.1. NCBI lineage: Eukaryota > Metazoa > Chordata > Aves > Otidiformes > Otididae > Chlamydotis > Chlamydotis macqueenii. Next base: position 17,879,582 of record NC_141570.1, read on the forward strand.
AGGGCTCTGGTTTTGGAGTCAATGAATGCTCTTGTCTGCTTCCTTCCTTCATCTCATCCCCTTCATTTTCCCCTAGACACACAAAATGATATATCAGTAGAAAGGTCTCTCACCTCTCTCAAGTGACAAAATTGAGCACAAACCTTGATGTCTTCTCTGAAGACATGATTTTAAAGATCTGGAGTCATAACACAAAACACAGTCATAATTATATATAATAGCAACCGATTTTTGTGAAGTAAGAAATCATACAGTAACAACTCTATCACTACATTTGCAGCAAATCAAACACAGCATAACTAGTTTTGGTCTTCTAACAGAGATCACATCAGCAAATTACAGTACAAAACCAACAGTACCATTTCCACTAGTGCTATGTCATATCATTACCCTGGACCAGGAAAACTTCGCTGCAGCCATACATGGAAACCTGCATTTCAGAACTGAAAATCTTTCCAAGAGGAAAGCAACAATATAAGTGATCAGGTACTTAAAGAATTCTTTACTGAATCAAATCTTTTAGTTATATTTTGCCACAGGTAGATTCTGGCGAGACTACAAATGGCCCTTGGAAAACTCTGCATTTTTAAAAAATGGTTGGGTTTTTTTTTGTTTGGTTGTTTTGTTTTGTTTTTTTTTTAATACCTCATAACAAAGCCATAGGATTTGGCACAGTAGGTAGTGACATTAAAAACTCATGTTGTTACTAAATTCCATTTTTTAAAAACTGTTTCTACAAAGTCTTTTACATGAAAAAGATTCCATCTGCTCATCTCTATTCAATCTTTTAAAATACCTACACCCTAACTAATATTTAGAACACAATATTTCAGTTGGAAGGGACCTACAATGATCATCTAGTCCAACTTGATAATAAGATGTATGATAATACCCGTGATGACTTTGGAACAGGAATCTCTTGGTAATTACTCTTACAGTAGATTCTACATGTCTGACCAACAGATTAATTACCAGTATTTTAGTGACATACTTCGAGGTTTATCCAGAGGAAGAAGAGTCCAAAGGATTCATTCTTTGTTCCACCTCTTTTGTATTATTTGTGCAACACTTTGCACGGTCCTCTGTGCAGTTCTCATCTATTTGTAGAAGACAAGTACGCTGCAGCTATTGAATATTTCAGTCCTACTACTGCTTTGATTCAGAGAACATTCATACAGACCAAAACAACCAAATGCAAACAGAATATAAAAAGACAGAGACCTGGTGAGGTCACTAAGGCTAACACTGAAGAAGCATCTGCCTGTGGTCAAGTACACAGATGAAAAGGTTGTGTGCACCCCCTCAAAACTATTCATGATGACAGCAGAAGCACAATTCTCATTCAAGGTCAAGAAACAGGGGAAACAATCCACAGGCAAACAAAGCTGCAACCAGCATACGGCGTGAGTGGCCATGCCCGAACAAATGAGAAAAGCCAGTTCTTGGCAGATCCGTCAGAAACATTAACCATATGGATTCACTGAAGTTACACAACCAACAGCAAAATTGGCACAGCCTGACTGATGCAACACTCCAGGGATTTGTGCTAGGCACACATACACAGCAGAAAAAACACAGAAATCTAGTTTCTGGAATTACATTTATGCCATTTCTTGCCCTACATCTGAATGTGGAAACTATTCTTAGAGTTACAAAATGATCAGTACTCCACTTCCATCTGAACTGCAGCAAGATCTTCTTTCCCCTGCAAATAGGAACTGTGACGGAAACCTCAAGGCACCTCACGGCAGCAGCCAAAGCACAGGTGAATACTGTTCTCTGCAGGAGTCAGAGCAATGACTCAAAAATGAGTTCCACATTCACCTTTCCCCAAATCAAGTCCCCTTTCTTTGTACCAGAAGCAAATGTTTTTAAAAAATGAAAAAGATCCATGAAAGATGGTATCGTATAGGGTCTGGTCACTCACAGAAAGCTTAGCAGTACTTTTGAGAAATGCTGAAATACAGTATTTCCTTTGTATTTCCTATGTAAAAAAAAAAAAAAGGAATTATGTAGTCTGCATGGAAACAGATTTTTATTTATCATATCTGATTTTACTAGAATCAAACCTCTTAAGTAATTGCAAAGTTTTCATATTAATTCTGCCTATCCAGCTGCAGGATTCACAAGAGGACTTGCTACAAGTAAGATTTACAGCACACCTGGTAGGAAACCGATCCAGTTATTGATAAATGTTACTTGGCATTCTACATGCTGTGAAAGTTTGTCCAGGATAATTCATTGCTCTCCTGCTATCAATCATTCATTCATTGAATTAATTTAGTTAACTCCAGCTCAAACATCATTCTTATTTTAACATTTGAAAAAGTTTATATAAGCCCTGCGTTCTAGCATATCAGCATTACTTGGGTGTACGTACTTCAACTCCGTGTTGAATTCAGATACCTCAGAGACCAATATGATAGGAAATTTTTTAAAAAGATTGTTTGGAAAGAATTTATTCATACTTTTTGTGGCAAGAAAACTGTATACGGCTTGTATAGATGATACAACCAGTTTGGGAAGGCATGTTTTGCTATAAAAGCAGACACTTAACTGAGTTATCTATTTTATAAATGTAAGGGATTTTATCGTTTTAATGACTTACTCACTTACTGATGACATTTAGATTTCTCCTCTTTTGTGTTGTGTGAAGTAGTACAAGAGATAAGGGATGCTTGTAAAAATATTTTGGTCAATTATGCACCCAAATAAATATCCTCAGTTGCCTATGGCACACAGATGTAATTAGACAATATATTTCTTCTAAGGCACAAGGCTGTTCAGAGACGTGGTTGAATAAACACATCAAAATATGGAGTTTCTCAAGAGTTGAGCTGGAAAGGTCAGGACAAAACTTAAAATCTGTAACTTCTTTCTCTTTGGAGAAAAGAGAAAGATAAACCATATCAAACCATGGAGAAGGAGCAAAGAGGAAAAGAAGATGAAGAAAGTTATTATTGTAGAAACAGGTTCATTTCTCAGAAGCAGAAATTGAACAAGAACATTTCAAAACTATATTATAAATTCAATCATTAGTATTAATTTATCCTACACCTGTCAGGCATACACTCCATCAGGGTTTTGCAACCTCTCCCCCTTCTGTGTGTGTGTTGCCTGCTCTCAGGGCCAGCTGATACAGCACAGCTGTGGAACATAGAGTCAGAGTGGTGGGAAAAGACCAGTGTGAGGAAGAGCTGAAAGAAGCCTTCTTGGGGACACACTTGGAGTTGTGATGAAGTTCAGGCTCTTGGCCTTTGCACAAGTATGTCTGTGCAAGCCACCTACCTCACTAATCTGGAACTGACACTAACTGCAGATTGACTTCCCTGCTTGACCACCAACCTGTCCAGTCACCATGGACTTATCTCAAAATGACTGTGGCTGAACCTGGCTACTATCTCCAGACCTGCTCTATTCTTCTTGTTTGGCTACTGTGAGATGGCACACTTGATGTAGGGACGCTGTCTTGCTCTTACTTTTATATTCATATATATCCTCTTCCATCCCAGAGTAGCCTGCCCTTGCTGCTTGCTAACATCAGCTCCCAAGGAAAACAACCAGTCATCTTTGGTTTGGTTTTCTATTAGTTGCTAGCATCTATCAAATATAGGGAGATAGCACTATGTAATCAACCTGATAAACAGGTTGCCCAGAGAGGTGGTGGATGCCCCATCCCTGGAAACAGGTTGGACGGGGCTCTGAGCAACCTGATCTGGTTGGAGATGTTCCTGCTCCTTGCAGAGGGGTTGGACTGGGTGGTCTTTAAAGGTCCCTTCCAACCCTAACCATTCTATGATTCTATGATCTCCTACGGCTAGTACAGATCTTGTCACCAAAACCATGATCTGAGTAAATGTAGACCAATTTTGTCTGTATACTTCTTTATGTAATTAGGACTTGGATTTTGGGTAGATTATGGTAAGGTCTAGTTGCAGTTGTAATAAAATGGTCCTATCCTGGATTTGATGTACCGCAAAAGATTCCATGTACATCAAATTATGCAAAGGCCATGAGGAATAGAAACCATATTTATAGATACAGAAGATGCAGAAGATTAGAATCAAGCACACATGAAAGCTGTTAACTAAACACAAAATCCAGGTTCAGGCTTGCTCTTTCGAGTACACTGAAGATATCTAAAGAACTATGGAGCAAGTTCCACACTGCTGCAGACAAGCTTTTTCCACATTCATATAATCTTAATTTCACTATCCTGCAAACTAGAAAGTTTGGGTTAGTAAGTTCCTTACACACAATTGTTATTTGCATAGAAAAAGCATGGCCAACTTTTTCCTGTTAAACAGGCAATTTTTTTTTAACCTGGGTAGTTGCTTCTATTTTCTGCTTAATATTATTTTCTAGTTCTTTAAACTACATCAAGAACCCTCTCCCAGAAGACTCACATGCTGCTCATATTCCATACAATGCTCCAGAGCAGCAAGTGTGCTGCAATGACCATCCCTCTGCTACCTCTGAGGGAAGCAAACCTCTGCACCTCCAGAGACTGGGACATTTACTCTGACAAGCTTGAGCTCAAAAGGTGAGATTCATAAAGAAATACCAGGCCAAATGCACAGAACAATACACTGCTTGGTAGATTGCATAAACACCGCTTGAAATACTGGATATAATAAAGAAACTGCTATGCAACGATTGTTTTGAGAACACTTATAAGCAAATATAATTAGAAAAGTAAAATCATGGAGATAAGATCAGTGTGAATAATTAACAATTCCACTTAAACCTAAGAGAAGAATCATGTGGAAGGCTGGTTAGGTAGGTAAATATATATCATGGAACATTTTATATTCTGCTAAGATACATGAGTCCCTTAAGACATTTCTCTTTGCCAGTCACTTCTATTTCAGATCACCAGTCTATAAAAAGAAAGAATTAATATATACTAACGTACATGCAGCAACAGAGCTAGTATCTATATAAGTATCCCTAAGAACATAATTGCCTGCTCCCTATCATCTCACGCAAAGACACAGAAGGAAAGCTAGGAGTTTGCAAGAAATCTGCTTCACTACAAAATTCTGCTTGACGTCTTTTTGAAGTAGGTGAGAGAACAGAGGTACAAATATGAGAAAGTCACCACTTCTCCATCCAGTAACCTCTGCAACATTTGCAAATCTTTTAATTTACTCCCAAGAAGTATGCCACAGAGGACCCACCGCGCAAGTCCACCACAACACCCACAGCTAACAGATTTGGTTCAAAAAAGTTAAGAGCAGTAAACTAGTTAAAACCAAGCCATCATGGAGGCAATGTCGAAAATAACACAAATGTCTTAGGCTGCAGCCATTTACATGGTTGTATTTTCTGTCTTCAGATTTCTCAAGTGCTAGATAGATTTTTTTTTTTTTTTCCCTGCACACGGAATGGTCTTGTCCTCAAGAATGCTTTATCAATAGTTCTCAATAGTGCAGAATTCTGACACAGCTGTGTGGACTGCCGGCTACGCCAACAGTGAGAAGGATCCCACTGCAGTAGGGAATCAGTCATAAAGATACATTTTGCTTTAAAACCTTGTTTCCTTACAGAAGTCAAACCCCAGTGGTTTGTATATTTAATTATTTTTAAGTATTCTGCTTTTGGCAATTAAGTGAAGTTAAATTAAACCTGAAATTTAAAAAAAAAAATTAAAACCCAACCAAACAAAAAACCACCCACAAACAAAAAGCAAACTTTAGATTCCAAACCATGAAGTAGAGCAGTAATCATATCCCTGGAATGAGGCTATCTTCTGGAAAGGTATTGTCGGTAGCATCCTGAACACCCAATGGTGTTTATGATATCCCTCACCATTGAAATGGCAAGTACACTGCAAAGAGGTAACTATAAAAAATGTGAAACAAAGAGTTCCTTTTTCTCTAGTTGTGAATTCCAAACAACAGTATTAAAGAGATTTTTTTTTTTTCCCAGCCAAGATATTATTTCACTGCATACAATAAACCCTGTCCTGGTCACAACAAGAGATTTCTTAAATGACTTGTTTAACTGTCTAGCTGCCAACCTCTGTGGGCTTTTTACCTAACTTGCCTGAGAGGGGTCATTTTCAGAGAATGCTGAAAGATAGGAGTTTTACTAATAGCTATAATTACATGCTTGGGGTAATTTAGTCGAAAATGAGTTGCATAGGGTTTTCATGTGGCTCTAATGTTGCTATGTCTTACAGCTAGGGGAGAAGCAGAAAGTCACAGGGAACCTACAAATTAGATAAATTGGATCAAAGCTCTGAAAACCATCTGCAGGTTTACCTGTGACAACCTGTTTGCCCAACAACACAGGCAGTGATGAAGCAAACAAGCAAAGCACTAGCATATGCTGCTCAAGAGACAGCAGTACACCACAGTGGAAAGCAAATGTTATTGCCATGTCCTGTTCCTAAGTACCATCAAAATGTTTTCATATTTCATCACAGAGAGCGTGCACTGCATATTTACAGAGTGGCAGAGCACCACAAGTTAGAACTGCAAATGCGGCTTAATCATCCACCGCTACTGCCCAGGCAGGCAACAGGTTCAGCATCATATGAGAACGTCTGTTCCTATAGTTCAGTCTTAAAATACAAAAAGTGTATCACTGAAATCGTGAACCAGGTTAAAGATCTGCAAAACCCTTTACTCCTAAATATCTCCTCTATTTCTCTGCTAGTCGAATGCTAAGCCTTTGATTACTTAGAAATCAAACTATACTGGATGCTCAAAGGCAGGAAGGACAAGGGTGGAGGGAGCAGTGTCAATACAAAAGAAAACCCAAACCAGAAAGCAGCAAAGGTCTTCCAAAGAAGGCTTATCTATATGCAGTGGTGGCTGCCTGCTGTCTTACATGACTTGAAAGAAAAAAAAAATCCTGCTCCTTCCTTTTCAGTCCATAGAGGCTTCATTTGTTTTTCAGAGAGGACTGGTGCAGCAGATATTGCTACAACAGCCTGTGACACAGAACGTTTCCCCCAGGTCTCTTGCAAGCCCCACAACCTTAGGACCGTCCAGCACACAGGTCATAAGGTCATATGACAGAAGCAGACAGAAGCCTTTCACTGCTGATGTTTCTTCTTCTCAATCAGCAGTCAAGGGTTGTGCAAATGCCCTTCTGTCCTAAGAGTTTTATAGCTATTACCACACAGCGTACATTCTATCCTCTAGGGTTTATAAACACGGTTATTAAGAGCCACCAATGTGTCTGAAAAAGATGCATTCTCCAACAGAAAGCACATTCACATCCAACCAGAAAGGACCCCTGGATGTTTCCCATGCCTATCGCACCATGGACCACGCCTCTCACTGTTTGCAGCACTCAGGAAACACAGACCTCAGCACACAGATCTTCAAACTCAAATACAAATTGGAATTGATCCCATTTCATATGTCATATTTCATTTATCATTACGTGAAGTATTACTGAATTTCCTTGAAGCTGCAAGTATCTTGAACCAGACTCCTCCCTTGTCAGGAGACACTGCAGCAATATTTTTCTATGGAAGCGTCAGAGATTTATCTAAAATCTGTTACACTCAGTATGCTTCAATCTGTGGCAGGTGCTCTAGGCAGACAGCAGGTATTGTACTCATAGTTGACATGTAAATTGGCATGGCTTGCCCAGGTACCACATGAAGTTCAACCAGGCCAAGTGCAAGGTCCTGCACCTGGGTCATGGCAACCCCAGGCACAAATACAGGCTGGGCAGGGAATGGATTGAGAGCAGCCCTGAGGAGAAGGACTTGGGAGCGCTGGTGGATGAGAAGCTCAACATGAGCCGGCAATGCGCCCTTGCGGCCCAGAAGGCCAACCGCATCCTGGGCTGCATCAAGAGGAGCATGGCCAGCAGGTCGAGGGAGGTGATTCTGCCCCTCTACTCTGCCCTGGTGAGACCCCACCTGGAGTACTGTGTCCAGTTCTGGAGTCCCCAACACAAGAAGGACATGGACCAGTTGGAGAAGGTCCAGAGGAGGGCCACAAAGATGATAAAAGGGCTGGAGCACCTCTCTTATGAGGACAGGCTGAGAGAGTTGGGGCTGTTCAGCCTGGAGAAGAGGAGGCTCTGGGGAGACCTGATAGCGGTCTTCCAGTACCTCAAGGGGGCCTACAAGAAAGATGGGGAAAGGCTGTTTAGTAGGGCCTGTTGCAATAGGACGAGAGGTAATGGTTTTAAAATAGAGGGGGGTAGATTTAGATTGGAAATTAGGAAAAAATTTTTTACAATGCGAGTTATAGAACACTGAAACAGGTTGCCCAGAAAGGTGGTGGAAGCCCCATCTCTGGAAGCGTTCAAGGCCAGGCTGGATGAGGCTCTGAGCAACCTGATCTAGTCAGGGATGTCCCTGCTCCTTGCAGGGGGGTTGGACTAGATGACCTTTGAAGGTCCCTTGCAACCCTAACCATTCTATGATTCTATGATTCTATGAATGGACAACATTAAAAAATTAATGAGTAGATTTGGAAGACGGAAATCTTTCAGACCAGAACTCTCTTTGGGAAGGACAAAGCTCTCAACAGAGAAAATGATGAACAGTGAGAAGCTCCTAGAAGAATAGGATGGTAAGAAAACTACATCTCCTACAGAATAAATCATATCCTTTTCCCTATCTTTAAACATAATGACTAACATTTGTGAACAATTAGGTAAGTCTCTACTGAGATTGCTCCACATGAAAGCAGCTTTAGAGGTTAAATGCTTTAATTCCAAGAAAAGTCTTAAAGATTAAGCAAAATTGCATTGTGAAGTGCTTTGGGTAATGGCATCTTCATAAATGGAGACTACACTTCCACATAACTGGCTGCATGTGCACGTACACGTGTGCTTGCATATGTGCGGTGGTTGTCTTTTCTGTAACAGAAAAATGATTACATTATCTACATTTAGATTTTTCTCCCAATTCTTAATATAAACATTGGCAGATGTTGTTACCTTTGTTGCAGAGAGATCAGTCTTTGGCAGGTTGCAAACTTGTAAGTTAAATGAGAACACTGCAGAATCATGGGAGTACCAGCACTGGGAAACAGACTTACATAAATTCTCTAAAGCAAATGGCAAACTTTTTTAATTACTGGAACTGGGAGGGTTTTTGACAGCTGATTATTAAGTTCTTCTATTGGACAAGATCCTGGAAGACCATCTAGAGATCTGGCTTCTGCCAGCTTTGGTTTTACATTGGGCAGTATTTCTGCAGTTGGTGACAAAAGCAAATCCTATGCCACATCCAAAAAACATCATTCAAATATGTTTTCCCAGTGATAGAAAAAGCTCTTTATGCTAGCATTAACAAAAAAAAAAAAAAAAAAAAAAAGGCAGATTTTTACAGTGAATTATAGTCAGGAGTCTTATTTTTTAAAAGCATTTTAAGGACTATAAGGCAAAATTTTAAGAAGATTTTAACACATCTTCTGATGTGTTTCCAGTCACACAAGCTTCAACATAGCTCTTGAGCTAGAAGGCGGCTCTTTTTAAGCAAAGAGTTGTTCATGGATATAGCATTGAAACTTTTATGGACTTCATTATATTTTTTGGCAAAGAAGACAGAGGCAAATCTACAGAATGGACAATGAAATAGGTAGAGAAGTTCCACTGAGAGAATGGACGTGCCTTTGTTTAAGGTCTAGGATTCAAATGTTCATACTGATTATTATTCCAAGAGCTGTGCATTGAACCGCTTGCTTTCTCAGCACCATATAAACAGCATTGGCTTTTTGAACATGGGAACATTTCAGTAGCCATTTAACATTAGACCTAGAGTCAACAGTATTGTCTCAAGCCTTGCCTTTGCATGAATCAGGGCACCTTGTGGATCTAACGTTAAAAGGCAGTAATAGAGCTAGTAGAAGCTAGGCAACAGCTACAGAGCACTCCAGTCAAATGCCAATGACAGCAGTGAGATTAAAACATAGACCTTTGAGCAATTCACTAGGTAACAGAAAACAAGACACTGAGCTTGGATTGTCATAATAAGAAGCTGGAAGCCATTTTGAATGGTGGCCCATCAGAAAACTATCACTGAAGCTGTCAAAAAATAAATTATCTGAATATTAATGACAGTCAGAGTTCTCACTTAAACATATATTTTTCAACCAGCTGTAAAAGAATGTACCAAAGGTAGAAGAAAGCCATTATCATTTTGTGCCACGTTTATAGACATGGCACAAATCAAGACAATCTCTGAGGCACTGCTAAAATTTCACCTATAAAACCATCTGCCACTTCAAAATTCAGTGGTAGAAGTGTCAGACAAAAGGAGGACACTTAAAGAACAGAAAATTACTTAAATGGCTAAAGAAATTGAATTATGAAGAATATAGTAAAGAAATACATTTATACTTCTGCAGTTCACAAGAAGGCTTATAGGGAAGTAAAATTTGACTAACTGCTTTTCAGATCTCAGTGTGCTTCACGTACTATGTTACAGAACTGAACGGAGCTTCTCTGAATATGTTCTAATCATTATCAATGCTGCAAAAACACATCCTTCTATCAAGAAAAACAATCCTGGCAAGCCAGAGAAAAACAATTTCAAGCAGTATATTCTCCAGTTAGAAGAAGAAAAAGCATTCATGTAATAAACAGATAAATTAATATAATATAAATCCTCCACTGTTGATTTAATTGAAATCCTATTAAAACTAGCAGATAATGAAACTTTACAACACTGAATTACACTCTAGTAGATTATTAGATTTTCTTTGTGCTTCAATAATCACATACACACTTCAGTCACTGAGTTCTTATTATGCTATGCACTTCTTTCAACGAATTTAGGGTTCTGGAATTTGGATTATTTATACATTTACTTCTTCACACATTCCAAATTATTAAAAACATGTTAAGTGTATCCTGAACCCATGGATTTTTACAGCTTGGGAAACTTCTACATCACCTTGCACATGAGGACAGAGAGAATGGAGGAAAGTTTAGAAGCTATATTGGAGCAACTTTTTACCATCCTGAAGAGGGTTTTTAAGGTCTTTATGGAGTCACAGAAAGCAGTATTTTATTTAATGTTTCTGTTAACAAATACTCAGATATATGCAGACTATCTTTACTTGAAATATCCTGCAGAGCCTGCTGGAGTAGTGAGTTGACCTGAGTGGAATTTGATGATCTAAGCTGCTTTCAAAAAGCTGTTATTTTTTCTCAGCAATTATATCATCTTCACCCAGGATCTTTTATTTCCTGGTACTTGTAAGATTACTGTTTAAAAAGACACTTAGATTAAATTATTAGTAAAATATCAGATTTGGAGGATAGTCTTGCACGGTTTTTTTTGAGCCTTTTTAATTTCATGCTCTAGAGCGTACACTTTTAAGCTATGAGTTCATCCTCATGGCATTGCTGTTCTCCACTTTTTGGTACAGGATATGCAAATTAGACCCAGTCTACACCATTGTATAAACCATTCACATCTAACTTTGTCTTGGACACTGAGTTTAAGAAAAGTGTTCCAGCCAATTCAAGGTTCTTCAGAATTCAAATGGAAAAGTGTATACAAAAACTCAAAAGTAAATAAATAAGCAAATATCCCAAAGACCCGTACAATTCTTATTCAGAGTCACCTTTAGTCCACTGTATTTATATTACTGCTTTGTATGAAATCATTTTCAAAGAAAACTTCTGCTTGAAAGACAATGGGAGGAAAGACTTGGTACAGACAACAGTAGCAAGTGAATGCAGACGCCTTATTCCAGGCATGGGGGATTCATTCCTTGGTTAATATTGCATTCAGTTGCATGATTTTTCCTTTATATAATTTTTTTTTATTTTAGATTTACAGCACTCACCCTATTTCAGTCCTCACTTTGTTTTGCTGTCTGTCATTGAAAGCATATCATCCTTGAAAATGCTCAGACAAGAAAACTAGGACAACTGTAACACTTGATCATTCCCGTATCATAATCTCAATATAAACAGAACAATGAAAAGATAAAAATACATTCACTTCTTATGTTAAAATCTGAGGAATGTGTTGCCATCTGTATGTATCAAATATCAAATAACTAAGATACAACCAGATAAAGACCTCAAGGCAGGCAATATTTGTATCACTTGAAATGCTGAAAACTTTCACCAATTCTGAATAAGCTGCAAGTAGAATGACATCAATATCGAGCTTTCTCTGTCCTTCCACTTTTGTTTTCAATCATTTCTTATTAATGTTTCTAATTGTTTATTATTAATGCATGTAAATACCTGAAGGGAGGGTGCAAAGATGATGGAGTCAGGCTCCTTTCAGTGTCTCCCAGTGACAGGACAAGAAGCAATGGGCACAAACTGAAACACAGGAGGTTTCCATCTGAACATCAGGGAACACTTTTTCACTGTGAGGGTGACCGAGCACTGGTACAGGTCCCCCAGGGAGGTTGTGAAGTCTCCATCCTTGGGGATATTCAAAAGCTGTCTGGACACTGTCCTAGGCAACCAGCTCTAGGCAGCCCTGCTGGAGCAAGGGGGTTGGAGCAGACGACCTCCAGAGGTTCCTTCCAATCTCAACCATTCTGTGATTTTGATTCACTGATTCAGGACATGGTTTAGTAGGCACAGCAGTGTTGGGTTGATGGTTGGACTTGGTGATCTTAGAGGTCTTTTCCAACCTTAATGATTCTATGATCCAGCAAATCCTTCAAATTCCCACGTGCATCTCCATGAATGCTCTGTGGCTGATGGTGCAGTGGTATCAAAATAATGAAGTTATGATTGACGAAAGCCATGTTAAAAGAATAGAATGAGGAATCATCAGTTCTCTGTACAGCAATCTCAGCCCATGGGCAATTTATTAGGGCAAATTAGGCTATCAGCTGAACTGCAGAAAACACTGATTTACACAGGGCTGTTAGTCTGTCGATAATATGGTAAAATACATTTGTTCTGAGGTGTATATGTCAGAGGCTATTTCCTCAAAGTATCTAATGAATAAAAGGGTAGGACAGTGCTGTCATTTCAACTTGGATCAAAACTCACATTTTATATACCTTACAGGATTCTTTATAAATGTAAACAACAGTATTTTGTTATCCAAGAAATTAGGTATCTTCATTAATTTAACTGAACGATGCAGAAGTCTAAAGAAAAAGTTGTACATTCATTGACAGGATATTCTTTTCCAAAAATACCTTTTATATGCTGACAGTCATGGTCCTGCAGTGTATGAAACTATGCAAATGAGCATGCTGTAACCCAAATTTCTTATTTGACATCTAAGTCAGCTCCAAATGAATCAAAACAACCTAATTATCTTTATAATAACAGTGACCACAGAATAAACACCACCATTGAAAAAATGATCCTGTAAGCAAGTTGCAGTCACAAGAGGACATTGATGCAATGTACCCAGACTGCTTCTCATTTACATACCTGAATTATAAGGAAATGTTCTACATTTCCCCTTCGGGAAGAGGTGAAATATGCTCCACTGAGCTGGAAACTCACTGCTCTTGATTTTTCTGCCTCAGGTTGACTTGGGATGTTCCCTCTCTGAAGTTGGCAGAGTCTTCGTGGGAAGTTCCAAGGAAACAGTCACATTTCTTGATGTCATGTCATAAAGTCATGCTTTTTTTCTTTTATGTGTGTGTGTGTATGTATACATATATATGTGTATATATATTTTTTACACATACACTCTCCAGCAACACTTCATCCCAGTTTCCCTCTAAGGAGGCTGACCGTAGGCTGGGGCCTGCAGCATGCATGCCCAGCATTCAGTAGCCATTTCGGAGCCAACAGACACATACCTCGGCCTGCAGCAGAGGAAGGGAAAGAGCTCCTTATAGCCACCTCCCTCCCCATGCTGTACCTAGCATGACTTGTACCCCAACCCCACACTGTTCATCACAGCTCTTTTGAGTTGCTTCTCCGTCAAAATAGCTTTGCCTATAGCCTTTTACAAAAAGATCAAATTTTCACACTCTTATTCTTTGATCTCTCTCACACTTTGGTAATGCTGATTGAGGTGCAGACCAGCACAACAGATCTATCACAAGCCAAGAAGCAAAATATTACAGGACTTCTCCCAGGTTACACCGAAGTCCTTAAATGGTTTGGCCTTGTTCAGTACTTCACCACTTTGCTTTGACACATATGCCAGACTTCAAAAAGTCATCACTAGTCAGCATCACATGTCCGTACGAACAGATGTAACCTATATTGTCAGCAGTACCGTCTGGAAGAAAGAACAAATGGTGCCAAGCCATTCTACTACTTCAAGACGTTCTTCGACTTGTGAACAAGAGCTCATCAAAACAGTGTACAACTTCAAGTTACTAAATTGGTGAATTATTTCTCCAGGAAACTGTTACATTTTTAGGACCTGATTTTCCTTGTGACTTCAGTTTTTATTGCTGCTAGATTAGACTACAGTACTTCTGTACTAACAAGGAGATTTTGGAATATTCTAAAGGATAAAATTCAGTAAAGGTTCTGTTATACAGAACCACACACCTTGTAAAATCTCGAGCAGAGAAGATGCAAAATTAACAGTATCATACACTATTGCAAGAGAAAATACTTAAAAGTTATTCTTCTCAATATTTGTTTTACAGATGTTTACTTGCGCAGCTGTGAAATATTTCCTCTAAACCCATTACACCTCTTATTCTGCTAACAAAACACTATTCTTAACTCTCTAATGAGAAGGGGAAAAAAAAGGGAAAAAATAAATCTTGCATCTGAAAGCTTAAAAGTTATAGCACAGTCTTCCCCTTCAGGGTCCTGCTAGTGTCTCTAAATCGCTCTGTATTCTAGACAGTCTGGCTACACTGCCAACACATCAATTATCGTTTGCGTGGTTTGATTGCTGGATTTATTAAATTCAATATAATTAAGTGTGAACCTTTTAGTCTGAAACCCATATGCTGTAAGTACAGGAACAAGTATGTCTGAAACTCTTCGAAGTTAACCATTAGCAAAACAAATGCATTATTTTAGATTATAACACAGTTATACAAAGTAGGCTACATTTAACCTTATGGGAGCACAATGGGCCATGAAGTACAAAGCAAAGATCAGTCTTCCATGAAGTTACAAATGAGGCTAAAATACAGACAGACATACTGACTCCTGGAAGATTCAAATTTAGTCCATTACAAATCTTGAGCAGACTAGAATAGTAACTCATTTTTCTGCTAGAAATAGCTCATTACAGATTCAGAACAAAGATCAGAAAGCTGTGCAATTACCGAAATACAGACAAATTGAATGACAGGTATAATTTCAGTTGTTCTGCAACTGGCAGAGTGCAGGAAAGACCAAGGAAACCTGGTATTGGCACTTGCAGAACTGTTCTAAGATAGATAGTCTCATTCTTGGTAAACAGTCATTAGTAGCATTTTGACTGCCAATGACAGAGTTTGACCAAAAGAGATACTTATTAACATAAAGGTTAATTTGGTGGTAATGACTATTGAATTTCACATATCTTGTCTGTACCAGAATATTAATGGTAGCTTATTAAGTTAGCTCTATCCATTTTTTTATTATTTCTTCCTCGTAACCTTTACACTGTTCCACAGATATTTGGTTTTTTTAAATATCAGCATTTCTCTAGGAAAACTTGTGAAAGAGGAATTGTTACATTAAAAAGTCATTAAATTAGTTGCAGCAAGGTGGTGGTTGTAATCAGTGCTGTCACCACTGTGTTTTTAGTAAAATTCTAGTTTGCTCCTTTCAGCAGTAGTTATTTTTGTGTCAGTATTTTAGCAAAGTGGCCAGCATGATTCCCATTTTAATCAATTACATTTTACTTCAGTGCACACCCTGTTGATAAGCAGAAGACTAAAACTGATAAAGTTTCAATGATTTTTAAATTGCTTTATTAATAGTTTGCTATTTCTCTAATAAACAAAACAGTCCATTCTTCTTGATACATCTTATTTGGTTTTTTTAATAATATGAACTTACCTCTCACCATCTAGAAAAGGGATGACAGAAACAATACTGTGAATTTTATAGCCCTGACCAATCGCCCCTGAGCAAGCCCACAGATTTTATGGAAAATAGTATGTCCCAGAAATTTCTCAGAAATTATAATGAGAAACAGATAAAAAAAAACTTTCATTGCTCTTAAATCACTTAGTGCTTTTAAATTACCATCATATTCTAGCTGTTCAGCTAGAACCAGGAAGGTCCCATGAAGCTACAGTATTTTAACTGGGGAAAGCAGTCTGCCTTTGCCTGAAACATGGAGTCTTCTGGATACCACTCTAAATGCACTGAAAAGTGTTATGTTGGGTTTTTCAAATTAAGGATCAGAACTCTGTTGTAAATTTAAAGAAAAAGGAGGACAATGTGAAGCAGAACCAGGCTCCTACTTTGCTCTCTACAAATAAAATAAGTAAGTCTCTTACAACAAGCATTTTCCTTTAGAATATGTTGAATTCAGAGAAGAGTTGTACATTCAATACTATCTAACCTTGAAAAGTCACGCTTTTTAAGTGGTAAAAAAAAAAAAAGCTGCTCTTGGTAAATAACATTTATTGCAGAAATAAATATTGTATTTGTCTTTATAGACAAGGTAAACAATATTAAGATACCTCGCATTCATATCACTGAAATAGCGTGCTATTTTATCCCCAAAATGTGTAGCCTGGCATGAATTATATTAATCACTGACCATGATGTAACATGGTCCTGAGAAAGAAAAGTTCATCTCAGGATGTATTGGTCAGTGCCTGCAGCACAGCTACAGAAATATTAGTGCTAGTTGACAAAGCACCGGTGAACAATTACCTGAAATACTATTTTGAGCAATTCTTGTTACCTACATTCAGGAAAGATCCCTGAAACTGTCTAAGTGTAGAGAAAAGTTCTAGGAATGACAGGGTAAATGAAGAACCCATCACACAGGCTGGTTTGGCCTAGCAAATTGAAGACTAGCAGAGAGACTCGTCTGCTGTGTGAAGGGGATGAAAGAGGAGCATCAGAAAAACATAAGAGCTGTCTACATTTAAGAATGTTGCTTTTACAGTCACGGTGTATATGACATAACCCTGAATCAGTTTAGGTTCAAAAATAAAGGTGTCTAACCATGAAAATAAAGAGGCTATCAAACATCATCCTTTTACAAGAAATATTGTGTGCACCAAGCAATCTTTAATGTAATATTTGTACAGTTTATGAGAAGGACTTTGTTACACAGTTCTTGGTGTGGAAGCTGAGTGGAGTTTTTGAATAGGAGAGGAAATTTCCTGATAAAAAAAATAGTAAGGTTGAAACGTAAAGAGCTAACTTTTCTAAGAGGTTCTTTAACCGTAAGTCACAGTCCACTCAGAAACAAGTTCATAGTTGACCATGAGTGCATGGCCATAGTGCAAAGGTTTTCCAGACCAACCAAAACATTCCTTTCTCATCTGAAGAGGAAAACTAAAAATATGCTTTCAGCTTCTCTGAACATTCAGCAGCAGGCAGAATTACAGGACAGCTAGTCTAGCACAATGCTGTGCTATTATATTTAGATTTCAAACAGATGGACACTATCTAATACTTAAATATCAGAATTTTCTACTTGAATTTTAAATAGATCATCTCAGTTCTGACTCAGTCTCAGACAAGTGGTGGCAGTGACACTAGAATTTACAGAAAAGTAAAACCAAAATGGATTACAAGTTCAATGAGTGGAAGATATACTAAACGTGAGGATGAAAATCTAAAAACTTGGCACAGTAACCTAAAACACAAGTGAAAGGCAGAGAGCTTTCATCTAAAGACAGTATTTCACTATGTTTAGGAATGTTCTTGTCAAAATCAAAATTGATTTATAAGTTGGACAGAAACAGGTGAAGAAATAAAATCTTGTTCTATTCTACTTCACTAGAAAACAACAGATAAAGCTGCAGAGAAAAATCAAGACACAAAGCTTTTTCTTACACCTTAAAACTCCAAAGTAAACTGCCCTTAAGCTGAAATCATGCACAGATTTATTTGCAAATAGATTGTTAACTGTATACAGAATTCCATCCAAGGTCAAGTTTGGCAGAAACTTGATAATTCCTGCCTCTAAAAAGTCATATTTCACAAATGGCAGTGAAGACATCTGCTTCTACAACATGACTCAACCAGTACACTTTCACAAGCATCTTTTCTCAGACAAATTTATTGGTTTTCTTTACATTTAACATAAGGTTAAGAAACATAAGAATGTTTCTAAATTTGTTAAGCACATTTGAAGGAGTATGTGTTTCATTAAGATAGCATCCTAAGATCATCCAGTTTCCACAGTAATTTCTGACACACTATGAAATATATGCACTTCAAGTAGCTAAATACTGTACTCTGACAACTACTGATATGTAAGGCCACAGCTTGGACACTCAATACGTGTCCTAACAGATATGTAAGGGTTGGGGGGAAGGGAAGTAGTAATCAAAAGCAGTTTACCAAGCTTTCTTATTATAATCAGCCAAAATCATTCCTTATACCAATGCATTATAGGCAAAAAGTCTTATTTTACTGCTATGCCAAAAACAATGGCTAAACTCGTTCTTCAATAATCAAAGGATGTCTGCCCTCGAACTGGTAGCTGATACAACACTGACTTTTCTTTTAACTCGGGTTTCTATGGTCTAAATCAGTGCTTGGCAAAATTGGAGATGAAACTGAGATCAGACATTCCAGGAAAAATCCTTTAACAATTAAAAAAGAAATTTTAAAATTAACAAAATTCGTTCAGCCTCTTCTAAAGTGATTATGCAACACTGTAAATTTGAGCAGAACCATCTGGTAGGAAGATGTACAATGCACATGCATCTATTATTCGCACATTTTCACACCGTACCAAGCCTCTTCGGGAATATATTTTACCATTATATTTGAACTGGAAAAACATCATTTAAGGACTCAAATTTGAAAGGAAATAGTTTGCATTTAAATGCAGTTACAGAATTAAAAGCTCAACTCATAATACAAAGTAGAAATGATATGCACATTTTGTAGCAAAATGGGTCAGGAGAGTAGGGTATTTCCATGACCATTTTAAACATCTAGTTTAAGTAGCTACATTTCCTACAAGGACACTGCACAAAGTCTGACTTAGGTCCACCAAATCATCTACTGCTCTTTAATACCTGTTTGAGGAGCATGAATTCTTAATTTAAGCACAAGCAAAATAATGAAAGGAACTGCAAATACTATATATTAATTACATCCTCATTTCATAGTACTGAGGGCTTACTTGACTCCAATATTTCTTTCCTTCATTGTGCAGATATGAGAATTGGCAAGTACAAAGCCAGTCTAAGGGATAAAGGCTAGAAAAGATTATAAGCATGCATTGCAAGACAGAAGGAAAAGATAGGCTTCCAAGAAGACTGAAAAGATCCTTTCTTCATGTGCGATTTATCATAAATATTGCTGGTATCACAAACATCAAAATGCTGAGCAGTTTTGTTTCTCTGGATACAGCCAGGTTCCTCAGGATAACATGGGCCATGAGACTTACCCAGCACATTCCTAAATATATTTGTTTCCACACACACAGGATCCAGCAAATTTCACTCTGAATGTAACATCTCTACTTAGCTGACTAATTCATGTTCTATAGATAAGTGTCACTGATGAGGTTTGTAGACAGGAACGAGATCCTTATGTGCACCAGTTGAGGTGATCTAATAAAATAAACTACCGTTAGCAGCACATCTAATAGGAAGATAAATCGTTTTCCTTGCACCACTCAAATTATCCCCCCATTCTTTTATCTTCAGAACTCAGAAGCAGAAGTGAATGTTTGACTCATGTCTCATTCAAAAGTAGAGAGCAGAGGGCAGGAACAAACAAAACTACATTGGAAAAAAACAGTTTCTATTTACAGGCAAGATCTAAACTAATTTTCTAGATAGACTTTCATAAGCATCTTTGCTACAAAGATATGAGGCTTTGTCAGTAATGCATTTTTCCTCTGTCATTGCACAAGTACAGCAGCCCAACATCCTCTTCAAAGGATCATGCTGAAATTTAGCACTGAAAACCAAAACATAGAATTAAAATTAATTTAAAATGTCTCTTGAGATAATGGAAAGAGATTTTCCTCCCTGACCATTTCACCATCAACTAGTACCCAGTTTATACTGCAGAATCCTAAAAACAACTGTAGAGGCTTTAAGAAACGAATAATCAGAAGAGTTGTGGGTTCAATATCTATTGTAGCAGCCTCAACACTAGCAGTCTTCCTATCTTTTTTCCTATCTATGTTAAGAAGCTAGGTAGGACCAGGTGGCAATTTTGATGGATGTTTAAAGAACACTTGGCTATGTTTATGAAGTTGCTTATCTATTTCATCTACAAGCAGCCATTACTTAAAATTAAAATGCACAGCATTATTAAAATAGGCATCAAATGGGAGTTATTGTTGTAGAGTCATGAAAATTTAGAAAACTGTGAAAACATGTCAAAAGACTGCTAGTGACGCTGGCCTATTTCTCTACAGAAGGCTGTTTCACACTTCTTTATAGAGTAAAGGAAATGCTATGAGAAAGCTCAAACTCATCTGTTCAAGAAGGTGTAAAATACATTACAGAAGTGAGAGAAGAACCAGCAAGGGAACCGTTGGGATTTTCTCACTGGAGAATTTATTTGAATGTCAGCAACTTTAATCTAGAGCACTCATTATACAACAGGACCCTGCATGTTCAGTGATATTATTGGGAAGGGATCTTTTCAGCCTGGTTCTGTTGCTTCTCTGTTAGTTATCAAAGCTCGCAAAGCCAACCATCTTTATAAAATTCAGGAGTAACTTGCACAAATTAATGAGTTTTATCTTTAAATACCCATTTAAAATATCACTCAAGGTCACAGCTATGACATGAAATGTTTCTCCACAATGTACATTTTGTTCGCATAAGCATATTTGGCAGGTAATCTCACTCACAGTACAGTGAGCTTCCTTCATCCGCTCAGGTTTAATTGCTTTCCAACACACACACTCTTTCCCTATTAATGCTTTTTGACAAATTCACTGCACATTAATTTTCATTACTTGTTCTCTCATGCAAAATGGGCCATTATTTCTCAATTCCAGTAAGTTTTCAGAATTAACTAGTTTCTAGTTCAGATGGGTGCAGGTGTTCGCTGTACAGCATTTAGGATGTTACCTGATTATAGCTGATATAGTTGCAAGTTTGTCAAGCACAGCTAAAGTCAGAGTAGTAAGCAAAACAGAGTGCCTTCTTTAATGTGACATTACTTGAGAAAATACTACCTACTGCTGTTAAAAGAGACAGAGAAGAGCAGGATTTTTTTACATAGACAAAACTGAGCCATGTAAATGGAACAGAAGAGGCTTCAAGGACTATTACTGCATAACCCTTCAGTGACAGGGAAAACATACCTGATTGCAGAAATAGCCTAGTGAAGCAGTTTAGCAGAAAAGTTGACTTATCGAAGCCTTTCTCTTGCTGTTTCTTCAACTCAGGTGGAACTCCTGGAATTAGACATGCTTTCTCCAGGATTCAGTTCCTACTTGATCCGAGACAAGACCTTCCATCTACCACTCAAGGCTTTTTCTCTCCAGGAAGGCTCCAACTTTCTAGTCAATGAGTATTTAATTACACAAAGCAGTACAACACTAGAGAGACCTCTACAAGTCCACCCACTCCTGCCCTCAGCCTGGAGCTGATGCTCATTTCTGAAACGTAAGTAGAGTTTGTTCCCAATTCACTTTCCTGCATGCCAGGTGAGTATCACAGGTTATTGGTCAAAAGTCACTGATGCTTAACCAAGAATACTGTGAGAATCTTTTAGGAAACTGCAGGAAAGCTTTGTAAGAGGAGGATAACTGAAGAGGAGACGCGACTCCTCATACACAACATACGATACTGGTTTGGAGTTTGTAAAACTTGAAAATTTCATGAGAAATTGCATAGTCAGTCCTTTAAAGCTATGGACCCTCTTCACCTGCAATCTAAATTATGCATGAAAAGCACAACTGTACTGATGGAATAGGTATCTGTACGCTTCTGTGACCAGATAGAAAGTTTAAGAACTAGGGTCCTGAACAAGGAAGATGAGTTTGCACTGGTTCAAATCTCTCAGCAAAAGCAACAGTAACCGAGATGTTCTTTAAAGTATCATTCTTAATTTAGCGGCAAAATATAACATCCCCAGTGATCTATTTCATAAATAGCTCATTTGAATTGATTCAGACTTGCTCTGTTTGCCTTCTGGTCCAGAAATATGACACCAGTGAAGTTTCCGATGAGGTACTTGGGAAACATCAGTAATTTACACTCGAAACAAGATGTAACCTATTCTTAATATAGCTGATTACAAAGCTGCAATTTTTCCTCTTCTGGAAACTTTGGGTAGTTATATATAGTATTAAAGTATCAAGAAAAGTAATTTTAAAAAGTTTTCCTTTTCAATTACCTTTTTTTCAGCCATTTTATTAGACTCAATTAAAATAAATCTTTTCTATGAAAAATACCTCTGCAGGGAAATGCTCAATCTATGCTGATCCTTGATCACAAGAGTTACTCTTTAACATTAATACTAATTATTGGACAGTCTTCATTTCATCACATTCATACAGAAGGTAACCCTTGAGATATCCACAGAGCTTATAGGTAATTGTGTATGTTCTCTCAACCGCAAATTAAGTTTATTTATACATATGAAAACTCACTCTAAGGTAACAGATGGGAGCTTCTGTGGGAAATAGGCACATAAATTTTAGGTTTCGTGTGAGCTGTAGATGAAAACAAGCATACTGCCTCAGATTGAAATCTCCCAGCTGTATTGATTTTTCAGAATGGAACACAACTAGAAGTTATTCACAGGCGCTCTCCTCTCGCAGCAGCAAGCTGCTCTCCCTCCTCTCACGGGAAAAGGGGCACTGAGGAGAAAAGCTACTGATGGAGCGGGGGCGGGGGGGGGAAGAGTCCAGGCCATGAGCTGCAATGAATCCAAATGGAGAAAGAAGGAGGACAGACAAAAAGAATTTGTTCAGTAGTGCAGAAGTTCATTAACTTTTTAGGCTAAGCCTTCCTTTTTTTTCTTTCTTAAACAATTTCATTCCTCTTCTCCTTACCCATCCCATTCCCTTCATCATATACGTGCATATAATTCCAGCTCTCCTCTCATCATACACAGCAACCCTAACCATCTCCTCTGTCCCTCCCCCACCTCACAAAAAGTCTCAGCCCTAACTATCAACAGGCACTTCCTTCATCCTCTTCATTGTCTAGTCCCCTGCAATCTCCCCAAAAGCCTAGAAATGAGGCTTTCTCCTCCCTCCCCCAGTCCCAGCATCCAGGGCAGCTCACACAGTGCATTCCCTACCCGAGTTCGCTGTTACCCAGGGCAGAGGAAAACTTCAAATAATACTGGAGAATCACGTATGTCTGAGGTTTCAAAGGCTTATGGAAAAAGAATCCAGCTTAGATTCATGGTACTGGTGATTTACACTGGGAGGGACACAGTTAATTAACCCCCTCTCAATAATGCCCCTGTACCTTCGGGCACTATTCGCTAATATTATCATTCAGTAACTCTGTCAGTGGGATGTCCACATATACTCTGCACCAAACAGCATGCTGTAATAGTCTGCAGGAACTGCGTTCTGATCTTAGGACAAAAGGATGTTCATCAGCAACTGATTCTGAGCAGAAACATTTGATAAAGCCACAACACTCTGCCAAGGAAGATTTACTGCTTTAGTGAGGCACAGGATTGCAACTGCTGACATTCTGTCTCCTGGGCACTGGAAGTCTATAGCACCTCTACAAGCTAAGTTTACTCAATTAGAAAAACTAAAAATAAACCCAAACATTAATGAGCTGGCAGATTGACACTCAGATGCTGAAATCCAATGGATAGCAATGCTGACCTAGAACAACCAATGCTACAAGGGAGTGCATTGTCATTTCACAACTCATAGCTCGCCCTGTGTAACAGAGGGGCATTTTACTGGACACAAGTTGCAAAGAAAACCAATTGCTCTTACAATTTCAACTCCTTTTTCTCCTACCGCATTCCTCCTAACAGACAAATGAAAAACCATGGCAATTCCTCCCAAGGTTTTTTTCTACACTCCCACACAGGAGAATTCCTAGTCCTGTGGGTATGGATCCAATGAAGTTATGAATCACAATTTTAGAAACAAAAAAAAAAAGCAAACAGGAGATCCTCAAGATTTGCCACATGCAGTTGGTATAGACACCAATCAACAGCAGTTTCCCCTTCAACTCTGCTGTCAGGGACAGAGTTCCTACCCCCACACACACTTGTAAGCTATAACCATTAAGACTCCAATGGTGAAACTGGTCCACTCGATACTGAAGCCTGATGTCTGTGCCAAGTACCATTACAGGTCTCACACCTGGAGATGACTGTTCTGGTGTTATTTATACACATGGACATGAGAACCACATACCAGGTCAATGGCACAAGAAAGAGTACACAGTGGCTCCAAAGTGTACAGAGCAGCTAATGTTGCAGTAGACACAGCTTCATACAGAGTGATTCAGATGTTCCTACTGGATAGTATTCTAATTTTTCCATGAGACAAGCAATTCTGACAGTCCCCGAAGTTTGCAGCTGAAAGCCTTATACAGGCAACAAATGAAGCTACAGCAGGGAAATGATGGCTGCTAAGTCATCATCTTTAGAAGCAGGAACCACAGACGTAGCACTCCCATGATGTTGTGTTCAGACACCTGCAAACTCTCAAGCAATTTGTGAAATAATTAACTGTTAAGATATGTAAGATAGGTCTTTGCTGTAATAAACCAAGGGATTCCTTTTGTTCACTTGCAGTATACAAAAGGATGCAAAACAGTGCAAAGAGAACTCTCTTGCACAAAAATTCATCATCTTCTGCAAAATATTGAACCCAAGTCCCAGATACCAATTTTTGTAAGGTGTTTTACGGCTAGGATCATACTGACAGAGCCATCCTCAAATACATCAAGCAGATGTAAAATGATATAGTAATATCTTCCTGAATATTCAGAAGATCAATTAATCAAAACTGCTCATCTCAGAGGGATCATTAGGAAGCGAGTTCTCTTTTCTAAATTGAAACTTCCAATCACTACTGATCATTCTAGCAAATATACCCAAGTATTATGCTTATCCCACAGCTTAAGTCATCTCCCAGATAACTGTTGCAGCCTTCAGTTTCACTTGTTATTCCCTCAGTGGTGCAGGTATGCATGAACATAAATAATTATGGTACATGAAAACCAAAGCTATGAAAAACATCAAATAAATTGGATTTATTCATACCAAAATAGTTTATATGAGGTAAGGCATGATGTAATGCAATTAAGTATAAGTCATCTCCATTTTCAATTTCAAAATCCTTATTTTAAAATAAACCAAAAACTTATTCATATCCTTAATGTTAGTTTTCCACAGTCTCAGTTTCCATTTCAATGAAGCTTACAGGATGTATGTTAAATGTGACAAAAGAAGAGATGCTTATTAAATCAAAAGTACTTCCTCTGAATTAAAGCATTATAAATGCTCAAACATTTGCTAACAAACCTGATCAGTTAGTTTCTTACGTAAATCCACTCTCTCCCCCTGAATGCAAACCTTAGTACACCTTGATACACTGCCTAAAACCTTGCACAGGTCTGTAAAGCCGTTGGTATACTTTATGAAAAATCTCCTTCTGTTCAGCCAGCTTTGACTGCACATGATAACATGCTTATTTTATACCAGCACTTAATCAAACGTTGGAAACAGAAAACAGGCATGTTACCACACAATATAGCAAAACTTATAGAGCAGACTAGAAAAAAAAAAAAACAACTCTATTTTTACCTATTTGAGCTCTTAATTCACATAAAAATTACAAGCGAAACACTACACCTGCCACAGAATAAGTCTGGTTAATTTTCATGGTAGCTGCACGTGAAAAAACAAAGATTCATTTACAGATCTTAACATAAAAACAGAGAGCCCAGAGAAGTTGTCCCTTATACCATAGCCCTAAAATGGGCTTCTGAAATTAAAAATAAATAAATAAATAAATAAAAGTTGAAATTCTTAAGAAATAGTAACCAGAAAAAGCTACAACCCAAAGTTTTACTTTCCTTATGCTTGCATGCCTTCCTTCTACTCACCATTACTTCAGAGGCTTGAATACAACATGCTTAAAGTGATCTCATTCAGTAATCTCTAGCAGTGATCTAAAGGATGCAAAAGCTTTTTTACAAAATCTGTCTTCAAGACATCAGCTAGATATTCTACAGTCCATGGGTAACTGCCTGGAATGAAACAGTATTCCATATCCTGGATTTGGGACCCTTTAACCAATTATTGACACAGTCATGAAGTTCAGCTTGAACTTTGGAGATGTTGCTGCAGAAGATCATCTGAGAGAGCTGTCACTGAAAACTCCTGGGAGGAGGGAGCAAGAGGGTAAAAACACGATGTTGTGAGAGTGTCGTAGTTCAGCCCTGATCAGGACCAGACTACGCAGTCTCTCTCCCGCTCCCCCCACCCTCCGAGAGAACAGGGGGAGATGATATAAGAAAAACGGCTCAAGGTTTGAGATAAGGACGGGGAGAAATCCTTAAAGTTACCGTCACGGGCAAAACAGACTCGACTTGGGGAAAACTATTCATTTATTTTCTAAAATTAGCAGGAGAATGAGACAGGGAACAAGATAACCTCCCCCCACCCCTCCCTCTTCCCGGGCTTAACATTATCTCTACTACCTTCCCCTCCCGAGCGGCACGGGGGGGGGGGGAAGGGAATGGGGGTCGCGGTCAGTTCATCACGCGTTGTTTTACGCCGCTGTATCATCGTCAGGGGAAGAACTCCTCGCATTCCTCCTCTGCTCCAGCGTGGGGTCCCTCCCACGGGCCACAGTCCTCCGTGAAACTGCTCCGGCGTGGGTCATCTCTTCCACGGGGTGCAGTCCCTCTAGAACAGCTGTCCCAGCGGGCCCTCCACGGGCCACAGCCTCCTTCAGGCCTCCACCTGCTCTGGCGTGGGGTCCTCCACGAGCTGCAGGTGGATCTCTGCCCCTCCGTGGACCTCCATGGGCTGCAGGGGGACAACCCGCTCCACCATGGTCTTCACCACGAGTTGCAGAGGAATCTTGGCCAGGAGCCGCATTACTCCTCCCCCTCCTCCTTCACTGACCTTGGTGTCTGCAGCCGTTCCTCACAACAGGCTGGCAGACGCCTCTCAGGATCCTTTTTACATCTTATTCACTTCTCATCTCCTCTCCACTTCTTGCAGCCGGGCCGGGCCGAGTTGGGCCCAGTCGGCTGCCCGGCGGGAGGCCAGAGGGTGAGGCCTGCAAGGCCCATGAGGCTCGCGCCTCCCCCTCTCTGCCCCCCGCTCAGCTGCTTCACATCTTTTCTTCTCTTTTTCCTGTTTTCCCCTACTTAAATACGTTATCGCAGAGGCGTTATCACGGGACATTCTGCTACCAATTGGCTCGGCCTTGGCCAGCAGCGGGTCCACCCTAGGCCCGGCCGAGTCCACTGAACAAAGGGGAGCGACTTCTAGCAGTTTCCTACAGAAGCTACCACCTTAGGCACCCCCTCACTAACAAAACCAGAACAGAGAGTAAATTTCATGAGACTATGAGGAGATAATGAAGTGGAACCCCTTGCCCAAATAACCTTCTCACTGCAGCCTTACGGCACCGACAGCAAACAAAAATACTAGAGTCAGAGATAAAGGTGGAATCTAACTGCAAGGAAATAGTATCTGAATTTTCACCACTTTGAAGCACCTTGGTAGAGGAACCCAGTGAAGTGCAGAGCCCTAGGCTCTGCATATTGCAGGGGAAAGGGAAACTTCCAATGCTGCAACAAGAAATGCAAAAGAAGTATTTTAAGGAAAGTCACTCTGACATGAAAAGGAGGAAAAAATCATCCCATATTTTCATGCCCTGGTTCTATACATCCTCTCTGAAAAAGCTGCCTCCCATACGTAAAATAAGAGAAGGATGGTCTCACATATTATATTTTACAAGTTAAATTAGGAACATAATAATCCTCACTTTTTTTGTTACATATCTTAAATTATTGAGCAATGGAAGTTACTAGACTTCAAGGTACCCATCTAAAGTATAAAGCCGCAGCTTGTGCACTTTGTACATTCCCTACAATGACCTGTGGATGTGCAAATGACAAGTGTCAAGTGCTTCTGCTTTTTTCAACTTATACAAAGCGTATGAATCACTATGCTACCACCGCATATGCAATGCCAAAGCCAGAAGGGTTTATTCTTTCAGATCTCTCCCTAATACTTATTTTTAATAATTCATTCTACAAGTCTTTCCAAAGATTTAGCCACATCTCAGCTGCCTCCCCTTCACACATACCATTGTGAATAATGAAATATCTGAGGTTCTGCCCCATCTCAGAGACTGTACACGTCATCTAATTTTCAAGCATGTTCAATCTTTCTTGTCAATACATAAGCTATAAATCAAAAAAAAAGTTGGGATAAGAGTTATATCACCTGTGCTAGTTGGCAAGGGCTTGAAACTTGCTGTCCAGGAGCTACGAAGGCTGGGCAGTAGGTTCTCATCCTCTATTTTTACTTTGACTGACAGTCATGCCCAGAGGGAATCCTTTTCACTAAACCTAATTGTTTTACTGAAATGCTGCCAGACACCTCCATTACACCCCTGATGTGCCAGAGGGAATTACTTTTTTTATTTGTACTTTTCTGAAAATAGCTCAGTCATGCATGCCAAGATGGGGGGATCCTGACATTATTCACAATTTGAAGGAGGCAAGCTATCAGCTATTTTTGAACAGAGCACTGTTCCTCTTTCAAGAAAAAAAAAAATGATTCCATATTCCAAGAGAGGGACAGTTAATTGTAACTACCACTTCAAGGGTATTCTAGACAAGTACAATCATTTGTAAAGCCCTAAATTACCTACCACAAGCACACAAACGGGAGCAATCAGTTGAGATCCCTGTTTAGAAACCTCTGGGGTAAGTAGACGTTGACTGCTGTTTTATGTAGATACAGTCCATTTTCACCTTCTTTTAATACGACACAGAGGAAAACACCTTTAAAATAGGAAGTATTGCTTTTGTAATAATGCATTTGTATACACTGTGCTGCTACAGTAAATAATGGATTTCCTAGCATGAACTATATAAAACCCATTTCTTTTAGTAATTATAACACCTACTCATGTGATAAGCGGAAAACGCATTTATGCATATGACAATATAAGTGTTTTTTCTCTCTCTACATCGGTAACTCACATATCCTTTTTTCCCCGATAACCCAATACGTTCCTATAGTCTCACCAATGCTACCATTTTAACTTTTATTTGAAGGGTGAACTAATATTAATTATCATTAATAATGACTAGCAAGCTTCAGGGAACAGTATAATGGACAATAAAAGGTGGCAACAAGATACCTATTTTGGGACTAAGACCATTTCATTCAATAGTATACTATTTCCAGGACTTATTTTGCACATTGCCACATTGCAAAAATTCTGTTTTGTCTATTTCTACAGACACACCCTGGTATTATTCACAAATGGGACACAAATTGTCCCTCCTTGAGAGATATAGCCACCACAGAAACAGCTCTGCTTGCTTTTTAAGTTTGAACACATCCACTGCTGCATCAGCCAGCTTCAGTTTGTTAAGCCTTCTTTCAAGGCTCTTTGCTTTGTTTCAGATTTCAAAGCACAGCGATCTTTTCTCATACTGTATTTTGCCCAGTGGTTCTCCTGTGCTGTGCTTACCCTTGTCAAAAGGTAAAGAATATAGGGAGATGCAATGATATAATGCAAAACCTGATTATTGTGGTACTGTGTTTGTTAAAGGAGAGTCCGGGAAGACCCTTCCATGAAGTCATAGGATTCAGACAAGACCCTCTTGCTTTCTAAACTCCTTCCTAGGAAGGAGCCTAGATGTGGCTGGATCCAGACTTAGCCCCGACTGTGATCAAGAGTTCAGATCCCAGCTTGCACCAGAGTTGGTTTACTCAGCTCAACCTGGGCCCTTCCTGCAAGGGACCCCAAAGAAACCCCTGGACACTTCTACCCTTCACAATCTAAGTCCCCACCCTCCATGCACTCTTCAGGTGCTGTCCACGCAACAGTTAGTCTGATGGTATTTCAGGGCTGAGGTCTTCTCGCTCCTCACCGGGTCCCCTCCTCATCTCTAGACAGGCCATCTCCTCAACTTCAACATTTGCAGCTGGTTGCTACTTTACTTATCTTCTGGCTTGGGTCTCTCAATTATCAAGGTCTTTGTTCATCATTTGCTACCTGATTTGAAGGTTGTCTTTTTCCTTGAGTTGTGGGTTTTGTTCCCCTTATCTCGTAGATTAGGATATCCAATACTCCCTTGTTACCTCCTCTGCATCACTGTCCATGCTAATGAACAGATTTCATTTAAAATTCACTTATGCTAAATTTCAAACAAGGCCTACTCATGCTAAGCTATAAGCAAGCTACAGTTCAACTGCACTTGATTCTAATTTAGCTTATCTCTAAGCACTCACACAATTCTAACAGTCTATAAGTAAACTTATTTTAATCCCCAACAGTGTTGGAACCTGTACAGTGCTAACAGGTAAAGTTTTCTGATTAACGTTAGCTAATGTCACACATGATGTTATGAACTTGCCCTAAGCAGGTCAATAAATTATTGCTATTATGCAATAATAATAATAATTGAAGATGAGGAGCAGGATTTCTTTCTAGTCTTTCACAGGCCAGTGGCAGAG
The DNA here is from genome assembly GCF_036417535.1 of Chlamydotis macqueenii. Taxonomy (NCBI): domain Eukaryota; kingdom Metazoa; phylum Chordata; class Aves; order Otidiformes; family Otididae; genus Chlamydotis; species Chlamydotis macqueenii. Next base: position 17,910,242 of record NC_141570.1, read on the forward strand.
AAATACTCATATAAATACAAAAGGAATAAATACTTTAAATGGAAAAGCAAAATTCGAGAAATTCTGCTTTTACTGTGACACGCATATCCACAATTTAACTAGCAGCGGACTAACGCAGCCTCATCAAGAGTATTTTCACAGAAAAGCATGCTAACATTTGCTTAATTGCTTACAGTATATACTGGTAGAATATTTCAATATGTTTCAGCATACATCTCTAACTCAACTGATCTACCTTTGTTCCTCAGAGCGAAGAATTACAGCAAGGTAAGGCACTTCTTGACAAGCAAGATAGGAGATAAGAGGGTATATGGAATGAGCTGATATAAAAGATGAGTCACAGTATGGTTGCCCAAAAGTAATCTAAAGCTAATTAACATGATAAAAATCACTACTTAGTCACCTTTTAGAGAAAAGCAACAGAAAATAAATACATCAATAGAAGACATCACAGAAGGTACCTCATGTCTCAGTTGTTCATATGTGAGCAACAATTATTTACATACTAGTATCTGCCTTTGTGTTGTACTTCAGTCCTTTGAGGATTATAAATTTTCCTGCATGTCTGTTCAGGCACTTCAGTACTTATCAGCTTACATGCTTGCTCTGGGAACACTCAAGTTTGATTTTGAGTGCATGTTTTACTTGGACTAAAATTAGAAACTATCAATGTACGTGGTATTTTTTTCAAAAAGTGCCACTGAACAAAAGAGACTAGACTGCTCATTTGCTGACTTGCTAGATGTTTCTCTCTGTTTTGCTCTCTTTGCAGCATGTTGATCTTCACTTCGGAAAAAGCACGTGGTGAATTCTGCAAATTTTCTGTACAAAATAACGCACACAGCACAGCTGCCATTCCAAGGCATTTCCAACAAAACTGAAGCAGGAGGCCAGCTCTCACTTTTAGCAGAAACAGATCACAGGCAACTCAGCTGAGGCCCTAAGGGCTTCTGTGTGCCAGTCAGACTAGATCAGATGCAGCAAAGGAGCAAAGAAATGTAAAAGACAACTTAAACTCAAAATACCTTTCCAAAGCTCTTCCTGTACCTGCAGCAGAAGTAGGGCACAAACACAGACAGTGGCAGCATGGGGGAGGAAGAGGGGAATCAAGGCACAACTGATATGAAGAATGTAAAGCTGAAAGCAGTTGGTGGTCATTTCCAAGTGAAAAACCTAAACCTCAATTGATACAGGAAACAAAGGGAGAAGAAAAAAAAATCCAAAATGGTGAAGGCATTCCCAATAGCACATTTATAAGAATCAGAGAAACTATAACATCACATAAATAATTATCACCATGCCATTAGCATCACATGTATGAGGAAAATCACATGTGGGCTCAAGTTCATGAAACAGGTGCTTTTGTGAGGACGTAGAACTATTATAACAGAAATGCCCCAAGCAGAAGGATACCAACCACCCTGCAGAGCCAGGGAATGAAGCCTCTGAGCGCTCAGAGGAACTGGCTTTGTTGGTGCACACAAAGGCAGTTCCAGGAGTTTTGGCTTTGCTAGTAACACAACTTTGTTTCATGCTCCCTTCTGTTAGGTAAGTTGGTGAAAACGGAAACGCTAAGTGACTCAGGTTTGCTAACTCAGAGATTAAGCCATGTACTTCAAAAAGAAATCCAGGAACTTGGGCCTGGACAAGAAATTCACAAAACTACTCTAACTTTTTACGGCACTTTATACTGCCTTACTTAATCACTTGAGTACAAACAAACAGAGTATGCATCTGTTTTCTTTTTCAAACCGAGATGTATGCTTCTTTTTATCTCACTCCCACTGCAAGAAAGCAAGGGTCATCACACAAACAATAAAACACTAAAACCAAGGATGCTCCTCTGACTTTTTTCTTCTTCTCTCCCAAAAGCACAGCTAGGAGTGCCTTAAACTTTCTGAAGCACTTTTAAAAATTATTTTTTACACCTGCACTGGTCTTTTCTTTCCACATGGCCACATATTTTCATCAGTAAGCACTTTATCCCAAAATAATTGGCTTCTGCAGGTCCCTGAAAATGAAACAGCTGTAAGAAGTAAACAGGTTATAATAATTCCAGTATTAATGAAGTCTGGAAGAAGTCTGAATTGTTTCAGGGAAGAAACAGGCTTGGTCACTTTGAAACAGAACTTTATCTCACTTGCTGTTCAGCCTTTTTTTGGTGAAAAAAAAATGACTTACAAACAGTACTGCCCATGTCTTGCAGACCATATGTAGCATTCATTAGCACATCACTTTAACATTTTTCTCCAACCACAGTAAATTACCAGTAAAGACTTTGGCCGTTTCATCAAAGTACTGTAGGAAGAATATTCATTCCTGCAAGGACACCATTTCAGTTCTTTAAACATAGCCACACAGAATGGCAAATAATGCAACATAACTGATGTTTTTATAGACTTCATTTGCTCATGTTCTGCTGTGTGTGTGTGTGTGTATATATATATCTCTCTCTCTCTCATGTCCTGCACTTAGAGTAGATCCTCTCTCAGATACTGAGAATACATCCTTACCCAGCTCGAATCTGCACAAAAATTATGTATTCTGAAATGCATTACTTTCTGTAGCCTTTTTAAAGATCTATTCAATAATAAAATCAAATTCTCAGTGATAGTAACACTCATTTCCAATTGCTCAACAAGGCCAGATGAAGTACATTGTCTCTGAGAAACCCTTCACAGCTGAAGGCTGTGCAAGCTCTGTGAGCAGACACATGAAATCATCAGTTCCTCAGGACAGCTGTGTACAAAAACAGTAGCCCAGGGGAAACAGCCAGGTGAGATTTTCAAAGTTTAAAAAGATATTTATCGATATCTCTAGCTTTCATTCTTTGTCTCACTGAGTCTTTGAAATGCTTTCTCACAGCTTAAGTCAGCCACAAACAGAAGTGACATCACCTGCATTACTGCTGCTCTTGAGCCACAGGGCAAACGCTCCAGGTCCGGGGCCATGCTCCCCTCTGTGCCCATGGGAGCAGATCTGCTACACACACACACCACCTGCAAGGAGCACAACCTAGAGCAGCCTATCCTACCTTCCATGCTCACATTTACACCTGGAGGGAAATAGTTTGCTCCAGAAACAACCTCAGGAGTGAAGTAACACCAACAAAATGCAGCCAGACAAGGGGCTTGGGCCAGAACCCTGAAATGAAATGGCAAAGTGCCTAAAATCCAGAAAAATGCTTATCTGTACACTGATCTAGCAATTTTTTTAAGTGTATCCTTCCCCAGATATGAAGAAACCCAGTTCTTCTGCATCTCTTCACAGACACCATTCCACCAGCTTTTCTCCCTCACTAAAAAAAAAACCCGTTGTACATATACAGCAATTTCTACTTCCTTGACCTAGTTACTCAAAGTAATCACACAATCATTACCCCTCTATATTCACTACATACATATTAGCTCACGGCACATGACATATGCCCTATGTGTCACGGCGCTCACTAGAAACCCCTTCTCCAGAGCACAAGAACTAATGGATTTTGCTCCATGAACCAAATTTTCAAATGAGAGTGAGCATATTCAGCAAATCAATTCTCAGTGCCAAAGGCAGTTCGTTGGTCTAGAACTCCTGATTATTTACAGAGATGGAAATACCACCAACAAACTTGAACCTGAAAACACTTATTTGAGCATTAAGAAGTTTTAAATCTTTCTTTCTGGTATTTGGAGGTCATAGAATTAAGAGCTTTGGAAGAACGTATCACAGTAACTGATAATAGGCAGAAGCAATTGGACAGGAGTGAGAAACTTCTTAAACCTGGAAATCTGTAAGAACATGAAAAACATTAATAGTTTAAGACTGGCTTCTACTAGCCTGTGTAACACAGAAACCAAATAGAACAAAATTAAAAGCATCCTGTGGAACATATTCATGCAAACAAGGTACTAATGGCTTGGTTTTCCAAAGAAAAACAATGCTACTCAGCTACTGTAAGAAAATGCAAAGGGGATCTGATTTTTACATAATTATATGCAGATTGCCATCAAGCAAAACATCAGATTTTTTTCATGCTTGTCCCACTTCTGTCTTCAATCCACAGAACGGCAATGAATGGCCAGCACAGCCATTAAAAACTATAGAATTTGAGGTGTCCTGCTACAACTGCAACCCAGATTGCCCACAAATTCACGTAATGTAAACCACTACATAGCATGTCTGACGTGCAGCCAACGTTACAGGCAGATTATGGTAAGACTAGACCACAGAACTCAAAAGGCTTTCATCATTATGAACACTGTAACCTTCCAACCATGCAGCTCCATGGCTGTTAACAGGTTGTCTTTTTCCCTAATAAAACAGGATGATACATGGCAAACAGTGCTTTTTTCCAAGTCAAGAGTATGTCTTCATCACATCTCTTGAGAATTCTGCTGCAGCCTGAGGCACAATAGAATACAAAAAAAGGCAGAAATACCCAAAGAATAGTCGCAGATTCTTCTACTTAAAGTAAAAAGGTAAAATTAATATTTCCCTGGGAAATAAAAAGTATATCCTTTTCTAGAAGCTGAGACTTTAGAAATTCTTGGAACATAGTTTACTATATTCCTACAAGGATCCCAAGGCCAGTCAGTCTTTCCAAGGCTGATAAGCACAGTCCTTGACTTTCTAATCAGCTATACATCAGGATTCTACTCACTTACTTCATCTTCACCAAATTGTGCATTTATATAAGTTTGGCTAGATTTGGAGACAACCTTATTATAGCACAGTAGGTTATCTCAAGCTTTTTATAAATGTAAAGAACCATGTAGGATTAGGAAGAACTTCATGCTGCAAGTCCTCATGGTGCTTTATTGACCAGTTTCCATCATAACACTAGCTGGCTTCTTGCCATTCCTGAACATAGTTTTCCTTCTAAATACTTATTGATTACTTTCAATTTCCCACCCAAATGATGTCCACCTTAGTTTCAGTCCTCCTGTCAACTCATTTTATGTTGTTTAATCAGCTTTTCTTCATCCTGTATCCAGCTACCACATTCCCCTCCTAAGCTCATTTTTACTAGATTAAACAAAAGCAACTAACCTCATCTCCTGCAGGTGAGCCTTTCCATTCCCCAGTTACTGAAGTATCTAATTCCCAAATGCATTACAAGATTAGGCAGGGTTGTTTAGAATGTGGGAGACTAATTGCAGACAATATTCCAGAAGCTCCTCCATTTCCTGCACAGTGCAATGAAATTGCCTCTATTTCTAATAACAACACTAACAGAAAAAAATACAGAAACACCCTGCCAGCTTGTGGCCCAGAAAAGTTTGTTGTGTGCAACCAGTTCTTACTAAGACATTACAATTTGGTCTTGTTAAACTTAATACCATTCTTGTTTTACCCCTCTCATTTTTTTCCAAAATGTCTATTTTTACAGTGTCTCAAAGCTGATAAATTTAATAATACTGCAAACTGCAAAATTAATCTAGAATACACTGAACTATATATTGTGGTCCTGTAAACAGGCAAAGTGTCATGTGATTTTTTTTTTTAATTGAAATATAATGCAATCCAGTGGATTCAAAATCTTGTTCTTTAGCTGTACTCCTATTCTCAGAAAATTTTGAGTCCTGGTTAACAGATATAACTAATATTTAAAAAATGGAATAAACAGCCACAATGAACAGCAAGGAGATTTTAATCCTATCCACCCGGTCATGGAGAGAACTGCTAAAATCTGGGTTAATCCTTCCAATCCTTAGTCAGAAATGAAAGTCTGTGCAATTGAAATAGTATGCCAGAATTAGATTTGCTTGTGGTAAGGATTCGATTAAGCCAAAAATTAAGATCTGAAATAGCTTCAGTTAAATTCAACTAGTGCATTTCTACTGACAGATATTATAATCCAGAAGACTCGTTGTACCGAGACCAAACTCATAGCCCTTCTCTCCACAGGAAATTAATTTGGGACAAATCCCAGACACACTGATTTTCAGATAGGAGTTTTGTCAAAAAAAAAAAAAAAGAATTTAAGAAATAGCATTTCTCCAAAATTATAACAACTGCTGGACTGGAATGCCATGAATAAGGCACAGCCTCCAGTTAGGAAGACCACAGAAATAAAGACAATTACTCACATTGCAATTTTATGAAGTAGATTCTCACAGACACCCTAGTGGCATTTTTAACTGCCTTATATTTGTTACTGTACTCAAAAACATGACATACACATTACATATAAAATATTTATCTCACATCTATTTATATGTATTGGGCAGGGGATTGTTTTTATTTTTAGCAAGCTGAGACATTACACATGTCAACACAGAAAGTTTTAAAAATGAAGAAGGGAAGATGCCGCTCTCCCAGGAGCCATTTCACTTGAAGCTTCTTCATTGTTTGATTAAAGTCTGCACAGATCAGGCTGGATTAATTCTAAAATATAACAAATAGTCTCTATTTGCTTCTGCAAGTCTTTAGACTTGTCTATAGACAATTTACGTCAATTTTATGGTTGAATTTTATGGTTGTTTTGATGGAGTTACGCATGTGATCACCCCAAGACCAGGAAAGCCATTGCTCCCCCCTTGAGTCCATAAATGCCACATCTGTGCACTTGCGTAACACATCACACTGTGCACAGCTACCACAGGAGGCAGAACCAAAGTGGCACTAAAACTTTCAGTAAGAAACATTTAAGGTTTATAGTAACAGAGGAATAGGGGCAAATATTCAGTTTTAGCCTCCATGCCAAGGTAGCCAGAGGTTTCAAGCTATTACATAAGCATATTTCTGTAATCTTTGTTGCTCTGAAGCTGGAACTTTTTACTCAGACAAGGCTCTTTGAAGTTACTTTGGGAACTGGCTCTCTGCAGATGGATAAACAAATGATTAAACCAGCTTAGTAGGGAGTCAGACTTATTGTACATACTTGATTTAAAAACAAGCTAAGGGAGGGAGAATTTATTCTTTTTAATGCAACACTAGAATGCTTGTTAAGAAGGAAAATACGCCAGCATCTGAGTCGAATCAGAAAAGCTGTTTTAATAACACAGTTTTTAACCGGGTCAAACATGCAAATGCAACCTTAAAGTGACCTGATAAGACAAAAATGTAATTACCAAAGTGAAGTTTAAATAGAATATCAGGTGTAACTTAAGTAAAACCAGGGAGTATGTCAATGAGACTTTTTGCCATCAGTCCAGTAAGTCATTTGAAAGAGAGCACTCCGAAGTACTATCACAGCCCTTAATGTACCAGATCATTCCTTTAACTAGAGACTGCTCTTCTAAGCAGAATATGCCTTAAGTAGAATGTGTTGCTTGGACTTTCCATCTCAGATATTAAGAGGCTATGTCTGCATCTTTATACCTTTTTGTATAAAGAACATACTAAGCTCCTTATTAGAAAAGCAAAAATAAAAAAAAAATCTCCAACTTCTCTTTACATTGCAGCATTCAAATCTTCAGGAAAAGCATTTAAGTAGGCATTAAAGGACTAAATATTTAAAGTATTTGCTTACTTTGCACTTGCTCCTAGTCCTTTACTTCACAATGAAATCAATCATGTTGCAGCCAGGATCCTGCTGCAAGCAGGATTTTTGCCTTCCATGTGGGACTCGTAAATGATCTGGATGCTGTAAGTGTGGATGCTATCTTTTCCTTGCAGAAGTATGCTCCTCAGCATTTAGAAATGCCTTTGCTGACCTAGAGAATTGTTTCTAGCATAAGTTATTTAAAACTATATTTAAAACTATATTTAAAACTATATTTAAAACTATATTTAAAACTATATTTAAAACTATAACTTACTTATCAGGCAGTAAAAAAAAAAAGCAGTAGGGGATGGGAAATGAGCAAATTCATTCTTATTTTGGCTCAAGTTTTCCACTGCTTTCAGGCAGTGTCCACTGCAGCCTAACAAATCAATAGGTCTTACACTGGAATAAGGATTACTGAGCTGGACCAGTACATTTTATTATTGGATAAAATAACTTACTACTTTAAGATCTCTGCCTTGTCCTGTGAAAAGGGTGAATCACAGAACAGCTCCTCTAAAGCCAACAGTCATCTCATACAAGGAAAAGCAGAACCAGTCCACACTTAAACAGAAAGAACTTAAGCAAGTACACAAAAACAGATTGGTAAGGCTTCAGTGACCACTAAAGATACACATGCTGCAGGTGAGAGTTGGCTCTCATATCAACTACCCACATGTTCATTTAAATTTTAATTCAGAGACCATGGAATGTGTTTTTACGAAAAAATTCAGATTGGGAATCTGAAAATATTGGTGTAAAGTGAGAAGCTACTGAACAACTGTTCAGGATATCTTAAACATTAAAATTTTTTATTATTTACGCCTGTCCTAAGTTAGCTATTTAGTGTCATTTCACTTTTTCACTGACCATTGGAAATATTCCAGTAACTCTTATGCTATGAAATGGTGATGTATAGTAAAAAACAGCACAGGAAAGCGAAAGAGATTGTAGTCAGAAGCCTGTATCCTGACATGGAAAAGTTTAGAAAAATGAAAACGTGTGTGACAACTTTTGTTAAGACTGGACAAGTGATAGGATAAGCATATCTGGAAACTATGAAGATCATTTGTTCACTTCAGTCACCCTGAGGGGAAAAAAATAAATCATGCAAACTTATATTTTTCTTTCCTCAAGGGAGTGTACTGTGCAAAGAGCCAAGTCTATGTTTGCTTGAGACCTTCCTCTATTGTCTGAAGACATTGCTCATTTTCAATCCCATGATACAACCAGTCATTTAGACAACATCAGCATTTATGTAATTCACAATCCATTACTTTGTTCTGTGCACATAACAATGTAAGTTACAAAGTCCCAGTAAACATGAGTCTCAGGGTACTTTAAAGCACATTCACATACAGGGGAGACTGCAGAACAATCAGCGAGCCACCTAACACTGTGGGAAACCAATTTATTTTCATATACTTTAAGTGTCAGTCTGTCCTGTCCCCAAGTATTCTGAAGCCTGTAATAGGAGATCTGAAATTCAGACTAATTGAATCTAAAATCAATTATAAAAAGGAATTAAATATATTTTCAAATGCTAGTTCCTAAAATCCAAGGTAGTAGGCCAAGCACCTGAACAAAGTGAACATACATACATAGAAAAAAAGTACATATATTACTACAAATCAGAGAATTATTACAAAATCTTTCAATTTTCTATAGAAATGGATATTTACATAGGAGGACACCAGTGCTGGACACATTAGTCATCCAAGTCCACAGTAAAATAAAGGAGAATTGTATATTTAGGAAAGCCTATAGAGTGATCCTGTCCCAGAGGTTACATTAAATTAAAAAAAAAAAAGAGAGAGAGATATTATATATATTTTTTATATAAAAGTATATTGCATATACTTAACTACAGTCCAGACTCCCCACACTGCACCACGAAAAGCATTTTTATAAAAGTCCCCCTACATGAGTATGTGAAGCTGGTCAATGAATGTAGAAGGAATCACTTAGGACAGAAGAATTGCCCAAAATTCCAAGGCCGGGATGATGAAGAGATACCAAGATGGAAACTGTTCAGTTTTGAATCCTTTTGATTTTCTCATATTTCTTTCTTCAAAAATAGATCACCTTCATTAGCAATTTCTGTTGCTGGTTTATCACCACCTCAGCTCTCCACCAACATTACCCTACCTCACCTGGTTTGGTTTCTCATCTTTCTCCACGCTGGGGTGACAGCCAAGTGTAAAGTAAAAATAGCAAATAGATGGGATGTAGATGAAGACAGCATAACAGGAAGGTGTTTGGAAGCAGCTTTTTGGTGGAAAGAGATTTGCATACAGAACAGACTGGATTAAAAAACTGCAGTCTAAGAGCTAGTAAAGGAGACAAATGGGTTTGGTTGTGGGTTTTTTGTTTGGTTGGTTTTGTTTTTTTTTTACAACTTCTTTAAGGATTTGCTGTTACATAGTTAAGTATAGAGCTAACTGTTTTCCATGCTAAGCACTGGAGTCATCCACAACATCTTTTGCTAAAAAAAAAAGATACCACCACAGGAAATCTCAGCCTTTTTGTAGATAACAACAGTTAAAACATAGACGGAGAAAGGAGAGAGAAGGGGATGGCAAATGGATCGAAACAAAATACAGAGTTGGTTTATTTACTACAAGGACAACATGACTATTGGAAAGAAACCAGACCATCCTAAATGGTACTTGACTAGAATACAGACACTTTCCAGAGTTTTTGCATCTGTTTTCTTACGATGAATTCACAAGCCTTATCTTGTCCCAATTACATACTTCATATAGCTCTGATGCCTCTGTCAACAGAATTTACCCAGAACTCTTAATTAGCCTCACACATACAAAATAACATGTAATTTGTCTGGTAATTATGTTTCTGTAACTCCTAAAAGCAACTCATTACAGGAATATCATACCCTTAGAACAGATTACCTTAATTCTATTTTCTGTTTATCCAATTATATCTGTCGTTCCTAATTGTATTGGAAAATGTGTTGAGCTGGAAGGTGCCTATAAAAGCCCCGCTCTTTCCTCTTTCATAGTGGTTCTACATACACAGTGTGTTTCCACTAGACACAAAATCAATGTAGTGAAAACAAAGCTGTCCTGTTGTTAATTCTAGTCACATGGAGAGGCAAGCTGGTCAGGACAAATAGACAAAACTTTGTATCAACAAAATTACAGGCAGAAATCTGGAGCCAAAAGTTATGACACTAAAAAAATATATTTATAAACGCTGTCAAGAAAAGGAAACAAAAGGAAAAGATAAGCAGCTTCTCACTCAGCAGTCTCTTGAATGAAACATGTTTATAGACATATCTTGCTCTGAGATGCGCAAAAGGCAGGCTATAAATAGTTACACATACTGAGCGGAAATCATGGAGCGAGACCAGCAGTGGTGTTCTCAGTCACACTGCAGCAGGTGACTTGCAACAAGGAAACAGTCCAGCCTATCTTCATTAAAAGCCTAAAAGGAAATTACTTTCCCAAACCTATGATGGAGATAGAAAGTCTAAAACACTGACTGAAGAGTTATCTGGTAATGAAGCACTTCCCCAAGAGAGCTTACTCAAAACCTGGATTAAGGGATACATAATTTAAAAGTTGAAAGATCTATAGTCACGATCTGAAAAAATATACTTTATCCAGGCTCCTCAGAGATGGGTGTACATGATCCTACTGGGAAATTACACTACCTTCAGCCAATTCAACACACCAAACCACTATTACTTGTGGGCTCCATCCTGAGGAGTAGGTAAATCAGTTTATTTGAAGAAAGATATTAAAAGCATAAAGATGACAACCTTTTATTCGCTCACCCTTCCTCTCTGCCTTCAGCAAGGGAACCTGGAAGAAAGCAGGGAGAATCACCTGCATGTATACCAAAAAAAAAACCCAACAGACCTAGGTCACTCAGACCTGATCATGCCTGAATATGAAAGAAAAGATTACTTTCAAAAGAAACTGAAGTCATTACGAAGCTGCATGTGGAATATTAGTGTTTTAATCAAATCTTATCCACAGCCCTCCAATGTGCTCCATAGTATATTACAGTCAGAAGGGACTGCACTTTTGCTTTTAATTTGCCCCTGTCCAAATAACCAGGTTAATCTTGCTAAGCATTCTCTGCTCAATAAATGTACAATCAAATTGAGACGTTTCATTGTTGCCCATGCTCTAAAAGTTTAGGACCAGTTTATGACCTCAGATATGTTGCTATATTTCCTAGGTCAGCTTTATTTCAGTCTCTGTGGCTGTTGAGATGAGGGAACAGGAATGAATCATACAAACTTCCTAGCTAGATACATTTATGAATGTTTTCTTCAATTGGCATGTGAAGCTTAAAGAGGCAGTATTCAAACAAAACTTTAGTCAAAATTTTGACTAGAAACTGTTGGGTTTTTTTCAAGAGATTTAAATAAATCACAAAGGCTGATCAGGGAACCCTGCGTACTCCTCAACCCACTCCAGTAGGCAGCAATGGACCCCTCATGCCTGAGTCCCAGAAGGCACAGCCTCTTTCTCCAGAGGAATTTTGCTCTTCCCTAAGTAAGAGAGAACTTGTACACCTGGGACCTCCTTCTTGCAATTACTCAGGCTTTATGATCACTTAAGCTTCATGTGCATGGAAAGTACAGGGGAAAATTGCTGTTGGGAAAGTTAAGACAATATTAACTGCATTCCACAAACTTATAGCTGCTGGATACCAAGCAAGCTCCCTCTGCAACTTGGAATATCATTTTTGCATATCAGGAAACAAGCTAGTTTTCCTGATGGTTGTTCAGTTTCTATATTACATTTCTTCTACACACTTTAATTCCTCCCTGAAATAGTCCCCCTTCTAACCAATCTTAATTCCAATTCTGGTTTCACAAAGAGTCCGAGAGTCTCAATTTTTCCCTGACCAAATATATCAAGTCTCAGAACAGAGGAAGATATATCACCATGGGCCTTCTAGCACAGCTTCTTTGAGTGCAAATAGTCAAAAAGAAATGCTTACTGGCTGCTATGCATTTACACAAGAGCACAAAACCTTTTCCTAGAAAGAACAGGGAGACCTGAGCATAATCCATGAGCAGCACCGCTTCTCTGGGGCCGAGACCCCAAGCTAGGTCTTCATCTTGGGAAGCCAGAGAGGCGCTCGGTTGGAGGGTGAATGTGCAGCGTAACTGGAGCTCTGCACTGAGGGAATTAAACCATGTCCATTTTTACAAACTGTGCATCTAGCTTATGCACCTCAGTTGCAAGCACAGGGTTTCTCTCCTAAGGATATTAAGTCTAAATCTAATATAAATAGCCAATGATGCTACTACTGTTTTATTTATTTATTTCAGTGAAGTACAGAAGAAAATATTTCAAGGATTTAAACAAACAATATGGTGACAGATGGCGTGGAGACAATCCAGGCTGGGCTCCCTCAGTAAAATCCACACAACTTCATAGCTCCAGGAAAGAGGGGAGGCAGAGGAGGAAGGGGGAGGAGGGAAGAGGGAGAGAAAAGAGTACACATGCAAAGCTGGCCCAGATGACCATAGATTTCTAACAAATCAAAACAGCTGAAGACTGCAAAGTTTCTCTATTCGTCTATACAAAGCTTTGTACCATCACAGATATCTTCCAAGCAAGTTCAAAAAAATTATAAATAAATTCTTCAAATTAAATTGTTCAAATTAGTTCAAATAAATGACAAATATAAAACACACAAACTGACTATTCAAATTATCTAAGCACCCTCTCAAAAAAAATTAAGAGATAAAATATATTAAGGCCCTGATAATATGAAGGCATGATATGAAGGCCCTTCTCTTCTGTTCACTGCATAATTTTATTAGGATGAATACATTCACGTGTGTTCTCTGGATATACTCTGATTGACAGAAATGTCTTATGCACTTTATAATAGTCTATTATTTTGTAGCTTAAAGGGAGTAATTTTGGATTCTGTATTTGAGAATGTCCTATAGAAAAAAATTCCAAAGATGCCACCAGGAATGTCTGCAAGCCAAAAATCATGCTGAAGGTCTGGTGTCCTACTTTTACAGCTCAGGAGTCTGCTGTGTTATAATTACCTATAGGCAGGCAAAAGTTTGGAGAGATTGCATGGATGATCTACAACAGTAACTTACTAGCAGTTTTAAATTGTTGTTGCTCAAAACAAAAACACTTATGGATTTCTATTTTCAAGAACTGTAAGAACAGAGAGTTTGAAGAGAAAGAAAACAATACCTTTGAGATAAAAATATATCGCTCTTGCTCCAAATTATTAGATCCAAGTGAAGCCAAACACTCCTCTCTTCTAAATGAGAAGACCTGCACCACAGGCTCAGCTGCAACTGTGTCAACTCAAACAAGCTAAAAAATAGTAATTACCCACACCTGAGCTACATCAGAAATCAAGTAAACCTTAGAAGATTTCCATTTCCTACAATCTGCTTATTAGTTACAGAAATTCCCAATCTCTTCAAAACTATCTTCCTTCTACTTAGGAAAATAAAACCAAATATCCCTCCCTTTGACTCCACAAGAGCAACAGTTCAAGGCTACTCTTACATTATTCCAGAAAACCTTCCATGTTTTCCTTTGCTAAATCATGAGGGAAACTCTTGTGTGCACAAGTGAATGAGGAATTATATAATCATCTAAAAAAAAAAGATAGGAAAATCCTTTAGAAAAAAAAAAAAAAAAAAGAAAGAGAAAGAGCAAGAAAGGAAGGCTCACATCATTAATACAATGCTCCTCCAAGTTTTGAGACATAGCTCAAAGCAGAGAATGCTGTAGCGAACACTGTTAAAGCTTTACTTTCTCATAGTGATGACAGTAAAAGACCAGTAATGTAAACCAGCATGCTGTGTCATAACCACCTCACGCTCTCAGATCACTGGTTCCTGTTGAAGAAAGGCAAAAGATATTGCATCCACTCACTTCATTTACCTGAGCAAGACAGATTTCAAACATGTTTTTAATCATTTAATAGCAGTGATTATGGCATGTGTGCATAAAAGGTATGATCACAGATTATCAACCTAGTTCCAAAAATCTTTACAGATGTGCAAGACAAGATTATTAAAAAAAAAAAAAACAACAAAAAAAACCCCCATAGATTGACTTTTATGGCTATGAACAAGTAAACAGATTTGCAAAAGGAGGTCAATGCTACATTTTCGTTGCATTTTGATGATCTTCCAGTCTTTTGCAGTACCAACCAAAGCCAAAGTTAATATGCTCAGGAATATAGTCCCATATACATGCTAATATCAATTATCAGAAAGGGCAGGAATAAAGAGTTACAAAATTTAAATTTAAGATTTTCTGTAAAAATACAAGATTGCTTTTACAAGTCAACTAGATGAGTTGGACAGAAATCTACATAACGCATATGGAAGACATGCGAATTGATGAGCACACTCCATGAAGTATAATTTCCAGAAAAGATTCTACAATTAAGAACAAACCCAACACACCCTCCCATTCATCACAACAACTTTTAAAGCATAAGAATTGAAGCATGCTTATGCATAGTGCAAATATGAAGCGTGGCTTTTGAACTTCTTTCCACTTTATTTTTAATACTATCACTGTGCTATGAGGACACACAGCAAGGTTGTAAAATGTGTAGAGGAACCTTACGAGCAGCGCATAAAGTCACATACAGGTAAGGGAGCGTAAATTCTCAGTACCAGAGCCAGGAGTCTGGGTGTGCTCTGGTCATAGTTACAAGGCTAGGCTGCACAAGCGTGGTATGTTTTTGTATCTCAGGAATGAGGATAAACAGAGCAATTCCAGCTATGTCTACAATGAGCTGAAAATGACAGGTAATGCAAACATCTGCAAGTATTTCAGTAAAATAGCTGAAAAATATCCACCAAAAGAATGAACAAGATTTGAAAGTACAGTTTCACTCACTACTTACTCACAGTCTTAATAAATATCCTAGCAGCACTATAGGACCCTGGGGCTGGCGGGGGGGGGGGGGGGGGGGGGCGGAGCTGGCAGATGAGTTGAACATGAGTCAGCAGTGCACCCTTCCGGTAATAAAGCCTAACCAGGCTGCATTAGCGAGAGCATCGCCAGCTGCTTGGGGGAGGGGGGGCGGGATTATTCCCCTCTTTGGTACTTATGAGGTCATGTCTGCAGTCCTCTGTCCAGTTTTGGGTTCTCCCACACATGACATCAATATACCTGAGTGAGCCCAAAGGACTGGAGTGCAGGAGGTGGAAGAAAAGGCTGAGGGGACTCTCTTGCCCAGAAAAGAGATGGGTAAGAACAGGTATAAGTGCAGCCTACAACTAAGCAGAGGCAGAGCTGGACTCGGAGACTCCCAGCAAAAGAACAAGAGCCTGTGGTCACAGTACAGAGGGAAATTCTGACGAGATATAACTAAAATATTTGCACAGTGAGAAAGGTTAAGTACTGGAATAGATTGCCCAGAGAGGCTGTGCTATGGACATAGTCCATGGAGATATTCGAAACTTGACTGGACAATCTGATCTGACTTTGCTGTTAGCGCATTGTTGAGCTAGGGCTGGGTTAGACAACCTCTAGTAATCCCTTCTAACCTCAATTGCTCTATGATTTAATATTTACTATTTTGGAGGAGGACAGGGGTAAAAAAGGAAAGCTGAAGGTGGTGGTAGATGCAAAAGGGATTTTATACTAAACAATTAAAAGTGTTTGTTGCCAATATTATCAGCAGAAAGAATAATGAAGAATGATAATTTAACCATATATCATACGTTTTTTGGAAAAGCAAAGAATTATTTTGCATAACATTTCCAGAGCTGTTTCAAGAACCACTTTGTAGTAACAGCCCTTCTGGAAAATTACCCTCACCTTTCATGCTGCTTGGCTACGCATTATAACTGTCAGTACTTCTAAGACAACAGAATGCTTCAAGTTTTGTCTTTCAGAAAGATTTATAACGAGAAGTCAGAAAGATTTAATTTTGCAAAAGCAGAGAAGCTAAGTATTCCTTGATGTATTTATAATACATAGGGGCTTTTTCCCCACTTTTGAAGGAAACAAATCTTTTATAATTTTCACAGAAGTAACCATGATGTTCTGTTTTAGAAAAATATCACGAATACTATCATAGCATGTGGTGAAACAAACACAACTAAGTTTAAAATCAAATGCTCAAGTTAGGGAACAGTTCCTAAGTAATGTTTGGTTTGAGATCCCTCAAATGTCAACAGATACAAGATGAATAAACAGCCAGTCTGTTCACAGCATCCTCCAAGGGATGCTGATGCACAGCACGTTGGCAGACAATTCTCATCTTGTTTCAATAGACTATCCCACATCTGAATATATTTGAGCCTGTGGCAGAACTAGGGACCAAAGCCAAGTAGCAGTTCATTGGCAGAAGAGTTCCTGCCAACAGCAGGTGATAAAATCGGGTCGAGGCAGAGCATGTGGCACTGTGTAAAGGGTGTCTCTACAGTGCGGTTGGGGTCAGGTAGGTACCATACCTACCTAAGTGCCACATTGGTTTATTGCTAGGGTTTTGTCAGCAGATGTCAGGTGAAGGCAGATCAGCTAGGTTCAGAAAACATTCCAGTTCTGTTGGCTTCACATGCTTATCAATTTTCATAGTCTCTATCAAGCAACGTATCTCCTCAGCTGCTGCAAGCAAACTTTAACCAAACTGAAGCAGAGTACAGCCAGCTGACCAACAGAAGAGACACTCTAAACTACGCACTGCTCACGGCAGATGTTTGCATCGGGACTTAATACTTCAAAAGTCGTATGTCCTGCATTAATCACTGCATACTCCAAATGTGGGCATATCTCATATTTAGAAACCTAGAACAACTTTTTCTTTTTTAAAGAGATGACCCTTTCTGTGAAATTCACACTGACATAGTATTTATTAGCCATAGAGAATATGATAAGCTTATCTACTCTGAGTCACTCCAGTGAAGTCTTTAGCATTACAATGAGCATTACAAATGACTTGTCATTTCTGTGCCTTCAATTTAGTTCACATTTAGGACAGTTAAGCATCATACAACAACTACCTGGCACAGAGTTCACTGAACTGTTGAGCCACCTTTTTGTCGGCTGTGCTTGGTAGACTACAAAAAAAAAGCAAGTACTACACACACACATTTTGAAGTAAAAGTCATCTAAAACACAGTACCAGCATAATGCTATGGAGGAGGAAAATATCTGTTAGAGTCACACAATAAGGACATCAATGAAATAGCCTTGTTAGAGTGGCAGAGAACTACATCCATAAGCAGGAGTGGGACCCAGCATCTTTTTTGCACATTCAGCCATGTCAATGTAGGAGACAAAACAGAAGACCTTAAACACTGATCAACTTCACAGTTTAACCAGAATCCACATGTTTCAGCTAAAAACCTGACACTGACTTGGAAGACAGATTTTACATTTGCAGTCCTTCTCACTCAGACTTCATCTCCTCTGCCTTTATGACAGCACTGTGAATTTCACCTTCAGCTCCCAGGAATTCATTTCTAAATGAATGGTTAATTCAGTGACACATGCAAGTCTCATTACTGCAATGTTCCAAACCCAGTTGCAAGACATTGCACATTGCAAAAGCCAAGTTAAAAATTAAGGCAATTTTAGTTACATGAACAATTCCTTCAGCCAATTCAAGCTGCTGAAGACAGCTCTATTAGATTGTCTTAATGCACAAAAGAACAACATCGATTTCCCAAGTGGAAATCTTAGAAGTCAGTTTCAGCACAAAAATGTTTTATTAGCAAACTGTGACAACCCCTAAAATCAAAGACAGTGATATAATAATGACAATATTAGCGCACAACGAAAATAGTATTAACTGACTGAGACAAGAAAAATATGATGTATTTGATTTTCTAGAGGCTCCTACATAAAAGCAAAAAAAAAATAGATCTGTATCAGTAACATCCTGCATCTGCTACTGAGCATGAAGTTGATTCCATAAGGATTTCTGCCAGTGTTTCATCACTCAGCACTGGCTGGGATCCTTAAATGTTCTAATACTGGCATAGAAAGTCAAGTGAAATATGTATCAAATAAAATTCCTAAATACATATAAAGCCAGCTTTATAGAGATGGGTAAACCTGTACATTAATTTAAAAGCACATGAAATAACTGCCTCTGTAACTTGGTCACTGCAATTACATTTAAGATTGTAGCACTGGCTGTAATGATCTTTCCATATAAATCAAGATGTCAAAGCCATGGTTATAGAATCTCTGTTATAATTTAGCACTTATTGTCCTCCCCTTGTACGACATAAGTTTTAAAGGAAAGTCATTCAAAATGCCAAGAGAGACAGATCTCTTATCCCAGTGGAAAAAGTCTTTCCTAGAGGTAAAAAGTTTCAAAAGTTCAAAGCCGATTTATCTATTTAACCAATCATTGCGTCTTTACTGCTTCTTTTTCCCCCTCAAGCTATGAAACAATGTATCTGGACCATTTCATTTTTAGATGGATTCAGAGAGCTCTTTACTATTTAAGTACTATTCAAAAGCCACTTAGGGAATAACAATATTTAATGAATAAGAAACCTTAACAGGTACAAATATCCAGAAATAAGTTACAGTTAACATTGAAGAGTCTTGTGTGTTGGAAAACCAGCAAATGATTTCCCACACTTAAACTCCCTCTTCAGCTATCCTTTTACATGACAGTAGGAGCTCCTCACAGACTTTCAGGCCAAGCAGCAGTCCATGCCAGAGAGCTTAGTCCTGCGAGGTGGTAAGCATCTGTTTCAGAAATGGTAGTGATCACTTTACAAGATCAATACTGCAGTGCCAACAAGGATTTTTTTCAAACTGTTACAGTGTGAAGGAAGATGAACCAAGTACATGAGTCACTTTTGTCATTCGACAGTCTCGCAACAGATTACATAAAGAGATGTTTTTCAATTAAAAAAAAAATTGTCATTATCTCCAGACTTCAGACAACCACGTTATGGATTTTCATGAACTATAGCAGGAAATTAGAAGTATCTGGTTAGCAAAAATCTAATTCAATAAATATAGTGAATACAACAGCTTATTCAAGTTTGCAAGACTACTTAATTTATAGGCTGCAGTGGATCACAAAAGTCTAGCTTAATATGATTGTCCTGTTATTACTATTGTCCTCAAATACATTCAGGTCTATTGCTTGCTATTTCTTATAGGCACCACAGAATATCTGCTTATAGTTTTAGATCTTATCCCTAAGATCATTTTATGGACCTACTATTTTGAGGGTTTTTTTACACCCATATTTGCTAGTAAAATTTCTAAACTGATCAGCATTCAGTGTGCTGGAGAGTAAACTTTCAGTAGGATTGCTTTTACAATGGACAGAAAGTTGAGTTTCAGGAATTAACCTTGAAATATTTCAGAATATTTGATGAGTGATCAATGTGGACACTGGTCCATATATATATATATATATTTTTTTTTTTTTAAGTACAAAGAGACAATTAGAAGGATCCTCTTTGAACTGCTTGCAGTGATTATTCATGATAGAGACCAACACAGTGAAGTACATTACATTAGCAAAACTTTTAATAAATTTTCCTACCTTATCTGCCATTATCATGGAGGCTCCACCATGACACAGTGAAGTACATTACATTAGCAAAACTTTTAATAAATTTTCCTACCTTATCTGCCATTATCATGGAGGCTCCACCATGAATGCCAAGAATTGGAATAGAAGTCTGAGATGAAATAAAATCCAAAATCTGAGCTACTGCCTCCTGATCAGTATCATCTCCAAAAACCACTCCGTGGATCTTGGTGCCTGACATCAAGTCGCAAACATGTGTTATGATGCTCTTAGGATCAGTCTGGTTCACCAGAAGGGTCACTACATTTACATCAACAGTTAGGTCTGATGACATTTCCCTGGTCCAGAGAGCTCTGATATCTCTTTCTGTGATATACTTGGTCCTTCCCAGAATCACTGCAATGTTCAGGATGGGATAACTTTTCTCTGCTCCACAAACAAGATCCAAAGGTGCCAGAAGAGCTTGGAGTACCAGGAGAGCACAGCCAATTTTCCTCATCTTTGCCAGCTTTATCCCCTGTAAAAGCAATCACATTGTATAAGAAAAATGGAGAGAAAAAGATATATACTGTGTATCTCCAAAGAAGGTTTTAAACCAAAAGCTTTTGGACACAATGCAAACTTCAGTAGCATTTTATAATGCATTGTTCACCTTCGTTTCAATTCAAGCCTCTTGTACCCCTCAAATGTCAGCTTGCCAATGGAAGTATTACAAGTGGTCTCCCTTAAGTAAGGAAAAAAAAATGTAGCACAAGTTCAGAGGAAAGACCCATTAAAATTCCTGCTGGATAGACAACAAAATTAAAATGACTGACATCATTAAAAGAACTGACATCCTTTTCTTTAACCTTGCCATCCTAAAACAGGTAAAACACAGAAATCTATTTTATTTTCTCCTGAACATCTATTTAAAATTTTAGTCACAGTCTAATAGGAAGAGGTGCTTTAGCTCAAAATGAGAAAAGCAAGCTGAAAATGCTAGTCCACGTACTCCATAATCTCAAAGCATCCCAGAACTATGCTGTTTTATTTCTGAAGATCTCTCCTAGACAGCTGCTGCTCAAGCACAGTCTACTGCATTTCTGGAACAGTTTCAGAAGCACAATATTCTGTCTTAATTCTTCTCCCTCCTCTTACGCGGCATTCACTTAAGCATCTCAGAACTGCTGATCTCAGACACAAAGTTGTCGCTGATGTAGAAGGGGAGGATATTCCATAAATGAGCATCACTGCATTGGTTTACTTCATGTCTTCACCGAATCTGTAGGGGGCTGATTATAGACAGAGTAGGACGGGGAGAGAGATGAGCCATAGAAGTGAACTGAACTATCTGAAGGAGGGTGAAGAGGGAGAGCAGGTCTGACTCTGAAAGATCTCCCTTTGTTTCTGTGCCCTAGGGGATTTCCTCCCCCATAATTGGCGCTCTGCTTGCTGCAAGAAGGGAGTCCCTGTGCCACATAAAGCTAAGCTTGTTGCGGAGCGTCATGCAGAAAACACTGGCGAGGGCTGGCCAATCAGGGGTGGCATTTTTCCGATCTCCCCTCTCCTCCTGCCAGCCCTATCTCCATCATCAATCAGAATCATCTGCCGCTGAAAGCGCACACCAAGACAAGGGCTTGCTGTATCATCACCTTTCGGGGCAGACAAGGAGATGAGCACCTGAGAGACCATTTAACCGCAAATCAGTGGCACTATGCTTCCCTAAGGGATCGCACTGCGGGGCTGGTTCCCCAGGCTGCAGCACCGGGGAGAGCGCGGACACGGGTAGAGATAAACCCACGCGCCCGCAGACACGAAGCCGCCACATCCTCCTTCAGACCCCAAGAAGCAGCCATCGTAACAAACCCCGCACCCGCCTACCCCCCCGCCCCCCGCAACTCCCGGTTCCGCACCGGGCAGCGCCCCCGGCCGTGGCGGCGCGATGGCGCCCCCTGGCGGCCGCGGGGCGCCATCCCACGTACCCAGCGCCTCAGGAGACGGAGCGGCGGCGGGTGCCGCGGGTGCCGGTGCTGGCCGTGCCGGTGCTGGTGCAGGGCATGCCGCGGCCGCGGGCATGTCGCGCCCCTCGGTGCCCGGGCTCAGGGGCGGCCTCCGCGTCGCCGGTCGCACGCGTGATCCCCGCCGCAGCCTGCGAGCAACATGGCATCCCGGGAGGGCAGCTACGCGGGCAGGGAGATAGGGACAGGGGGGCTGGACACGGGGAGGGGGAACGGGACGGGACAACGTGGGGGAGGGAGAAGAGGAGACGATGAAAAGCCGTTAGTCAGATGGCTGATTTGACGGAGGAGGGGAAATACATTTCAGTCTCATGTGGCATGTGAACCGAAATAAAGTGACTAGACTCAGAAGTTCCCCCCTCGCCCCCCGTCACTTAGAAATAAGTTGAAGCTCTTCCCAAAGAGCAGCGCCCGTGAGCCCGCAGCCGTCCGGGAAGCGTCCCTCATCCTATCCAGGTCAGGAAAATCCTGGGGTCCCAAGGGCCCGTTTGCTTCCAAGAGAAACGCACGGGTTTGAGTTCTAAGGGAAGAGACATCCAACCTGGAAAGAGCAGCTAAAGGCAAACTAGTTCACAAGATCAAGGGCAGGAGTTTTCTTAACAGGTTCAAAATAAGCGTAATCTGGAAAACAGCTAAACCGGTGGGAAATCAGGCTCCTTTTGATCTTGTAACGGACCAGATTCATTTTCAATTTATCATAAACAAACGCAGGCAGACACACTCTAGCAGATCGCTCCACGAAAAGCTCGGATTGCTTCGATCTTTCACTCGCTATTTCCAGCAAGGATGTACAGAGATGCCTTTTCCAGCAGCCCCAGTTAGAAGAGGGACGCTGGCGCACCGGGCAAAGGCAGCCGGCGTTCCCGAACGGCTCCTGGCTGCCGAGTGGACCCCGGGAACCGACCGGTGAAGCCGGTACCGCCGCCAGCCGCTGCGCCGGGCCCTTTCCCCACCGGCGGAGGCGGTACTTACTGCATCCTCCCTCCACATAGCGCCAGTTTTCGGATCCTCAAAGTCATGTCAGTAGATTCCTTTGCGAACAACGAAGTGAAAAATAGGTCCCTTAATGCCTGGATTTCATCTTGCAACTTGTTCCCACCGCGGTAAATACAAGCCCGGCAGCTCTTTATCCCTTGAAATCCCGCATGCTCAAGTTTCAGCAGAGCCATCGCAACTGAGATTTGCTCGTTACTTTTGGCAGGAGGCATTTAAGCGTCTTCATCAGGGTTTTTTTCCCCTCCCTTTTTTGTTGTTGTTGTTGTTGTTGTTTAAAGAGCAGCTGCGATACTGCAGCAGCAGTTCCCCGGGACGGCAACCTCGGAGCCCCCGCGCTCCTCTCAGCTTCCCGGGAGCGGCAGCGCCGGTTCCTGGGGGTGCGGCGGGGACCCCCCCGGGGCCGCCTCCGCGCCCGCCCCGCTCCGCCGCCCCCGGCACCGCCGCCCTTGCAGGGGCGAAGCTCACGGACGCCTCGTCAAACCGAGACCAATCGCGGCTACTTTGAAGGCTCCCCCCCACCCCTACGCCGCCCCGTTTTGCTTCCACAAGCACCAGCGAATGAGTCAGAGCCAGGCAATCGGGGGAGGGGGTGTCAGATCTGGGGGAACGGTGAAAACACCACGTTTGGGGCAGAAGAGTGGCAAACTTCAGCACTCCTCCTACGTTAACAGCCCCAGCGAAAGGCTGGTAGCCCGGGAAACCCCAGAGCCTTCTCCTTTCCCTTGATTCGGGAGCTGTCGACCAGAAATCCCTGCCACGGGCTGAGGGGAATGAATGCGGAGCAGCAGCTTCCACACTAAAAGCAGCTCTGAAAGCTCCAGACCGCAGCCAAATATCACAAAAACGCTCGGTAGAAGTTGGCTCCATCTGAGCATCCCCACTGCTCCATACGCCATTTCAAAGCATTGTGCCCATTCCTCCATCTCCCACTCATCCAGTACAGCCCTGCTGTCAGACCCACCTTGCTGTTGATAAGCTCTTTCCTCCTTGCCCACACCATACACCACCACTGCTCTCCTCCACCGCACAGTACCACACCTCCTCTCTCGCTCCAGCGCTCTTCTGCTTTCCCCTTCCCACCATCCTGCTCCAGCTGCCACAACTTACTTGGTTTTGCGCAAAAGAATACACCAGCTAACTACCACATGGGTGATGCCCTCTCTTGTCCTCAATCCTTTACAATCCTATGTATTTCTATGCCGAATACTTCTGAGTAAGGCCAATTCACACATTTCGACAGACCCATTCAACGAGGCACGTATGCCAGAGAAAACCTTTGGGTTCAAATAGGATAATGCCAAGTGTCCAGTCACTGAAGTTTGCTTTTCACCACGTTAAGACACAGAATACTGATAACTTGCTCCCAAAGACACTTAATGCATCAGTTTTACTGCTCTTGACAGTCTCTTCATAAAATTCCCCAACAGGTCTATGCCCTTTTTTCCCCCCTCTTTAAAAGATCTCATCTCCTGACTTATTTAGTGATTACTTCCCTAGACATTGCATTAGTCTTTCTAAACAAAGCAATTAAGCAGCTACAACTGTGCCTTTTTTTTAAGTCTGATGTTTTAATACATATTTGTGTTTCACTCTTGATGCACACTTTTCTCCTGTAAATATTACAGCGATGCTTGTCACAGTTACTGGAGATAAGGTTGCATCTCCATCCTTGTGTAAGGGTTATTGCAGTGTTATCATTCAGGAGATTTACTGAAATAGCAGCTAAACCTGGGATTCAAGATCCTTGAATGCAAGCAAAATTCACAATGGCGAAAAAACGTGGCTCTGACATTAGCATATATTTAAAAGTGACATAGTGTCTTTGGAAAAGCATTGTATTAGTATATTTGTATTAGATACAATATGCTGTGTACAATACATTGACAGAATTTAATGGTTTGAAAGACCCGTACAAGCAATAGCCATGTTTTCTAACTTCAGTGAAAATTATATAGCCCTGTCAGTCTAAGTTTAGACATACTTTAGCATTATTTCAAATATCTTTCCTCAATTATTCTTATGCAAGTTGTGAAATATCACATTAAAACTTAGACCAAATTAATGTACAAATTCTAATATGTTTTATTTTAATTCTAAGGTTGCCCAAACATATTGGGACCAATCTTGGTAGTACATATGCAGTCTTCCCAAAAGCCTCACCAAATTCAGCCTATAGAGTTGAGTAAACACAGCAAAATTAGACTGCTATTTTAATAGACATCCGTAGTCCATTTCTAGATATATCTGCATGGTTTAATTTAAAATTAAAGAGAAAAGCTGCAAACAAGGTAAGAAATCAACTTCACTCAACAGAAACAAGAAAACAAAACTGGCATGTCAGTGGCTTTAACTTACCTTTGTAATTTATGTGTGAAAAGGAAACGCTTACTTCAAAAGTAGCGTAACAAACACTAACATCCCTGCACTTGGGAAATTAAGTTAAAATTTAATATTTTCATGGAGGACATTTATTCTGAGTGGCAGATGGATTGATAGATAAGTGATTGCCTTCTCCACACAAACAGCTGTGCATTTATCTAAAAGAAGCGACAAGATAACTTCAAGAAGTTTGGAATCCTGCTCTTCTGAGGATATTTTCCAGCTGGGGTTTCCCTACCTCCTGTCTGCTACATAAACACAGGTCAGAAACTTACTCAGTTCTTTCCACAGCAACATAAAATTGCAAAAAGGTTTCCCTTTTCTGGAAAATAACTGTTGCAGAGTACACTTGTCAACAGAAATAGGCAGCCAAATTATCAGGTACAAGGATGTTTCCAAAGGGGGCAAGAGAGCCAGTGGGGTCTAATGGTCTGGCACAAGGCAGATTTCTGTGTCTACTGCTGACTCATTAGTGACATCATAGAATCATAGAATGGTGTGGGTGGGAAGGGACCTTTAAAGCCCATCCAGTCCAACCCCCCTGCAAGGAGCAGGGACATCCCCAACCAGAGCAGGTTGCTCAGAGCCTCATCCAGCCTGGCCTTGAACATTTCCAGAGATGGGGCTTCCACCACCTTTCTGGGCAACCTGTTCCAGTGTTCTATAACTCTCATAGTAAAAAATATTTTCCTAATTTCCAATCTAAACCTACCCCCCTCTATTTTAAAACCATTACCTCTCGTCCTATCACAACAGGCCCTACTAAACAGCCTTTCCCCATCTTTCTTGTAGGCCCCCTTGTGGTACTGGAAGACCGCTATCAGGTCTCCCCGGAGCCTCCTCTTCTCCAGGCTGAACAGCCCCAACTCTCTCAGCCTGTCCTCATAAGAGAGGTGCTCCAGCCCTTTTATCATCTTTGTGGCCCTCCTCTGGACCTTCTCCAACTGGTCCATGTCCTTCTTGTGTTGGGGGCTCCAGAACTGGACACAGTACTCCAGGTGGGGTCTCACCAGGGCAGAGTAGAGGGGCAGAATCACCTCCCTCGACCTGCTGGCCACGCTCCTCTTGATGCAGCCCAGGATGCGGTTGGCCTTCTGGGCCGCAAGGGCACATTGCCGGCTCATGTTGAGCTTCTCATCCACCAGCACTCCCAAGTCCTTCTCCTCAGGGCTGCTCTCCATCCATTCCCCGCCCAGCCTGTATTTGTGCCTGGGATTGCCATGACCCAGGTGCAGGACCTTGCACTTGGCCTGCTTGAACTTCATGAGGTTGGCACGGGCCCACCTCTCCAGCCTGTCAAGGTCCCTCTGGATGGCATCCCTCCCTTCCAGCGTGTCGACGGCACCACACAACTTGGTGTCGTCGGCGAACTTGCTGAGGGTGCACTCTATCCCACTGTCCATGTCGCCGACAAAGATGTTGAACAGGGCCGGGCCCAGCACGGACCCCTGAGGGACGCCACTCGTGACCGGTCTCCACATGGACATTGAGCCGTTGACCACCACTCTCTGAGTGCGGCCATCCAGCCAACTCCTTATCCACCGAGTGGTCCGTCCATCAAACCCATGTCTCTCTAGTTTAGAGAGAAGGATGTCGTGCGGGACAGTGTCAAAAGCTTTGCACAGGTCCAGGTAGATGATGTCTGTTGCTCGTCCCTTGTCCACCGATGCCGTCACCCCGTCATAGAAGGCCACCAAATTGGTCAGGCACAATCTGCCCTTGGTGAAGCCATGTTGGCTGTCACCAACCACCTCCTTGCTCTCCATGTGCCTTAGCATGGTTTCCAGGAGAATCTGCTCCATGACCTTGCCAGGCACGGAGGTGAGGCTGACCGGCCTGTAGTTACCTGGGTCTTCCTTATTCCCCTTTTTAAAAACTGGGGTTATGTTCCCCCTCTTCCAGTCATCGGGGACCTCACCAGACCACCACGACTTCTCAAATACGATAGCCAGTGGCTTGGCAACTTCATCCGCCAGTTCCCTCAGGACCCGCGGATGGATCTCATCAGATCCCATGGACTTGTGCACCTTTAGGTTCCTCAGATGATCCCGAACCTGCTCTTCAAATACAATGGGCGGTTCTTCATCCTCGCAGTCCCTGCTTGCACCTTCTACAGCTTGGGTGGTGGGACAGGAACTCTTGTCGGTGAAGACTGAGGCAAAAAAGTAATTGAGAACCTCAGCCTTCTCCATGTCCTGGGTAACCAGGACACCAGTTCCTTTCTGGAGGGGGCCTACATTTTCCCTGGACTTTCTTTTGTCCCCTACGTACCTATAAAAGCTCTTCTTGTTGCAAGACATTGTGTCTGTTACTTTCTTTCCTTTTGCTTTACTTTACTAGTTGTAAAATGCTTACCTCAGACATGTTAGACAGCTAAATTAAAAGACATTTAACCCCTAGATTCAGGGAAAAAAGCTAATTTTCCTTTTGCTCTTAGAGAGAGCAGTGTTAAGTAAGGTAAATACCATCACCCTTTTAAAAAATAATTTATTCTCATGCAATGACACCAGAGTTAGCCAAGAAAAAAATACTTCAACACATTAGATGCCAAATTATTGCCACTCTGTTTTCAATAGAGGCAGTCTTTGTTGCAAAAGTTAAGTCATGATTCAAGAGATCTCAGTGTCAATCTATTTACATGCATCTTATCTGCCACAAATATCTGAATTTCATCTACCCTGAGAAATTTCTCCAGCAAGAATCAAAAGAAACACTGATGCAAAGTCATTTTTCAGTACCACACAGGATCAAGTCTGAAATTAAACCACTTGACTCAACAAAAGCATAATGCATAGCAAACAAGGATACAGTGATATAAACTTACTCTTGCAGGGCAGCAACATTACATACATGCTAAATGAACTCAAAGTAAAAGGGGGAAAGAACTCAACTGTTCTCAAACTTACTAAAATATTTGGTCACAGATGGCTCTCTTACTGAAAACTGGCTTAGCTCCTCATTTGGCAGTGTCCTTTCTTGCACAATTTACCAAGTCATGCGTGAAATGATGGCCTTAAGCTACTCTCAGTTTTGCAAAGGATATGAGCTGGCTGCCACGGAAAAAAAAAGAAGGCAACATCACTGAATGGCGCTTGAGGCTGTTACAGCACTTCAGCTTCTCTGCTAACAACCCCTAGCAGGGAAGGAGCTCCCCAGAGACAGTTCAGCCAGAGTTCCTCCTTCCCACCTCACCTCCAATTATCAGAGTTATTCCAGATTCACCAGGATTGTGTCTTTGCCTATTTTGTAATCAATTTCCCATATCAAATTCATCTTAGCTTCATTTCCAAACTCTGCTATGCAGTTCCCAAGAGGAGTTATTTTTCCCTGGGAAATCACTGAATTAGTAAAATTTAACTCTGAGAGTCAAGCCAGAATTTCATCATGAACTCTACACTTTTTAATTAAAGCTGCTCTATTAACAAAGAAATGTGTGTCACAGCAATGCAGTCCTGTGAAGACCATGTCAGTCACAATCCCATTAACGCATCCAACTGTCTGCACAAGTTCTGTGCTTCAGGGAATTGAATCAGGTGTAAACATCCAGTTTAAGACCACTTCTCTTCTTCCCTCCCTGCTTTCCTCCCAATCAGAAATTGTGAAGTATATTTCTAACAAAACCTTCTAGGAACACCTAAGGAAACACCTGATCACTGCATGGCCAGGACAGCTTGTTCATTAATATCCAGAACAGTAGAGCAGCAGTCAAAATTGCCCTTATTTATTTAGGGACAAAATATAATCTAATCCTCACTGAATTCCATAAAAGCAACAGGCCTTTATGAATCAGAATTTTTTTTAAATATTACTTTAAGTTTTTCTCACTCACCCTCTGAACCATATAAATCTGTCTCTTCTGTATCTATTTCTGGTCAGCACAATGTGCCTCCTAGCCAAGTAGTTACTAGCTTGTATTAGTCTATCTAAAGGATGCTCAGATTCTTCAAGTGTATAATAACAGGAGTAGTTTTGCTCTTGCCTCACACGGAACATTCTGTATCTCCACATTTGAGATGGTCTATGTCTACACAGATTTTACATAGCTAAAAAAAGTCCCTATGTATATAGCTGATTATTTTTTTCAAAAGTTTTACCACAGATTTGTTTTTAGTCAGAGATTACTATCATTCTGATCTTTTGAGGAAACAATACATAGTTCTAAATCCTAGCCCCTTGAATAAGTACACATGTATTAAGTATTCAAGGGGCTGGACAGACTTGTTAGGTTTGCAAATATTAATCAGAAAAATACCTTATGCATCTTGAAGACACTGGGCTTACCAATATTATTATTAGTTGTAAAACACATTTTCATGGAATATTCTCAAGTTATTTCACTTAACATTTGATTTAACACATGGAAAATTACTACTTTTGACTGATAAGAGACAGCAGCGACCTCTCACACATTGTTCATTGGTGGTACTTGCTTGCTAAAAGAAAGCTGTACTGAGTGGGAAGAACCAAGATGCCTACACTGCATCTGCTTCTCGGTGCTTCACTAAGCAAATTTTTGCTTAGGGAGATGAGACTTTTCTAAATCCAGAAATCAAGTTTAGTAAAGGTCGATGGAATCTTCTTACCAACACAAAGTTACCGCAGCTCTAGCTGGAAGATATCTTTAAGATGTGTAGTATTTTGCTCCTTGCATCCAACCCATTTCTCGATTGTAGGCACTAGCTCTATTAAAACTAGGTGCTAAAGGCTTATGAGACATCTGAGCCAGTAGGAATAGATCCAAGACAGAAAAATCCCCCTTGGACTTAAATTACAGTTCCACATGATGAGTCAGAGCCTTCTGTTACCTATTTCTGCCATACACATTACATGGCTTTTGTTCATATATAGGAATGCTATTGAGCCACTTGAATATTAGTGTTCATTAAAGTGCAACTGTCATGGTTTGTCTAGGTTTTGCATTTAGTCTGCTCTTGCTCCAGTCTAAGTAACCCTATTCCTTGCTTTCTATAGAAACAAAGCCTCTTGCTTTTCCCTGCCCAAGGAGAATTCTGGGCTGCAGTGCTCTCTACATCAACTGTGATTATTAGTAGATCTAATTAGTTTAATTCCATTGCATTTTCAAATCTTGCATGGCTTAATCTCACTGGTGGGAACAATGAATAAGACAAAGGGGTTTTAAATAAAATAATATATTAAAACACATTTGTCTCCTACCTAAAATGCAGGCTTAGCTTACTCAGATGACCACATTTCTAGGAATTGATATGCAAATCAATTATTCCTATAGTTCTGGAATCTCCCCCCAAGAAAAACAAATGCTATTTCATCTACCTCTAAACTTTCATCTGATTGACAGTAGCTCTTAAGCCTGAAAGATTTGGCCTCTTATGGCAGGCAGGTCAAGTTGGATGGAGGAAGGAAGGATTCAAGGAACATTTCAGGTTGCTGGCAATACAGGAATTGTCTGCTCTCTTGCCTACCTGCAAGATAACATATATGGAATTAACCCTTAGAAGGAGACATGGGTTTTGCTTGTGGTGGTTTCTGCACTGTCAAAAGTTACAGGTTTAAATAGGCCTTTTCCCAGAAAAGTTACTGTTGACAATCCTATTCTTTCCTCCTCTCCTGCCCTAAGGGGACAAAAGTAAAGAATTCTTTCCTGTAGGAATTCCGCAGACAGGTCAAGGACTATACAGGCTCATTTCTAGCTTTTATACATCATTACTTCTAAACCTCAAAGGTCACACTATTGCTTTAAACACTTGACTGGAGATGGGAAGCTTCTGCTTCTCCAGGTGTCACACAATACAGTCCTATGTTGTTTTGAAAAGGAAGTCAAGTCCAAAGGTTGAGATTTACATGAATCCTGTACTTGGGAGCCTCAGTGACACCAGGGAGGACACTGCTGACCACAGACTGTGCTTGTGATATTGCTATGGTCTGATCTTTCCAAGCTGGTTCAGTGTTCAAAACACAGTTCTGTTCACATTCCATGACATACATAAATCACTTGCACAAAGATTTGTGTTGTTTTCATATTTGAACATAGATGCCCAAATGCATTTTATATTTAAAATACTTAAGTGCATCCTTTCTGCCAAACTTTATTACGATAGCCATTAAGAAATACAAAAACTGAAAGCAAAAAGTAACTTTTTCTAAATAAGGAGCCTTCTATGATTTACTGGAATGACTTTATGATCGTGACCTAATTACAGCAACTTAAATGGATATAAATGAAATACTTTCTTATCATAGAATCATAGAATCATAGAATGGTTAGGGTTGGAAGGGACTTTCAAAGGTCATCTAGTCCAACCCCCCTGCAAGGAGCAGGGACATTCCTGACTAGATCAGGTTGCTCAGAGCCTCATCCAGCCTGGCCTTGAACGTTTCCAGAGATGGGGCCTCCACCACCTTTCTGGGCAACCTGTTCCAGTGTTCTATAACTCGCATCGTAAAAAATTTTTTCCTAATTTCCAATCTAAACCTACCCCCCTCTATTTTAAAACCATTACCTCTCGTCCTATCACAACAGGCCCTACTAAACGGCCTTTCCCCATCTTTCTTGTAGGCCCCCTTGAGGTACTGGAAGACCGCTATCAGGTCTCCCCGGAGCCTCCTCTTCTTACATTACTGACATTCTTTAAATTGAGTTCTCAACTACTCTTTGAAACGCTGTCTGCTAAACAATAGCACCAATATAACAACACAAGTATTAAACCTCTTTTTAAACTCCTAAGATAGAGTCAAGTATATATTTTGAACTGTAAATACCCTCAGTTTTGTTTTACCTGAATATCTACATACTGTACACACATTTAATGACATTAAAACACATGCAAGGTTGGGGGTTTGTTTAGGCGACAATTACATATGTGGAATCATCTAGACTACTATAAACATCTGAAGGTATTTCATCAACCTATTAAAAAAATTGGTCCCAGACTCACTTTCTGAAATTAATATACAATTGCTTAATTTTTATAAGCCAATTATCTGGAATCTTGCTTGGCAGACAGTTGTATGCCATCTACTTTCACACAACTATTTCTGTTCACACCAGTCCTTTCTGTAACAGATTCCAAAATAACTGTGATATATGTAGGAACAAGAGTATTTTTATACTTTAAGCCTCCCAGATCTTATCTTTCATCTGCAAAAATCAGACAGATTTCTTGCTTTATTCCAGCTAGAAAGCTAAAATGCTAGAAGATTATAACCAAAAAGATAAGACTTTCTTGTAGACCTTCTTGCTAAGTGGGGAACAATGTGCTCTTCCAAGGTACAGAACACTGGGCAAGGGTTCATGAGCTACTCCATCTGTATTTACCTGGTATTGTGCTTATCTTCACATACTTGATTATACTCCCACATCAAAAAAATCTACAGAGTATGTGAGTATTTGCAGGAGAAACAGCATGTGCTGCTGCAGCTTCCCAAGCTAAAGATACTTAACATAAACCAGCTATATGCTTAAAGAAATTTTGAAACACATTTGGTTTATATTCACTCCTATGCGAGTATTAAAGTAATAACTTCATGATCTCACTGTTGTCCTAGTCCACTGCAGATTTATTTCATGGTTCCAAGTTAACCTTGATGCAAGTCTGAAAAATTTTAAACATCATATTTTTTACCAATTGACTTTTCATCTTTGCTGGTTATCGACATTCATCCTTGAATGTAGGTGTAAGAGCTGTTCATCCTAGACAAACACTTCAAGGTTCAAAAACAAAATGAAAAATAGACTCAGTGTTTAGTCTTCGCAGATTTTCCAGCCTTCATTTTTACCCCAGTTGAACAAAATGATCTTTTAAATAATACTAATTTCTGGACTGGCTGTTTACTCCAGGAGTGAATTATCAAGTTGATGGGAGGAATTTTTCCTCAATAATCCCATTTAGGGGATGAGGATATTTTAGTTCTCTGAAGTAGGAGTTGGCTCACTTTTTAAACAGGAGGCATTGAGTGAGCTTTAAGCAATTCATTTTAACCCTTCATTAAGCAATTCATTTTAACCCTTCATTATTATGAAAAGGTCTTCCTATCATTTACAAGGATCTGTTTGGTGTTTTTTACCTTCTTTAAACCTTCATCAGCTTCACTAGCCATCAGCATGTACACATACATTACAGATGCTCATCTTAGTTCATCTAGAATGTTTCCCTTACTCAAGTTGCTTTGCCCTTGCTAACATTATGTCATTTGAAACACGCTCACAGTTGACATAATTCCCCAACATTGTCAATCCTGAGAGCTTAGATGTTTGGCATAGCCAGTTTCTCTAGGGTTAGCATCATTAAAACGTCACCACCACCACTTACACACGCACTCAGAAAGCTACAGATAGTACTTACAAGAGCAGTGTCATTGAAGAGAGTACAGGAGGATGGACAGAAAGACTTTCCAGAATAAATGTTTTTAATATCAGTGACAAAAACAAGTTCTAAGGTAATAGGGAGGAGACCATTTCAATATACTTTCTAAGGTAAACCAAAGCATCCCAAGCATCTTGGTTTTTATCTCCTACTGTTCCAAGTGATACACTTCCACACTTCCCTCCATCATCAGCTGCCTCACTCAATTTCAGTTTACTTAGATCATGCCAAACAAATACAGAAACATCATAAACATTCTCATTAATATCTTGCACTAACTTCAAACCACTGTCACTTCTTGCCACACTGAAGTGATGGCTCAAGCCTGTACTTTCTCTGATTTCTTGTTCTTCAGAGAATTATTAGCTCTTAGATCGTAATTACAACAAAGTGAGCACTGTCATCTATGCATCTGTAGAAGGATAACCAATTTTAGCCTCAAATTGAAAAAAGTACAACCTTCCACTCATTCCGTCACACACTTTATTAGCAAGTACATTAGTTACGCAATGAAAACATGAAGACCATCTGACTATCTTTGTGAAATAAGTCACCTTCTCAGAGCAAGGAAAGAGATTTGCCTTCTATTATAGCTCCTTTTTTAAAGTCAGGTGTCAGTTTGAAAAAAAATCAGAGCAATGTATATGACAATACAGAACACCAATAATTACCATACAATTGAATAAGAAAGTAACGAAGAAAATATTTTTATCCCCTTTGAGAACAATGTACAATTTCTACCCAAAAGAGATGTCCTCCAATAATCTTAGTGGGGCATATTCTGAAAAAAAACCACAAGCCCACTCAGCTATCCTCATAATGACAAACTTTTAGTTCCTTAAGAGATCACCTAAATAATCTATATACAAAACTGCTATACATTTACTATTTCAAAATACATCTTCTCATGCACACATGAGAAGATGTATATGTTGTAAACGTATCATATCATGTCAGGCAAGATTCTGAATAACCTTGACAATTTTTCTTTTCTCCAGTCAATCATAATAGGTCCATGAAGATTTGGTACTTTCAGTACATGTTAAGCTGTTACATTTTTTTCTTCTTAAAAGCTTTGAGATAATCTGCTTCTTACCTTGATTTAATAATATGTTTTGTCTGTGAATTGTTAACTCAATTCAGTGGAGCAGTGGCAGGTCCAATACCTTCACAGGTAAAACAGCACTTTTGTAAACAAAAGTGTATTTTTCTCCCTGAAGTTCAATTAACTGCTGAGTTAAACCTCATCTCAAGATGATCAATTAAGGCACTTAGATGGCTAAGAAAGAGCATAGGCAGGAATAAAGCTCAGTTTATAGGGATAAGTGAATAGTATTTTCTCATTCAGACAGTTTTCCAAATAAGTTAATTTTGTAAGTACGAAGAATAACACATACCTTATCTGACAAATCAGTGCAGATCTAGAAACTCTGATTTTATATATCGATCCACAAAAAGACACTAGCTTATGATAGGAGGGAGCATTAAGTCAAAATCCTAACCAAACTTCTAAACATTATGGTATGAAGCATTCAATTTCCAAAAGAAAGACTAAAAAGGTAATAAATAATTTATTCTCTAAAAGGCAAATGATTAATCCTCTGTAAACCCAGTAGGTATTTTACTGATAAACTGCACCAAAGGGATTGCTGCAGAAGAAATTATTTCCCTTGTATTTCTTGTATTCATATGTTTTCCTATAGAAGAGGTCATAACCTGATTTACCATTTAAAATAAGGCCCAACTTGACATTTGTTCACTTATCCCAAGATGCAGACTCAACCTATATAGCCATACCTCAACAAATCATGCCCTGCTGCAGCTACATAAACACACTAACAAATGTCACACAAAGATGTGTTCTAGTGACCACAGAGAATGCTGAGAGCCCACCACATCTCATCTTCAAGAAGCACATGCAGACTGAAACCATTCATATATGTATCGCCTTTGGAGCGATTGTTAATCCAAGTACATAAAATCATGCCTATTTTTAGTATCAAGTACATCACTGTATAAAATGCTCCTCTTGAAGTGCTCAGAATAATTTACTTCATTCACAAGGGCTTCTGAATAGTTAAAGCTCTGGCTAGCTCCCAAAATTCCACTATGACTATTCTTATCAAGCTGAACAGCATCTCAGTGTTCAACCTCTCTCTGAGAAAAGGAAAGGGAATAGCAGGATATAATCCACTACCTAAAATGGACAGAAATATGTTCTAAAAGTCAAAGGACATTAGAACTACTCAAGTGGACAAAAATAAACTCCATACATTCTCTTGAATGGCAATTGCCTAACAAATGCTGCATGTCACCAGAGTACAGCAGTCTTGCATAAGCACAAAGCAATTGCATGCTGCATGTTGTTCTATAGGAAAGGTAAACTTAGAAGGTGAAAATAGTTACTTCAGCAGTTACCATGCCTTCCAACCACAGCAGAATGACTAAGCTTGTTAAAACTGTGTACTGTTCAGGCTGCTTGTAGTCATTTGTATTAATTCCATCCAGTGAGAACTCCTCTGTTCCTACATGGTGTGAATGCCAGTCTTCAAGTTTCTTACATTTTTGCAGGCAGCAGTGAAATTATATATTGAAAGTTTAAAGTGTGCTCAGACCAGATGTTTAAAATTGCCTCAGACTAGGTTTAAAATCCAGGCCTGCAACTGTACTGCAGTTCCCTCAGTTGGACCTAGAAGACTCTAGTCCATAAAGCTTCCTGCTTGGGCACTTCGTTACAATTACTGTTGCAAAAGCTAAGGAAAAACTTCTCTGCAGTTCTGCCAGTTGTCCAAAAAGTCAAGTCCAGTATGATACCAAACATATGATTGCGGCCTATTTGCTATCAGAATAAAATTCTAGCTACTATGTAGAAGAATTCTCCCAATCTGCACTAATATTTGCAGAGTACCAGTTGAACAGAACATCAAAAAGCAGTCCAGTCAACTGCATTGTTTTGCAAAATAAAATCTCTACTGCATGAAACAGACCAAAGTTAATGTTCAGCATAAGCAAGTTATTTTAGTTTGTTTCTGCTTGGAAACTACATTAAAAACTGGGTTGAAAATTTCCAGTGCACAGCTATATTTATACTGTTTACACAAAAATTGCTTGAGAAGCTATCCACATACTGTCCACATCAAATTACTTTCTCAAGGCACGATCTGTAACTACTCTTGAGTCATTAGCATGCAGCCCTAATTATTTAGAAGGCACCTAACCATAGGAAAGGAAAAAAAATCATGTAATCTCGTGCTGATTTGAAAAGTGTTACTGGTGTAATGTGATGTAAACTGACAATGCATCACAGTTCCAGAACTGCATTGCATCAGAGGTGAAACAAGGAGGCAAAGAAAGAAATAGAGCTAAGAATAGTACATTTTACTCTTCAGACATGGTCACAACAAATAGCAAAAGCAAATAAATTAGCCAGAGCACAGCTAGCATTGAAGAAATCCCCTTATTTAGGTCTTCACCAAACTAATCGCTTGAGACATGGGAACATTTATAGAACATAAGAAGCATGTCACAGCATGTGTGCATGTGAAGTGCCTTCAAGTATTCTAGAGTATACACACAAGCAAAACAAGTTACAGATTATGCTTCCCTTCTGCCTTGACTCTAGTAAAAAATTAGTCTCAAAACCTTTCTGAATAAGAGACCAACTGTTCACTGCATGGAGACCGGAGGTTTTTTGCATTGTCAAATGCAGCACTGAGATGGCTTTATTTCTCCTGATGCTCTTCTAATCAATTTGTGAAGACTGTGGGCATATACTCCAGCCCTGGTCATCTATTTAAGAGGATGCCAAGCTTATAAGTGGAACCATAGCTTCTTTCCCTTTAAAAGTTTACAGCTACATTGCTGCCATAGCCTGCCTGGAAATGTCTGGAGGGGAAAAAATGACAGAAAGCAGATACCACTCTTGGCATCCCTTTTCCCTCCTCTACAGAGAGCTCAGATCAGATTATTCAGGTTTTGGCTGCCATTCCTAAGTCATAACAGTTTGTACTTTCATTCCACTATAAAAGTTTTAAATCCAGGTGTTTTTTCCTTTTTGAGATTTTGAAGAAAGACTTGAAAGGGAACCTAAGGTATAGACAAAGCAAGCTGGGTCTCATTGAAGCACAGGCTTCAAGTATTTCACAACTTTGTGAAGCATTAGTACCATCACTTGTGAAGAACCAACTCTGCCTGCTTTGTATGCTAGAACAGACAGAAGAATGGTTTTACCAATCGCTTTCATCCCAACATTCCTCCCACTGCTTCAGCACTGGGACTGTGGATTCACTTCAATGTGTCTGACTTTGGAGCTCAGTCTTGACTATTCCCATCACTGTAAGTAGGTGAAAAGGCACTAAGTGAAAGGGAAAAAGATACTGCAGCACAGCCAGGAACCTAACCTGCCTACAAATCCTAACTCTTCCACATTGCATCCTCCTTTTCCCAGCATACTAGCACTTCTGCATGTGTAATCATCGTGAACCAAATCTATATGGCCTTTGCAAAAACTTTAAAAATTTATGCCTCAAAGAAGCTAAGTAATCTCTGCAAAAGTCAAGATGGAAAAGAAAATGTAATGTGTGGGATTTTCTCTAACTAGAGATATGAACCTCACATTGCATTTCAGGATCTCATAATCTCTTAATATGGTTATCCACAGTACTCTTGTGATGGAGAAAAGGGGCAAATGTTTTTCTATCATCTTTCTTGGTGATGAGTCATTTAGTCTGTTTTCCTCAGCTTCTTTATCTTTACATAATATTACACAGTAATACAGAAGTGTTCTGTTTCCCATCAAGGAATCTCTCACATGGTTTTTAAACACATTAAAGCAGATTTCCTTTGAAGCTTTGAATTGTTTGTCACTTTCTCCAACAGAAGCATTGTAAATATTGTGGTGTGAATGAAGGATATTTTCAGTTCACTGGTTAACCCAATATAGGGAAACTATTTTATTCACTTTAAATGAAAGCTTTATTTTGAAGGAAATGCTGGGATATTAACCTTTTAAAGGGATATCTAAGCAAGATAACATTGTTTCAAAAACGCCAGGCCACAGTTATTTCCTGTAACAACTGGACAAATTCAATAGGATCCCATAGTAATATCATACCTCTGGCTGACTCAAATCTGTGTTTTCTACTCAATTAAGTATGTGGCCAGAAAAAAATATGGCCCAGTTCTACTCTTAGGCAGAACACATTAGAAACTGTCCACTTTGCATGCCCCTTTATCTGTCCTGACTTGTCAAAAGAACTGCTGGTCCTGTAGGATCCTAGTGCCTCCAGCGAAGGCTCCTCAGTGTTCCTCATGAAGTATTTTGAGCAGATCAGTAAAAGGATTAATTGCTGTTAACCACTAGAAGTACACAATAGTAACTACCTTATAGCCTCACTCCCTGGAAGGACAACCTTTTTATGTACTGACTATTAAATGTCTTTCTCCATCAGAGCATTTTTCAGAATGTTAACCCATAATACACTCTACAAACACTGTCTCTGATATCAGAGAGGATAAATAAACAAAATTGCACATAGAAATGTATTAGTTGTAGAAGGAACTTACACTTTAAATAATAAAAATATTCCCCAATGAATTCAGTTCAAATTCATATGACAGATCCCATGTCCCATGGAGGGAATGCATAATTTGTACAAAATTTCTATAGAAGACAAACTATGTTATAACCTCAGAGCAACAGAAGCAACATCATTGTTGCAAGTTCCAATTTTTAAAGAAGTATACAACATGAAAAGAAATTCTTCCACATTTTATTTTACCCAGAATAGCTATACTTTCAATATAGACCTGATAACAGTAGCAACTCCAAGATATAATAACCTCATCATTACAGAGGGGGTACAGGGATTGGTTTATTTATGACATTATCATGGATGCTGGCAACACATTTAAATATATTTAACTGTTTTAATGTATAATCACAGGAAATCAATCTACCCATGAGCAGATTTTAACTGTCTATAGTGTAGAACGCTGCATTAAAGGAGGTCAGATAGTTTCTCTTTGATAAGTTCATTCCTGCTTTTTGAAAGACATAGCAATATTTGTAGATGTCACTACTCTGCACAAATTAAAAGGGAAAGACTAAGCAATAAGGAACTAACAATGGCTCCTAAACAAAACTGCTCAAGATGGTCTGTACAGCATCATTTGGTAAAGAGCAGTAATTTGTTCTCTCATCTCAAAAGGTGCTGGCTGTTTTGTTTGTGATGGATTATTCCCCTCTCTCCATATTTGAAAAGCTGCATTTATCTTTGTTTTGCCCTAGTTTCATTATAATAAATTGTTACGTTTGAATCTGCTTCTGACCTAGATCTTAAGAAATAAGATATTTTCAAGCTAGAATTCAAAGCTCATGTATCTCAGTGACAGCCACAATTCTAGGACATAAGCTTAGATTAATGCAGGGAGCAGGGGGAAGTATTGGAAAGCAGGTATTGACATTTCTTTGAGCTAAGTGTCTGAAACTGAAAGGGACAATAAGCAAACACAGAAACCACTAGATACATAATGAAGAAATGGGCAAAATCAGCTAGTAAACAAATTGTACTAAATAGCTACAATCAGGAATGTTGCATTCAAGGCCAGATCGAGGAAGCCTCTTTGCTCAGCAGGAATGAGAAAAGGTCTACAGTAAGAGCTTTTTTGTTTTCAATACCTAAATTGCATATGACTAATTTCCAGGGCTACCAAGACAGCAGAAACAAAAAGACAGCTGTATAATGGTTTGCTCAGAACCCAAATTTTCATCAGCTAAAAAAAAAAAAGTCCGTTTCCACACAATCAGTTACAATATCCAGCAGATAAAACAGATGGGTAACTGGCCATTCACAGCCATTTCCATGATATGCATTCTTGTGGTCTATAAATAACCGAGTAGGGACACCTGCTTCTTGGCAAGGCAGTAGAAATGCCTCTATTCTCTTCTCCTTTCATCATGTTCATTATGGATAAGGATAAAGAGGGATAAACCAGAATTAAACAATAAAATTTCTCCCCTGCCAAGACAACTCATATTCTGCCACTGCAGCCTCAGCACAACTGGCAAACAGCAAGTGCCGTCCATGCACTTGACTAAAAACTACTCACCATCTCCCAGATTAAACACACTATGAGGGAATTCATGCTGGTTTTTTTTTAATTTTATTTTTATTTTACAAACTCACTTTCTGGTAATTGCACTAAAATCAATACTAAACTACTACTTATCCTCCAAGTATGCACTTGAAGGATATATCTGAAAGAAGTTTATTCTACTAAATGCTACTTGTTTTGCTTTTTAAATCTGTTTAAGTCAGAAAATGTCACACTGCAAAAATCTGGAGAGTGACTCGTCGCTAATTCATTCGTCCTTTCTCAGCAGAAACCCATAGGAACCATCCTCTAGGGTAAGAAAATGGATAATTTCTGGTGGATCTGCCAAAGGTGACTGTGGCCTTCTGTTTTGGACACAAGCAGCTGGTAATGCAACCTGCTTTCTCAGGAGACATTAGGATTTCATCATTTATTCAGTTCCAACCAACTCACTCATATCTTTGTGAAATACATGAACAGTAAGTAAAAGAGCACCTGAAATTCACTGAGCACAGGCAATTGGAGGAAAAGAAGGTATTTCTGCCACTGAATACAGATGCGATTAAAGAAGAGACTGTTTCAGCTATGCAAGTCCCACAGCTGCATTGTCCAAAAACAAAAGCCAAGAGGCAATTTTCTTTCGCAATGCAGAAAACCAGCCAGCACTATCTGCCAAGAGATAAAAAAAAAAAAACATTTCTATGTTTTTGTATTTCTTTTATTCCAACCACTTGTACC
Source organism: Chlamydotis macqueenii (assembly GCF_036417535.1). NCBI lineage: Eukaryota > Metazoa > Chordata > Aves > Otidiformes > Otididae > Chlamydotis > Chlamydotis macqueenii. The sequence goes on from NC_141570.1 coordinate 17,951,767, forward strand.
TTCTTTGCATATCTGGATGAAATAACTCCTTAGGATTTGCAGCCTCATAATTCATCAGTTCAGTTTCTTCAAATACCTCATCTGCCACTTGAACATCATCTTTTTGCTATGTTTTCCTTAGATGCATTTCTTTCAAACTCCCTAACACCACTTTTTTTTTATTTGTTTTCATTATGAGCTAATCACAAGTTCATTTCCCTTCCGGTTTGCTTTCTTCTCTTAGGTATTTTCAGCATCTACGTACCCTTCTCACTTCATAACACAGAGAACATATCCGAAATTTCTCAACAGGCTGTGCTTCTAGAAAATAAATGTTTCCATAGGGACTACCAGCTCTAATTTAAAATAAATAAATAAATAAATAAAAATCACTGCTGAATTTCCAGTCAGAACCACAAACTGGCCCAGAAAAGAAAAGAGTTTATTGACACTTACCTGGAATACAAAACCCCTGACTCAGTCTCAATTCACATAATGCTGAAGAGACTGGCTCCCAATTCAAGAGCTTTGGAAGAAGTCCAAATCTCTTATCTCCTTGCAGAACAGGAAAAAGTAACTATAAAAGTCTGAAACCAAATTATGCAAAATGTGAAAAGCTTCCTGTCTTGCTATACTAACAGTTAACTGTCAAAGAGAAAAAGAGGACCAGGGCACTGGGTAGTGGGTGGGGTAGGGTGTGTAATCAAAATCCACATTCTTCATAACTGATACAGCCATGAAGAATTTAGTCTTCACTAATGACTCATGTGAGTTTCCCTGTAACCTTACTCTTGCCTACTTTGTTCTCTTGTTGTTCTGTGCACTGTATTTATTTGTTCTATGTATTTTATGAATTTTCCTAAGTAGAAACTTATTTTATAACACACATCTATTAAGTTAATATATAAATAAATATAATATATTAAACAAATAGCAGACCACAATTTCCATGTTTGCTTCCCAGCTCTAGCATTTTGCATCAGAGGCTGCCCTCAAACAATTCTGTCACACACTTGGAAGTCATTACTGTCATCCTTTGGGCTGTCAGCCTAATTCCACGCAAAATTAAATGACATGCAACTAAACCCCTTAAGACTAAGTTTAAAAATAGCCAGCATACATTCATTCACACCACCAACAATAGCATTAGACTTAGATTCACAGACTGATGTCCTTCAATAAGCAACAAATTCTGGCCAAATCTTGATCTGAGATCAATGGTAATGCCCTATATTGCAAAACAGGAGTTTGATTTTTCTGCTTAATTGCTTGAGCAAAAAGTGAAGTATTTTACCTTCATCAGTTTCATATAAGAAATGAAAACGGTTACTGTTCTGTTATAAAAAAAAAGAAGTCTCGTCTTCCACATTGATTAATTATTATATTGAAAATTTAAATGCTCAGATCTTCAAAACTGCAGAGCATAAGTGTCACAGAAGTCAGTTCCGATAATCATGAGTGCTTTAAACATTCCTCATCAGGTACTGATTCAGCAGCACTAGAAAAACATTTATTTACCACTGAAGCAGTTCTGAAACAGGTATAGTAAACCATTTTAATTAACACTTATTCATCACTTCAAGTTAGATAAACATGTGAAAATGCTTTATTTTCTAACTCTGTACGGGTTCATTTTTAATGGTTTCTTTAGCTTTTCTAAATTAATTTAAAAGGTCATTTCCAACCTACATTCAATATTCTCTCCTCACAGTCATAGCTGAAATAATGTTTTAAAATAAAAGATGGATAACGACCTTCAATGAATGATGGTGCTAAGCATGGCACCTGTGCATGATTCACATCACAGACCATGCTCCAGTTTAATTTACATTACTTCCTTGAGATGCTAGGAACACATGCAGTAAACTGCCACTGACTAATGGGCAGTTTCTGTATTTTATTTGCAGGACAAGTAATAAAGCAAAGGGAATTAATTTGCATTGCCTAAGGATTTTACTACCTAGCGAATTCTCCCTCTCACTTGGATACAGTTGCCTATATGGAGAGGTACCAATAAAGAAAGCTCACTGAAAAAGGTTAATGAATTCTACTGCTTCCACAGTCGAGCTGTTTTGCAGAAACTACGCTGATCTACGGACCACTATGACAATCAGTTTCTACGACTACGCAGTCTCTCTCTCACTCCCCCCACCCTCCAAAAGAATATGGAGAGATAATATAAAAGATAGCTGAACAAAGGGGAGTGACTTTTAGCAGTTTCCTACAGAAGCTACCACCTTAGGCCCCCCTCACTAAACAAAACCACAACACATAGTTTAACCCCAGTCAGCAATCGAATACTACGCAGCCACTCACTCACCCTCCCCAGTGGGATGGGGGAGAGAATCAGCAAGAAAGGAAAATCCATGGATTGAAAAGACAGTTTCCTAGGATAGCAAAGGAAGATAACAAAATAAAGGGATACTAAAATATACAAATATACAAAACAAACAATGCACAATTTTTAACCATCCAATAAACCCAATGACCAACACAGCAGTGATCACAGAAATGAAACCAAGCAGCAAGCAAAGGAGCAAGAGAGCCCCCAGCCAACCCCTACTTACACACTGAGCATGACATCTATGGCATGGAATACTCTGGCCAGTTTGGGTCAACTGTACCCCTCCCAGCTTCCTGCACCTACACATTAGTGAAACCTGGGAAGCTGAAAAATGTCCTTAGTGTCTTTAGTAACAACTCATAACATCACTGTATGATCAACATTCTTCCCAGACCAAATCCCATCCTAAATCCAAAACAAAGCAGCTACTGGGGAGCTACTGGGGATCCCAGCCAAACCAGGACACTGATAAAGCAAGAGACATCTGAATATGCATCTTTGCCCTACAACTATCCAGACAAAAATATATTACAAACTGCACTTAACAGAGCATTTATATTTTTGCTATCTACAATTTCAGGCTGTAGAACTCAACATTTCAAATAAGAGTTTCTCAAATTCCATATAAATTTCACCTGAAGTAACAGCTGAAATGTGACACCTTGACATTTCTATACATCCTTTCTACGAGACACAACTTGTATTTTCAGTAGATGGGATTTTATGTGTTTTTCAGTCCATACCTTACTTGGCTCATGATTAAATTTGTTTGGGTTTTTTTAACTTTTGGCCTGCAGTGTGGGCTGGATGTGGCTTGGGTTTGGAGTTTTGACCTTCATCTATTCTAGTAAAGGGAACAGTGAAGATTTCCACCACTGCATATTCAAGAATTAGCAAAGCTTGGACTCCCAATCAGTTCTGATATTCATACCCACGCAATGTCAAAGAAACTATGTACCAATTCATATTTATGGCTAGGCTCTCAAATGTAAAGGCTGATCTAAATTTAGTAATTTGCCTCATTCTACTGTGTATTACTTTTTTCCACACGCTTCATTCTGTTACAAGTTACAGCTTCGTGATTTTCAACATTTAAGTATTAATTATAAATTGACATTCTTCCAAATGTTGTATCTAGAGACCTTTAAGAAGCATGCCAGAAATGAGTGCCTCATCTAAAGCATTCATGAGATGAGATTTACACAAGATGTAAAAGCAACGGATTTCTGCATACAAATTAAATCAGGTGCTTTACATTAGTGTGAAAAGGGACATAATTTAGGATACATTAAAATAAATATTTAACTAATGGCTCTGAAATTCAGTTGCCTTTAGTAAAGGGTAGAAATCGACACCTTTCACAAATTTCCTCCTCTTGTCCCTGTGCCCACAAACCCACAGTTTCAAGGAATTCTCTGGAGTCTTGTGCAAATACCATAAAAACAGCTCTCTTATCTGGGGGAAAAGGTGCACTGCAAAGATTTTGGGGATTGGATTTCCTCTACTTGGATAGGCTAAACTTTCTTGGCACTTCTGTTTTTTAAAAGAAAAGTGGGAAAATGCCTTAAAAACCCAGATGCTTGTAGTAAGCTTCCTACAGCTGATGCTACATAGTGTAGCCAGAGGTAGAAAGCCTCAGTGGCAACCACATGACAGCATCTTCAGGAATCTGGTACAGAATCCTCAAAAAAAACATCACAAGTTGTGCAACAGTAAAGTCTCAATGCTTACTTAATCTATTAAAATGGATAACTCCACAACCACTGCCCTTAACATTTGCTTCTTTATAGCAAAATCAGAACTCAGGCAAAGGACAGAGCAGTAAAAAAAAAAAAAAAAAAAATAGCCAAAAGCTGAACCCTCAACACTTCAAACAATTTACAAGTGTGACAAAATGCTGGAGATAGATGTCTGAATGCTTTGAACCTCTCCTCCCAGAAAAGAAAATGAATGGGAGAAAACCGCTAAGGAAATTTCATTGATAAATCAAATAATCTCTATTGCTCCCGTGCTCTCAAGTAGCAACCAACCCCATCTGAAGTACATGCAAGTCCAAGCAGCCACTGTTTCTTTCTAGAACTACAGAAACGTGAACTTGTTATTCCTGATACATGGCAATTATCCATTTACACCACAAAACTCCAGTGTAATCTCCCATCGGTCACCTCATCCTTAGCTTCAATCTTTGAGCAAGTTCATCTATAAATGAACCACTTTATGTTAATTCCAAGGCATTAAGATGAGTCAGGGACATTGGCAGGCAGTCAGTTTCTCACTGATTCTTAAGCACAACAGGAATTTTAATACTCACTTTATTCATCTAACTGACCCAATCCTCAACAGCACACTTACTAATTACAGCTTTAAATCCTATAAATAAGTTTATCTTTTATTATAATAGCCTATTACAAACACAAAACTGTAATACTGAACATTTTTTGAAAACTGCCTCACTAGTAGTTTTTCAGACAGTATCTGCTTTTCTTCCATAAATATTAAAGCACTGGTCACCTCTCACAGCATATTAAGAAAGCATATAATTAACTTTGTATCAAAAGCACAACCAAGATCTTGAAAAGTGGTTATCATTTTTATAATGAGATATGGAAAATAAAATAATCAAGATTTTTCCTAAAATTGAGATCCTTTTTAGTGCATCTCTAAACAGGCTCTAAAGAAACGAATACACTGAAGAACCACAACTTGTTTTTCAAAAAGCTCCTAACGTATCCAGATTACATGAACAGAGAGATCAGAACAGAGATGTCAAGAAAAACAGATGCATGAACAAGAGGATACAAAAAGCATATTCATGGACTGTCTCTTACCTGCAGAATTGGAGGGAAAAGGTACTTTAACTGTCTCATGTGTCTCCATTAGAGAATGTAATTGTGTAATTGTACACTCTATATTGAGTGCCAGTTTTGGGGTTTTTTTTCCTATTATTTACATACGCACCAAAACTGAAATCAGTCTGTCTTGAAATCTAGGTGCTTTCTCTTCAACCAGCCCCAGACAAGTAGAGAAAAGCACTCCACCAGAGCAGTCAGCCAGCAAACACGAGCTGTGAGGATAAAGACCACATCTCCTACCTGCCATGGGAGCACCTCTGTACCAGGCTGTAGTGGTCTGAACTCAAAACAATGTTCAGCAAGATTCTGTAGGCCTGTAGCAAAAGCAGCACACCATTGCCATTGCTAGTCACAGGCTTTGTATTAACTTGTCCTTGCAAACCTCAGGAACTGTTAGTCTTTGTTTGAACTTGCCTTGGTCTATCTGGAGATCAAACAGGAGATGGTTATTGCTCACCTTGTTTTAACTTATCTTTATACAATTGTGTAGTGTAAGGCCCTATTGTTACAGTAATTGTGAGATTTCTGTGATTAATGTAGTGTAATAACAAGTAGTTATTATTATGTATAGAATAAACTATTTACTACTCTAGAATAACAATATAGTGTAGAGTATTTCAGGCACAGGATGAGAATAAAGGGCTTGAAAGTACAAGAACAAGAAAGAGATCTCCGCTATATTCAGCTCATGAATAACTGATTACTGGTCCTTAAATGCATGCAAACTCAGGAGCTGGGTAAAATCAGATATAACAGAGAACAAGCATCCAATATACATACATATACAGTATATTTTACATTTGGGAAATTTAGCCCTAATGTAGAATTCCAGACATAGAGAGTAAGGTGTAAGTATGCAGTAGAAAACAAAAATAGCCCCAAGTGGGCTCCAGAAGAAAAAAAACCCACCACCATTAACATCAGCACCCTCCTTGTGAAAAGTTGCCAGGCTGTAACTCCCCCCTCATTCCTTGCTGAGGAAGGCTGTGACTGTTGACCTTACAGCACAGAAGAGTAGCAAATCCATGAATGTAACACCAGAGGGAAAAGTGGGGTAACTACTAGGGTGCATGTGAATAACAAATTTAACTGTATTATGACTGAGACCTTTTCTACAACAGTACTCAAGATCCTTCTCTGCAATAATTATACTTAGACTAATAATAACATTTTTATTAGACTGTTAAGACTTTAATTAGGCTAATAATAAACTCCTGCCTTTGCCTTTGCATATGAAGCGTTTCTTAAACTCACAAGGTGCAATGCAACAATTCACGCAGCCAGAGAGAAAGTGCACCAGAAGTAAGTTTCAAAAGGGGAAATCCTGAGTGCCAGCTCCTGTTTCAAAGCCTGCTCACAAATTTCAAGCTAAGCAGTTATAAATAAAAAAAAAAAAAAAGAGATAACTTTGTAAGCAGTTGTACCACTGATAACAAATGTTTTAATTTCAAGGCTTTTCTGCATATAAACAAGGTATCTAAAAGTGGTTAAAATACACATACAAAAATACACATACAAAAAGTTGTATTTATTACTTAAGAACAAGCACACAAACAGCTTATTATCACCAAAATTAAACTGACTTAACACCTATTAATATCTAAAGGAAAAAGAAAAATCTGATATCACTTGTGCAGTGAAGAAGTGAAGACACTAAAAAACTGAAGTTAATTTACTCCCCTAGCCATATGTCTGCAAAGTACTCATTTTGGAGAAATCTCTTTATTTTCTTACTCTCCCAAATAACAGTTCTCAGAAAACAAATGACTTGGTGACAACTGAAAAGTGGATGACAACTAGAAACACCATCTTTGAAACTATGCATGGAACTTTTGTGGAAATAACCTAGCAAAATTGTTCTGTCTTCTGTCTTTGAGTAGGCATTCCAACTGTTTGAGATATAATAGTTAAGTGATTAGCATACCTATGAGTTTGTGCTGACTTAAGCATTTATACTACCAAGTACAAAAATCAAATACAAGAATGATAAGCAACAATTTTATATTTACTTTATGCTATTCAAATATCAGTAACAAACACTACCTGAATAACACAGATTAGTCAAAACAGTTTTCAGGTTGGTGGATTTTTTTTTTTTCCCCTACAGTGGTAGAACTAATGGGCTTCTGTTTTCACAGGCACATCCATTTTGTCTGCAAGTAAGTTTTACTCAAGCACCTCAGTTTCTGTTTAGCCAGTTTCTCAGCTACTGAAACATCCCTTCAGGTCAAGTAACACTGCACATAAAAAGCAGTTTCAAAATAATTGCCAGAGGTTAAGATACTTTAAGATGCACAGAGAGTATGGGCAGTAGGACAGTATAGCACATAGACAGTAAGACCAGTGCTTTCATTAGCTCCACAGCAATTTAGACACGATCTGAAAGCAGCATATATGGGCACTACAGTTATTCCACAAATATTTCAATAATGAAACCACAAACAAAAATAAGATAGTCATGTATGTAAAGAGATCAACTTAGGAAAAGCAATTATGTTTGGAAAATTTAGAACAGTGATACTAAAAATTATCTTCGCTGATATATGCATTTTTATATGCATGCATACCTGTGGTACACTTGTGGTGTTGTGCTCTTTCTCCCTCTTAGAGTATTTCCCATTCACAGCAGGACCTAGTTACCCATAGAACACTGGGTCTGTAAGGACTGGCTACCAAAAAGTTGGGATCCACTTATAAGCATAATCCTGTGAAGTATTTGGTTTCATTTAATTTCAGGAACCACTTCTGAAATGAAGGTGTTTTTAGAGCACAACTTTCACACACAAAAATTATGTTTGTTATCAGTTTGGATGAAAGTAGGATGCAGGCACAATTCCAGAGGTTTCACTACTACACATCTGAAACCTCAGCTTACCTGATTTTTGCTTTCTGTGTACCCCTAGAGTCCCCAGACTTGAAGCTTCAGTTCACCTTATGCATCAGAGGGGCAGCCTGTGTGCAACATAGCCTTTCAAATTCCCCAGAAAAAAAACCAAGCTCTAATCTAATTTTAGAGACTCACAAGACTACACCAGAAAAACAGGTGAAAAACCTATACAGATTTAATTAAAACAGTAACCACTGTCAAATGCAAGGAAGATTCAGTCCATGGAAGCTGCTGACAAAGTCAAGATACTCCGTACCCCAAATTCACTGAGATTTAAAAATTCAGAAAGGAGAACTGGATAGCCATAGTGGGTCTCCAGTATTCAGTACTCTGGTTTCAACAGCATTAAGAAAATAATTATACAAAACAAAAAAATACACTGAATTTGTCCTTATCAAAGAGCAATAAAATTGTTAAAAGGACCTATATATGATGCTAAATAATGGGCTACTTATATATAACTATTTTGCATTCTCATTCCGGAATAAAGTAATTGAATCAGTAACAACCAAACTCCTATTGTACCTGCCCTCTGCTAACATCATTGAAACTTGACTTCAGACCAATTCAATCATATCTACTGATCAATTTATTCTTAGCTGTGAACTGAAAGGGGGAGGTAGGGCTGAAAATATACAAAATTCTAAAGAACAGATTTCCTTAATTCCGTTTCCACCATCTGAAGCAGTAAGATGCAGCACAAATATATCCTCCTTATCACACTCCCTGTCCAGTTGCAGTTGAGAAATCACCATATTACCCTTTTATCAGAGACTTCGAGAGTATATTGGGATTCAGCAAAATCCAAAGATATCCTAAACCTTCCCAGACACTGCAATCCACAGAACAAAATACAGTTGGGTAGTCTACAGTGGAAATCCTGTAGTTAGGGATTCCTGATTAGAGACAATAGAGATCCCTTGATCTACCTAGTCTCTGATTAAGATGCGAGTGTTCTGTAGTTTAGTGATTCTTTTTCCAGAAATCTTACCTTTCCATCCAAGATTTGATCAAAAAGAGGTAAAGGAAGAGAGGGAAAACAGAGGAGGGTAGAAAAGATAAATAAAGAAAGTTCATATTATATTCATCTGGGTTGTTGTAGTCAATTAACTAGACTATCTTCACTATTGGTTCCTGTAGAATGCCTAAGATATAAAGCCAAAGACCCCAGTAGCATAGTTCCATTTTGACTCTTTGAGCTGTGGTTTTGATAAAGTACTTTATTCATCACTTCCAGCTAATTCTAACTTATGTAAGGCAAGTTCTTTCTTCTGCTACAGCTGATGACCTTGTTATTGCTCTACCTTTTTTCTCCCTCCACTGTAATACTTGTTGGTAAATACGAGTATATAGAGTTTATTATTCAGACAACAAACTAAGCAAAGAAGGTTGGAAAGTGGAAATGTTTGTTGCATTCGCACAACTGAAAGAAAATGATCCCTTGTACTGGCTTTTTTTTTTTTAAAGGGCCTATCAAACAGCACAAGACTGAGTCATTTACAGTGTTCACTCTCTGACATTCTCTGTCAGAGACCTGCAGTTCTATATAACTCCTAGAACCACCCTCCCATATCTCACAGGGAGATGAGTAAAAGCATCTAGTTTTGTGAGTAACCACATAACTAAAGCCAAGAAATAATTTAAGTAATGGTCATCTCTACAGCACGTTCATAACAAAGCTGAAGCATGCACTGCACCTCTGAAAATGGAGGATGGGCAGGATCAAGGTCAGACTACAGAAAAAGCTACCATTAGATGTGAACAATAGCTACTGAGCTAGAAAGCAAACTCAAGTCTAGAAGTGATATTCTGAAATACTGGTACTTGCAATGTCAGAAACAGTAGCAACTAATGAAAGCAATTTAACCAATACCTACATATAAAAACAAGTGCTTAAGAACTGATATTAGCTATTGTATTTGTAATCCCATGCTCTGTCTTAGTCCTCTAGAGGACTTGCAAGGCAGAGCCTGCACACTCAGCAAAAGACTGGGGCCATGGTTGATGCCTCTGCTATTGCTTTACCATTTATTTTCACTTTAACACAGGCTAGTTAATAGGACAGTTTGAGGCATCACTTGGACAGAAGCAGCTGAGCAGAAAAATCTGTTCTGGGGAATGGAAACTTGTGTGTTGTGTCATTACAAGCAATAGAAAAGACACTGAACACATCTTAATTGAAATATTATTTCATTAAGCATTTTAACTTAAAGCCAGACACACTTCCTTTAGAAAACTGTAAATGCAGGAAAGGAAATGGGATACAATATCAAGGCTAGCTCTAACAAAATAAAGGACAAATTAATACAGTAAGTTTCTTGCAAGGTAATAGTATTTACAAAGGCTGAAGTCTTTCTTGCTGAAAAGTCATAGGTTATTGGAAGAATGGAACAGACTATAGAAGTGAAACATTGGCAAGAAATTTTATATAACTGTTGAATGAACTACATCTCAAAATCTAAAGTTAAAGCAGTTCACTCCTAGAAATAGATAGATTCCCCTCTGATAATCTGATATTTTGAAAGAATAAATAAAATGGAAATTAGTCATTTTCCTTAAGCCTGCCATATTCAAGCCAATAAAGCAGTTGTCAAGGCACAGCAAGGGCTGGTTGCTCCCCACAGGACAGGGAGACAAACACAGCAGCACAGCCAACAGGACAAGGGCCTTGCCAGCCACAGCCAGCACCCAAGCAAGGGAGCAGGGCAGGTTCAGCCCAAAGCATAGGCAAATCCAGGATGACTCATAGGTCAAACAAGAACTCAGTCCACACATCAGGATCAGGACTGGCAACAGCACCCAGGGCCAGACAGGGGTCCAGCTCTGTAGGACCCACAGCCTGGCAGGACACAGCCATAGCTCAGCTAGAAACAAACACTCCTAACAGCCCAGCTGAAGCACAGGCTGAAGGCTGAGTTTAAATATGGCCTGGGCCTATGGGTGTGGGTGGAGGTCCCAGGTGAGGCCGGTCAGGGTTGTCAAAGCCTATTAGTGCCCTCAGGGCCCTGACAGCAGTCAAAGCAACAATTCTAAAACTTGCACTTTACTGGTTTACTTGTTTCTCTTTAAAGATTGCCTGCCTTCTAAAATAATGCAAAGACAGGAATCTCATTTTGCCTTTGATATTACGGCTATGGCATATTCTGGTGTGTCAGCTTGTTCTGACTCATCTGCATTTAAGTTTGTCCTGGATACTGTTTGCTTGCTCCACTTTGCACTTTATTTGCCTATAATTTACTCACTCTTCATCTATCAAAATCTGTTAACCTTTTCTGATCATCTGCTTCCAGTTTCTTCTACACATATATTTTTGTCCATTGCTGTTGTTGCCTACAGATACCCTTTCTGCCCTAAATGTTTCCTGCCATGATCTATCTTTCTGTTCTTACTCTATCCTCTCCAATAATATGTCTGCTGAATAGAAATACGAACTTCTTAACACACGGGTGAAATACACTTCAGTTTTGCCTCTTCTTAAAAATAGCCTTTTTCAGGGACATTCTTAATAATACCCCTAAGAGCAATCTGCACCACTGATTCTTAGTTCTGAATACCAATTCAGATGCTAAAGGATGCAGTAGGTGGATTTTTCTTCTTACTATTTAAAATAACCGATTGTTAACACAAGCTAGTTTCTCCCACATCCAAGTCTGATATACATTATACAACATTTCAAGAAATTAAAGACGTTGCTAAATACTGAGTGAATTCACATTTCACCTTTTCTTAAACTTACTGTTCAAGCAGTTTTGAAAGCCTCAGTGCTATTTCAGTCTATATAATTCAACAGACATAATCTGACAACTCTCTCATATAATAGCACCCTAGTTTGAGTGGGTTAAAATGACACCTCAGGTAGACTCACCTTTGCTATGAACAGCAAGCATTTTTCCAAGAACATGAATCCCCTACAAATGTGGACATTCACACATACTAGCCTTTGTATTTATGTTTTCTTCTAAGTTATCAAATTTCAATCACTGAATGCAGAAAGCACTAACATTAAAACAAATTGTATTCTGTAGTGGTAATTTATCTAAGCCAATTGAAAAGGCTTTTCTCCCTGAGCCATAGAAACAGCTCAGGGATCAGAAGTCAGGACCTCTATTCCCAGATTCCTGTTCAGCCCATTAGCCAGTGTGCTTCCATGTCTTTATTTTGACAACTTACCTTGAAAGAACATACAGTGCAACAGAACACTCCAAAACCATACAGTGGCCTCAACTCAAAACAGTGGCTTGAAACTGAAGATAAAAGACACATTATGATCCCACCCACGTATCCACAGTATGTCACAAGAAAGCTTTATATTAGACACACAACTAAGTGCTTGCCTTATTTAGCCCCCTGTCCACAACAGTTATGTATGCTTTGGTGACCACATGACTGGAAGACACTGAGTCCCTTCTAGGAAGGATTATAGCAGAGACCCTTTGACTTTTGCAGCCAAAGGAGAACATACGCTCTCAAAAGCAAGCAGCTCTGATCCCAGGGCTTCCTCCATGAACAGGCCAATCATGCCAAGCTGAATCAAGGATATCTTTCTCATGAAACTTGCCTGGTATTTTTCTAGTAGAAGATCATTGGTTTTAGATGTAGGTGTTAGTGGGAGATGAGAATTTTCATCAAACAGTCATGGTACTTTCTCAATCTTTAGAGAGGCATAAGTCCTTCTACCAAAGTTTTGAGTGGAGTACTACCTCTTGATCATCAGTTTAGACAAAACCATCCCACTTTTTCTTACTTTAATACATCTCAACTATTGAAGGTAAAACTTTTTTTAAAAAAGAAGTTAAAATACTTGTACTGCTTAGTGTCCTTAGAAGGGATTGGAAAATATCTATAAATCAAAAAGCAATCAAGATCATTGTTCCACTGTACAAAAGGATAGGCAAACCAGCATAAGACCTGGAGGTCATGCCTATAATGTCTTCTCTGCTTTCTCAGAGCCAAAAAGCATGTCTCAACTGCAACAGTACAACAGTATCCATATTAACATTTACCTTAAGACAGGTCACACGCATACACAAAGTGATTCCACTTTGCTAATGACGCCTATGCAAGCCAAGGTGAACCAGTATCTTGACACCCTGCAACTTCTGGCATGAATGTCCAGTCAAAAGGAAAATATGCAGGATCAAAGATATGAGCAATGGGACACTCTAAATATAAGAAATGGGCAGAATACAATTCTGAACCTATATGAATACACAATATAAAGTGCTAAGTTAACTGTTCTAGAATCGCACATTGCCATTTCTCCACCATGCAAGGCTCAGCCTTTGAGAGAAGGAGTTAAAGAAATTTTAGTAGATATGGCATTGATTAATTATTGCTGTGCATACTAAGAAATCAAGTTGATAAATAGTGCTTAATGTTTTGCTAACCACTTGCTTAACAATTTGCTAACCATTGTGCAAACTATCTGAAGCAGAAAGTCTTGCAATTCTTCACGAGAGACAGTTCCTGGTAAGGACTAGGGGGTCGCTTCAAGAACCAGCTAAAACCGACCCTGCAGCCTGATTAGAAGCAAAGGGATAACAGAGTTTGCGCAAGAACAAAAGGTTACTAGCGGTGATGAAGAGGAGTCACCTACCTTCATCCCCACGACCCCCAACGACCACCACCGGGAGGCACTGCGCAAGCGCAGATGGGAGGAATTTATGGAAATAACCCCTTGGGACTAATTTTAATACGAAGCGGGGATAGGTCATGCATATGTATAGGCATATTGTAAAACTTTATGTATATGTAACACTTGGTTATATAAATTTAAAGTGAGTTGCCTCGTCAGGCGCGCACGGTTTTGGGACTACCCACCCCGTGCTGCCCAGCACTGAATAAACATACCTACTTTACAATCTTATAGATTGTGGAGTCCGTTTTCCGCACGTCACCTTCAGATGCTAGAAATTTATTACCTACCATACTGCAGAAGTTCAAAGCAAATAAGGCAAACAGGAAAATGCAGGGGCCTAAATCACATTTATCCTTCAAAGGCCAGACTGACTTTTTTGGAGCAGCAAGTAGTCCCATCTAATAATGCTGTGTGACACTACTGCCTTGTGATTTGACTTCACAATAAATCATGGGTTTTGCTCATGTTGCTTAATAGATCTATTATCTTGCTTTGCCACTTACTCTGAACTGCTCTGTAGTGTTACATGCCAGATGTCACTGATCTGACCAGCCATAGTCAAGCTCAAATGCATTTCTTAACTACACTTTACCTACCAGTTCACTCTCAGTCACAGGTATGATCCCATTACCTCATTTTCTTCCTCTCTTTTTGCACTGCCTCTGGAACTAATCTGAATGTATGGTAAACCATGCCACTCTGCTAACATAGAGAAAGCTACATAACATCTTAAGTTATTTTTCTGCCTTTTTAGCAAATTCATCAGCACATCACACCATCAGACTGACTCCAGAACTGACAATGAAAGCAGAGAGGGAACACAGCCAAGTTTTTGTCTAGTTCAGGGGCAGGGGAGGCGAACTACTACTCTTTCCTTCCTCCCAACAGCAGCAAGCTATTAGATCAGCTTAGCCGTTCATGCATTTCCAAAACAGCTATGATAATGTAAGTCAGCATTACCACAGCCTAAATTATCAGTCTGTCCATCACATGAGTGCTGGCTCAATGCTGACCCAACAAAGCTGACTTGGATAAAAAAGGCACAATGCACACCCTGTTAGTCAGCTCCCTGCACAGATTACAGAGATGACCTGCAAAGAGACTGTGCTGTATGGAGGGAAGGGGAAAGGTGGAACCACAGCAGGGTTGACTTGAATTAGTTTAAGCTGCTGTGTAACAGCACATATAACCACCTATTTAATAGCTTAAAGTGATTAGAAAATAAAGACTTGAATGAATCGGATTCTGTCAGACTGGATGCATACACAAAACTTGCATAGACAATCTCAATACGCATGTAAGCTATCCTCAGGCTTGATGTTTAATGTTACCTAACTTACAGTATTAAGGACAAGCTACACTTTGCTTCCTAGATAAGACACAAGCCTTTCACTTCAGGCCTTTATTTTAAAGAGAAGTGTGTCATCCACCGCTATTTATCCACTATTTTAAATGACTATCAGGCATTATTGCCAGAGGAAGCAACTTAATGACTGAAAGATTAGATGACCCAGCAGAAGAAGCTATAGCAACAAATCAAAGATGAAAACTTGAGAAAATCATGAGAAGGTCAGGAGAATAAATTCTTCAGCCTGGAGTACATTGCATAGTTCTGTGCTTCCCAAAGGAAGGCAGCCATAAAAACCAAAGACAGAGACCATGACGCTCAAATTCTGACTGTGACCATGTAAACCTAAACAACTTGAAGACTTGCTAGGACCTCAAAAGCTAGTGCCTTCTCCCCAGTCTGCCAACATCCTCGTGAACCGATGTGTTTAAGCAAGACATCAGGCAGGTGGTTTTGAGGAAGAGTGTCAAGACCTCTCCTTAATAAAACTGCCACATCCCAGTGGTTTTTTCTCACCTTTACTGCATAAAGCTAGCCTACCTAGCTTCCAATTGAAAGCAAACAAAAAAAAAACGCCAAACTTCATAATTTGAAAGACTTTTACTGATTGTCCTCTAATGTAGATGGAAAAGGTACAGTTATCTTGAAATTTATGCACCTGAGGAGCATGTGTCTTTATCACAGGTCACTGGTACTTGCAAAATGAAGGCAAACATACTCTCATTTGCTTCTATCACAACACTAACAGATGTTGCAAGAAGACAAAACAAATGGAAAAATATATGGAAAAGCTTGGAAGCTGGTCCCTAGAAGAATGACAGATCTGTAGAGACAAGTATACATTGGAGCATGCCAGCATCCACTACTGGTGTTACAACAGTTCTCAGGGCTTCCACTTGGGAAGATGTAAGAAAAGTAATGTAAGTGCACTTACATAGATGAGAAAATAACTTGTCATACTATAGGCTAGCAGTGCCCAAATAGAAAATTAAGGAGTCAGATATATACAGACAGAATATAACTTTTTTTTTTTTTACATAATAGCATAACGAGGTACTCGTATCATTTTTCATTAGTATTCTCAATAATTATTCTGTCTTAGCACAGTGCAGTTCATTACTGCAGTCTGAGGACGGGCATGGTGTCAACAAAAACAGCACACTGAACTCAGTTATTTTTATACCGAGATCCCAAGTCTGTGATCCAGACAGTACTGATTTTAAGGCACAGTTAATTCTGGCTATGCAATACTGCAGTTCCAAAGGCCACCTTTCATAATATTTTGATTTCTGTCCCAGAGAGGTGGTGGATGCCCCATCCCTGGAAACATTCAAGGCCAGGTTGGCCAGGGCTCTGAGCAGCCTGATCTGGTTGGAGATGTCCCTGCTCCTTGCAGGGGGGTTGGACTGGATGGCCTTTAAAGATCCCTTCTAACTCAAACTATTCTATGATTAAAAACAAACAAACATACACTTTTACTGGAACAGGTCAGAAAAGGTATTTTTGTTTGTCTCACATAAGCACAAAAGAATGAAACTACATCTGCAGTGTGTTGTAATGCAGGAACCTAGTATAATGCCTTTTGTTCAGGAAAATGTAGCAAATTAGTCTGATTGTAGATGTCACTATTATGTTACTGATTTCATAAGAAACCAATAGCTTTTTTTGGCATGACATAAATTTTCTGTGTGCCATTCTATATGCATTTAAGTGTAAACTAAGATGAATAGCTACAATTTGTATTAAATTTTGCTGAACTTGTTTCCTTCCTTGTATATATACTTGAGCTGTAACTTTTTCAAATTTAGGAGTCTCTGTATGAAGGAAGCTTGGAGATTTTTTTTCCCCTGAAGATAAAGGTAATTGTCAAATACTATGCGTAACCAATGAACTGGTCTTCTGTTTGTTTTTTTTTAAATAGCAGCAGGATCCAAGAGTCACTTTGCATTTAAAATTACAGCGTAAATTTACTGTAATAACTACATAATTATTTAGTATTCGTATTTTAACTATCGCTTAGTTAGGTCTGACTGCTGTTTGCAGCCAGCATGGGGGAAAAGAAGCATATTAATACAGCAATTACAGAGTATTTCCAAGTTTGCACATGAGAACCGATACTTCTTGAAGCATATGTCATGTAAAAGTTCATATTTTAGCATGGTAATGACACACAACATTCATAACAGGGAGGATAGCAAATATCAAGTCATTAAAGACTTTAATGTGCCAAACCAGATAATATACACCCCAGGACATATAAAGAATATGCTGGAGAGCTCCATGAACTATTTATAGTCATTATTAAATCATTCTCGAAAAAACTGGGGAAGCTCCAGATTATTTCCAGAAGGAAACTGGAGGGAAGCTTAGTGTGTTTTTAGGAAAGGCAATAAACAGTACTTTCTAGGAAATCACCCATAATTTGGCCGGGAAGCACTGTTAAAGTAAGTAGTGAAATTACAGAAGGTAATCAATAAACACAAAAATAAAACAATTAAGCAAAATTATGCTACGTAGCACAATTTCAAGGAAGGTTAGTTAATATGACCACTAACTTTCTGATGCAATGTTTTCCAAAGTTTTGAAACAAATATCCATACCCTACAAATTTATGTAGGACACTTAATTATTAAAAACAATTATTTTAACTTTTTAATCTGGCTAAACAATATAGTTTTTTCAATTAGTTTCCTCTTAGATCTCTTTGTGCTATTCCAGACTTGTATTAAGAATTTAGACAGAAAAGTTAAGAGTTGGTAGATAACAGTTAGATTATTTATCAGTATCCTTTTCATTTCCCCTCTCTCACCTTACTATACGACACTTACTGCTTGTTAAAAACCAACAGCACTAATTCTAACTGAGATGCCTGATAGTCAAAAGTATTATGTAAAGATCTGTACCAGGCTACTGTACATTCAAGTTCTTCTTTTCTACTTAACATTTAAGGTTTACTTTTTTTCTCCATCTTCCTCCTCTCAAGAAGCAAGAAGGAAAAATCAAATACATTTTCTTATCAGAGATTGACACTACACTGAACTGGACTTTTGCAGTTAGTGCAATTTGTTACAGTTAAGGAGAACAGCTGGATACTTTATTTTTAGTAATACTTCAAATGTCTCCTAATTTTAGAACAAGACTGTATCCCCAAATAAATCTTCACATATTTGTCTTACATCTGTCAGCTCTTTATCTGGAAAGTATATTTTTACAGTTTGTGTAGATTCACAATTATTAGTCATACTTAAGCATCCATTTCACCCACTTTTGCTCTGACATATAAATGCTGGCAGCCATATAGACTCTTCCTACAGACACTGCATAGTAAAGTGCTAAAAAATACAAGCCATTAGTGGATACGGTC
The DNA here is from genome assembly GCF_036417535.1 of Chlamydotis macqueenii. Taxonomy (NCBI): domain Eukaryota; kingdom Metazoa; phylum Chordata; class Aves; order Otidiformes; family Otididae; genus Chlamydotis; species Chlamydotis macqueenii. The sequence goes on from NC_141570.1 coordinate 17,970,179, forward strand.
AATCGGATTTGTGTCTCATCCACACTTGCGCAGCTCGTATGGTAGCACTCAGAATCAATGGCCTCTCTACTACTATACCAAAGTCTCCACTTTGTGACAGTTAAAAACAGAAGTGCATGTCCTACTCTCTTTTAGGACTCAGCTGGGAGGAATAAGTGTTCTCAGATTTTCTTTATGAAAGGCTTTCATTTTCCCCTGGTTGTTTATTGCCCTATGCTGCAGGGAAACAAGTTTTTCTATAGTCCCTAGGAATATTTTATTTAGCTCTGTGGGTTATTTAAATCTTTTGGACAATGACAAACTTTAGCATAATGTACCTCTGAGACTCTCTTAAGGATAATTTTGAAAAAAAATCTCAAACAATACAAGGCTACTTCATATATCCTTTTGAGTGTCCTTTTAAAATAAAAGATACACAAAATTACAACTTCTATACAAAACTACTCTATTACCGTTTTATCATTTTTCTCCCACACAAGAAAACACATTAATACTTTTAATTTCTGCACAACAATTGGGAAAAGTAAGATATAAAGATTCATCTGTGATTGTGTTTGTTTCAGGGTGCTGAATGCTGTCTTCAGGCCTGACAGAGAGAGTACTTACTAGTACCTTCAATCTTTGGGCGATTCTGCTAGTTCATTCTTGTTAAGATCATCTTTTGCTGTAAATATTGTTTCAGAACTAGCACTCTCTATATGAGAGATTAAATTTATTTTTATTTGTTGCAGGGTCAGATTTCGAGTTGTTTTTCAGTAAAATAAGAGGATGACTCCACTTACTCCCTGCTCCCAGTCTCTGAAGAAAAATAGTGTATCCAGTTCATGCAGCAATTGCACCACCTGATGGAGCTATCAGTGGAATCTGAATTATTCTGCAGATTTTTACCAACAACAGGTCAGAACTCACCGTCAAGTATTAGCCTGGCTAAACATGGCTTCAGAAAATTTTTGAGCTAAACTCCATTTAAGAATAGAAGTTTATGTACAGAATAGCATGTAGTAGATATTGTTTATATTCTTGATGTCCTGCTTGTCATTACAGTTGGTAATCAATTAACACGAATGTGAAGCACAGCACGTGTTCTACCACATGAAAAGATGCAGTATGGAAGCTCTGTGTATTAAGGCATGCACAATACAAGACAAGACAGAACAATACTATGACCTGCATGTAAAAAGTAAAAAAGCACACGTTCTACATCCTGATTTATGAATATAAGCTTCATGTGATTTTAAGCCAATTTTTCCAGATCTGTATGTAAATACTACATCACAGCCCTACTCCATACAGTGTTCATCTGCTCTTCCTTGGTGAGCCTCAGGCTGCAACCTCACCATGAACTAAGAATTAAATCAACTATCCAGTGTCAGCAGTATTGCAAGCAACCTCCTGAATCTGAAGCAACTTGTATCAAATCCAAGAGTGAGGAGGGGGGAGGATAAAAATCTGCATTTTCTGATAAAAGCAAAGAACTTAATCCAAAAGTGACAGTACCACAGCCGACACAAGTCAGCACATGACAGGATAGACCAATTTACAAGATTCAATCAGAATAAAATGTATTTACATCAGAAACTTCAGTTATTTTGCTCATTTAGGAGCCTTCCATAGCTTACTGCTATCAGTGGCCATTCTGATTCCGCCACTGTCAGACACCACAGCTGTCAAAGACTGGGAGCAAGAATCTGATTATTTCCTTCCACCTCAATCTGTTTGTTCTGCAGGCAACTTCCAAGTGTCTTTCGGGATGAAAAGTAATTGAATATGACCTTGAGTACTACCTCATATTTTTAACACTGTTTTTGAAAATGTTCAGAACTACCTGTGACTACTGTTGTAAAATTAATTTTCTTTGCTTGAGGATTTGTTTTTTTCAGTGTAGGTGAATTATAGTAGCATTCAGGAACTGCATTCCATTTCATTTAAAATGTTCTTTGTGTCAAATTAATGTACTAAGAATGAACTTTGTTATTGTTTCTACATTTCCCTATAGAGCAGGGTAGACCATTATAAATGTGTCAGAATTCTGGAATGAACTGCTGGTGTTGGGGCCTCTGAAGATCAGCTTAACTTCATAAAAATTACTTTAAACACTGACTTCAGGACCTAGGTTTGAAATGTGGTAGAGCTGAAAGAGATGGAGAAAAAAAAAATTATAAAAACTTTAGCATTTTGTCCCTGAACCTAGAGAGAGCGATAACACTGACTCATTCATTGATAGCCTACACCTACATTTTTAGTTATGCTTACTTTTTCTTTATATCATTCTTCTTCTTTCACATTTTGTGACTGGTGGAACGACGGGAAACTAACAAACATCTGCTTTCTTACTAATGCAATTTCAAAATTCTCTGGCACTTTTTTAAAACCTTGCAATCACTGAAACAGTTGGCTAGAAAGATCATCTAAGGGAAAAAAAAATTCCATTGCTGTTTTTAAAAACCTCTGAAAAACAAGCAAACAAAGAAAATTGTTTGGCTAATGAGGATCAAAAAACCACATATAGTAGGAGAGGAGGCAAGACAACGTGGATTACTGGTAAACACATTTCTCAATAGAAACCCTCTAAGAACTTGTTCAATAGAACTCAGAATTTCTGGACCAATAGAGAGGAGAAGCCAACAAGACATTCTAAGCCTGTTAAATGTGACTTCTTCTCCAGAAGATGGAGCATCATACTAAAATATTACAAACCAAAAGGCATAAGTGAATTTCAGAAAGTATAACATTAGCCCATAAATCTTTGCCTGTTTCACTTCTGCTGATGTGAATATGGCCTATGGGGCAAACACAACACCTCAGTGTGCTGGGAGAAAAGAAGAGGGCCTGGCAGTGCTCAAACTGGTCCGAGTCTGCCGTCATCCCTTGTCCTTCCAGCCAACTTCTGGCACTGCAGAGCAAGCAGAGTGCTGGGCCAAACTTCCTTCTTTTCTGATTCTTCCTACAGCTGCCCTAGCAAATGCTACCTAGATGTAGGGATATGATCACTCTAGAGGGTAATGAATATCTCCAGTGAGAGCTCCAACTACTCCTATCATGTCTCCAGAGCTTCTGGGGGAAGACTCAGAACCTAATGATCTCATGAGGTTTCAAAATTCATTGGAAGCAGAGATTCTGGTTTCCTTTCCTTTGAAAGGAATCTATTTTATACATGCAAACACTGCTTTAAGAACTGAACCAACACGAACTAAATTGAAATAATCAGGGCATTCCCTTCAAAACTGTGCTGCTGCTCTGAACTTAATTGCTAATACAGAGAGAAGCCAAAGGCTGAGCTGAAGTAGGCACGCTGAGGAGACACAAGTACCTCTCTCCAGAGAAGAGGAAATGACTGCATAAGAGAATAAGATGAGAAGACAACCAATCTTCAACTGATATGTGCTCATAAAACTTCTATTTGATTTTTTAAAAATCTTTACAATAGCCACTCAAATAATGTATTCAATGTAACACCGTGAAGTACACAAGTTTATCATGCATTGGGCAGAACATAAATGTAATATAGCATATGAGGTTGCTACTATATAAGCTTGTATACTTAAAAAGAGAAAAGTTCTGAAAGCAGCAACTTGAATATTCATCTTCCCTGTTCTATTTAAATTTATAAATCAAAATAGTACGTAAAAGTGTATTGTAGTTCAAACCAGGAGGAAAAAAAAAACAAACAAGCAGCATACACTGTGCCTTGAAAACAAATTTTAGCAAGACAGAGTTTATTTTGCAAGGCTAGTAGTAATATTGAAAACTGGCAGGTGTTCAAAGCCTAATCTGTTTCTTAGACACTTCGATTCCCTAGTCAGTGTTGTATAGCTAAATTGAACAAGTCCAAATACTGGCTCATCTGCTTAGCAAGCAGAGTTACTCTTCTGCTGCTTACAAATCCTTTCTAAAGACATTTTCTTCTTAGATAGAGTTTAAACACCTCTATCTGGTCTATTCTAGTGTTCATTTCCTGTTTGCTAAAACCGCTAACCTCTCAGCTTCCCTTCCTAGAGAAAAGATGTAAACCACATTAAGAATTACTAGGCTGAATTGCTTTAGGGTTCACTGATATGACTTTTTTCTTTTTATTTGTATGTTCCAGCAATGCTAATCACACAGCAATATAACTTCTGAGCAACTTTTCTATGAACAGATTTGACTCTAACAAAAGTTATATGCTGAAAAAAAAAACAAGTAGATCTAGATGGTCTCAGTCCACAGAAACATACTTAGATATATGAGCCTGAAAATACTCAAGACCTTATATAACAATGCTGATGTTACCTGTTTGCTGTATAACGCCTAGTAAGAAAGTCACTGGGTGAAAAGAAGCAGCCTATTGCATTATTTTATTTATTTTACCTTTACTCTGAAAGTAAAAACTAGTGTCTAAATTCCAACTTGATGAAGAAGGAAGGGATTTCAGGAACAGAAAGAAACTGTGGGGTGGGTACTAAATAAATTTTAAGCTAAAATTCACACCGCCTGAAAATATTTTCTTTTAATATCTGGAGATGTTAGGCCATCCTAGATATATATCATTCCGTAATCATTTGCTCATGCAGCCTACCGATAACTTATTTGTCTAAGGAATTTCTAGACTTCTACTATATCTAGCAAAGCAGAAACAATGCACTTTTTTGTAGTTTTTTTTTTTTTCTAGTTATTTTTTTACACAGGAATAGCCGAACTAAAGTCACATGGGTTTCTCTGTATGTGAGGGGTTTGTTTTATGTCACTGAGGAAAAATACATGACATTTTACACTCTAAACACACTTCTCTGGGAAACGAGAATTGCCATTTAAGATTGTAGTCTGAGCAATGATGGATCAACTAGAGCAATTGGAAACATAATAAATCATTTTGATTAATGAAAATCATGCATGTTATAGATCTTTCAGAGAAATATAAAAATAAACCCCAACCTCCACCATATTTTTAACTGTGAGTTTGTGACTATACCCAACAAGACAAAAGATGATAACTTAACAAAGGTCATCCATCATTCTTCTATGCTGCTACTTTTCATTTGAGGATAAAACAGCAAAAAAACTCTGAATGCAAAATATTACATTTTTAAGTGTCCAAACAGCCTTTCACCCCAGTTGTATTCATCAATGCTACTCACAGCAGACTGCATTTGAAAATCAATGCTACTCACAGCAGACTGCATTTGAAAATCTGAAATAATTTTCCTTCCAAAACAGTTTCACAAGCTGCTTGTGAGCTAATGAAATGCTATGCATAGTTATGAATGGAGACAAATATGTCCTCAGACTCTAAGTTACTATTCTAATGTTCACTAATAGCTTTAGCAATATATATATTAAAATATGCATAAAATTAATATTTCTATTAAAAATGAATGGTATCATCTTAGAAAATGAAATATTTTCAAAATTTTAAAAGAGCAACAAACTCTTAACTCTTGACATTCAAAAGGCAGCATCAAGTGACATTATGTTCTTCTGAAACGTAACCTCTGCACCTGCTCCTCCCTGCAAAAAAACCACAACAGCAAAGCTTGGCCTGTAAGAGTAAGTTTCTCAAAGTCCTGCTTCTCATGGAGTTCCAAGGAAAATGAGCCAGACTGCCTGAGCTTGGTTCTCTCAATTCCTCTACAATACCATCACAAATTAGAAGTGACAATACACTAACGTCAAAAGAGCTTGATGCTAGCAGAAACTCCTCTAAACGTAGTCATGCTTTTCCTCATCTTTGGAATCAGAATGCTCAGGATGAGCAATTTTAACAAACCAATGCTTTAGGTTTGCAATGTGAATTCCAGTGTGTTCAGTTCTTGTCTGTCTGCACTGCTAAGTGTTATGATCAAAAAGAAATCTACTGTCAGCCATAGCAACATTAACTATCAATTAAAGTTAAAACGCTGTTCTTCTAGATCTTTTCTATTACCAGGTGGGCCTCTTGTCTTTAAGCAGCATTTTAGAGAGATTAGTGCTAGTGCTCTTACTCTCAGCTTCTCACACACAGTTATGCAAAGGGGCATCCTCTGAAGCCTGAACAAAATCGGGGCAGAATCTTTTCTTCTACATAGATAGAAACAATAGTCCTTGTTCTTAATGGAGATTTGAAACATAGCCAGCATCCTCCTTTATTATGAAGACTCAAGACTGCACAGAGAAGACATTCTGAAAACTTGCCATAAAGATAACAAATGCACTCAAAATATTCTTGTTTCCAAATCAATTATTGGACTAAATCATTAGTGCAAGCTTAATGAACTACTGCACCATTAATAAAATATGTCAGTGTCATGGTTTAACCCCAGTCAGCAATCAGGTACCACACAGTCACTCACTGCCCCTTCCCAGGGGATGGGGCAGAGCATCGAGAAGAAAAGAAAACTCATGGGTTGAGATAAATAGAGTAACATTTAACCGGCACTTAATGTATTGATAATACTAAAATCTGACTTTAAGAGTGGAAAAAATAAAATGATTGTTACAGAAAAAAAAAGCAGCAGAGGATTATATGATAGCCTAATCAGATTTGAAACAGATGAGACTGATTACTTTTAGAAAAAAAGAGCCCAAAGGAAAGGCTGAAGAAGCAGCCTTGGTCAATCTCAAAGATTTGTTGTCCTTGATACAGGAAAACTATTCTAAAATTGAACTTCACTATTACAAGAAAAGCAAACTGATGGGTTTTACATTGTATGGACAAGGACTAATACAAGAAAGCAAACCCTACTTTTCTACTTCTTCAAAGTTAGCCTACAATATTGATCATACTTCTTTCAATCACTAAATTTTATCTCAGAACAAAAGTTAGAAAAAAACCCTGAGTTCTAGATTGCTTTCACAGGTGGTCTTTTTGTCCTGTACCAGGAGGTCTCTAATTTTTCCTGTGTTCCAAATAGGAAAAGCTTCAGGCTATACTCTGAGGAACACCTACCTGACATACACTGGCACTGCTGCTGAAAGAAATAATTCTGTATGTCCTGTCATACATGGAAACAAACAAATACCAACAATACTAGGAGGAAAATAAAAATGGGTTTATATTTGTAAACATCGACAAAGCAACATTCACATTTCAAAATTCAGGTTTTATGAAAAAAAATGAATGCTTGTCTTTTCATATTGTTAACTATAGTTCATAGTATTTTCTGCTTATTGAATACAAGCATGTAATGAAGGTAGCAGGATGCTACAGAGATGGGCTGTCTTGCCTTGGAATTTCACACAGAGGAATATTCTATGCCTGGAACAAGCTTAGGACAGCTGGAGCTTTGCCACTGTTATTCATCTTTTCCTGAGAGAGGCATTCAAGGTCTGAGATCCCAAAACTTGCACTCAAGCAGACAGCAAGGAGCTACAGTCCTGTGAAAACTTCGAGGACTTTCTCTTCCCTGAAGCTAACCAGCAAATCCTTTTACTCTGTACCCATGGAGATTTCCAGGTATTTTCCAAGTCCCTGAACAAATGCTCCCCAACATTCCCAAAATGTTCTAGCTTGTAATTTGTCAAGAGGTGGAAGGACAGAATCAGAAAGGCATGAAATTACTTGGGTTGGGAGGAACCCCTGTTTGAGTGGTAACTCCTACTCAAAGTGGATCCAGCTAGGTCAGGTTGCTCAGAGCTGTGCCAAACAAACCAATTTTCCTCAGCCTCTCCTTGTACATCATGTGCTTCAGCCCCATAATCATCTCGGTAGCCCTTTGCAGGACTCCATTATGTCAATCTCTTTCTTACACTGGCAAGCCCAAACTGCACAATTGTACTCCAGATGCAGCACAGAAGTGTCAAACATAAAAGAATCATTTCCCTCAATCTGTTGGCTACGTTCTTGCTAACACAGCCCAACATGTGATAAACTTTCTTTGCTGCAAGGGCGCACTGCTGACTCATGTGCAACTTGCCCACCATGACCCCAAGGTCCTTTTCTGAAACGTTTTAAAGACTTGGAAGTTATCACATCTTCATATGATTCTGGACTCTTTCTCACTGTGATAAAAATATAAAATGCTACTTGAAGTCCAAATCCTGAAAGCAGATGCATACTGCCACTTAACAGAACAGCAGATAAGTCAAAACTAACACGAAATCACTCTGAATATCAAGGCAAGGCTGAAGCAATGAGAAGATTGGGTAGTCTTAATTTTTCAGGTAAGGGTGGGAGTGAGTGTCTTGAAAACGAGACTCTTGCATACAAGGAGAGAGCTGTACTTACTACAGTGAGCTGCACAGGTCAGATATTAGACCTGCGTTAGGAGTTTGTTGATGGGATAGGATTTGCCAATTTGCCGCACTAGAATAGAGAAATGCCTTGCTTGGAACTGAAAATCAGTGTAAAATAATTGCATATTGCTCCAAGGAGCAATAAACATTATTTCAGAAAGAAAACACAGAAAGCATATTAAAAAAATGTATTCTGATTTGTCATTCACAGCAAGACAAACATTATCTTTGGTATCCACTTCAGCCTTTTAGTAACACTCATTTCTAGTACAGCAATCACCGAGGAAAGGAATCATTCCCACCACTGGGATTTGTCATAAGTTTTATTCCCCTGATTTGTCCTCTAGTGCATAAATACCTCAGAAAACTTCAGGTCCTGGATCCCTTCTCCCAGATGACACAGCTGGGGCAGAAACCATGAAATTGGGCTGAGCTTGGCCCCGAACACAGGTGAACGGCCAGTCCGTGCCTCCTGCTCCCTCACAGGCAAGCAAAGTGAGGGCTGGCCTGGCTTGGGATGAGCCTCCACAATACACACGTTGATGACCAGAACGGACAGAAAATAAGTGCATTTTGCTTCCAGTTTGCAACACTGTGGAGCAGCCATTCACCTTGCAGTGATTCAGCCAGCTCACAATCAGTCATCACCTTGGATGCACTCACAGTTTAATAATTAATTCTTACAGGTAAGAAGCAACGTCTACGGCCACAGCAAAGCTCCAGTTTGCAACCGCCCGCTCACGGGGCTGCCTGGGGAAACCGGTGCAGCGGCGATGTCGCCCGCGCGCCGCTGCCGGTGATGCCGCGCGGCTCGCGGTTGCGGCGGGAAGCGCGAGGCCACCTGCGCCCGGGCGGAGGGCAGCGGCTGGGCGGGAGCGGCACCGCGCGCGAGGGCGGCTCCTCAAGCCGCGCGCACGCCTCGCGCTGTAACGGTCGCTCGGGGCCGTTTTGGCGCCTGACCGCCTCACGCGGGACCCGGCGGGATCGCGCCCCGCAAGCCGAGGGGGAGGCCCGGGGCAGAGCCCTCAGGCTGGCCGGGGTTCCTCGCCTCCTTTCCCCTCCTGCCCCGCGGAAGGCGCCCGTGAGCGCGGTGCGTGGGACCCGCAGCGCGGCATCGCCCTTTCTCCCGCGGGCGGCAGACGGGGCTGAGGGAGCAGCTCGGGGCAGCTCCGCTTTCTCTCCCGCCCCGGCGCACTGCATTTCAAGAGGATGCACTGGAAGTGACACACACCCAGAAGAGAAAAATGAGAATGTTTAGAAGTGCCTGGAAAACACGATCTCCAAGAAAATACTGAATACACTGGAAAATGGAAGACAGGATGAAACATTAATCTTCAATTATATAAGGGGGTTTCTGTGCAAATGAAGGGAATAACTTACTGGTCCCGGAGGACAGGATGGCAAGTAACAGGCTTAAATTACCGGTTACTTGTGAAGCGTAAACTTGTGGAGACTAAAACGTGTGTTGGGGTGGTTGTGCACTTTCAGCTACTGTTGAGGCTTCTGACAAATGCTTGCCAGGGATAATACAGGTATCGCTTATCATACCGTGGGCTGGGGAAAGAGCAAGTGACCTAGTGAACATATTGTTCTATGCAGACCTGAGCATGACTGCGAAGTCTGAAAAAACACCATTGGGCACTGTTAGTGCTAGCTCTTTGCATTTTGTTTAGTGTTCTGACCATTGTGATTTCTAAACCTAATGTGAGGAACGCTCTTACTTTGTTAGGGATGACACCTTGATGATGATGTTTTCCTGTTCTGAAACAACAAGATATATTTAAAATAGGATTTAATAAACTGCCATAGTAAATGTTTTATAAAATACTGTGCATTTGCAAAACTATAAAAAATAAAGACTTCAGATAAGAGTTACTCCAGGTATTTTGTCTTAAAATCTGGTTGTTTGTTGTAGGGCAGGAAGGATGGAGCATTCGCATCAATGCTGAGACCAAAAAAAATCCATGGCTAAGTAATCAAAAGCAAGTAGAAAAACAGAATAAAATAAAGAATGCTTCAACAGAGGAGGAGATTTTATATGGCTTTCAAACCAAAGATCATTCTGTTCAGCCAAGTACCGTAGATACAAGCAGCAAAAGTAAGGATTGTGTCAATAATGTAGAAAAGTTGAGCGAGTACAATGCAAAAAGAACTACGAAGAACTGGCTAATGCATTGCTAGTAAATTTCTTTGCATAACTGTGTGAATATTTTGCATGTATATCACATATTACTATTATGCTACCTTAGAGAAAGATGCCAAAAGTATGCAATCTTTTCATTTTGTGTGACATAAAGATAAGTTAATAATAGTTTTACTTTTAGCCTTTGTTCTTTGCAATTGTTTCACTGTGTACTCTTCATATGATAATAATATATAACTTCCTTATTTCCAATGAACTCTAAGTGGTTCTTAACCCATGCTGTTTCTTTTCTGTTGCAGAAGAAAGTATAAAAACTTGAGAGACATATTAGTACTGTGACAGCATTTCGTAAGAAATCATTCTCAAAAATGGTTGTTCATCAGGTATGATGCAGATGCATGTGCTAATATAGGCATTAATGCCTGCTTGTAAACTAATATGTGACTGTTTAGTCACATATTTCAGTTTACACTGAAACCTGGTGACTTTGTCAGCTATGCTGCTGTCGCTTGCTTTAAGAACAGAAAAAATATCTATGTAGGACTCTTAAATTGGTTATCTTTTGAGAATTTCTTTTCAGTTTTAGACTACAACATAGTTCTTTTCAGTCCTCGTGATTAAACAAACTCAAAACAGGGCTTAGACACTACATGTGTTGGCAACGTTTACTTTGATGCTGTCCTGTTGGAGAGCTGTTGGAATTTTTCTAGTGAAGGGTCAGAGCTCTTTATTAGAAAGTTAAAGCTTCTTACAGCATACTCGCCTCTTTGAGCCATTGACAAACAGAATTCAAAGCCACTATGCCTTAATTAAGGGTTCCTAAAGCTGAGAGAAGAAACATCAAATGACGTACTCTTTTAATTCAACTTGTGTACAATATTAATTTTTAAATTGTGGATTTGCATTTTGCAGGATGGTGTAGAACTTGATGGAAAGTTAGACTTTTTAAAGACCTTTTCAAATGGGAAAGGAACAGTGTTTAAACAGCTGGGATTTGAAGGAGTAGGCTTCTCCTTCGCCACGAGGCGGCTCTATTGTCACAGTGTTGGAACAGTAAAACATTCTTCTATAGAAGTAAGCAAATAAGTAATGCCAGGAGATACCATCGTTAAAAATAAACACACAAAAAACCATAACCCCAAAACCTGTTCCTATCATCCTTTCTCCTTTATCTTCTTTTTCCTCTACTTTGTCTTTTCCCTTCCTTTCCCTCCCTCCCCTGGCAAATTTGTCATATCTGCAAATGTGTGAAAATATTATTTGCTAACAGGATTTAAACTTTTACCCTACGAGCTTTTAGGCTCTAAAACAGTTTTAATTCTTCAATACAGATACTTTAAGCATAAGTACGATTTTTCTGCTGAAAATAATTTACTAAAAAGTAAATAAAAACATCTACAGTAATATTAAAAAACCCTCTCAAGAAAAAGAGAATATGGCACCTTTTTTACTTCAAGTCTATGAAGCAGTGCACACGTGTTATGTTCCCACCCTCTCCTTTGTATCAGTGTCTGCATATTTGGTTTAAACAGTTTTCTGAACTTTAGCATTTATGACAGCAACACAACTGTCTTTTTTTAGAAATACAGTTTCACTTTTTTTTGTTTGGTTGGGTTTTTTTAAGAGAAATAGAACATGAGCTTTCTTCTCCAAGAAGCAGCAGTAAAATAGACCAAAATCTGCACCATGTGATACAGTTCGGGTATCAAGAAGATTGTTTCATATCTGTTGAAAGTTATCATAGTAGTTGAATTTAATAAAGGCACCTGCAGTTTTACTCATCTGTGCAATGTACACTGGTTTTAAAACTAAGTAACTAAGTACATGCATAGGTTTGTGGCTTTTTGCCTAAATTTAGTAAGGGGAAAAAAAAAAAAAGAACACAAAAAGACCCCACATCTAGAAATTTAGTTGGTGCAGTATTTATCCAAAGTAAACAAATATCCCTCTAGATGTAGTGGGTAACCTCTTCAGCACTCCTGTTGATAGCACACAAGTTGTTCTTCCAAGTTGTTATTACTAGTGTGTAAGGAGTATTTTGTCCTTTGGGGAAAATCTTACTGGACAGATAGAAGCCATTCATACATGATCATCAGGTAATGTGACACTTCTGTTAGTTTCGAAACTATACAGACAGTAACAATTCAGAAGTTTGTATATTTACATGAAGCTAAGTTAGTATTAATAAAAAGTAGTGTAACTAGTTTATTTGTTATTGTTGCTTAAGTAACAACTGCTCTTGTCTTGGTGCCCAGACTTTCACGCAATTTCCACATCTGCTTTCACTGCCAAGGATCCTCTTTGTCCTGAGCTCGCTGAAGAGTTCAAAGACCCTCCTCACAATCCTGAAACTAAAAGTGGCTTATGTGCAAAATCTGTCAGAGACAGAAATTGACCCAAAGTGTGCTTCTCTACATATTTATCACTTCAATCTGTTCCATGAAAACTCTAGTAACAATTCTGCATCACATTGGGAGAAAATGGGCAGAATAAGAGCTTTGCCACTTTCAGTGGCTTGCTCTTTATCACAGGTTATCAGCCCAAAGAAGTACTACTTTGTCATTCAATGAAAAGATCTACGTGGATGTTACAGACCGTTTTGTGATATACAATCTCTAACTCCTTAAACAACTCTTTACAAGAGTGGAACTCTGTTCCACTATTAAGTACTATATTGTTACTTTCAGTGAGTTCCGAGTCAAAGCGTTATTCGTACTGCAGACATTATTAACTTCCTTATGTTTCCTAATTGTTATAGTCCGTTATTAACTTTACTCTGTTAATTTTGTAAGGTTGTTTCTGCAGCTTTGCAAATGAAGTCTTGTTTTTAAAACTAACTCACTTCCACATTTCACTTTCTTTCCTCTTTCTACTTCAGAGGGGATTATTTCACACATGGAAGAAACTAAAATATAATAAAATTTTCAACTTCATTATTTTCTTTATTTCAGTGACACTGATGAACCATGATTTTAGGGATCTTATCTCTCTTTAGTATTTGGAAAGGTGGTGGTTCATCTCACTCCTATTTTTAGAAATTATAGGAAGGATTCTTTTGTTTTGTCTGTTTAGGTAAATGGCACAAGCTTCCACAGTGCTCAAGGTAAGACAAGACTGCTGTAGTCCTTCCAGTATTTTGAAGCTATTAAGAACCATGTAAAATGATTTGTTGAGGTAGCTGGGGTAATCAAATAGTTAATGCCTAAGCAGCACAGTTCTATCACCTACAATGTGGGAGTTTTATAAAGACAGCTCATAGCAAAGTAATGGAGAACTTCATTTTCTCTTGTCCTGGATGGAATACATTAAAAAAAAACCAAAAAATCTCAAACTTCTTTTTTTTTTTAAAGTATATTGACATAAATATTCTAGATTTGTTTTCCAAGATTGTTTCCTATACTTCCTTTCAGATGCTTACTTGCCAGGTAAGAAAAAAAGTCCAGGTAGTTTCACAGACACTAGTGAATATTTTAATATTTTGGACTTTTCCATTTGTTCACTATGATTAGAAGGCAGAAGTTTTATGGGGTTTGGGAAATTGTTTCTGGGGAATTGAGGTGGGGTCATTTTGGATCAACCTGCGCAAACCCATCACGATTTATATCATCTCAGTAAAAACCTGAAGCTTGGACCAGAGCAGATACAGAAGTCACTGGCCTGTTTCTAACATCGTTTTCTCACATGGTCAAGGCATTCAACTTAACCTTAAATACACAGCTGCTTCTGCAAATGATGAAAAAAAAATCTTAGAAGTAAATTACTTATTAGAGCATCTGTGGATCTTGAATTACTCTGTACCTATTCTTTAAACATAATACACTCAAATGTTCAATACACTCATATTTTCTCTGCTTACCCTGGAAAGTCTTCAACAAAGGACAAAAATAACCAGCTTGTGGTTCTGGTAGAGGCAGGAAAAATTTAATTTTACCTGTTCACACAAATACCCAGCTATTTCTCACCCAACATTGTGTAAATATATCCCAAGCTTAAAGACAAGGTCAGATTGCTAAGTGTATTGAGCTTGCTATTACATTACAAGAATTTGTTTTAACTTTATTTTCATGTACAGTTTCAGAATATATAGAGCATAGAAAATGGTATATTTTAAAGGCATATCAGGTAAAAAGAATATCCTAAAATTTGTCCTATTAAAATTCTAGTTCAAACTGTTTTGGCATTTGTTTTCTTCGTATGCAGAACATTCCCATCTGTTCTATGTGGCATCATGTATATGCTGCTGTTTGTACACCATGGTGTGCCTGTTTTTCACTTTTAATTAAGGGGACAGAACTTTTACTGTGGAATTAAGCTGTATGCTCATGTATTTATTTTAAATATCTGCTCTATAAATGAATCAAAGCAAGAAACTGAAGAAGCCTGTCTTCAAGTCAGTAGCATAACAGCTTAACTTAGAATTTTACAGGACTGTCTTCTAGATGTAAGATAGTTTTAATGCATATTTGCATAAGAATTTCCCTTACTATTTCATGTTTGAATAACACTAGCAAAACGCCTAGCTAATAGTCTATCTACTTTCAGCCTTAAACTTGCATTTGCTTATTTAGGACAAATTCTGCTTGCTAGCAAAATTCAGGTTTTGAATCTGAAATGTATTCAACAAACTGTAGAAACACTTTTTTAAAAAGTAGGGTAATAATTCTTGAAATTCAGAGCATTCCCACTAAGAGAAAAAAAAACCTGACAAAATAGTAACATCATGCTAGACTTGTGAGAATGCATTTTGTTCAGACTCTTTTGGCTTTTTTACTATTATTATTACTTTTGATGTGTTGTCCTGCTTATTGGTCTAATTTCTTAAGTCTTACTGGGTTTTCTTTGCTCCCAAAAGACAAGTAGTACATGCCAAAGCATCTGAGGATGTTCAAGGAATAGAGATGGAACTATACAACCTATTACTCATGTTAGAGACGGTTCCTATACAGTTAGGCACCTAAACTTTTGCTTTGTGTGAAATCAAGGATGAATTATCTGAAGGAATGAGTCAGACCATCATCTGATGTGTAATGCAGTAAGTGTCAACTTCAGTAGAGCTTGACTACTTTGTAATAACAAATTTGTTCTACATTAAGTGTATAACCTCATTCAAAACCTATTTACTTTTTTATTGCCTGTGTATTGGGCCAGCTGTAGTGAATATAATGAAATAAATACTTAGTGCTTTTACAAAGTCAAATCTATATTCAAGCATCAAAGCTACGACTAACCAGAAAAAGCGACTTCATTCATTCTCCACACCGATCTCCCAACTCCAAAATCACCATCAGCCAAAGCCAGTATTATACTGCTGAGCAATTAAGCTTGGTATTACAGTACTGATTTATCTCACAAAATTAATGAAAAATCATCAAATCATTTTATATTGAAAAACTATCCTGCAATTCATAAGCACAGTGATTTATTTAGTGGGAGCGTTTAGTTCAGGCCAAATCACAAAGGACTTTAGAATGCATTTTTTTAAAGGCCAATTTCCTAGTAGACAGACTTAGGGAATGCTTTTGTAAATGACATATTAGCCATGAAATCACTATATTATAAGAGCCTGGTGCAATAAACATGCTGAGTTTGGCTGTAAAAACCTGTATCTGGCATGGCTTCATCACTAATTTGCTTAGAAATTTGCAGACGTAGGCAAGGTAATGCTTTTTGGGTTTTTCTCCTCCTCTTCCTTCCAGAAAGACTACGCACAATGCAAAAATAAAGGGATATAGGACTTGAGTAGGGTATTTCTTAGTGCTCAAACTATTCCAGTCCCCAGTTGTGCAGTGAATTTGCTGGTAAATTCTCCCACCAAAGGCTCTGTATGCTTAAATTAAATGTGAAAGAGAATCGAGAATCATTTGCTGAAGTACAAAAAGGAGTTGTTTACTTTTGCAAAGCAAGTGCAGTCTATGATTCTATGATTCTAAGTGGTTTTAATAAAAGCTTGATGACACTTACTGCCCATTATAGATAATAGAACAGTAATCCTCTGCCAGAACAGACGCACTGAATGCAGCTTTGGGCTTTTATAATTGTTTGCTTTTTCACTGTGATCTAGGCCTCATTTTAACTCCCCCTATATTTAACCCATTCCAAAGGGATACATCTGGTCCAGGAATATAGTTAGTATATTGCTTACAAATTAATTTGCATGGGCTTTATTTGTAATCTACTAAAGGCCAGGAAGAAATTGTTACTGTCTAGTAAAGGGAAAACTATTTACAATGATGAAATATGTAAAAGAAACAACTTGGCTCTGCACTGCTGAGACCCCTGACCTGTACGTGCCAGGTATTCCCTTAAACCTGCCTTTTTTTTTAATTCTCTTTTGTATCAAGAACACAGTACATTTTTAGAGAAACAATACCTTTACTACAAAACCATGTAAATGACTATATACAAAATGGTTACTGGAATTTGGTTTTGTACTGTAGTGACAGAAATAACTAGTTGTTGACCTTTATTTACGCTTCCTTAGTACTAGGTACATAACACCACTGATCAGAGTAAAGGCAAATGCAATCCAGGCTAAGACGAAGGAATAGCCATAATGGCCTTCAGAAACTTCAAAGCTATATTCATGGCTCTTGTGTAGTTCTTCATGCCTATCTGTATAAATGGAAGCTGCAATCATAACACACAGACCTGGAGAAGGAAGAAAATAGTAAAGTTTAGCATCTCAAAATATTATCAATATGCATAAGAACCATTTACTGTCTCTCTTCTGTCAGCTGCTTCCACCAATGTCCTTTTTTTGTAGACAGTCATTTTCCATCCTCAAACTAAAGTCAGAGCATTTCAGGACACGTTTTCAGTTTCTTTGGCATGGATTAAATTTGAAGTCCTGTTGTGTACTTACATGATTTGCAAGGAACACAAAATGACTCTAAATACCTGGATGGTTTTAAAGACAAACAAAAAATTGAGGAAGTACCTGCCTGTAACTACTACAGTTATTTGATTTGTTCAAGCAGTTCAGAATCTCAGATTCTTTCCCTTCAAAGTTCAAATTACTTTATTCTGAGCAGTGATATCATCCATGTTTTAACTACCTAAATAGTACAGAATGGAGCAGTTCACTGTTTAAACAAATATGAAGGATAAGCTATGACCTCAAGAGCCCTACAAATTTCTCGTGAACCCTTTTTCCCCTTCCCTTTCCTACTTTCATGTAAACATCATTAAAGTTCACAAGTGTTGAAAAATCACTCACATGACAAGAGCTGGATAATAGAGGTTAACACAAATCTTTCTCCTTGCTTTAGGCGGAAGAGTTGAAGAATGAAAACCAGAAATGCCACACAACAGAAAATAGTAGATAGGATCATGGTGGCCTGAACAGCCTGAATTGATTGATATTCTGCAAAAACAAAAGCAGACTTGATTAAAAATACAGTTTCTCTCTTTGCGGACTCCTGCAATGAGTAGAGAAGCAGAGGAATAGAGCAGATACAGCAAACCAGTTGTGCATCCATTGCCTAGGGTGGCTCTTCTCTGTCTCCTTGGTATTAATACAGCCAGTGGTTTAAGGACTTTTAAAAGCTTTTCATAAAACTTAATACTGAGGAGACTATTTCTCCCACACTACATCCTCTGCTACCACCTACGTACTAAAAGCACAGTGAAACTGCCAGGTGTCCCAAACAGCTCACAAATGCAGATCTGAGCCTCTCACCAGACCTGGAGACAGCTCTGACAAGATGTAACCAGACAGGATATCCGCGCTTGGCACAGAAGATTCCTTTGATTCTGGTTTTTCATCCTGTCAATTACTTCCCTGTAACTGGGAGCTAAAGTAAAGACAAAATTTGTAACTACACGTGGCTGCATTGTGGAACTTCGCTGCAATGATACGGTCAAGCTAAGCTACGTAGGTAAGCTCCTTATGGCACCTCTCCTCTCGCAGAGCTACTGCAGTTAGTAGGTCTGTGAACAGCAGGCATACCTGAGCTACTCATAATCCATCTAATTTCAATGAATGCATAGCAACACAGACATCAAATGCAAATTCATTAAATTCATGTGAGCTTAGATATGCCTCTGCATAATAATCTTCTCACTGCAGCACAGATATGCTTTAAACCAACCTGATGCTTGGAAAGCAGTTACTTCACAGGTACGTAGCTCTTCATATCATCTACCTCTTTAATACACACAAAGATTGAAAATACAGAAATAAAGCAAATGTAACATTTGAGATTTTTTTTTTTTTTTGTAAAGCAGGATGTTAGGTTGTGCTGTATATTAAGTCCTCTTTGTTAAAAGTTCAGCTTGTGTTCTGACTGTCTGCCACTTTTTTCCCCCATCCCTGTACACAGCTAGTATTTGTAGGTTCTTCTTTGGAAGTTAAAGTTCAATTCCGAGGCAAATTCTATCACTTCAGCCACACTTTCAGATTACTTCACTGTTTTTACCTGATGTAATTTTTAAAGAACTTTTTAGCATTTGTCGTTATTTGTTTGTGTTTACTCTCTTGCACTGAGCTTTCCAGTGCACCTGAGAGTTCCCTCTGTTTTCCTCTTACAGAAACTGTTGGGACAGTTTACTCCTCCAAAATGGAAAGCTAGTATTAACGTTTTTAGAAGACCTGAGTAGTCAGAGCACGTTATAACAAAGATATTATTTGTCCCTGCAAATTTTGTAGCTATTTCACCACATCTCCCGCTAAAGGAACTGAGACACGAGCGTGGAGACACACTCACCTCTGAATTGGTCAGTAATAGCCATACAGGTGCTAGTATTCATGGAACACATTCTCCAGACATCTGTATAAAAATTATCTCCTACCCACCAGGCCTGCAAAAGAAAAGCAAAGGGCTCTTACAGGAAAAAAAAAAAACAACAAACAAACAAAAAACAAAACAACAAAACTCCTTAGTTGCCCAAATGATGGGGCAGTGGCAGTGATCACGTGCCATTTTCATTTTAGACCACTGTGAAGTAGAAAAGGGAATAGATGACAGTCTTAAACATCTTAAACATCCCAAAGCACAAGGGATTTTCCACTGTTCAGGCAGAAATTTTGGATAGTCAGTGATTGCTCGCTCCTTAAGATACCCAGACAAGATCTGCTCTGTTCATCCAGACCCTGTTGAGGATGTGTGGCTCTTTAAAGGCATAGCATTTTTTAATTCGCATGAAATAGCAGGATATCCATCTATGAAACAGAAGCCATTTTAAAGTTTTCTGGTTCCTGACACTGAACTGAATTAATCTCAACCTGATGAAGCTGTGCTGTCAATGTGCAAATGCAGTACGTAACTATGGCCTCTGACTGGAAGTGGCTATCAACAAATTAAGATCCTCCTGTGGTATTCTTATTTTGATGTTTTAATATTTAACGCAGAATAGTACTACAATGACTGAACAGATTTTTACAGTAGCCTGGGAAATGCTGCAATCACTCCACACAAGTGGCATTTCCTCAGGAAAGCCATTCCTGTCTCGATAGCTCCCAGGCCTTTGTTCTGACTAGAGTTGGAAAAATAC